>NW_026054762.1:40000-1240000 GCF_022984875.1 Hypoxylon fragiforme | reverse complement strand
CCAGCATATCGCTATCCGTGGTACAAGGACGTTGGGAAACCTGTATGGCTACCTAACGTAACTGGAGCCGTGTCAACAATATGTATGTACCTAGGGTAGGTAGGTAGGCATGTAGCAAAATGCCTATCACCGTCTCTTTTCCTGAGATCTCTCTCTTTCTTTCTTTTCTTCTACCTCTATTTCTACCTTTCTATACATATGCATATAGATCTCTCTCCTTTACGCTCTATTGTACGTAGGTAATGCGGTGACATATAGCAACACTCCCCCTGTTTGCGGATCCTATATACATACATAGAAGCCAACAAAACGCTTTGAAGGGAATTGAAGGCACTTACTTACATGCCTATGTACCTACCTAAACATACATACATGTACACGTATGTGTACCTAGAAGAAGGGAACCGGGGGTACGTCCATAGAAAAGCACATAACGATGATGATATGTACATACATACATACATACATACATACATACATACATACATACACACATACATACATATGTATCTGGGTTGAGGCGTTTCTGGGCGATGATGGCAAGATGCAGCTCCTAAAGCACGCACACGACGCAGGCGCACCCACGCAGCGGGAGACCGGGGTTTGAGGGGATGGGGAGGGGACCTCTCACACTCTCTCTCCCTCCCTCTCTGTGTGTCTGTCCTGCTCGCTCTCTCCACAGATGCCGTGCGACGTGACCTGTCAGATTGATGACATGCGTCTCGAGCTGCTGCTGCTGCTGCTGCTGCTGCTTCGGCCGGCGTCGCTATGTATTGTACGTACTTGGGTACTTACGTAGGCCAGCTACTAACTATGTAATTAGAATCAGATTATGTAGGGTATGTAACTATTGATCTAGGTAGCCCTGAAGGTACCTGTCATAAATAACATTGAAATCCACAAAGCGTTGATGGTCTTGATCCGATGCTCCGAAACCGAGGTTCTAGATGAGTATACTAGGTTAGGTATAGTTATACGTAAACTAACCTAGTATATATCAATGTCTATGTAGTTAAGTGACTGGTCGGATGGATGGATGGGATGGGATGGGTGTATGACTGACTTTCTTAAGATCTACCTCTATCGCTAGGCAAGACGTCGTCACATCAAAGATTAGCGGAATAATATTGGCCAGTAATTGAGAGCGCTGCTGATTCCCAACCTATAAGTACATACATACATACATACCTACCTGGTATACATGTACATAGGCAGCTAAGGGTTATGTACCTAGATATGGTAGGCCGATTTGAATGAACTTCAATATTAGGGTTGGCAGAGGCTGTGAGACATGTGGACCTGACCTGAGACCTCAGGGTCCTGCCCGCCGACCCTCCTACCCTCCTATCCACTGCACATTATGTAGGTAGGTCAGTATGTACATAGACGATAGGTCTTTCTTGCGTGCGTGGCTGGCACGAATCGAATTGGCACCCACCCACCTCGATATGCCCACGCCACTCTCTAACCAAGGTAACGACTACATATGTAATTATTGGCTAAGAACGGGGGCTGCTTGCCTGCCTGTTAGCTACACATGATAATATATGTACCTAGGTTAGGTTCGTCGTAAAACACCCATCAGAAACCTCCCACCTCGCCGCAACCCTGCAGCAAAGAAAAATGCCTAGGTTAGTGTGTATCTAACTGGATAGGAGATTAGGAGATGAGATGATCTTAGCAGAATCACCATTATCGAGATAACCTTTCGCCAGCACAGCCCAACAGGCGTTATTATGGGTTATCTGTTAGGCCCAATCTTTACTAACGAGAAAAGGGGAGAGAGAGGGAGAGATGTGTGCGTGCGTGGGAAACCAAAAAAAAAAAAAAAAAAAAAAAAAAAAGAGGCTGCAGGGTCTACGGTGCCGCAAGCCTACCTACAGGATCGGGACGAAAATGCGTTAGAGAGCTCATTCGCGATCGAGCCAGTCGGTCACCTGTAATTTACATACAGCGACCTCGCAGTACAACCACCAGACTGAACGAGCCAATGATATTGCCAGGTACCTACCTACCTATATATATCTATGTACATAGGGATGAGATTTATTGTACATATATTTTCATCTTTCTAGATCAAGAGTAAGAGAAATCGAGGAGGTAAGTTATCTGCCTACCTATGTATAGCGTTTTCATCTTTCAATTCACATATACATACTTATTTTTCAGGACCTAGGTACTAACGAGGCAACCTGTAGGTGTGGTTTCCCTCATGTATATTTATGTATGCACGGTAGGTATGTATGTAGGTTGTGGACCCTGCGGCTCATATATATAACACTGCGCGGGGGGGTCTTGCGCCTGAGCCTCCCATGCAAGACCTCCCAACCTACCTTAGATATCTACATTCATACATACCTAGATGCCAAGCTAGGTGTGTGAGCGCAATGCAACAAAGACTAGTTAGCTGGAAAGCCGTTGCTACACAGCACACCACAGCACACCAAGACGCCCTGCCCGCCGAGGGCTATTCCGGGGATGTACGTTAAAAAGGGTGATTGCATCTACGCCCCCCACTCGCTCGCTCGCTCGCTCGACATAGTTTCTTTCCTTTTCATGCGTTGGATGCGGGAAGACGCAAAGGGGGGTTTGTTTTTTTGGTGGTTGGTGGTTTCCGGTGGGAGGTTGATGTTGTTAGTTAATCAAAATCAAAAAAAAAAAAGCATCGGCGGATATATGTAGGTGTTGAGAGACCGAGAACTTAAAAAGGAAAAGAAAAGGTTGGAAGGGGGAAGAGGGCAAAGAAGGGGATAAAAAAAAAAAAGAAAGGGACGATGTCACAGGCAGATCGCTTGATCGTTCGTCGCTCACTTTGCCTCCCCATCCTCTGGCTCTGTTTTGTTTCACAGTGTTCCACGGATGCACCGACTAACCTACCTGCCTACCAATACTTACGAGGTAGCCTAGTAGAGAGAGGGAGTAAAGAGAGGAAGGAGGGAGGGGTGCTTTGGTCTGTTGGTTATCCAGTTGGTTGATAAGAGAATCAGGTTCAACGTCGCTAGGAAGTTTCGGATCTACCTACCCACGAGTGTAGGTTTAGATCTCGTCCGACGTTCCAACAAACAGCCCGAGACGGTGAACCCATACCTACGGTAAGTCCTTTCTTGGAGAAAAAGGAGGCGGAGGTAACTAGCTGCCTAGGTAGGCGGCCTCTTAGGCAGATTCGAGTGATTCTTTACCAAAGATGATGAAACAAATGGCTTTCTTCCCTCCCCTTCAATGTCGTATAGGCCGTGGTCTAGTTAGTATACAACTCCGAAAACTATCACGGGATACGGACTAACAGATCTGCTGTATACCTAGATAGTAAGTAGCTAGCTTCCCAGCTACCTACATATGTAGTAGCGTGCTTGGCTGAGGCCGGCCAGCGGCAAGTCACATGCAGCGGCGCCAATACTACCTACTACCTACCATGGTATCCTTCGCCCCGTGCATTAAGCCGCATCGTATGCCGCCTATCTACTTCGAAGTCGGCCTCGATGCAACGTCGGGTTTTGTCTAAGCTAAGCTCCTGTAGGTACTAGGCTAGGCAGGCAGTGCCCAGGAGGAGCTCGTTGGCGCGGGATCATTTTGTGTGTGTGTGCGTGCATGTGTCACGGTAAGTAGGTAGGTAGAAAAAAAAAAGCCACCATCTCGAGATCGGTCACTGGCTGCATGTATGTGTGCGATCTCTCTTACCATCCTATCTATCTATCTATCTATCTATCTGTCTTCATCGGTGTAGCATGCCGATTCGCTAATGCGTATAATTTGAAACCTTTTTCGTCGATATATGTATACCACGCATCTTCCTCTGGTTGCTATGACCCACGCCGACACCGAGCCGAGAAAATCTCGAGGTTACGCTGCCTTCCTACCTACCTACTACCTAATTAGTGAGTATTCAAAGAAGAGTGAATGAATGAATCAGCGTTACGTGGCTCTCTGCCTATACCTACCTACTTGCTACATGTAGGTAAAATACCTAATATCAATCATTGATGCCATTATGGTTATACACATGTACCGTAGATAGGAGAGAGAAAACGTCACCGAAGTTGTCTCTCTCACGTGGTCACCCCCTATCCCCGCATCATCAAGGACTAACTAACTAACGCATTGCATGGATAAGTTGGCTAGATATTAGTACTGGCAGACTAGTATCTATGACTATCTAGATTGCAGTCTCTCCATCTCGGTCATGTGTAGATCAGTCCGTTGCTCGGGCTAGATACAGTTAGGGTTCTTTTAGGACTCAACTTAACCTTAGGTACCTATCTAGTCCCCCCCCCCCCCCTTTTTCTTTTTCCTTTTCCCCACAGCCGTTCGCCGTTAGATGTCGTCCGATCTTACAGTATGCATTGCCGAGATACCTTATGTACCTGCTAGCTTGATAGTATCTACATCAACCTTTTTCTTAGCTTACCTACCCGACACACAGAAACTCTCCTTTTTCTATTTATTGCTATATTTTTATGTTGTATTTTATCTTCTTTAAATTTAGGTTATACGCTATGCTACGTGTGCAGATGCCACTGTGGATGTTAGATTAGGTTGGGTAGCAAAGTACTCTATGACCCTTATAAACAGCTGAAGCTGATGACCCTTTCACTCACCCCCTGAGCGCACGCATGCCCGAGAAGGAACATGAAGCAGCACAGCGATGTCCTCGTTCATCCATCTACATATGATAGCTCTCGGGACTGGCAGACCCGGCGACACACGGCGGCTGCTGGTAGTAAGTGCCAAGATGATATTGAGCTGTCGATGTAGGTAGGCAAGTTATGTGTCGTATAGTATTGTAAGTCATGAGTGAGCCCCTTTCCCGCACATCTCGCATCGTACACATCTAAGACACAATCGATCCGTGACTCATCCTCACGTCAATTAAGGATGATCCTGTCTTGTGTCCAACGTAACGCATACATTTTTTTCTTTTTGGCGTTGGGAACCTTAAGTTGAACAAACATTGGATGGGGCTATGTATGCACCTATCTATGTATGTTAGATCGGGGGTTCCTAATTAGCTTCCTGCTATAATACATACATGATCTCCATCTACTATATCTAGAGTATCATCATTCCGTTGGCCGGGCTAATCCAATGGGCTAATTAGGTAGATGCTTTGCCAGGGGTTACTGATGTAACCCCGACTTACATACATATATCTCACTACATAATGTACCCGCTATGTATGTACCTGTTTATGAAAAGGTATAGAATACATTTTATTAGTATGTGCCCCATTAGACTTTAAGTAGGCAGGTATCCGGGCTGTTTATTCGTAGACACCCCCCCTTTGTGTAAGCGTACTTAGACACGTATAGTTCGGGGCGGCTCGTCTCGAGCTTCCCTTATTGCCCTCACTACCCTACTAGGTTGAGTAAGTGTTAGGAGCTATGCGAGATGAGCCGATGCTATCGCCCGATCTTTTTATGCTTACCTACGTATAAGTCCAGTTGTCTAAGATCACGAGTCACAAAAGAGGGTTCAGCGCGTAGCAATGTTACAGGAGCTAGGCTAGATACCTACCTCTTCTAGGTAAGTGAGCATACTAACCTACCTAGTAGGTATCTTATCTCAATATCCGACAATCCGAGGAAAGACGCGGAGGATGGCTTACATACATACATGTAGTCAGATAGAATACTGGGTACGTACATATATCTCAAGCAAAGACTCTCCAAGTACAGGTACTAGTAGTACTTGAGAGCCACGTGGTGTAGCATGAAAACGGATTCTTCCAATCGAGATCCTTCCCAGATCCCAGATCATCCCCCCACCCTACATCTCGCATGAATAAATATATGTACCGTAAGGAGGTATGTACCTAGATACCTCAGACGATATAGGCAAGTACCGTACTGTGCTAGTATATGTACCTGGAGCATTGGTAGAAGGTAGTTAGGTGCTTACCTGCCTGTAAGTGTGGTTTGCGAATGGTTCCCGAGGTCTAGTTACCTACATACATGATTCTTCGTTAGATGTATGTATGTAATTTGAATCCTACCTGCCAAGTCTCCCTTTTCGTGACTCTGCCAATCGTATCCTCGTCCCTCCATTTCGGCACAGCCTTTCTTGGGAATAATTTTCTATAATAGAACCAAGACGCGTACATACATACATACATACATACCTGCTGCATGTACGTCTGTTAGGTATGTATCTACCTGGGTACATATAATAGGTAGCTGCCCCCCCCCCATTCCTTCGTATTGCCGTCTGTTCCGTTGCCAGCTGTGATTTGGCGCACCTGGAATGATGTATCCAGAGAGTTGGATGACTTTGATGTCCTCGGCTTCTTCAAATGCTTCTTTCAAGCACAGCGCTTAGGTACATATCTAGGTACCTACTAACCTATATGCAACCTGGAGGGATTGGGATTACCCGATCGCGAGCGAACGACATACATATTTAGTTACTAGGTAGCCGTAAAAGCGTTAGCGTTTTTTTTTCCCTCACTACACTAATCGTACCCGTATTGTATGTACCTATTTAGACCCTGACTCTGACATTGTCCACTCATGTACAAGTACCTACGGATTCTCCAGTAACGGGCGGATACTTGCTATGTAACCTGTGACCTGTGCCAAGATCAATGCTTCAGATTAGCTACATCTACATATGTAAGGAGGATTTACAGTTTGCTAGGTAACGAACTAACCCTAGACATGTACATACGGACAGATACCCGACATCATGATCGAAGATCTAGCTCCGATACCACTAGCTAGCTACTAAACACCACTAACCTAACCTACTGGCTTAGCTGAGCTAGGCGTTAGACAAGTTTAGCCTCTATGTAGATGCTACTAGGTTAGGTAGGTATGGACGTATTCGTAGTCGGCATATTTACACGATATACTTAATAGACAACGGTAATAACTTCAAGTTCCAGGATCCGAAGAGTAGATGAAGATACCTACCTAACCCAAGTAAGTAGGATTAGGAGTCATTGACCTATTCCATCATAAACCCAGTCTCAGCTAAGCAATCTCCGCCCCGGCTGATCGCAGCTTAAACGGTGAGATTGAAGTTGTTTGCCGCTTACATGCCCATTGCCCACCCAGGCAGGTATGTACGTCATGGTTCGCCAGATAGATACAGTACTGAGTAGGTATCTAGGCAGGCAAGTAGCTAGAGCTTACCAATTCCTGGGAAGGAGGGTTTGCAATGTGATATATCACTTTGAGAAGATTCCAGAAAGCGATAATCGGCTCGGTTCCCAGGGATATTAGTCGGCCCTTTTTCTTTTTCTCTTCATCCCGAGGAGACGGTAACTATCCCGATAATGGGTTCCGTGGATATTAGGTATGTGCATCTCAAAATACATACATACCTAGCCAGGGGACGAAGATGAAGGGGGAAAAAAGGCAACAGTTAGTTATTTCGTGGCGGTGCAAAAAAAATAAAAAAATACATATCAATGATGTTCTGGCCGACCCATAATCTATATCAGTTGGGAACCGGTGGGCTTCAGGCTGTGTTGTTTGCTGTTTGTTGATAAATGACACCGGAGACTTCCCCGACTGTCATGGCCATGGTCACCTGGGCATGGTCAAGCTATCTATTGCTTTTGACTTACCTACCTACATACCAGGCCCCCTTGGGTACAAGTGCGATCGCCAGTAGCTTCGAGATCCGTTCACGCACAATCAATGTCGCCCTGTACTTGTGGGAGGGGGGTCAGGAAGGAGGTAGACTACCTAGTGTGAGTAGGTATATACCTACTTAATGAAAAAAAAAAAAAAAGAGATAGGGAGAGAGGGAGAGAGGGAGAAAAAAGGGGACGGTCTTCTTCCCTCATCAAGCATATCACCGTCGTTTGCTGCTTATCTCTTCTTCGAAATGTCCCCACGCCGTGCCGACCCTTTCCATCCGGCCCTATTCGAGCTGGGATGATTAGCCGTGGCGCGGGATGATGGGAAAATTTCTCCCACAATCGCACGGGGCCTACACCACGGCAGATGGGAACTGACCCGTGGGGTGTGGTGTGTGGTGTTGTCTCAACTACACGTCTACACACTAGGGACCCGGCGAAGAACGGGTTCGAAGCTGGGGTGGGTAGGTAGGTCGGTAGTCAAACATCGGAGATAATAGGCTCGAGCACGCGGACTCCCGTGTCCCGCTCTAGACAACGTATCCTCCACAATCTTACTCCGTGTCGCCTCACTTCAACCCTCCACCCTCCACCCTAGGGTTGATAAAGTACCTACCTAGCATCAAAGGGGCACATCTGGATAGACCGGTGGAAAGGGCGCTCACCAATACCACCGGGGGAACGCCCCGCTACGCTCTGTATCGCCCTCTCCCCCGTATACACTGAACACTTGGTGGTGCAACGTATTAAACATCTGCTAGATCTCGAAACCAAAATGTGAGATCCGCTGTTTGCCGAGACCAACACCCCGCCCCTTTCACCCGCGTCGGACATGGTGTTTCTGTTTCTGATCCCGGGACCGAGCCCTATTAACGGTTTACTTACGAAGTGGGGGGGAGCCATACCAGCTAGGTATTGAGAAACACCTGGGAAGGGGAATGGGTTGGGAGAAATGGACGTGTACCTAACCTAACCTTAGGTATGTCTTTCCTTCCCCGTAATCTCAGACCTTCCGGCAGTGACACTACGTCGTTCGTCTTACGTGATCAGAGACATATATCTCAGTCAAACTTTATGTTACCTAGAGGAGGTAGGTAGGTACCTAAGGTATTGAGATCAAGACACTCTGCTGAAACATACATACATACATACATACATACAGGATTATATGGCTATGTAGGTCGGTGTGCATCAGGCAATTGCGTACATATGAGCCTCACGGCAGCGAACCGACAGCTAAGCCATCTAACCTAGTGCCTACGCTACCCGCCTTGGATCTTCTCTCTACGCGATGCTATCCTGAGGCCACAACTGTCCATAGGTACAGGTGTAAGGCCATAACGCCTGCTGGTTGTTCTATACATACCTAGGTAGCGATGGACGTCTAGTAGTTGTCGATAGGGGCTGATACGACACGGGAAATGGGCTTGCCTTGTGAAGAGGTATGTATGACCAAAATGTCTGACCTCCGGGCCCAGATGTTAGACTGACCCGTCGTGTTGGGTCAACGCCAGGACAGGTAGAAGACCAAGAGGGAAAGCAAAAATAAGCAGGAAAGAAAAAAACGAAAGAAAGAAAAAAAAAAAAAAAGACGTACAACACCAAGGATTCGCTGGTCGTCACCGACCCAACTACTAGTTTGGCGGTATCCGGCTTATCTATGGGAGAGCGGACGGGATCCCGAGTTTTCCGGATCCTATGGCCGTACGTGAAATATTTAGCTACTATTAGAACTTATATACCTAAGGTAGTTAGATACCTATCAAACGCCCAGTTGTGGTTGTGGTTGTGGGTGATGGGGGCAGGTGGGCCTGCCTCTCAGGGGCCACACACACACGCACGCATACACACATTGTTATTTAAAAAACCACATAAATCGATAGCTGATCTTACTTCGACAAAGTGACCTCAGTTCTCTTTCGCTTTTGGCAATCAATAAATACCAGTTACCTAGTAGGCATCTTATTAGTAGGTAACCTACCGTAACATCATATACTTCAAATAGGGTAGGTAAGAGACCAACGAACTAGGACCGTGCTACAACATAACATCAACACTTCAGTAAAACTAAAAAATAAAATTGCTACATACTAGGTATTTACCTGTTCTAATATCCCTATGCTCAATGTACCATACAGCTACTTGTTCAGTCGGCGAGAGAATCGCCGTCGTGTATGCAATTCGGCATGCCAATAACGAATACATCACTCCCTTTCTTTCTCCCATACAAACTGGTCTGTCGCAGCCAATCTGCCGCTTTACTACTCTATAAGCCTCCGCAGCCGCTGCTTCTGAACCGCCCGAGCAGGTGCCCCACATCGGGGACCGGTAGGTCCCTCCAACCTTTGCCTGCCTGCTCCCTTTCGCTTATGTCGATGACGGCGCCCACCAGATCCTTGTTGATCTCATCCGTGACGACACTGTCACGTCCGTAGCCGGGGTGCTTGGCGACGAAGTGTCGGATCCACTTCGCTGCGGTCCAGAGCTCGCCACTGGCGCGCATGCGGATGAGGTCGAGGTAGGTCGAGAGATCGCAGCGGGTCTGTACATCGACGTTAACAGAGTCGAGGTAGCTCTCGACGATGGGAATTAGGCCGGGGAAGTCGTGGTCGTCAGATTGCGAGCCATTGATAATCTCGTTGACTGTCATGAGCGTGTACTCATCCTCAACGGGCCCGAAAGGTGTGGCGGGTCTGCTGACCGTGGGAGAGCCCGATCGGGACGTCGCGCTACTGCGCATTGGCCGATTGGGGAATGGGTTCTTCCGGAAGTAGAATTTCTTCTCCAAGACTGCGTCTCGGGCGTGCGCGGTCTCCATGTTCTCGTCCACTTTAGCAATAGGGATGTAAAAGTTGAGATCGAAACTCAAGATCGCGCGCGTGATTAGCACCATGAACACGGCGAAGGCAGCATTCTCAAAATCTGTAATTTGTATTTCCATGGGCCGGAACTCAACACGCCAACCGATATCGGATCCCGGTGGCGGCGGCTTGAAACGCATGTGTTGCCAATTGGTGCTTTGAATGTTTTCGAAATGATCGGCTTTGGTCAGGTCGAGCTCTTCAAGGTCCTCGTTGAATATTACGATAGGATCACGGATAAACAAGTGCGCAAAGTGTGTCGCCAGGCGATCATCCATGCCACCTTCTAAAAGCTCCTCTTTTATAGCCTCGTCGATGATCAGGTTCGGGTCAAAATATTCTGGTCGAAGACGAGTATCGGTACTGATGTAAGTGGAGTTTGATGCGTAGCGGGATTTTGGTATACGCCAACGACTAGTTTTCAGGGGCTTGACACGACTTAGCACTTCTGGAGCTGGAAATAACAAAGGTATTGGGTATGGGCTTATAATAGATGTACTCACTTTTTCTCCTAGCTCTTCAGGTGTCCGGTCATCTACAGCACGACTGATTTGATTCCACCGGACGTCGGTATCAGCTAGGAACCCCTTATAGATTGGCGTTGCCGCTGTCAAAGCCAGCATGATGGGGCCAATCGGACTGAGCTGGTCATACATCCGTCTGCCTTCGATAATGTTCTTCGCTTGGAATGTGATTTGCAAGCAGCAGCTTCCCATTCCAAATGCCATAGCATCCATATGGATAAAGTTATCCGGGGCCGCGCCATTTCTCACATCGTCATCCTCAGGCCAATTGTGGAGATCGTAATTGACAGTGGGATCCTTCCATGGATTTGGCGTCTTCTCGTCATGGAAAACTGGGACGTTCACTTGTACCTTCCTCCCGCGCCTCCAGCGTATGTTCGCCGCGAGGGTTGGGAAACGAATGTGTGGGTTAGCAATCTCATCCGGCACAAACTGTGACCGAAGTTTAGATCCAGATGGTGGGTAATAGGGGTCCGTAAAGACGCCTGGAACTCCCAAACGAGGAAAGGTCGTCAGTGTGAGTGGGTATTCTTCAGGATGCATGTGCTCCTTAGCAATCTTCCTCCTAAGCTCTGGTCAGCTTAGCTCATATTTGCATGATGGAATTACTCGTACCTGATCTTCATATCTGGCTCAACACTCAAAAGTTCTTTAAATCCGATGCCCCATGGCTTGCCTGGGGTAGCTTCAAGCATAAACCTGCCAAATTCAGGGTGAAAAACTGGTAGTGGATTCGATCTCTGTGCTTCAAGCTCCTGGAGCGCTGGAACACAGCCGCCCTTATCGGCGAGTTCCTCATCAGCTGCCAGAGCATTCAGAATATCGGCTTGTCGAAGCGATAAGAGGACTTTAGGGTCATCTTTGGAATATTTCACAACCAGATACTCTATCTGTAAAGCCGTGTTAACGAGGGTTTATAGCAAGTAATGGAAATGCGTTGCAGACGATACCTCATCACCCCATAACATAGCATCTCTCTCCTTGTGCTTGGCCTTATTCCATATCTCTAGCAATTGCTACTATGCGTCAGCCCAGAGACCAAGAAAGTGCTGAAGAATGCTACGATAAGGAAATTACCTTGATACCCCATGCTCTGACTTGTTGCGCATGCTTCTGCGCATCCGGCCAATCAAGGGCCGTACCCAAAGCTCTGTAAAGAAGCGTCAGCGACCCTGTATTATGATATCGGCTCTTATTATCTAGATCAAGGGGTGACGTACAATAAGCCCATCCTTGTAGGTTAACAATTCGCAGCCGCGCGAATTGATAAGGCAAGAATAGTGTTGTTCTGATAGGTTGATAAGTTGATAGGTCGATAGGTTGACAGGTTGAATGATCTAGATAAAGTACTTACATACCTAGGTGAGTATGTCGAATGATTCGCAAGTGAGGCACAAAAATACTTTCTTTCCCTCGAAAAATGCCAATAGCCAAAGTAGATCAAGCTGAGATATGCCCAATAATAGAAATGAAACAAATGGTAAGAGCTACCTATGTATCGTAGATAGGTACTATAGTAGGTTTTATGTATGCCAGGTGCACTAGATACTGGGTAAGCAACATTAGTTACCTAGGTAACTTGAAGTAAGCAGTAAATAACTGGAAACTTGAAAGGCAACCAACATTGAACTCGCAACGATTTACTTTGCTGGTTACGCCACCAAAGCAGTACCTACTAAACTTTGACGTCTTAGTGTACTAGTAGTAGACTTCTAAGAAGAGGCCTTTCGGCTATCGCAATAATGCGTAATAACTCAATACCTCTCTATAAGAGGGAGTGGGCAGATTGCCTTCGCCGCGCGGGAATCAAGTGCGGCGTCTAATTCTGTCTCTCGCCGAATATGGTGGCCCCCACGAACTCAGCTCAGGGTGTCGAAACCATGGCAGCGAATGAGAATATTGGCACAAGCTGAGGGTGGTATAATATGTCAACTGGAGGTTGAAGCACGCAATCGCTAGATGATAGCACAGTATTGGTAGACAGCTGGGCGTTGTGACCTTTTGTGGCAATCCCTTCGTTTCCCGATTAGGAACAAATTGATGAGAAGACGTATGAACGGGATCGGGAGCGGGAGCGGGAGAAGAGCAAAGATTAAACTAGCTCCTTTTTTTTGAGAAATAAGTAAAAAGAAGATTTTTGATAGTGAAGTTCAAAATATCTTACTTTTTTTAATATTTAGGTGTGTTTTTAATCCCTCTTACTTACCCTTTTCTATTTTCTATTTCCTGTTTCCTCTTTCCCTCTCTATCCCCTTCCTTTTCTCCTCGTTTGCCTAGATCTTCCATTTGTGGGGCCTCTCTAGATTGATTAATAAGGCCAGATGCCGACCGAACCCGCAACTGGCTTAGAAATACACTTGAATCATTTTAGCATCAAGGAAACTTTCGAGACTAAGCATAGTAGGCACGCCTTTGATAGCACGCTGCCCGGTCTGTTTCGGCAAGTGAAAAAAAAAAAAAAACTTACGTTAACTACTAGGTTAGCATGTACATACCTTCCGATATCAAACACCTGCCTACTAGAGATTGTGGCTTAACATGAACAGCCACATCATCCAGAGTCTCCGATGTCTACAACATTGAACTACCCTAGGGCCTAGGTACTTGTAGGGGCCTATAACAGAAAAACGAAGTTCAGATTCTTGTTGATTCAGTTCAATATGCGTGCCTCAAATCATCTTGAGACTCATTTCATCCACCATGCCATGGTTCAAATACCTTTGGCAGGTACATATGGTACTAACTCACTCACTCAGCGTGGTATATGAATTTCAATAGGTTCTACATGTACGTATAGGTAAGTAAGTGCTTATCTACGTTCTGATTCCATGATACTTTATAGGTACTCGCCCCTGTCCACACTCCTCAGTCTTGTTTCAATGTCTTCGAGTCTCGCCGATTATCCTTTCCACCTAATTCAATATCCTCGAAGCTTTCGTCTGCTGGTTTCACTTTGCTCCCGCTCATATGACTGCCATGTTCTCTATCTTTAGCCGCGTGCTTTACGCCAGCCGATCTTACCTTACTTCCTTTGTGTGAGCCGTGCTGTTTTCTATGGTCTGGGCTATTCGCGTCGGCTGGTCTGATCTTGGGTTCCATATGGGAGGTATGCTCAGCCCGAGAGCTCCCCATATTAACTGCATGATCCCCTGTACCAAATCCCCTATTTGACGGGTCTTGATTTAAGCTCGAGTAGGGCTGGACCTTGGATGTCATATGAGATGAGTGGTCTTGTAGGTGATGCCATTCAACATCATCATCCGATTCCCCTCCCACCGAAGAGACTTCTGCCTCCTCTAATAAAGTCTGTCCCATGACACACTCACGCTCAACGTAAACCTCGCGAGGTATCGCGGTGTGGTGATGTTCAAGTCCAGATCCCGGTGGTCCCAGTGGTCCAATATCTTCTAGCTCGATTCTGGGTGCCTCGTCTAGATCACTCTCGTGGCTCCGTTTGCTTCTCATACTCCTCTTGCTTACTTTACGGACAATGTCGCCAAACTTTTCCGCGCCCTGTTGAATGTCCCCTATAAATTCGTTACCTCGCCGCCCAATCTCGTCCCGAGCTAGATCTACCGTCTGTCGGTTAAGGTGAACGCCTTCGTCAATTAGCCGATTTTTCTTGCGGATCTCGCTCCATCGAGTCAAAGAGCCTAGTTCAAGAACATTCATACGACGGAATTTCTCTGATGGATTCCCAAGAATCACGGGTCTCTAGCCAATGTCTTCTTCAGGGATTTCAGACACGTCTTGGAGACCGTTGGCTTTCGCGGCAGCAATTGCTGAGGCACGACGGCGGAGGCTGTCCCGTCGCTCTTGTGTCCATTTGTCCATTTCCATGCTCTTCGAGTTTGGAATGATTTGCAATCTTCGAAATCGAGCAAATACCCCCAAAAGTAAAAGCGAAAGCATGAAAAGGATGGATGCAACGACACCTGTCGCGGCCCTTTGACCTAGATTTCGAGTAGCTATACCCCCAATGCCAGTCGCACCAGCAGCGAAAATGAACCCAATACTGTGGATGGTGTTCCATCCGGCGGTCACTCGAGGGAATGATGAATAGTTGATTCTTTTCATGCCATCTTTTCCTGACCTGGAGCGACCCGTCATGCCAGGCTGGAGATCAGAACAATCCCATGCCTCCATCAGCATGCCATTGCATTCAGCTATGGCGAGGCATGATAAGAAGCCAATGATTGCTGCAAAGCTGCAGGGAAATACGAGATGAATGGGTGGGCCAGAAGAGACGATAGTGTACAAAATTCCTGCAATCGGAAGTACGATCACGAAAATTGCTCGGCGGACAAGGTGGGAAGTCCAAGTTACTGCTTTATCGAAGGTCATACTGTTTGTCAATGGACCTGTAGAGCGGGATCGAGAGAAGAGATTGGCCTTCTGGAACGGCACTGCTGCTAGCGCACCGATAGCAACGGACGATACTGCAGCGCCCACGAATGGAGACCGAAAACGGTAGTGTCTAGATGACAAAGATCCCAGAAGCTAGGTATATAAGTTAATAAAGACCAGAAGGCTGTCTGTAATGACCTTAACTTACGACAATGATCAGAACAACTTGGGCATATATCCATGCGGAGTACACAGCCATAACTACAAAGCCAGGCTGGCGGAGCATTTCTAGAGAAAGTGCAACACCATGATACATTTCTTGACCCCACCATTTCGGGCCATCCTTCACACGGTGCATCATGATTTCACCGCGAGCCACTCTTCGGGATATTACTGAACCGACCTTGACTTCGGCTACAGAACGCCTCCAGGCTGACCGTCGGACCTCCGGGCAGAGAACGTTAAGAAGAAGGACGGCAGCAATCAGCATAATGCTGATGTATAGCCCCCACGATGGCTTCAAGCTATCAATGACCATAGCACCGATCAAGAAACCAATGCCCAATGAGCCGATGAAGCACCATGTCCAGATGCCAAGCCAAACGCCGAGCCCACCCCCGTGTCTCCTTGCGTCGCAATGGTCAACGATTTCTTGGTGCGGGTTGCTACTCATTAAAGAAGCGCCAAAAAGGTCAGTCAGCATGGAATGGAAATTCATATTGGCAAACCCCAGAGCGCAGCCCATGATAGCCCTGGGAAGAAGTAGGGCCCATCTCCACACGTCGGTGTACGGAGATCGAGGAGTACTGACCGCAATTGCTTGGGGAAACAGTAGGGGCATAGCCACGCATAAGCTGCACACGATGTACGGCTTGCGACCATGTAGTAAAGGTAACGGCCAGCAAAAGAATGTTGAAAGAGCCATTCCAAGATAGAAACCGACGTTGCCAAGAATCGAATAGTGGTGGAAATCTGCAATATAGTACTGGATAGACGGAACCAGCCCTGCATAAATTCCAACCAAGACGCCGATTAGGGCGGTGCTGATGCATGCAATAGAAGCGACAAATCTTTTGCGGGCGGGCGACCAGTCGCGGGCGATTGTTGGTTGTCGTTTCACGGATTTAGCAAGACTGAACCGTTGTCCATCTCGAATACTGACATGCGACCTTCTTCGAAGACTGATGTTACGTACCTCGTGGGTGCGTTTGACCGGTAGTTGTCTTTGAGTCGTACCAGTCTTCGTAGTCGTGTCATTCTGCTTGTGGCCACGCATCGACTTTTTGAAGTCTAAGCGTTCGATTCCTGGCCTACTGCTGGGGTTATATTGCGTGGAAAAGTCTATCACATCGTCAGATGTGCCCCCGTTCAAGCTACAGGCATCGACGTCCAAGCGGCTAACATCACAAAACGTGCAATGAGGCTGAGCATCCTTCTCCTCGGCTTCGCGAAGATTCCTAGAGCTCTGTCTAGGTGCGATGGGCGGCTGATGGAAAACACGAATATATTCTCTAACTTCTCTGCTATTAGGGACGTCTCTGGTACGGGGCTTAATAACTCCTGTTGGATCATCCTCGTCGTAGGCGTGAGGTAATGGAGAGATGCATTCTCTCTTGAGCCGATTCCCAGGTGGAGGCATAGGCAAGACGCAATCATCATTGGTAGCGTGGTGTCGTGTCTTATTTTTAGTTGTTGGTTGTTTCTTAGGTTTTCGGAGGCCACGAATATTTGACACTTGATCTGGATATGGTGGTCCTCTAATATTTCCGCTGTGGACATCCGGTTTTATCAGCCCCCGATATTTTACTGGCTCGGAAGGCAATATCTCATAGTTATAACCTAAGCCTTCAACCGCGCCTACATGAACATCAGGTGGTGTTCTGGCAGGAATGATCGTATGCATATTCTCGCTTGTGTTGCTTCCGACGCTTCTATGAGCACTTTGGGAGATGGATGATCCCTGAACCGCCTAGGATGTGCTCTTAGAGTCAAGAAGATCATCATCGTGCTGGCAATGATCCTGTTCGGTCACCTTGTTTGCCAAAACTAACGCCTCGCTTAGTAGTCTCTCGAGCTCATGCATAGCTGTATCCATCGTCCCCACGTCAGCCTCATTCTCCTCCGAGAATGTTGTCACTTTAGATATCATCATACTAGTTTCATCGGTAGGGTAATCGTGATGTTCCTTGTGTCGAGGATGAGACTTCTCAGGTAATTGGGTGAGATTTGGACTACCTGGCTCTGAATGCCTAAGAAATTGGCGAAGCCAATTCGCAGCACCCCGGGTATCAAATTTCTCGGACGCCACACTCTGTCTTGTTTGGTCGCCCTCCTTTTGCTTGGGGTGAGGATGAGAGGCTGGGGAAACACAAGATGTTGATACCACCGTTTCCTCATCATTATCTCGACAAGTGAGTTCCTTTTTCTGAGTGGTGTCGTATGGCTTCAGTGGTAGTGCGACCTCACCCTCATGGCTGGCACCCCCCTGGATGTCAGTCGACTCAACAATTTTTGTAACAGCCTTTGATATAATATCAAAGCTTTTTTGGGAAGTTGAATATTGACTAGCACTTAACGAAGGCCGATTTTCGCCACGAGACATAACAGATTGATCCCGCGATTTTGATGAGAGTCTATGAGCCTCTGCCTTTTTGGCATAGGCGACTGGCTGGCCTTGTTTCTCACTCCTAGTATTAGCCTCCTCAGCCCTTTTCTCTCCAAATCGAGGTAGGAACCCCTAGTACGAAGCTGTCTTCGATGGCTCTTCATCTTTTTTTGTAGTTTCAACCTCTTCATCTACAGCAAGATTTGGGGCAGAGGGCTCTTGTAACTCGAACGTAAGGGATGGCGACTCATGATACGGCTGTACTTTCTGCACCCAAGCGTGTCCTGAATGATTGTCACTGGAGCACATGCTTTGTATAGAGCCTGAGAGAGAGGTGTAATCTTGAGATGGACGGACCTTCGGGGTGACGTTGTGGCCATGGTGGCGATGCTCCAAAATAGAGGACCTTTCTTGAACAGGGGTTGAGCTATGGTGAATGATCATTTTTCCATCAGTGACAGGTTGCACTTTTGAGATGGTGGAGTGGCCTGTATGGCTTTCGTTTCTGTGAAACAACACTGCGGCTGGGCGAACCTTGACAGCTGAGCTATGATTTCCATGAATATGGCCCGAGACGTCGACTACTTGCTCACATATATCTCCCCCAGTCAGACGGCGACGGGTTCGCCCAGTTAATGTATGATCCTTCGGGTTGACAGGAGGAATTCTGGTTGGTGGTGTTCTGATTGGGGAGTCACGCTCTGTGGCAAACCCAGCGTCACAAAAGTCTGCACCTGAAACTAAGCCAGGATGGTGGACCATCGCATGTGTCCCCGGAGGGTGTATTGCAGGATCAATACACACTATGCCGGGCTGTCTGCCTTCGTTACTATCTGAATAAGTGTGATGTTGGGGTACCAGGTTGGGTGAAGAAGACATTCTCGTGGGAACCGAAACATCAGAAATCCGGTGCCTCATTGTAATATTCCTTCCCATTGATTCCGGTGGCCCAGGGGTTAGAATAGGGGGCACCGGCAAGTCTTTGATTGACTGGTCCGTAGAACTGTCTCTTTTCAACAATCCATGGCGACGCAGCCCCCTTGACTTCGTGGAACGAAATGATTCAGGACGATCCCCTACAATTCCCAACGAGGGAGTCGAAAGGCTGGGACGCAGGTGAAGATGTGGCTTAGGATCCATGGCGTCGGTTATATTATGGAGACAAGAATACCAACTGAAGTCGTAGTTAGAACTGTGTAGCTATTGGGATGTTAGGGGGGGGAGAGTTGGTTATACAGAGCTTCAGCCAACCTCTGTTTATGATGTTGCTATGACTGTAACTGTCACCAAAGTATCTAGTGGAGAGGAAGTGGGTGCACCCAAGTGCGAATCATGGACTCTTACAACGGGGGCGAGAGAGGGATGAAAGCCACCCAGTAGTATGCCTAGATAGATAGCACAGAAACTTGGGGGAAACCCGAGCAGGAAGCAAAGGTGAGAAATAGGGGTAGCTAACTGCTGCGAAAAATACGATTATTTCCGCAGGGTAACGATATTTAGGGAATTCCCAGGATTATTGCAAGAGGAGAAATTAATGTTGCGAACAAGATGCTCAATAACTCTGAAGGATTAACAGGTATCACCTCTATATACGAATACTTTGTACTATGTAGTGGTCTGGTTCATTATCACCTGGGTAGCGGTTACCTACTCGATGCCTACATATAATAGTCGAAGTCGGGCTATTCCCTGTACACCACCCTCACTCTTTCCTGATCAAAATAGATATTGCTTAGCTAGGTAGGTACCTCAGGTATTTATTGGTTTGAGATGGAAAGCACGATTCATACTAAGGGAAGTCAGTGGAGGGTTCAGCCTTGACGGTTGTTACATACCTACTATGTAGGGTATTCAACTCGAAGTTGCGAAGTTCTACCAAGTACCAGCCAGGCACATCAATGTCACCTAGAGATTCAATGTCACTACCAAAATACAGAGATGTCAACTGTCAACAAATTTGATTGATGTATCAATATATTGAAATAAATGCTGTAATAACTTAGTTGATACCACCTTGAATGGCCCATACTACATATGTATTAGGTACCTAGGTATGAATAGAGAAGTGTCATGCTATTCGTCCAACGTTTCTGGCTCGCTTGTAGAAGCCACCTTATGTAGTATCTAACTTAATACTTACATAATACTAATGGATAATTCTAAGAGTACCTAGGGATATGACCTAATTCGAGCCGAGAAAGTGGTGTTGTAGTATTGTAGTTGAAACCAAGATTATTTGGACGAAGATGGCATATGGGTGTATTGGGGCGAAAGAGGCAACTTGGAACTATACCCAAAAAATCTCCAAGGATCGTGGATAGTCTTGCACATGTGTGGTATGGTTGGGTGATTATCCGGATTGGACGGATCAATATTTCTGGATAATGAGCCTGGGGGTTCCTTAACGCAGCAACAACGCATTCTGACGTTAAAGCCATATGGCCCGATACTTACTCTGAGAAAGGGAAAGGGACTGTCTAGACGAGTTTAGCTTACGCAACAAGGCAGCACATTTAGTGAAGGGTGGGCGAGATCAGATTTGGGTCAACGTGAGCTGCGAAATGAGTAGGTAGGTAAGTTGACGCGCAAGTCGCTAATCAAGTTCTCATGATATATGAATTCAATATTTCCCATCCTCGGGATCTCGAAACTAAAAGACCGAAGTGCGAGAAGAATAAATCCATACTTCTATATGTAAGGCTACTTTGCAGTACGATGTACCACTAAGCTGACATTGCCACGGATGAATAAGTATTGACGGTGGACGAAAAGGTCAGCTGAGGTTTCAGCTTCATTCTATTCCGCACCAATATGACGATAAATATCGACTCAACGAGAACGCCTTTCTAGGGGCTCATATATTTGAAATGGTGCTGGTAATAATTAGGTACCTGGGTACATAGTACGAGGCATCGATGTCGGGCGTTGTTGTTTAACATTGGAGGCGCCAACAACATGGTACATAACATGAAACCCCTGTCAATGATGCAGTTGGTATACTTCAAGTTGGTAAATGGCAAGATAGACTGAGGAGTAGAAACCAAATCTTGGAAGTTATGTGTCTAGAATGAACTGACAGGCAGATAGGGATCCACTATAGAATATGCCGGTAAACCTAGAACCGTTTGGGCTAATCTTCTCGTATAAATGATGACGACATAGGGTCCCTAGGTACCTAGTATTTGAAGAAGTTCTGGGAAGGTGCTAGACAGAAGTGCTACATGTAAAGAGAAGCCTATCTGCACGAGACCTTCCAGGTGCAGGGCGCAGATGCACATAATTCCCTGTTCACCAATTAAACCCCACTAAACCCAAGACGAGAGGCCATCACAGCCCCGGATATGGTCACAAGGTGTTGGGAAAAAATAGTCTCATCTCTTCTTATCATCGTCAGCGACCACCTGGGCACCTAGAAAGGTCCTACATATCATGTACCTAGGTGTATGGTGTATACATTGTATATTCTTTTTGACGTTGTTAGGCTTTTCCTTCTATATCGTCAAATCATCACTGGTGTTTATTAAACCAACAACATCATCGACAGCAACGTTGAGCAGAGTAATAAAAATGAATACCACCATACCTACCTAGGTATTGTATGTGTAGAGGTGTGTTGACCGGATCGGGGGACCCCGCAGAGGGGTAATGGAAGCTGGGCGAGGACCCTCCTTCATCTTTCTCACATATTTTTCATACGGGAAAAATAATAACACTTTACACAGCAGCAGGCCGTAGCACACCGCCTGCATGGTTTCTAATCAATCAAGGAGCAACCGACAGTTGTGGGAAAATATGAGAGAGAGTCTGCAGACTAAATAGCCACGGGGTGGCAGGACAATACAGGGTTGATATAAGAGACAACAGACTAGCAGCAACAATTAGTCACTCACACCCTCCACAAAAGCCCCGAGCGCCAAGTAATAAAATAGGTACCCTACCTGGGTAACTAGGTAGGTAGGCTGGCTAAGATGGCCTGGATGGTTAGAAGTAGGTAGAGTCACAATCGGCGCCCCTCGGCAGCATCTCCCGTGTGCCCATCTCCCCATTGCGCAGCGCTCTTCGCCCGTCGCTCGTCATTTATCGTCTGTCGCTCTTCTCGGTCATTCCCTGAGTCCCCAAACCCCAAAACTTGATGGCTAAAAGTTCTGCGTGACACCATTCATCATCCCACATCATCATCACCAGCTTGACTTTCTTTGCTGCGATATATACATACTCAGTTATACTGGGAGCCTATAATTCCCCATTTTCCTCTCAATATTTTGCCATTTACCTATATCCATACCCAATAGTTTACCCCTCCGTTACATAAATCACTAAAATCAATCTTCTGTGCATTGTGACGTCACTGTCCCTTGGCCGTCAAGATCTACGATAGCATGGCTCAAGTTTATCGTGAACGCGATGTGCGCTACACAAGAGACCAAAGTCCCTCGACTGACGAGGAGAAATATACAACTATAAGACGATACAAGGTTAGCGGTGGAGGAGATTCTGGCAGCAGGGTTGTGGAACGGGATCGCATTGAACGGTATGAAGAGGATGATGATCATAGATCAAGACATTCTCATTCCCACGTTGGCCGATCGACCGGCGATACTCTAGAAATTGATCGTCGCGTGGAGAGAACTTCCTATCCAGAACGACCGAGATCAAATCTCGATCCTCATGACCGGTATAGGAGTGTCGAGTACGAGCGGGAACGTGAGGTTGATCGAGATCATTACCCCGAGCGACACTCCCGTACCAGAGTCGTAGAAGACATTAGGGAGACATCGAGTTCGTCACCTCGCGACAATTATTGGGAACGTCAGCAGAGAAGTCCCTGGGATGAATCTCGGGAAGTCGATGTCCGCCTTGACAAGCGTGTCGTGCGCCGAGATGAGGGTGACCTGAAGGTCAAAGAGAAGTATGTGGAGGAGCGTATAGAGGAGCCTCGCGAGTACAAAGAGCGTGACATCAAAATCGAGCGTCGCGTCGTCGAGGAAAGAGAGCCTCATGATGTCGATATCGAGCGATACCGGAAGGAAGTCGAATATTATGCGGCCCCCTCCCCTCCCCCTGCACCTGTTGTGATTCGCCAGAAGGCTCCTGAACAGAAAGTCATAATCCATGAAGCGCCTGCTGCGGCCCCCGTAATATTTCCCCGCCAGGAACCTACATTTATCGTCCTAAGGGATGAACATCGCGATGTCGCCCGTCGGGAGGAGGAAGACTATTACCGCCGGGAAGACCGTCGGGATCGGGAAGATCGTCGACGTCGCGAGGAACGAGAACATGAAAGCGATGGCTATGAGGAAGACTATTATGTCAAGAGGACTATCATAACACGAGGACGAAGCTCGAGCTCCGATCGCCACAAGAGACGCCATCTCGCCGAAGGCGCGCTCGCTGGGGCCGGCCTCTCGGCCTTGCTTTCGGGGCGTAGTGGCAAAGAAGTCGATCATCGCGGACATAGGGGAAGGAAAGTCATTGCTGGCGCTGCTTTAGGAGCCCTGGGCACAGAGGCTGTACGGCGTGCGAAGAGCGCATATGAAGAGCGGTACGATGATAGGTACGAACATGACTACGACGACGATGTTCGTCGACACCGCCACCGCAGCAAGTCTCGTAGTAGGCTAACAACCGGGTTGGCTATCGTAAGTTTCCCCAAGCGATACTCAATTTGATGTTTACTAATATAACATATTAGGGCGCTGCTGCTCTAGCCGTCGCTGGCGGTCTGAAATATATGCAAAACAACAAAATTGAGAAAGAAGAAGCCCACCGTGGACGCGCACCGCGACGCCGATACTCTGACGCCAGCTATTCGAGATCTCGAAGTGCTTCAGGTCACGGTCGAAGTCGTAGTCGCAGTCACAGTAAATCGAGCATAGCTAAAGCAGCCGTTGCAACTGGGTGAGTATTAATCAGCTTTCAAGCCATATCTATCAGATACGGGTTTCTCGATCATGAACTGCTCATAGGTATCTCCCCAAGTGCCTGGCTAATTACTAACCATCGGTACACTAGTGCTCTCGCTGGCTTGGTGAAGCATTATAGATCAAAATCTCGAGGGAAATCCCGCTCAAAGTCCAGATCAAAGTCCAGATCAAAGTCCAGATCAAAATCTCGCCTCAGAACTGGTGCGTTTTACATAAGATGCTTAAATAGACACGTCACTGACTCTTGCTAGGTGCCGAAATTGCCGCCGCCGGGCTGACCGGAGCTGCAGCGAAGAAGATTTGGGATCATCGCAAGGAGAAGAAAGAACATGAACATGACAGGGAAATTGATGATGAATATGACGATAGAGATCGAGGCTATTCAAGAAGCCGATCTAACTCGAGGTCTCACAGTCGCCATTCGCACTCACGAGACTCTACGGCTGATAGAGAATTAGGCCTGGTTCCCGTCATTCCCGGAGTGGAGTACGGAAATGACCCTGTTGAAGGCTACGAGTCTGCCTCCCAAGAGCCACGACGCCGCCGTCGCCGTGACAATCGACATCGGTCATCGTCCGCATCCGATCGAGAGGCTCGGAAGAAGAGAAGTCGGAGCACACTGCGAGATGTTGCCGCTGCTGCATTCGGCATTAAGAAGTATGCGGATCGCCAGAAAAGTAAAGAACGAGGCGAGAAGTCCCAAGGCACGAGTCGAAACAGGTCACTTGACAAGGAGGAACGAGACCGAGACAGACATAGAGAAAGGCGATCTCGTGACCGTGAAAGAAGGCGTATGCAGGGTTAAAACTTCTCGACATAAGACCATTAAGTTAACTTGTAGAGTAGGTTACGAAGAAGAAATGCCTGACGCACCATATTACGGTTACGATGTCGAAGCACCCCCGTCTCCGCCCCATGCTTCTGGCGGATATCCGCCCCCGGGGCCTGTCCCACCAACCGGACCGATGATGCAAGGCCCGAGTGGCTTTACACAACATTCTAACCAGTCTACAGTCAATATTAACCCATATGCTCCCCATCCGCCCTATAACCCTCAAGACTATCCCATATCAAACCTCCCCCCACCACCACCCGGCCCACCACCCGGCCCTGCCCCTCCAGGTTCGGGTACCCGTTATGGGCCAGAATATGTGAGTCATCCACGCTCCGGTGACAACCAATCCCTTCCCCAGACCCCTCGGAGCATCGCTACTGAGCAGGGTGCGTCTCCTTGAGTTTTATCTTTCTATGCTATGAAATACTTCTAGATTAAACGTCATGATCTCACGATGTCTAACCCTATTTTTAGATGGTATAACATATCACAAGCGATCGCCCTCTGATGACTCTTTAACACACTCTGAACTAGACCCGTCTCCTAAAGTGAAATTCATTCCCCTCTCCCCAAAGTCATCTCAAACTCTCCGTAGACATCGTCGGCAATCGGGCGATCGAGCAATGATTAATGTTGATAACACACACGAACCATCCTCTCCTAAACAACCCCAGACTCTTCGAAAGCGATCGGATTCAGACACGTCATTCAATCGTCCGCAATACCAAAGACACAAACCACGTGGTGATAGATCACCGCATTCCGACGACGGTGAAGTTGAATATCTGCCCGACCGCTTTGATTCCTCGGGTCAACCGCTTGAGGCCGACCGTACGCTCAATGGGATTCCCAGACGGGGTAGTTTCGAATATCTCCCGCGCGATGGGAACGACTGGCACATCCGCGGAGCGTGGCGGACTATCGGCGATCCAGATCCCCTTTCTTTCAGCGAATTGGCGCAAACTTTCGGAGGCCTTCTACAACCTCGTGGCGGCTTGGTGGGCATGCTTGGAGACGTGTTAAGGGATATATGATTTACGACAACGAATGTGGATAGATTTTCTATTGGAATGGTTTATTGATTTATGTAAAGACGACCGTTATGAGTTACAGATTCGTTTTGTTATAAGTCATAAGAGCCTTTCTCTTTCAAGTTTTTTGTTGGCGGTGCACAGGTTCGGAGTGTTGGATCTCACTACTCTGAAGTATAAGCGTTTTAAGGGGATCTCTTTGAAGGAGAGGAGGTAGATGTAATCTCTTTTGATCTCGTTTTTTACGACTTATGATAGTTTTTTGTTTTCATTTTTATATCTCTTACACTATTAATTCACTGCCTGTGTTTCTGTGTTTTGAGAGTGCCCATCTACCATTTCCTCTAATGACCCTTTTTCATGTGATAGGTATCTAGGGTAGTAGATGGTATGTGCTCTAGAACGTCACTGCCGCTCTACTTGCAATTGACTCGCCTACCTAGGGGGCGGATGCATGGCGAAGCACTCAATATCTTTAATGCTCGTCTACCAACCCAGTGTGTTGATGAACGTCCTGGGCTGCACACCTTTCGTTGTGGCTTTTCGTTCTCGTCGTTCGCATCGTTGCCGGCACGGCATCTGTTACCTACCCATGTAAATATACCTAGGTAGTTGGGCAATCAGCGGTAATTACCTAGGTTAGACATATGTTGTAATGATATGAAATGCAGTGTAGCAGGAAGAGATGAGTAGGTAGGTACCTAAGCTTTAGGATTACTGCGAGTCTCTTGGGTAGGTAGATATCTAGTTTCCAAATTACGCGCCCTCGTTCGAGAGTTTTGTGTCGATGATAAATGTCCGAGGTAATCCTGTCCTTGAACCCCTGAGCCCCCTAACCCCTGAGTGGTTGCTCTTGTAAGTACCTAGGCGTAGGATTTTTGGATGGGATCAGATGGGAGTAGGGTAGGTACATAGCTCCAAGCCGCAGTTTTATCGAGTTATTTAAACACCTAGGTTAGGTAGGTAGGTAGGTAGGTAGTCGTGGGTATTGTATATCACGTTGTCCATGAATGTGTTCAAGTATACCGTAGCGGGAACCACCCCGTCCATGAGAATCATTCTAGGCTCGATGGAATAAAAACGATTTTTTTTAAAAGAATGCTATGTCCCGAATAAAATCATTGGGATGCATGAATTGATTCCATCGAGCTTAGAATGGTTCTCGCGATAACTGGATTATTTACTTACCTACTGGTACAGGTAGTAGTGTAGATCATATCTGGGGGTTGTCGTTGAACCTCCCCCTCTTTCTTGCGGCCGCGGGTGCAGTTGAAGCGGCTGGGATAGCCTCAGCTTAGAGCAAGGACCGTAATTCTATGAGAGACTTTCCAAATGGAACAATAATACGAATGCCTCTTGTAGTTCGTTCGTTTTCGACACCATAGGCACAGTCATGAGTAAAGCTCCCCGGCCCAAGCCTCGGAGATATTTACGTCCCAAAGGCTAGAACCTTGCACGGACTAACTTGGTCCCCTATTCTAGGTATAACTAGGTAGCCAGGTCTTGATAGGTGATGCGATTGGTCTTGCTAGGATGAAAAATGTCTTCGAGTCCAAACTCGCTGGCTGGTTTCAGGCCATTCGACGACGGCATTAGGTCGTTAACGGCTACGATTCATAGGGGCAGGCCTAAGACGAAGTCCGGTTTGATAGATTTTGCTGGTAGTATAGATGATTGATACGTAAAACTAGGTACCTAGGTAGATGAACATACCTACTCTAGATCACATAGCACTTGCTTATCTGTGAGCACCAGACAGCTTTGAAGGTTGTGGTGGTAGCTTGCTATTGGCACTAACAATGCTAGATCTCACCAATCTCACCGAGGTGGTTCCTTGCCCAAGATGATGTCTAGGAGGCTATCTAGCAAGTCTACCTGACTATCTCGAAATTGTTGGATACTAGGTGGCAATGCTTGAGATTGATTGCGTGAAGTTGTAACAGGAAGACTTCAAAACTGTCGAGGAGCCTTGATAGTTAGGGGGTGAGCTGCAATTGAATAAGCAGGCCAAGTTGAGAAAGACTCCCTAGCCTACGATACATTGCTTTGTTAGTTAGTGGATTAACCACAATCCAGTTCTGTTCGCGTCATACTTTACCTGAATGTCTGTCTACCAGACCTCATACTCTTTGCCACCTTTGGTTTCTTTAACTCCGTCTCGGATCACGATTTAGAAGTTGAGCCTCACAGTGTTAGTTTGGGAACCAAGATGTTGATCTTAGTGCGGACAAGTCAAAGGTCCGAGTTGGAGTATGAGTGTCTTTGGACGATGTATACGAGGCCCCTGATCCACATAGCTTTGAAATCCACATTTTCAGGGGATAATAGGAGCTAGCGACGACCTGTATGTCTCGCGGAGAAGCCTCCGGCGAGTGGACATGGTCATTTTTGGCAAAGTCCTACGAAACGCTTGATATGACCGAAGTCACGAGAGTCATTGCAATTAGTGTAGACATAGGTATACGACTTGACATATTCCGTGACCGAGCGTTGACGAGGTTCTGTTCGGAAGGACCTATTATTGTCATGATACTCCACCCGAATAGCTCGGCTATTGCGTGTAAACTCGTTGACTATATCAATACGCGCTTGCTGATGATACCCTACGTACAGTCTCCTTGTCCAGGAGGGGTTTTGCTGCAGCCGAGATGGAGTGTGTTCAAAACCTTGCCGGAGAAATATGGAAACTAATAAACGATAGACGCCGGAACAAGGCCAGGAACTGCAGCAAGCATGTGAGATCCTTGACTAACTAGTAGAATTGTTACCTCTGGCCCTGAAATGTGATAGTACTGTAGTATGTAGGTTCCTAGGTAGGTATAGAGGATAATGCTCACGAAGGGAGGGGAAAGGTAATAGGTAGAAGTTGTGGCTAAAGTGGAAGTTCAAGGTTTCCCAGTCCAATCTGAAATGGATCTTGGTGGAAGACTCGGCTGATTGTGGGTACCTGTTTCCTAGCACTGCACCTGCACCTGAACTTTGACCTGCACCTGCACATGTGGTCGATCACCCCAGTTGCATTTCCCATAACCTTTGCATCCATGCGCCATGCCAAGGGCGATCATGTGATTTCTGTGCGATGGGTAGTACCGGTAGCTAGCTAGGGCTGGCCAGTGGCTACATGTAATGTAGGCAGGCAGGCAGGGGCCGCAGGGCAGGCAAAAAACAAACAAACAAGGCAGCTGCATTGTCTAGGTATATGTTCGTTCAAAGTTTAGGTAGTTACCTAGGGACCTAGGCTAGGGTATGTCAGACTTTCTTCACCAACTTGCCTCTTTACTACTAACTAGTAATACATACCTACATACCTCACAACCTTGAAAAATATTACTTCACCTACCCGCCGGAGCTAGTGACATGACCTGCATAAGGCTCAATCTTCGTCGCCCGGCTAAGGAGCAATTTGCCTCAGTGGTGATAGCGAGCCGAACCCTAAGCATATGCATGAACTCATTCTAGCTAACTCATTCATATCAATGATCGCTTGAATCCTTCGAAGGAAAGTCGGTATTGGAGTGAAGTGCTTAGCTACTCTCTCGCAGTCACTTCCGATTTGTCACCCCTCAATTTCTCAGCAGGGTTAACTAAAAGTGACAGGTAAATACAATGGTCTCACTTCTCGTTAGTCAACGACATGTCTAGTCGCGTCAATGGACATCATTGAGGGCCGCGGCCTATCTACAGCACCATGCAGCAATAGCTGGCCGCAGCTTCTAAACCTCAACTCGGCTCGACTCATGACTTGGGATATTCCATTTCGGGTGTAACATTAACTTGACGTATGGGCCAGATCAAGTCAAGTTGAACTCCCCTTCAGGACGCGGCCTTTTTCGCAGAGCTTACACTGACATAACCTTGGAAGTTTGTTGGAGGGGTGGATCGCATTATTCGCCAATAAGATGCTCAAGATGGCCTGCAGACGAGCATGCAATATTCATCTATCATAGAATTACCATGCAAGCCCTTTTGTTGGAATTGTACATCCGCGAGGGGGGATTGGTGTCGTCTTCCGCATTCCGCGTTCCTTAAACGAAGGTCGTCCGTAAAGAGGGGAGTTGGGGAATTGGCTTACCGACCCTTTCATTCGTCCGCTGCACACAACCAACAGATGTGATATGCGATAACCATGCTGGTTATTGGCTGCAGGACGATAGCCAGCTCGCCAATCATCTCCAGAATTTAGACGCCCAATCGCCTTTTCCCGACTAGCTTGGCCATGTTATCCGCCCTAGTTTCTATTTATTCCTCAAATCAAGCAAAGTCTTGTACTTTGGTACCGTTCTTCTTTAGTTCAGATCATTGATGTCCCACTCCACTCTATTGCTTAGCCGCCCAATATGCAGTACCGCATACATCAGCTTCTTCCTGGGCCGATTACTAGTGAGATGTGCTCAAGTGACATTACGTTGGACTAGGTGAGTGTTACCAGCCAAACAGAGGCCGCGATCTTCTCCATGACGAGCGGCCCCGCACATCAAGTTGCCGTAGTGTGTGCTCAAGTCCTTGCCGGATGGGGAGTTGCTGGCACCGTACGCTGGAAGCCGAACAAGATGGCTTGGCTGAATACTGGCCGCACCCTGGCCTCACATCCGGCCGTTGTTGATATAATACTCCCCATCCTGCTTGTGTTCCTCTTCCTTTTCTCTCTTTTTTTCTTTAGCAAGCACTCAAACACCAAAGCTAGTTTCTGGTTTCTTCTCTCTTCCCCCTTTTTTTTCTTCTTTCCCCTTTTACTGACTACAGAGCTGTGCTCTTGCGTCTTAATTCCAATTAACAAAAATAAAAAACCAATATTCAAGTTGCCGGTCAACTAATCCCCCTTAATTCACAATCACCAAATTCCCCCCTAATAGTAACAAGAAACTAGCTTTCCTTGCTCAAAAGTCCATTGAAAATTTTTAAGAAACGTCAATTTTTTGCAATAACAACATTAATCAAAATGGCTACTATCCAGCTTTCTTTCGCTCTTCGCGTTTCTTCCGGCGTTAAGTCCGTTCATCTGCTTGGTTCTTGGGACAACTACAATGGCCAAATCCCCCTTTCCAAGGACAAGTCTTCCAGCAAATCTGGTTCGTGGAAGGGCACTTTCCGATTCCAGGGCAACCTCGAGGCTGGCCAGCGATACTGGTACTACTACATCATCGATGGATACCACGTTGCGCACAACCCCAGTGAGGCCTCGACCGTCGAGCCCACTACTGGCCGAGAACTAAACATCCTCGATGTCCCCAAGGACAAGTCCAGCAAGTCTTCATCCAAGTCACACAGCTCGAGCAAGAGCTCGTCAAAGCACTCCTCTTCCTCGTCGCGAGAGAAGCACCGGTCCTCCAAGCGCTCTTCTACCTCTGACATCCCCAAGGGCCGCCCCCTCTCCGTCTCCCAGATTGTCGCTCCCAAGCCAAGGTCGCCCCACGCAACCCGTCACATCCTAGACGCCGACTACTGCGACCAGGAGAGCATCGAGGAGCTGACCGCCCGCTTTGGCAGCACCGGCTTCGACGAGGAGGACATCATCACCGACTTTGCCATCTCGCCCATCTCTTCCACCGGCTCCAGCAACCTGTCTTACCGCTCCGACAGCTCCTCGCCCAGCTCATCACTCTCCGGCTACAGCACGCCCGCCTCTGACTGCAGCAACTGCACCTGCGAGCGCTACGGCATCACCCGCAAGGGCGACCGCGTCAAGATCGACTGCGGTGGCGCACGATGCGGCGGCTACAGCGACAGCGACTGCTCCAGCGGCGAGGAGGAGGAGGAGGAATGCTACGTCCCGCACAACTCGCGCCGAAACGGCATCGTCGTCCGCGCGTGAAGACCTGCAACCCCTATCTTGGAGAGATGTGTTCCACTAAGCAGCAACGCATAATGAACGATAATACCTACTTACAAACTAATACACGCCAGAAAAGGCCGAAGATAATAAATAAGAGAAAGCCGTCTTCCAACCAAGGCTAGTTCACTCATTTTTACGGGCATAGAGCAAAAACACACCCCCTTTTGTTTCTCTTCAAGCTCTGCCCCCCGTCTTCGTTGTTACATTGCATTCATTGTCCATGTGGCGGACTGTTGATCGAACAAGCTGGTTCTTGTTTTCGATCCTTTCCAAGCCCACGACAAAAACAACTCCCCGCGCACCCCATCTTTCAATTTGGGTCGATGCTGCGGCCCCCACGACTGGGGATAATGTATTCTCGTCTTTTAGCCCTTTGGCTTAACGAAATACGTATTACCCATCGTGCGATGGTTTCGATATGTTTTCCCCATAAAACATTACCGGAAGCCCCTCCCCACCCCTTCTCTCTCTCTCTCCTTTCCTAGGGCTCTAGCGAAACACAGTGAGATCGTCTGTCCAAGGGGGGTGAAATAGTCAAAAAAAAACCACCCCCTCGCAAACAACACCGACGACAACCAATGACAGCTCCAGGGGATGAAAAGAGAAGAAGAAGAAGAAAAATCTGTCAAGATACTGGCCTCGGATTCGGCCCGTGAAGATGAATCCGAGCTTAGCCATTTGCAAATCCTCTACCTACTACCTTATATATCCCACCACAATATACTTAAAAACACACACACAAAAAAAGAAGAAGGGATATATGAGAATGAATTGGACCAGGAGAGGATACAGGAGGGCAGCGAAGAAGAACAGGAAAAGAACTCATGATGTACCTACAAGTAAACCTACCTACCTACCTACCTTAGCTGCCGCCGCATGGTGGATAGAAGACTATTGAATCTATTCATCGAAACTGATACCTATCTGTGTCTACCTGCCTTTATCGTGACGTTTTGCGATCCCGGTTTGAAGTGAATGTCAACAGCTGCCGTACCTATTTACATAACATGTTGGTCAGCTAAATTTAGGCGCGCCAGTAACCTGGAAGATACAGAGCCTAGGTATGTAAATACCTACCTACCTACCTACCTAGCTAGCCGAGGAATATAGGTACATAGACCACGGGAAGAGCGTTTCTAACCTACACAGCGCAACGCCAGTAGACGAGGGCATGACCGATTCTTAAATCGAAGGAGACGAGGAGACGCATTCCAAGCTGAGCGAAACCAGTCTATTCGCCTAAGAGTTGTTCTAGGTTAGTTTAGGTAGGTAGGTAGGAATTAATTACCTACGTCCGACGAGGAATAAATCCATGCATCCCAATGGTTTCTCCCATGTCTACCTAGGTATCTATCACTGGGGGTGCATGGATGGATCCATTGGACGAAGTTCAGAACAATTCTCGCGAATAGGGGGGGGGGGGGGGGGTTCCCGCTACGGTAGTCACTACCTACCTACACATCACCATCAAAAGAAGACACGAAGCCTCAACAAATTTCTAGAATTACTATGTATGTACCTAGTTACTCACTACCCATTCGGTACCTTTGATCTCCCCTTAGGTAGTACATCTCAAAATGCAATCAATCAATCACCCATCGTAAAAAGAAAGAAAAGAAAAGAATTCCTTCGGCAAAACCATTATCAATTCATCGGTCACACTCGCAACAAAACGCGAGTCTTCCTCTTTCCTTCTTCCTCTACCTATCTGACATATGTAGAGGGGTGTAATTTAGGATATCAACCCAAATGGTATCGGTACCTATCCATGAATCCCTTCAGCCACCACCCCCATCACCATCACCACCACCAACCTGAGGAGCTCGTGCTAGTTGATTCCCCGAAGCATGGCCCGACACAAAAAAAAAAAAAATCCGCCCCCTTCATTTCCTATACCCTTAATGCCTTGTGCCTTGTGCTTCTTTCGTACTACTTATGATTATGTAGTTCTGTAGTCAACTCTGCCAACTTAAGACGCCCTGATGCCCTGTTACCATATTTGTCCAACGATGGACCCCTACCGAACCTAACGCCCAATGACCGACATTTGGGTCATGATGCTATGCAATAATGAGTAGCTGTATAGTTTACAATCGTGCTAGTCGTGAGAAGAAAAGTGTCAATCACATCCCAACCGGTGGTTGTTCGTCTCCGGACAACCGATGCTATAGGAATATGAGAAAGTATAGGTTCATAGCTCCCGATAATCGCTGGGTCGAACCCTGCGTTGTCGGTTCTGGTGTCGTCCAGGATTGACAGGCTTGCGGAAGTAAGCATCATTATCATTGTTAGGTGTTGTGAAGTTAGGTCTGGGTGGGTGTTGGTGCTGATTTTGATTTTGAATTGGATTCTGATTCTGGTTATTGAAGGCGCCATTCATACCCATGCCGTTCATGTTACCCATGCCAGCGCCGCTCATGCCCCCAAAGCTACCGTTGAACATGCCGTTACCATTCATGCCTTGGAAGGAGGCCGGGTTGAACATCCCATTCATGCCCATCATCGGGTTCATCATCGGGTTCATTCCGTTCATACCCATCATCATAGCCATGTTCATGTTAGGTGGGTTAAAGCCATTCATAGAGTTCATAGGAAATTGCATCATGTTTGGCATCATGCCCGGCAAGCCAGGCATGCCAGGTTGCATCATGTTTTGCATATCCTTGGATCCTTGTGCTTGTTGCATAGCCTTGGGCCCTTTCGGGATCTTCGGGTTTTCCAGCAAATCCTCGGCTGGTCGCTTGTTGGAAGTTGTTTCCGATAGCTTGGGGGTATCACTAGTAGAACCTGATGAGGGGGCAGGGGTGGATGACTTCTTTGCTCCGTTAGTAGGTAGAGACTTGGTCGCCGTGGAAGATACAGTGGGTGATTTGGATTTGGTCTTCTCAGGAACGACTGCCTGGCCGTTAGGTAGGTCTGCGGGTGGAGTATCTGCCTTGTTAGAAGATGTTTGAAATGGTGACTTCACTGGGGGGGGACTCTTCGATCGGTCCTTGGCCTTGATCGATTCCTTTTCTTTGGCATAGTTTTGAGTCTTAGTAGACATCTCATCGTCTGGTTTGAGGTCATCAATTAGCACTCCATCTGTTTGGCAACCAGGGCAAATGAAGTCGCTCTCAATGAGAGCATTGGTGATGCAATCATTGCAATACGTCTTCGCACAGCATGGGGTCTTCATTGGATCTATGAACATCCTTTTGTCGATGGAGCACAACAGTCCCTTCTCCTCAAGTTCCTTATCCTCGGCAGATGCTGCCTTCTGAGCAGCTGCCGAAGATTTAGTCTTGGCTTGGTACTTGTCCCATGCAGCCTTATCAGGCTCTGCAACTACAAATTCTCCATCCGCATTGACCATGACACCAGTTGGCGGCTTGACTTCCTCGCCGTCCGTGCCAGTCTGCTGCAGTGCTGATTTGTCCACTGTTTTCAAGAAAGAGCGAGGGATTCCTGTCGTACGCTTGACACGAGGGCGGTTGTCGAATTCAGGATTGTCGTTCGTAGGACAGACTTGGATCCAGTGTCCTTTCTGTCCGCATCGATAGCAGATGTAACCATTAGGGGGGTCATGGTCTGGAACGTTGACTGGCTTTTTTGAACCTGGCTTGAAAACCGCAGTTTGACTATGAATAAGTTAATATATTAGGACACCTAATTACCCTTCTAAGGCTTGACTTACTGTGCCATCTCCTCCTGCTGGACACTCCACTGCTCCGATTGAGCTTGGAACATTGCCATCATCTTTTCTTCTTCGGTCATGGCGGCGCTCATCTGCGCAAGAGCGGTAGACGCGGGTTTCGCAGCCTTTGTCGCGTTTTCACGGCGGGAGGAATTCTTAGCGCTTGCTGGCATCTTGCCCGAAACATAGCGCGCAGCGCGGCCGGCGCCCGGCTTCTGGGGGGGTAGTCGTCGTGCAATCACAGTTGTAGAGCGTGGAATGATGGTAGTATCATCGTCATATTCTAGACTTGGTCAGTATGTCATCGTCATGTGGTTCCAAAGACAAGCTTACCTTCACTACCATCTTCGGAGTAGATGGCCAGGTCAAAATCGGTGCCATCACCCAAGCCACTCTTTACAATAATGTCACGCTTGAGTTCGAAAACCGATATTCCGGTACCATCAAATTCAACACGCGACGGTTCCTTCTGGGACTTGAACTTGAAGAACACAGAGGACGTCATGTTGACGGTTTGATAGGTAATATACCTAGACGTATTACAAGAGTCTGTAGAAAAAGGTTGATAGGTTGTGACTAGTTTATCACAAGGCCTGAAATGATGAGGAATACTAGAAAATTAGAGATGAAATCTGATGCTGCAATTCTGGGGTGAAAAGGTTGTTCTCGCAAGCTTTAGCTGTGGAGTTTGTTTTGCAATACTGTGACAGTGAAGATTTGTGGCTATTGTGACTTGTGATTTCTTGACGGATGCCTCTTTTTGTTTTCTCTCTTCAAGGACCAGTTGGCAAAAAAAGATAGACGGGTATCAATTTAGTTTGTACTTGAAAGAGTAGTCCAAGTTCACACTGCAATAGAAAGAAAATGGGGATTGATGTACAAAGCGAGTGGTGGATTTGACCACCAAATCAGCTCAAAGTGATGAAAATGGCAGAATCCCACCCGAAAAATCCACACGACGACCACAGATCACCGTAAGAATCTTGTCTTTATTGCCCAAGACCTCCTGTCTATCCCACCAGCAATACCCTATGAACAGTTTTGTTAGTTAACGATGGTCAACGCGACCATGGCTTGTCTCAAGTATGTAACGGCGAGTAGTGCTGAGTCGTGGATGAGGAAAGCTAGTAGGTATTTAATTGCTCCAGGCTGAAGCGCGCGGTCGCGAAAGTCGAATCGAGCGCGGGCGGAGATAATTACCGATCGTAGTATTATGAAGTCGCAGTTGTAGTCGCGGTCGCAAGAAAAACCACGTGAACGTTGATGAGAAATGTGGCAAAAATGATGGAGAGAGAAAGGTTGATGAGGGATATGGGTAGAAGGATTAAAAAAAAGAGGTGATGGGAGTTGTCGGCAGAAATGGAAGGAAAAGTTCCAAGTTGCTTGTGAAATGGAAATGGGAGAAGTGCTGGAGCGGAGCTGCGGAGTCGGTCCCAAAAAGCTTAATACACACAGTTGGGTACTTTATGTATTAGTCAGACAAAAACGGCGCTAAGGTTGAATCTAAAGCACGTGACTCATAGCTTATTTAGGTATTTATCAAATCAATGATCCTTCAAAGTTCTAGTGCCCCACTTGGCTCTTACAATTCAACAAAAACGGGATAAAGTAAAAAGTCTGTTTTTCTGTGTTTTTTTCTGTCCGACAATACACCGGATCAGAGATCTTATGTAATGAATCTAAAGATTGAGACCAGGCAAATTAAGTACCTTTGTAGTTAACTCATATGCACCGGAACAAATTCAAGATGAAGAACAACTTCAGCAACCAGACACATTTATCATATGGACGTTTCGCATCCAACCATTATATACATTTTTGTCAACTAACTACCTAGCTAGGTCCGTATTTATCTTATTCCAAACGCCAATCCTTAGTCTAGAACGAAACATGATTCAAAGGCATTGTCTCTCACTTTCATCCCTTGTTTTCCCCTTGTTCTCTTAGTATTAATTCATTCAGCCGCCTTGAAGGATTACAACCTCTTAAGATTAAAGGGCTTTGATCACCAACAATCAGCCTGATGTCTCTGTCTTCTTAGTAGACTTAGATCTCTGAACACTGCCACCCTTCCGTCCCGTCCGCATATCTCGGCGTGATGTGCAGAAGCATCCTAGACAAGAGTGAATAATGAATGCAAAGAATGTGAATGCAGTTGCTATCCACATGAATGCAAACATCTTTATACCCACATCCGCACTGACATTGAGATCAGGCTGTGATGTTAAGGCGTACTTGAAAATAAGAGACATAGCTGTGCCGAGGATTGAGGCTATGAGAACCATCAGTGTAGAAAAGAACGCAATAATGCTAAATGGGAGGCTCCACCATCGAGAATATACGACAACAGGTGCGAGGAATATCAAAACAAAATTTAGAAGAAGTCCGGTGAGGAAAAATCCAAACATGATATTGGAGGCAATGCGCAGAATGTTCAAGATGTTGTTTACTTCCGAAGGCAACGCTATCGAAGCACCCGAGAACAGCTCCCCCAACAGAATCTCTACGGGATTAAACCAGTAGAGAGTCGCTGGAGTCGAACAGTAGGTGATACCACTACATCTCATTAGCCAGCGCTTCTTTTTAAAAAACGTGATTTGCACGTTGCAGATTTGGCCACATACTCGGTTTCATATCCTTCGCAAAAGTTCCATAAGCCAACCTGATAGAAGTCATGGAGACCCAAGGTTCGCGCAATCGAGTTTTGTAAAGTCAAACTGGTTGGCGCTGACTGGGGAAGGATATCGGAAAGATCGAGCTTAAAGAAATAGATATCATTCAGAACTCGGGTATTTTTCGTGTTGCCTACTTCGATCTACATTGCAGTGGTTAGATGAATATAGGCCGACAATAATCCAAGAAGTAAGTGACAGCTAGGAAAGTCATACTAGGATTAGGAAGACAACGGCAACTAGGTAACAGAAACACGATATTCCAATCGCATTACGTCGTGTCTTCGTCGCCCGTTTTAAGACGGCCGGATTTTCAATACTCGGTTCGGAGCTCGCATCGTGGGTTTCGGCAGGAGAGGACGGCGCCGTTCGCTTTCGGAACCTAGGGATGGATCCGAAAGCCATATTCACAACGGGATGCAACGTTGGATGAGTTTGAAATCCGTCCAAATGTTTTCCACGATCCAAGATTCTACCCCAACAACAGCCTTAGATATGGGTTATCCGTAAATGGTGAGGAACGGTCCGGACACACGTAAGTTGATTTGAAATGTGGGAAAATCAGGCTTGAGTCGTTGAGACGGACAAGTAGTCAGTTCTCCAGAGGACCAATGCACGTGAAAGTAATAACTATGGCTGCTATGGCTGCTATGTAAAAGAGGGAAGACAACGAAGAAGGTATTAGACAATTAGATCAACAGCTAGTCACCAAGGTTACGAGTACACACATGCTGTAGATCCTGATCCGAAGGAAGGATCATCCGACCTATTGAATTGATTGGACTTCGATAACTAGATGATCTTAAGTTGGTAACAGAATATTATTATAGTGTACTGAAGAAGTACAGTCAAGTACTTATAACTATTCTGTTCTGCTTTAGCATTGAAGGCGCTTGGAGCCTCGACAGCTTTGGCATTGAGTGCTTGAAGTCTGTACATGCATGTACCTGGGTAATATCCCCACTATAAAGTATAAAACTGGGTACTGGGTACATAGTAGGGATAGTACCTACTAGGGATGCCGAATGCCGGTCAACATAGATCTTGCACTCACTGCCACCATGCCAAGACATTATTGAGACATTTTATGGGTACTATAGCCCTGAACAGGCTGAACCAGGCTGTGGGTACCTATCGAGTTGTTCTGTCCTGGGGGTTCTTAAAACATAGAACCTAATTAACTTGATGTCAGGGTTATTAAGGAGAATGATGAGAAATGACATTTTATTATTAATACGAGCTGAAAACAACGTATTCGTTATGTGGCAGTGTAATTATTACAGTTGTGTATAACATAACTGTAACATATTTTCAACAACAACATGTTATAGTAAGAAGAAAATCACGCAAGCAGAATAATAATAGGTAAATATCTTGCAAATATTTTTATAGGAATGAGTATAATAGTTAATAGAAACTAAAGAGATGGTTTGATTCTGATCAGCCAAGACTAGGAAGCTGCATTTGATAATGAAAATCAGAACTTTTTTGCTACAACAAGCTCCAAATGCCCCAAATGCCCCAAATGCCTGCCGTTCAGCCTGCTCAAAGCTTTGATCCACAATACGGAGTACCGCTGACATCATTTTGTAGCGCCAGGTCGAGACATAAAACAGCTGTTGATCTTTCATTCACCACACGGAACTCTAATAATTTTTTTAGGATGGCCCACATTCATGTAGACCTTATGTACTTGTAAGTATTTCCATGTAGCGAACATCATTCAATGTTGATGGTTACTCAACATTGGTCCGTGGGGGTTCGTAGACTTACGTACTGTACAAGTTGCTTGAATATAGCATACCTGCCTCTTACTAGCAGCTTAGCACGTAAGTTTAACTCTTTAACCTGACACTTTTCAGATGAAGCAGTAGAGGGCCCATACATGACAACCTCTTTCTCCGTTATATTTATTTATTTTCTCACTTCACATAATACTCCATCCCCCCATCCTTTAATACGTTGGATACCTACCTAGTACCCCAGGCTTTATGTTGGACAACATAGCCTTAACCATCTCCTTATACTGGTAGAAAGCCATGGCGTCCAGATTTAAAAGCCTTTTATTACTAGGAGCAGTTGCCGCCAATGTGCTGGGTCAAGAAACCATTAGCGATGATAGAACCACCGCAACTGGGTCTACACTCAGTATTAGCGAAGTCCAGACTCCGACAGGCCCCTATCAATCGCCAACCACCCAGGTAACATTGGGAACAGATATGGGATCTATGGATAATGGAGCTACTTCTATGGCCTCCGACAATGCTACTTCTAGGTCAACAATCCAGTCAACGAGCGAAACAGTAACCTTCCTAACCGGCTCCGCTGTATCGACGACAACCTTGGCCGGAAACTTCTCTTCTAGCTCTACGTCTTCAGCCACACCTCAAGTAACGAATACGCAGCCGTGTAATAACTATCCAGAATTTTGCAATCGGAAATATAGTAACATCACCCACGTTGCTTGCCACAACTCCCCTTTCGTCACACCCAACAACCTTGCCGCGAATCAACAGTACGACGTCACGGCACAGTTGAACGATGGTGTCCGGTTTATCCAAGCACAAATACAGTGGCCGACTGGTGGAAATGAACCGCACTTTTGTCACACGTCTTGCGATATTCTTGATGCCGGTCCCATCACTGATTGGCTTACCCAAGTCAAGAACTGGGTCGCATCTCATCCGTACGATGTTGTCACTGTTCTCTTAGGGAATGGAAACTAGTAAACATACCTCATAACAGCATCCCTCATAGCTATCACAACTAACTTATTGCTACAGTTCTGTGCCTAGTCTCTATGTCCCATACATAGAACAAACCGGTATATTACGTTATGTCTACACGCCTCCGTATGCTCCCATGACTCTAAATGATTGGCCTACCTTGAGCGAGATGGTCTTGATGGGTAAACGAGTTGTGATGTTCATGGATTATATGGCGAACCAAACAGAGTACCCATGGCTCCTAGACGAGTTCTCGCAGATGTGGGAAACTCCCTTCGACCCCGTCGACCAGAGCTTCCCCTGTACCGTACAACGCCCACCAGACTTGTCCAGCGACGATGCCAAGAACAGACTATATATGATCAACCACAATCTGAACATTGAACTTACCATCCTCGGAGCCGACATGCTAGTGCCGGCCCGAACGGAGCTAAACGTGACAAACAATGTCACCGGCTTCGGCAGTCTCGGCGTCTCAGCCAACAACTGCCGCAGCGACTGGGGCCGCGCCCCCAACTTCCTCAACGTCGACTATTACGAACAAGGAGGTTACGCTGGCTCCGTCTTCGAAGTCGCCGCCCAGATGAACAACGTCACCTACGACCGCGCCTGCTGCGGTATGGCCACAAACGGCGCCGAGAAGCTCCTCACCAGCGGAGGTATATACTCGTTACTTATGATGGCAATGTTCTGGGCTTTTCTATAGATGGTAGTTGGTAGTTGGTAGTAAAATAAGGTTAAGCGTCTTATAGTAAGCATCAATTCCCTAGGGCAGGTCATTGCAGCGGCGGTTTGACGGCGTTTTTATATATTTTATATTTTTAGATAATTTGTTCATTGAGATACTATCTATAGACGGGGACGTATACCTACCTACCTAAATACTCAGCTACGTTATATAAGAGGAGACTTCCAAAACATACATTGGTTAGAGAAGGTAGTAGATATTCTGGAATCAGTTGGCTCGCGACTTGTGTAATGCTTTTGCTCTTTCTTCTTTCTTGCCTTTCGGTTTAGACAGCTTGGTATTAGGGAGGTACCGTAGTGGGAACCCCCTACTCGCGAGAATCCCTACAAGATAAAAGAAGAATCATTCTTCAGGTTTGAGATCATCTCTCTCGGTTTCCATCATTGGGATGGAATGGATTCACTCCTTCATTGATAAATGGAATTGTTTTTTTTACGTAACTGGAATTATTCTTAGGCAGGCAGGCAGGCAGGCAGGCAGGTTGGGTTTAGGTACGTTACGTTACAAAATACATACATACATACATACTACTAGGTAAGGAGAAGAAAGATTTCCTGGCAGTCAAGTTCCAAGTTCTACTCGTTCTTGTGATCTCGCCGACTTACATACCTCCCTAGGGGCCTCGCAATTTGGGTGTATAATATATGTAGGTACCTGCCTGCCTAGTAGTTGACGATGACCTCGGAAGGTTGAGGTTGTTACTAGGTATGTACTATGTACCCTAGGTAGGTAGTTTGTCTGCTGGACGTACGCACATACCTATCCAGATATGTGCCTCGGTACAACCAGTCAGATAAGAATCTGATTGTAGGGTGCATGTGTCAATGATATGAATAGGGGGTGAGTACTTTGTAGTGTATGGCAGTCTCAGCAAAGAAAACAATTGCACACCAAGGAGTAAAAATTTGATACATGCTACTCCTAAGATACGTTATTCCGTGCATATGCTAGATATGATTTTCTTATCCCGCAACCAATCAGTTGGACGATGCGATGAACATCCCCAAGTAGGTACTTGACTGACTATTATGTAGGCAATAACTAGGTCAGTACCTAAGTAAGCGCGGATATATCCACGACGTATCTGTATGAGAAGAGGTGGGTATGTAGATAAATATCATGCGTCGTTCATTTTTTTGATTATATATTCGAGTATGCGTAAGATATGGGGCGTCATGGGCGCGTGTGAATGTAGAAATTTTGCATCGCTATTTTTCAACCTCGACCTCTTTCTTCCAGAACCATAGTTTGGATAAATAACAAACTCTGGATTTTAGATTTTGATACCGTAAGCCTCGACTGCCGTGCCACCGAAGATCAACCGCTTTTCCTCGTCCTCGAAGGAGGCCATCCAGCACATGCGATCGACAATCTTTTTCCATTTGTGCCAGGCATCCTCGCCGACGCCAACCGTGCATACAGGCCAATCGCTAGCAAACATGATGCGGGAGGCGCCGAAGGCGGCCAGGGCGACGCTAAGCCACGGGCTTATGGCATCGAAAATGTCCTCAGGCGAACGCTGTCGTAGTGACTCGGGCATTTCCGAGAAGCCACCTGATAGCTTTAGGTATGTCTTGCTGCACTTGCTTAGTGTGAAGATGGCCGTGCGCCACGCGATGAAGGATGGGCTCGTTTGTACGTTATAGATGGACAGATCTGGCTTGCATAGGTGGTCTACAAAAAATTAGTTCGACAGCCTCAGGTTGCAAGGCTGCTGGCAACTCACTGATTATAAGGGTGACTCTCTCCTCCTCAGGTACTCCGTCATGTGCGCGATCAATCATCTCGACAACCTCTTCTAGTTGGGCCCTGCCGCGGTTGTGTTGGTCGACGCCCAAATCAAACACGAGACCCTTGCGACCAAGGACCTTCAAGCTCTCGATGAACTTGTCCGTTAACATGGTCCCGCTCGGCTTATCTTGTAGTAAGTACCTGAAGCCCCTGACCTTAGGCCAGCTCTCACCAGCCTCCTGCTTTACTAGATCGATATACTTCTCCATGGCAGCAGCGCCACTGGGCATGGGCGCCCACGGAATGTAAGCCAGGCATAAGGAGGCGTCTTCTTCAGTGTGGCCCTCACCCGGTTTGGGCTGACCAGTAACGATGCGCTTCAGCCAGGCAACCTCCTTTAATGGGTCTTCCCAGCCACTGCCGTCTTTCTCTCCAGCTTCCAAGTCATTCTTCCGATCCGACTCCAGGAAAATGAAGCCCTTCGGCGTAGAACCTTCTGTAGCAGCCTTGTACTGTTCTATCGAGTACTGTTTCGCTAACGGACTCTCTGGCTTGTACCAGGCCAATGTTGGAAGCTCTGATTCGGGAAAGAGATGGATGTGAGCATCGATAACGGGGATATCGGCGGCCATGTTTGTTTCTGAGTGTCTTCCAAGGTTCTCTTCTTTTTTTTTTTTTCTTTCTTCAATGTTTGCCTACTCTTTCACATATACTATTCGGTACTAGGTCAAGCAGGTTCTTAGATACTTCTAGTTAGTAGATAATAGATGGTATACGTCCTAGTGGTATTGATATAGAAAAGGAGAAAAAGCAACGACAGAAACACTTTGAGTCTGAAACGGTCAAGGTGTAACGAAAGCAAAAGTTCAATCTAAGGAAGTTCAACACACCAGATCTACCTACCCCGCCATAGAACCCCTACCTCTTGTACTACTACTAGTAGTACAATAACCTAACTACTAGATACCCACTATTTCCCCTGAGATGGCTTGGTCCTGCTTTGCATAGGTACTACTAGTAGTAGCTGCCCCACCTGCCACATCAATACGGCAGACATCATTCGCCTAACAGAATCGATAGTTGATATAACTGCCCAAGTAAGTTGTTATGCCTACCTAATACGTATGTGCCTAGGTGTGAATCCAATTGCAGCTTGACAGTCTTTATCGAGGATATATCCTCACCCAAGTATATAATTTAGTTGCGCTGTTAAGAAGTTCAATGCCATGTTGAAGTCGAAGTACCGATTTAATATCAAGAAGCAAAAAGCGGTAAGCTCATGACTGACGTCACTGTCACATGCGATAAAAAGGGGTATGTAACACTCTGTGTTCCCAGCATAACTACATACATGTATGTAGTAGTTATCTACCTACATATGTACATACACTACATAGTACTTGCACACACACAAAACAGAATACCCCTTCAATATCATGACTTTCCTACCCCCATAGACTGCCTATACTCCGGGATCTGCCCGGCGTCCTTCTGTCTCTGCACGACCTGTATCCCCGTATCCCTCATCGTACGTATACACTCCTCTCTATACTCCAACACCTTCCTCGTCCCCTCCCGCCTCAGCATACTCGCGTTCCAGCGATAATACTCAGGGAACTCCTTCTCGACCCAGTCGGCGGGCAGCTCGGGGAACAGGGTGACGAGCAGCGGGTTCCACGCCGCGAACGCGAGGTCCGCGTACGTACACTTGTCGCCCACGAGCCAGACCTCCGCGTCCTCAGCCCCCTCGCCTCCTAGCTTCTCCCGCTGCTTGCGGAGCGTCCCGCTCACCACGCCCATGATCCGCTTCACCTCGCTCCCGTACCGCTCGAGCACGGATTCTAGGTTTCGCTCTTTGTGCACGTGCGTGAACCACACTGTTTTCTCGCGGTTAGAAGGGTTGTTAATAGTTAGGTAGGTACTTAGTAAGTACTTATGGTAGGTATACATAGATAACAGAACATTGAAGTCTAAAAGGGAAAAGAAAAAAAAAGCAGCGCACGTACTCTTCTGCCCGAACATCGGTCCCTGCCCGCTCATCTGGAGCATGAGCCAGCTCTGCAGCAGCCACTTCTCCTGCACTCTGCCATCCCCGTACGTGAGCTTCAACTCTGTATCGTAAGTCGCAATGAGATAATTAATAATCGCTCCCGTTTCGAAAAGCGTGATGCCTTCCGGCTGGTTGTTGTTGGGATCGATGAAGGCCGGCAGCTTCCCGTTGGGGTTGAGCGACGTGTACGGCTCGGACTTGATCTCGCCGTAGGGGATCCAGACGATCTCCCAGGGCAGCCCGAGCTCCTCGAGCACGATCAGCACTTTCCACGGGTTCGGCCCTTGCCCGTGCGGGCCGTTGTAGACTTTGAAGGGTTGCATGATGCGGATGAAGAAGTGATATCGAAACTGAATAACTAGGTACGTGGCTATGACCAAAGCACTATGCTGAGCTCTATGCATGTAGTTATCTTCTTCAAGCTAGAAAGAAACACCACGACCTTTTTTATACCATGATTGATACATACACCAGGACATAGAGTTAACTAAGCCTGGATACCGGCCGGGTTTAGATTTAGTAAAATCCGCAAAGTCCCCGGGACCTGCATATATGATTTATAAGTCTTCATGGAAATATCAAGTATTTGCAACTCGGATCCTTACCTAGTCACCTACCTAATCATGGAGGGTAAAAAAAAGCAATGTTCCTGATGTCACGGGTTGAAACGTCGCTACCAGCATACACGATCGATACCTGTAAATACGTCGATTACGCACCCACTTATGTCTAATTCTAGAAGCTGTGGACTTTTGTCTACCTACTACCTAGGATCGACTATGCGCCTATCCATGCGATGAAAATCCCCTCGCAGCATTATTCGGAGTTTAGAAAAACTTAGGCGATCTTTTTATTGTTTAATCGATTTCATTTCTATGTCTAAGGCGTAGTAGTCGGCGGTGAGGTCTGAGATTGCTTTTCCATTACAGTATTTCACTGTTGCTAGTAGCGGAATTAAGACTCGGGCGTATTGGTTTATGTACGTGCTTGCATATCTTGTAAGCATGTATACCGTCCGTATGCCATTAAAACCAGAGCCTTGATTAAAATTCCTAGGAATCACCCCCCTATATTACACATTCACACAGCCAAGAGCATCAAAACGCCGCGCTACTAGACTCCACACAAGTCAATGGACTGTACTGATGCGAACTACTCCGGGGGTACATAGGGCTGGATCAGCATTTCGCTGAACCGCTCCAGCTTCTCCTTGCCGCGAACTTCTTCCACCAGGAGCGGCATCCTGACGACGTTGAACTCGTCGTACAACTCCTCGATCTGATCCAGGTATTTCTTCTGCATCTTCCGTCGTGCGTTGCATTGTTCGCAGTTGCTGCTCTGCTTAGGAAACAGCAGCTGGTTCACCACAATGCAGTGGGTGTCGATGCCGTAGCCAGCCAACTCCTGGATCATGCGTTCTGTCTCGTATAAACTCAAGAATTCGGCTATGCAGACGCATACGAAGGTGGTCAAGTTCTCGTCCTTAAATTGTGTGTTGACCTCAGAAATAGTCTGACGAAGGCTCTCGAGCTTCTCCATCATCTCGTTCAGGTTCTGGCCATTTGGAAGGGTGCCTTGGCTGCCGAGGAAGCCATTTAGCAATGGGCCGTATTGGGTAGAAAGTTGGGAGACCTTGGCGAGAGCCTTCTCCAATACGGACGGAAATTGTAAGAAACGGAGGGTGTGGCCGGTGGGTGCGGTATCAAAGATGATGACCTCGTATGAAAGTGACTTGACTTGCTTCAGGACCTCTGCGAAGGACATGGCCTCGTCTATTCCGGGAATCTGTGTTCATTAAGCATTAGTTCCGGTAGCCGGTAGGGCGCAATGTAAAATCATGTTTCTGCACTCACTGCAAACGCTAGATCTTGCATCATGCTTCCCATACCACCCGTTGGGTCGTTAGTGTTGTCATCAGCCTGTCCAGCTAGTAGGTCTTGTATGCTTCCATTCGGGTCGATCTCCATGGCACTTAAGTTGGTGAAGCCATCGATCAAGCGCGCCTCCTTGCCGAACTTTTGCGAAAAGGCATCGGACAGATTGTGGGCGGGATCGGTGGAAATGAGCAGGACAGAGCGGCGGACTTTGGCGAGCTGTATGGCCAGGGAGCATGAGGTTGTCGTCTTTCCCACACCACCCTTACCACCAACAAAAATCCATCGCAAGGTTCTCTGATCTAGAATAGACTGTAGTGTTGGCTCAAGGCCTTCGTCGCCGTTGACTAGAGTGGTGGACATGATGACACAGCACTAGGTAGATGAGGGACGAAGAATGGAGGGGTGGCTCAGGAAGATATGAAGATGCAGTGCCAAGTGGAACTTGAAGGGACTGTGGCAGGTACAATGGTTTATTTTGATTTATTTTGGTTTGCGCAAAAAGAAGTGAAGAGGTATCGTGGCACAATGTAATAGTAGTTTCTGGAAGGTCAAAGCCTGGTGACCTGGTTAAGCCTAGAAGATGGAATGTAATGAATTCAGGTTAAGCTTCTCACCATTAGGTACATATTCAAAATGCCCCGCAAGTATCTATGTATTTTGACGTGGGGTTTATGAGTGACAGCACTTCTATTTATGTAGACTATGTGCATGTTTATGTAGATTATGTGCATGTTTATGCAATGTGTGCAATAGGGATCAAAGGCATTAAACAAACAGTGATGCAACTTACAAACATGGCTCAACAATTTGACTTTCACCCTTCACATTTCAGATTTATAATAACTACCAATAGCAACAGATATTATTACATGGACAAAACTACCAACTAATTGACATGATCTATAGATCTCATAAATACCATCCACCTCGGAATATCTCTATTTATCTCCAGTGTCATGAATGATGTTGGGTATAGCTCTCTCAAGCTTCTCGGGAACCTTCTCTTGAACTTTCTTGGGCAAAATAGATGCTTCCCCACCATCCTTAGCATGTGTCTTGTCAGATCCGTCCGAAGTTACACCAGTGGGATGAATCTATAACAAAACAACGAATTAGTACATTATATCATCAAAGAACCCCCAAAGGCAAATAAAGACATGCTGGCTCACAGAATCAGGGAGGCTTTCTTCAACGCCCTTGGGAACCTTCTCTTGGATCTTTCCAGGAACCTTGGATCCGCCTGTAGCGTGCGACTTGTTTGTGCTGGCCATTCTAACTGGTACGATAGGATTCGATCGGGCAAATATTGAGATTCGTCTAAACGGCGATTTGAGACTGCGAATAGATTGCGTATACATCTTTTTATTTTACTCAATAAGTTCTCTATTGTGTTACTTTCTTCTACTCATATTCTATTTCCACCCAAATTCTAAGCAGGTGCAGGGTCCTTATATTCACAATATGAATCACTAATACCCGGGCCCGAGAGTCAATGATGGCTAATATCGTTGTGATGCTTGATTCATGACGAATCTATGCGTTACGTTAGGGTCATCAATAAAACGCCACAGATTTTCCGAGACCTGGAGTATGCACTACATAGAAGCACGTCAACGAGGTCAACTAAAACCTTATACAGGTGCAATATGTTTACGACGCGAGTAATCATCCATTCTCTATGCATCTACGTGGTTAAGTACTAACTAGGTAAATACAACGCCTGACACCCCTAAACGCGTCATGCAATCACATGAACCTCAGAAAGACCAAGCAATACAAATGGATTATTAACTCCCCCTATAGATATCCTGATCTGTTGATATGGGTGTATATGTCTACATGTTTATGACAGTGTATCTGACCGAATAAATATACCCAGTGTACAAGCGTGGCTCTAGCTTTGTTACGTCCAGAGCCTCCCGAGCCTGACCACAGGACATCAACGTAGGTATCCGTAGGGTTAGTATTATTCCCTTGGACAACTTTTCGAATCATTTCAAACCTCTATGACAGATATGCCTACCACTTTATCAAATTATGAGTTGCCAATATCAGGTTATCCGGGCCTAGACTCGAACCAATCACTTGATGGATATCTATCCCCGAAGCCGACGTGAGTCCTTGTCGCCCAGCACTCGAAATCCGCTATCTGAGTATCCTCGTGTCCCATTCCGCGAGAATATCCTGTGTGGGTAGGGGCAGCCTGTTCAACAACCACAATATCTGTCTCCCTCATGATTTGGCTCTTCCCAGGCGGAATAACCTCGCATCCATCCGTGCGCGCCAAATATCTTGCATTGTTCCCCAAATCAAATGTCTCGTCCTCAGAAGGAAGGCGGGCTTTCGTAAACCTCCGGATGTTAGCCATGTTGCAGGGGCAATTACCACTCCCCCGCGGCGATAACGGCGCAGACGACACTGATGTGCCCTTGCTGGATCCCTTACGTTTCTGCTTGAATAGAGGTGGAAATACGGGTACACATGCGACCATTATACCCAGATTTACCTCTATTATCGACCATAACAGTAGAGGCGCATTGTTGGGATGACTAGGAGAAAGGTCCTTGACACATTGAATGCGGATAATTTGAATGGCGGTAATAAAGAAGCCAATGGCAAAGAGGCCAAGAACCATGACCTTCCGGCGCGTTTTGATCTTGGTTTTGATGAGGATTGGGAATGGAAGAAACATACTGCATAACAGGTTAGACTGTTTGCTCGTCGTTTTGCGAGAAAAGACCTTGACCACAGTAGGTAGGTACTTACACGTTAAAGTCAAAGACAATTGTTAATGCTGATGAAGCCATATAGAATGGAATCACGTTTATGCATTGGCCAGGGATATTCGGATCCCAGTGCCTCGCAACCTACTCGCGTTTAAGTGTCAACATAGTTGTTCGTGGAAAGATCACGCTCGACGCGTCTTACCGGATGGCAAATATTTAGCTGGACCACTAGACACGACAAGTGGAAGAGTGTGGTGGTGACCAACACGCACGTTATGCCTTTTATGCACATGGGCTGTCCTTGGTGAACGAATCGAAGGTATGAACAGAGCAGACTCAGTTTGAATCCGAGGACGCTAAGAATATATCTAGACTTTGGTTAACTCATCTCAGAATAAACAGATAGTTTCCATCCCAAGCAGTGCCATGCATACAAGGGCCAGCTCGCATAATCCAGCTGTTCTGCGTTAGTGTGTACAGGCAACAAATGACGGATGAATGGCTGGGCGTCATACCATTGCAGAGATACGGGCATTTTGATCCGGCATATCTTCGACATCTTCCATCCCTAGGCCCCACGTGGTTTCTATATCAGGTTTACGTTAACGACTATTGCGAAGTGATCGAGTGGTGAGTGCATGCCTACCTGTTGCGGATACTATAAAGAAAACAAACGAGAGAATCTACCGAGCTTAGTTAGGGAGATGATCATGGGCAAGAGAAGCCGCTAAAGGGGTCATTACCCAAGTAGCGAATATAATCCAATCGTCTGATGAGAGATCCATTGTCAGCACCAAGGTCGCGTCCAGGGGAGTTAGCCCAGGGGGTAGCCATACCAATTCCGACATTGCGAACAAGCCAACCCCTGACGTAGCCTCGAAGGCATACGAAACACAGAGATAGTCCTGTCAAGACAGCCCCGACTGCTACGATCTTCGGCCCCTCCGTCAAAGTGTCGCCTGGTACATTGTGCACCCAACCCATCTTCCCCGTATAGATTCAGGGGTTTTGCCGTAAAGAAAATTCAAAGAGGCAAATATCGACACGCTGCTCTTGATCTATCCAAACGAAGAGATATAATAGGGAACACAAAATATGAAGGAGAAATAGCATTACAACTCCTTCAATAGAGCGGCTGGCTTTATATTTACACGAAGGGGGTCCAACTCGAATCGTGAGGCTTACCTACCAATTAACACAAGGCTCTAAACAGCATGTAGGCCACTGCCACACCATGCAGCAGCCATGCCAGACTCACTTTTGACCTAGGTGAATCTGGCGAGGCAGCATTTCACATCATATCTGACACAGTTACAGATTCCTACGAACCCAAATTAGGCAGAAATCATCTTCAACCATCTTACTTGTGCAGATTTTATGTATATCCATTGATTATTCTTCATAGTAAGCAAGCTGCTGTGTAACGGCTTATTTAGGGTAGAGGTAGGCTCTCTATTAAATATATGCATATATATACATCCTATATGACTGATCACTTCGAAGTTCGGTTCCGTCCTGTACCGCCATTCCAGGCATCCTTCGCTCCGCACATATGCCGGGCGATGGCAAGCCATATTCACAAGAGACCAAACCTATCATGTTTATCTCCGATGTTTCTACTGTCTCTTCAAACCTTAGAGTCGCAGTAGGATTTGTTTCTGATCACATGTTTGAACATGATAAGCTATATAATGAAACATCAAACATGAAGATGGCGATGCTACAAATCAGCACTTTGGGCCCAGAACTACAACTCCCGGACCGGGAATAAAAGAGCAAAAGTGGAATCTGCTGATGCCGCTTCTGCAGATCTAGGTAAACATGCTCGAAAATACTGGCACGAAGGAACAAGACGACCCCAAAAGATCACCTAGGTGATGGCTCCGTTTGGTTCACGGTCGCTTGAGTTAGCCTAGGTGGTATTCGGAGACAATACAACATCAGCTCCAAGCCCTATTCTACCTATTCTGGGCAAACCGCAAGAAACCATTGCGCTCGGCAGACGGTAGTCTGAATACAGCTTACCGATAAGAAGCCCCTGATCGTTAATGTAAGTGAGTTCTGATAGGGGGTGTAGGATGAAGGCTTTACTAATACAGCACGATTAGGTCGGTAGGTAGTTCCGTCATATGTTACGGGCCACGAGAAGCATGAGACCTTTCACAGCATACAGAGCCCCACGCGAACGAGCAAAATAGGGTATCACATTGTTTTGATCTAGGAATATCTAGATATATCGATGATATGCAACCTTGAGCTACTTAGGTACTTAAGTATTTGCCTAGTGTTATTAACAATTCGAGCCTGGGGGTTCGAAGGTAAATCATATGAAGATAGACATATTGCATTCACGCGTGAAGTTATAACTAACTGATGTTATGTACATGACGATATCTCGTCTTGAGACCCGCCCATTCTACTGACAGGTCATGAGAACTAGCACCAGGTGCCGATACCCGGGTAGAACCCCCCAGATCTGCAAAATATCTAACATACTCGACTTGGAGGACGCAGGAGGGAAAGACGTGGGAAGCTATTTGACTGCCTGTTGCCATTATATACCTAGGTACCTGCTATGCGTATGCTAGATGTCTAGAGCTGAAAAGTCATGGACAGAATATTTACATAATTGTACAGCTTTGTCGTATGTCGTCGTATTCGTCCGAGTCCTCAAAACCCAAGACCTACCGAAGCAACATTCAATCGAAGTCGAGCTGGTCTAGATCTATCAAGCCACACTTGAAGTAGTTTGGTACCGACAACAACCAAGACTTGATTAGGTAGGAGGTAGGCATCTTATCTTGATCTATAACTGTCTAGCAGATAGTTGCACGCGGCGATCCGAATGCGCGCCCCCTAAGTATCACGACAGCGTGGGCCAAGCCACTCCAAAGCAACCAACCTTGAAGCATGCATACTATATGTAGGGCCTGCCTACCGAGCTATCTGCCACGCAACCCAGTTTCTTTCAAATGACGAGATCGAAGGTAAAAATGGGTATCATCCATCTTATTACCAAAGAGAGAAAAAAGGAAGGGGAAAAAAAGTAGATGCTCGCGAATTAAAAACAAAACAAAACAAATACAATCGGTCCTATTTCTACAAGCGTAACTTCATCTTCAAACTCACCCAGGCTTTTGTTGACAGGCCCGAATCCAGGGACTTGGGAAAATGCCCAAGACACCGGAGGTATGTTTCCCTACACCCAGAGCTACTCGCTTTAACTGGGCACCTCGAGGGCATACGCCATCGACGATTATGTGACCATTATGCCATGCATTGCGAAAGAGCGGGTGTTGGTAACATTGTGGTTTAGTGGTATTGAGGCCGGTAGGGGGTGGGAAAGAGAAGGGGGAGATAGAGGAGCTCTTAGCCCACATTCGTGATAGAAGCCCAGGAATGGCGTGCTCGCTGCTATCAACCAAAACCTCTTGTTTTTTCTTCCCCAATCCCAGCTTTTTTTACTATGGTGTACTTTTCCTCGGTCTCCAAAAGCTCACTCACCTACTACGTCGTAATTGTCTCCATTGAGTGGCCAATGCGACGGATACCAATTCCTAAAAGAGGGAGCTTAAGGATGGCGAGATCGCGCCAAGAGCTCGCCTGCGGGCCAGCTTTTCGAGCAGGAGAAATGACATAAAGAATGGCTGCCATCCATTTGACATAGATAGGTATCCTGAAAGTTGAAAGTTGAGCGTGCCAATTTTCCGAGTCAAGGTAGCAAAAGCAAGTAGTAGCATTGATTTGTCGCCGCCCACCCCTCGGTATTTTGACGCCATGTCAGACCTAAAGGAGTCGACCATAGTCCGCCCCGAGTCCGTGTCGGGGTCGGAGACGCGACAAGGAGACGACACGGCCGCCGTGAAGGAGCGCATCCTGCTGCAGCAGGAGCTGCAGAAGACGGAGCCCCCCGTCCTCCCGATCATGACCCTGTTCCGGCGGAAGCAGCGCCAGGACCTCAACGAGATCGCGACGCAGCCTTCCGTCTTCGACGACCCGGAGACGGCCAAGCACTTCAAGCCGACGGAGAAGTACGAGAACTTGCATCGGTTCGACCCGGCCGCGAGGTGGACGTGGGCTGAAGAGCTGCCGCTTATCAACAAGCTCGACTGGAAGATCACGCTGTGGGCGTGCATTGCCTTCTTCGCGTTGGACCTGGACCGAGGGAATCTTTCGCAGGCTAACACGGATAACTTTCTGGAAGACTTGGGCCTGTCTACCAATGGTTAGATGCTTCCTTTCTTTACATACCTTTATTTTTACCTTCACCGGGAAGATACTAACCCCTGGCCTTAGACTATAACCTGGGAAACACCGTTTTCCGACTGGCCTTCTTATGCGCCGAACTGCCATCACAGTTGATCAGCAAGAAGCTGGGTACGTCTCCGAACCGATCCCAGCCCCAACACCCTTTACCTTTAACTAATTTTACAACGTAGGACCCGATCGATGGATACCTTCAATCATGTGTCTATGGAGCGTTGTCGCAGCCGCACAGTTCTGGCTGAACAGCAGGGAGACCTTCCTGGCCTGTCGTGTGCTTCTTGGTCTGTTGCAAGGCGGATTCATCCCGGATATTGTCTTGTATCTTGTGAGTCGGCCTATATATATAAAAGTCCCTAATCGATTTTTTAAAAAAAGAAAGAAAACCTGACCCGTTTCCTCCCCCCTATAGTCCTACTTCTTCAAAGGCACCGAGCTCCCCTTCCGCCTCGCCCTCTTCTGGACGACCCTCAAAGTCGTCGACATCGTCGCGCCCCTCCTCGCCTCCGGCATCCTACAACTCCGAGGCCACCGGGGCCACGAAGGGTGGCGCTGGCTATTCCTGATCGAAGGGGTGTTCACGCTCAGCGTGGGCATCTGGTCGTGGTTCATGATGGCGCCGTCGCCGACGCAGACCAAGGCCTGGTACCGGCCCAAAGGGTGGTTCAACGAGCGCGAGGAGACCATCATGGTCAACCGCATCCTCCGCGACGACCCCTCCAAGGGCGACATGCATAATCGACAGGCTGTTGATCTGAAGATGTTGTGGAAGTCTATCACGGATTATGATTTGTGGCCGATTTATATCAGCGGCTTGTTGTTCGGGATTCCTGTGGGCCCGCCGGACCAGTATCTAACGCTGATCCTTCGAAGTCTTGGGTTCGATACGTTCGACTCCAACGTTCTTTCGATCCCTAGTCAAGTTATTGGCGTTATCACGGTAAGTTCTTATATTCGTGTTTCCGTCTCCCCCCACCCCCCCCCCCCCCCCCCTTTTTTTTGTACCACCGGGACAGCCACAATTGTCTAGAAGAGAAAATACTAACAAACACCAAGATGCTCACCCTGACCTACCTCTCCGAAGTGTGGAACGAGCGTTCATTGATGGGCCTATTTGCACAGGTCTGGATGTTACCCAACCTCATCGCCCTCGTCGTACTACCAAGCGTTGCCTCGCCGTGGGTGAAATACGCCGTGTTGACAGTTCTACTCGGGTACCCCTATCGTACGTACCTACCTACCTAAAGAACCCCCTTAACTACACCTATCATTTCTAACACAGAAGGCAGCCCATGCGATCCAAGTCGGCTGGTGTAGCCGCAACTCGAACACCGTCAGAGCGCGAACCGTCTCCGCTGCAGTGTATAAGTACGTTATATCTACCTATTCCTATAAAAAAAGAAGAAGAAAAACCTTCACACAAATACAAAGCTGACAACCTCGACAGTATGTTCGTGCAAGTATCCGGCATCGTGTACTCGAATATATACCGTGCAGATGATAGACCCGAATGTAAGCCACCTCCCCCCAACCGTTACCCCTTTTCCCCATCATCCCATCCCATCCCATCCATATCACGCCCCCCCACCCCAAAGGGAAAATCTCCAAACACTAACAACCAACTACCTACCCCCAACAGACCGCCGCGCAAACAAACAACTAGTCGCCATCTGCTCCGCCAACATCGTCGTCTACTTCCTCATAAAGGTGTACTACATATGGCGCAACAACAAGCGAGACCGGGAGTGGAACGAGATGTCGCGGGAGGTAAGCACACTCTCTCCCCCCCCCCCCCCCCCACATACCCCCTTTCCCCCCCTTATCCCTCCCTACCTAGTAGCCCCGAGAGAAAAAAAAAACGGGGAAAAAGGGAAAAAAGGAAAAGTTAACTCACGCATATACTTGACAACAGCAACAACTCCACTACATGGAAACGACGACCGACCAAGGGAACAAGAGGAAGGATTTCAGGTTTGCTCATTAGAAGCGGTAGGTAGCCGCCTTGTTATTATTATTAGTATTATCTTTAAAAAAAAAACCGTGTAAAGACGGAAAGATGGGGGATGTAACTATATGATGTATTCAGGTAGGTACCTACCTGGTACACAACCTGTATGTAAAGTCTCGTGGATAGAAGAAGAGGAAGACAATTGGAACCTACAAATTAAAGACCGTGAAGGTTAGACTGGTCAGCTGCCTTAGTAGGGAGTATAGACAGACAGAGACAGAGCCATTAAGATGAAAATGCCCTCGAAAATAGGTTTGAATGAAGAGGAAAGATATTGACGAATGTATCGTCTTATGAATTATCTCTAGTAGACTAGCTAGTAAACTTTCACACAATACTACTACTAGTACGTGAGCCATTCCATGAATGAGCACCCAGTCAAGAAACCGAACTCGGGGCTTTACAAGTTCAAGCCGAAAACTACGTCGATATATCCCTTTCAAAGTTCAGAACACGCACAAGAAAACCGCAAAGTCAGCCTTAGTAAAACTAACGAAGAAAAGAAAAGCGTCGTTGTCTTGTCTTGAGCAAAAGCCACCCCCTAACTAGGTAAGCGAAGCTATCTCCATCTCCGCTAATATGAAAAATCTCGGCATCATAATTCTGTGTGTGTGTGTGTGTGTGTGCTACCAGGAAGATGCTTTCCATCAGAAAAAACCCCACCTTTGTTTCTCGTCAACTTTTCCTTTCCTGCCCCCCTATTGCCTAACGGCCATTATATAAAGCAGTAGGCACGCAACGCATTATGCAGTTATGGTACAACGAAATGAAAACAGTGAATTTCTCATGCCCAACTCCGAAATACTCCAGTGCATTATTGTCCTCGCGAGGACTCCATGTGCTTTTCAATACCAAAGCTCTCAATGTGTACCGTTTTGTCCGTTCGTATCCTCCGATGCCTTTATTTGCTTTCTTGCGGGCCCTGACTTAGGTGTAGGTGAGCTCACCGCTGCGGCGGTAGTCGCATCATATTGTTGGTCTACCGCTTCTTCAGCATACTTTCGTGTCTCCTTGGCCCATTGCTCCAATCGATGTTTTTCGATGTGCTTCAGGAGGTTGTTATCTTCCCATTGCATCACCTCAAGTACCTTCTCGCGGTAACTCTTCTCCATGTTCTCGAATCGTCGATCCAGGGTCTCTGTGTAGACCCCGGCGACTTCTGATGGCGATAATCGGCGATGTTCGTTCTTGTCGCCACCGGTTTGTTCTGTTCTCATGTTAGTTTCATATTACCACTACAATTTATGGTTGAGATACTCACGATTCGCATATAGTGTGCAGTAGAACTGGAAGAGGTCTGTCTGACCCAGGACTTCGACAATATCATTATCATTCTTGAGGGAAGTGTTGTTAAGCTGTGCCCAGTCTTCCCTCAGGAAACACCTTCGCCATATGAGTCGCTCAGCTTGTACACGTTCAGCGCCCTTGAGGCCGTTGTAGGCGACTCGAATAGCTGCGAAGAACTGGTCGGGCATGTGCTCCCTTGTTTCTGGCGGAAGGGTAATTAAAGTCAGAAGATCGATTAAGGTGAGTGGGTCCAGAGCTTCATGATTCAAGAGTCGTCGTAAGGCGTCTTCGAATATTTGTGTAAGAATCTTATACTTCTTGGGGATCTTAAGTGCAAAGGTTTCTTGTACGAGACTGAGCTCCTCTCCCTCAAGCGCCACACTAATGACGGGTCGAATTTGAGTATCGTAGAGATCATCCTGAACACTAATGATCGCAAGTTCCTTATCAATAGCCTCTATTTGTGCGTCCTCTGCAGCCCCGTTCGCGTTGGCGCCCTGGATGCTCATAGAAGCCTTGCTAGAAGGTCGAGAGGACTCGGCCATCCTAGCCAGCTTACCTAAGCTAAGCTCGATCTTCTTGTTCCAGACCTGCTGCTCACGCGATAAGCCAAGGCTCAGAAGTGTGTCCGCAGCATGATCAATGTCTTCCTCACTAATGACGTCGTTGATCCAAGAAACTTTAGCGAGTTCGGGCTTTGTACGGAGATACATTGTCTTATATTTTCGATCGCCATCGTACTCGAGAAGGGCGTCGACTCCGAAAGTGGCGAAAAGGTACTCGTAAAAAGGGAAGGCAAAAGCCTTGCCATATGTTACGAAATACTCCCGTACTTGTTGTTCCTTTGCCGTCATCTTTGTTTCTACCTTCTCAATTTGATCCGGGGAAAGGCCGGCGGTATCAAGCCGGGTCCGAAGCCCATCGATTTCGCGGGTCAAGATCTCCGCAAGGGCAGGGAGTGACTCATGATTCTCGGCAATCCTGATTGCAGCCTCCCAGTTCTCTGTCTGAGCGAGGAGAACAACCTTTTCATAACGATCTTTCTCGTAAATGCTCTCATACTTCTGTCCATCAAGAACTTTCTTTGGGTCATCGCTTGCGAGGTATGACCGAGATAGCTCTTGGACGACAGTGAGATACACTTCCGTCATCTGTGGTAGTAGTTCACGAGTCTTGAGGACCAATACATTGGGCACTTCAGCATCTGCTGACCAATGCTGCTTGACCCATTCTGTGGAAAGTTCCACCTGTCTCTTCACGTTGTTGGCGATGAAGGGATGGCAAGTCCAAGGCGTTGAGAGACCAGTATAGTCACTAAATAAAACTCCATGTTCCAGCAGTTCACCAGCTAAACCATAGAGCTCCAAGTTCCTCGAGCGGAATTCGAACGCGTCTCGTATTGCGCTGTTGTAGATTTCAGCTGCCTCGTAGATCAAGCGGGTTAAAGACCCCTGGTCTATGTTGGCCCGAGAGTTGTGTTTGATGACCTCGTAGGCCCAGGCGATGAATATTTCCATACGATCGACATCACGAATGAACCAGTGGCGCAATTCATCAACCTCTCCTTTCGCAGCGTTGGGTTCCGACTTCTCCTCGGATCGGATGTATTCAACAATTTCAGCAACAATGCTCTTCTTGGAAGCTGCTGGCCTCAAATGCGTGAAGTCTTCGTGCTTGTGCCAAATAACATTAGCCACATGTAGTTTCTCCGCATTCCAAAGTAGCTTCCACTTTGTAGAACGATCCAGGTTGACATTCAAACTCTTCATTTGCGTCATGATTTTCTCCAGATATTGCACACGTTCTTTAATGTTGGTGTCAACCCTAACGGCGAGAGACGAGAATTGCTTGCCGGCGGAGGTGAGAATCTCCTGACTCAATTCCAACGCAGCTGCACCATATTCTGCGTCGGTAAAACGCAGACCATGCTGAACATCGAAAACAAGGGGGTTATCCTCTTTAACGCCAAAGAACACAGCTTGCTGGAGTTTCGTCTTAGCTGTAACCTCTGGAGGTTTCTCACTTGCGAAACGCTCAACATCTGATGTGGCAACGCGCAAAGTACCTGCACCTCTAACTAGCATCAAAGCGGCCGGATTCTTAGGCCGAATACGAGCCGATCTGCCTTCGCCGACTTCAAAGCCCAGAGCCTTGGGCTCTTCAATGCCCGAACCAACAATCTCGAGTGTAGGGTCTGTTCGTAAGTCAACAACGTCTTCGAACAAGGCGGGTAGTAGATGGTTGTCCTCGAGGATCTGAGATTCGGGCGAGTCGGGGGGTTGGGCTATCGAAGCTACCACGGCAGCATGGTCGAAAACGAGGAACGCGATGATGTTGGGCCTTGGGAGATACAATCGTGGTTTCGCGGGAGCTTGTGGCTCTGGTGCCGTATGATAGGCGGATATTGGTCGAACCATGCCAATCTCGATCGGGTTCTCCGATGAATTGGCAGTAGACAAAATAACCTCCACGATGGTGTAGCACCACGTTTGCTTGCTAGATAATGCGGCAAGAAGTAGCAGATGTTGCTGATCCTCGGACTCTGGAGATGGAAATAATTGGGTCATTTCGGTGTACTTTCGATCCAGGCCTCTGGACACGAAACAAAAGTCGAGTATCTTGAGCGACTCAGCAGGCATCCTAGCGTTTGCGTTGTTTGCTCGTTGAATAGCTCCGAGGAGAGTATTACGAGCATCTACTTCAACTAAGATGTCATGGTGACCTCCACGATGTACTCTCCAAGAGTGTAGCCGACCCTTAGAGGTTACAGCAACGACAGTGCATTCGCCCTGTTTAGAAGATCGTTCCGAGCGTACTGCTGCGATGTCTCCTTGTGAGGCAGAATGTGACAGCGCATGTCGAATACTGCCAAAGAAACCGCTGTTAGCGGGTCCAAGGTTGGTTCGCAGGTACTGTGTCGAGATCTTGGGGCGGCCATGAGCGTCTCGAACACTCAAGTAGGCCATACGTCCACTACTGAAAGCGATAATAAAACCCGCCGCTGATTCGGCATGGATAACTTGAATGGCAGACTCTCCAGAGAACATGCCCGGAATGGTATCCTCAATACCATTTCGCTGTTGTCGCATGAAGTCTAGCGTCGTCGCGCTCGATATTGATTCCCAATAGGTAACTTTTCCGCTAGTAGGCATGACTACCACTAAGCCTGGCTCGGAGGAAGAAGCGGATGGAGGAACGAGAGCGCCTAGCGGTAGGGGATCGGTCGAATGTGCCGATGGGTAGGGTAAGGCGAAGGTGAATGACTCGGGGGATGTGGTAGGGGTCGCATATGGCCACAGGATAGCATGAGTATGGGACAAGCTTAAGGCATAGCCTGTATTACTGTCGATGGAGCCATGCTGGCGACCTACAAGTAGAGGTTAGTTGAAAAAAGGCGAATATACGAGCGGTGAAAGGGTAAAAAACGTACTCGTAGCATCCAGCTTCAGTCGATCAGGGAGAGCTGGAAGTTTTCTGACTTCGAACGCGATATTGGTTGACTACGGGAATGTGATCGCGTTAGTAGATTATACTCGAAAGATGTTGTATATTTAAAACTTAAGTACAGAATACAACTTACGAGAAGTATGCTACCATCCCCTTTTCCAACGCGCTCACCAGTACGACCTTTCTTGGACCTCAAACTAAGCTCCTGTTTCGAAAGAGCAGACTCCTCAATTCCATCTTGTTTCTGTTCAATAATCGGAGGCCTCGCAGACTTAACCTCGTATGTTTCCTGAATAACAGCAGAATTCGCGAATGTTTGATCATTTAATGGAACCCTCTGTCGCTTCGCCTTAGGTTGTTGTGGCAAGTTTTCTGAACTTAATGGACGTTGGCGTCGTCGGCTACGAGTTGTGGCGATAGCAGGGGATGCATTCTCGGCGTCGTGGATGATCGAAGCCGAGAACATGATGCAGAATTTTTGCACTGCAATGACTTAAAGGAATGTAATCGAATCAGGGATGCAATCGGGTACCGTAGCGACGATTGAGAAATCGAAATTAACGATATGTTGATTGAAATGGAAAACAAGTGCTCATCGTGAGCAGGTTGTTGGGGTTGTAGAGTGAGTCTAGTTTGCAAATAGAGATGTTGTGGTGGTGAGAGGTGATAATGGTGAAGGTGAAGAAAAAAGAATTGAATAGGTTGAAGGCATTCGTTCGCGAAAGAATGACGAGGCCGTCAATGTTTGGCAACAATTGATTGGGCCTTGTTGACCTTGGCTTGGTTGGTGCTGCTGAGCTACTGGGGTATTATATTGAGTGGGAACTTGAACCTTGGAAAAAAAATCTCAAAAAAATCAATCCATAACAATGCTATTTACCTTCAGCGGCTAGCTATGCACTATTGGAGGACGCACCGTTGCAGTGCACTGACCACATGCACCTACATAGGTATCGACTTACCTTGAACATTCACTGGAATTTAGGTGTTACATAGCTATGTCTACCTATTAGTACCTAAAGCAGTAGAGCTACATACCTAAGGGTTACCTGCACTACGTAGCGCGGCTGAAGCTAGGCCATTTTAGAAACGATAGGTCCCTTCCACGTTTAAGATCCGCATCTGTACCGGTAGGTAGATATGGATCCCATGAATTGATGCTTTAGGCTTTTACATAACTAGTAGGATATTACATAACGGCCACATGGCCTGTGCGCTGGCACGGTCCACAGACTTCAAGTTTAATCCAATCGGCCACATGCAGGTGAACGAACTGTGGGGCACATGGCAGTCTCTCAAATACCTAGGTTAAGGTAAGGGTAGATACTTCAAAGTCTTTACATATCACATTCCTGGCATAAAGTTCTTGACTTCAAGAATGTCTTGACCCTTGACGATGACTTCGACCTTGAACAACTATAATATTATATATCGTTTTTTCTGAGTGATTGGAGCATCTAAATTTAAACACTTCTCATATTGTATACGGTACAATTCATCAATCACACGATATCTCTTTGTTTGCTCTTTACCGAATCACTGAATTACTACTATGTAAAGATTGATCCATCATATACTCACAACCTAAGTTCCATTTTTTTCAGCCTTTTCGGTTCCTACAAGCAAAGATTATATCTCTTTAATATCTGAATACATGGGAAATCATTGTACATCACGACAAGGCCGCCGTTCTGCAATGTCTACCCATCGCAACCACAAGAGTCACCTAGGATATCCATGTGTTCTATCATAACATACTTTGTTCTTGATATCACTTCTTGTTGCGAGAAAATGCACTATTCATTTGTGACCTATTTTTATTTTTATTTTTATCTTTATACTGGGCTGGCTCATCTTGGAAACACGGTCCTTTGAGAGGTTTTTGTGTCCTAGAAACACAACCCACCTATATCTTCGAAGACGCCCAAGAAGGGCTGAACCATAGTCTAGGATGAGTTTGAGACGAACCTTCAGTTCGGTTACTATAACTGATCCCCTGGTGAAGTATCAGTCATTAGTAGCAACGGGAGTCTGCAGCCCTGACGGCGCTCAGCATAGGCTAGCTCTTCACCTCCAAAAGGTCTATCATCGTCTCAAGGATTATACACCTTCAACCGAGTATCGCGCGAGACTGAAGGCTATCACTGATGCCCTTGACCGAACCAGGAACAAAGATGACGACTCGTCGCTTACTCTCGCAGTCAAGAGTCATCCCATTCGGCGCAATCCCCTTTTTGCTCGCTTCTTTGCGCGCAACGAGAGTAAAGATGCCATGGCTCTGATAAAAGTCATCACAGGCTACGAAGAAGCTATCCACATAGATTCTCCTCAAGGCCTGTTTCTATCGGGAGAGGTAGGTACAGGTAAATCTATGCTTCTTGATCTCCTCGCCGACGGCTTGCCTACGAGCCGCAAGAGGAGGTGGCATTTTAATACATTCATGCTACATACACTCTCCCAATTAGAGCGATATAGGAAATCACACCAACATGCCGGTGAGCAAGAATACTCGCTATTGTGGATGGCCAAGGAAATGGTTGAGAAATCGCCTATTCTCTTTTTGGATGAATTCCAGTTACCGGACAAGGCAGCGAGCAAGATCCTTAGCAATCTTTTCATTGCCTTCTTTCAATTAGGCGGTGTTTTAGTTGCCTCTTCGAACCGCATGCCAGAAGAATTGGAAAAAGCTACCGGTATCGAGTATGTCCCATCTACGGCTGGTGGCCTCTTAGGCCAAGTATTGAGGCTAAGGGGATCACGCGGGAAGGGGGAATTATTTGGCTCCACAAGCGATTTTGCTTCTTTCCTCGAAGTTCTCAAAGCGAGATGCCAGTTCTGGCACATGGAAGGGGGAAAAGACTGGAGACGTCGTGAGGCTGACATATCATTTACCAAAAGTGTAATGGCATCTGCTGCATCTCAGGACTTGACGAGTTCGCCTGTATCTCACCTGACTTCAAGTGAAGAAACGGAAGATATTGACAAGCCAGACGGTACCGTAGTGACACCGAGAAATTATTTCCTCGTAGGCGAAATCGACGACGCCTCATGGGAAAAGACAACAAATAGCCTGGCTTCGCCTTCGGAGGAAGTTGATTGGCAGTCCTTGACACTGACTGTCTATGGCCGAGCTATTACAATACCACAACAGTACGATGGGATCGTGCACTGGGACTTTAACGATCTGGTATCCTCCTTTGGACCAGCCGATTACATCACAATGGCCTCGACCTTCCATACGTTCATCATCAACAACGTGCCAACTCTGACAGTTCTCAAGAAGAACGAAGCCAGAAGGCTGATCACATTATTAGATGCTCTGTACGAGGCCCGGTGTAAACTAATAGTGCGAGCGGAAGCCGGCCCCGATGATCTGTTTTTCCCGGAAACCAAGGCCACCCCCTCCACGCCCACGAAGCGAAATTCCTCCCAGCAAGGAAGCGAGAGCGAGAGCATGGAAGACGACGCCATCCACTCCGAGACCATCGCCGAAGCCTACCAAGACACCACCTCTCCCTTCCGGCCCAACATCTCCTCGTACACCGAAACGAGCAACAACAGCGACGAGGAAACCGACTTCGACGCCGCCGCCAAGCCCAAGGTCGACTTCAGCAACACGGGCGCCTTCACGGGCGAGGACGAGCGCTTCGCCTACAAGCGCGCGACCAGCCGGCTCTGGGAACTCTGCGGCGCGCAGTGGCACGCCCGCACGGGCGCGTGGTGGCAGCCGCTGCCGAGGGAGGCCCGGCACTGGGAGCACGCGCCGGCGTCGAAGCCGAGGCCGTGGTCCGTTGAGCAGAGTGTGCGCGGCGACGATGCGAAGATGGGGTCGGCGGTGGAGCTCGAGGAACCGGCGGGGCTGCAGAGGTTCAGGGTGAAGCAGTTGGTGGAGGGGTGGTCGGAGAAGAAGAAGAAGGGGTAGGTAGTAGTTTGACCTAGGTGTATCGTAGCATATATATATACATGTAGATATGTACAGTAAATACGTAGATATTCATATTAGAGTTTTAGGTACCTACCTACTTAGGGAATCCAAAAAAAAAAGGGGGGGGGGGGGGGCTTGGTGCCTACTTTTGATATCATGATTTGATTTGATTTGATTTGCATCATAGAGCGCGTACACTACACTACACTACACTACACTACAATACAATACAGGCATTGCATGTAAAATAAACCTCACTCCCCTCTCCATCCCCTTCCCCCCTACACCCCCTTTTACCGGTAGGTGCCGAAGTAGTAGTAGTAGTAGGTACTAGTAGTAGTAGTAAGTAGTACCTAAGTAGTAAATAATAAACGCCCGAACACCTAATGCTCTATACCGCCCCTTAACGCCGTCCGTATATGCATATGCATATGCATAGGTACCTAGGTAGCCATCTACCTGTCTACCTACCTACCTACCTACCTACACGCACGCTCGCTCGCTCCAAGGCAAGAGGCAGAGAGAGAGGTGTGTGCTCACATCCTCCTCCCCCCCCTCCCCTTTCCCTCTACAACATGCCCTCACAAAACAGTAACCCCGGGCGCCCACCCCTCCCCAATCCTCCTCATCTCCTCCGCAAACCTGCGACTCGAGATCCTCTTCCCCCCCACTCCCCCTCCCCCCGCCGGCGGCAGTATCAACGGCGCGTGCTCATCAGGATCATAGAACGGGTTCTGCAACAGCCGCACATACGCCGTCTGCATCGCGCGAAACACGACCCGCAGCTCCGCCTCCCGTAGGCCGACGCCGGTGCGCAGGCCCAGGCCGCCTACCGCTGCTGCTGCTGCTGGGGCTGGTCCTCCGGAACCGCCGCCGGCGAGGGTGGTGTTGGAGGCGGATGCCGAGGTATTATTGTTGGTGTTGGTGTTGCTGCCGCTGCTGTTATCGGAGGGGAGAAAGCGCCCCCGCATGTCGACGACGGCGACGAACTTGACGCCGGTGTTCGTTTCGAACCCGTAGGCGGCGAGGCGCTCGTCGACGGCGTGGAGGAGGCCGAAGTCGCCGGTTACGATCGGGGCGGTCGCTGCTCCTCCTGCCCCAGCGGCACCGGGTGTAGTGGGAGCAGGGGAACCAGAAGAAGCGGTGGTGGTGGAGGTGGTGGAGGCGGTGGCGGCGCGGCGGGCGCGGGTCTCGAAGACGTCGAGGGTGCTGCTGAGGAGGAGGGAGAACTGGAGGGGGGTGCGCAGGGGGGCGCGGGTGTTGGTTGTTGGGTCGTGGGAGGCGAAGATGGTTATGTGGAGGGGGTTGTTCTGCCGTTTACCTGATGCGTTAGCTAGTTGTTTCTTCTTCTTCTTCTTCTTCTTCTTCTTCTCCTCCTCGTTTTCTTGCTTTTTGGTATTTAATCCATCTATGTAGGTCGGTACCTAGGTATGCGTGTGTGTAGTGCGAAATGGAGGAGGGGGTGTGAAGGAAAGGGGGGGAGGAAAAAAAAAAGAACACACGTTTCGACCTATTACGCCTAGGCAGGCTATAGAGGGTATTGCGGTCGGCATCGGTACATGTGCATACACGCCAGCTTCAATCTATTCCAAGGGTTCTGTTCTGTTCTGTTCCGTTTCGTTTCGTTTCAGTACTATGTAAAGTTGAGAGTTGGTTTTCGTCTAAGAGTTAGCAAGGTTGGGGATTGAAGCTTGTGAATTAACTTTACATACCAGTAACATTTGAACTACTAGGTTAGGTACGTAGTTACCCGGTACCTAAACTTTCACAGCGCCCAGGTGCCGGTTGTCAATTTAGTGCTTGCGCAACTTGGGATAAGCTCAAAGCCGACCCACTAATTCTCGCCTTAGTGAATCAGGGGTCCAGTTCCCCCCTTGAGCCATATGTCATATTTACGGTACATGCATCAATAAAAGGACGTCTTCTAAAGCATTATCCAAGAAAATGTTGACAGTAATATTTATTTTATTTTTTTATTTATTTTGAATTTACATGTAAATTCTTCGAGTTATATAATGATTCAATGATTCCAATAGAATTGTATCCAAATATTTAATGTCTAGTAGTTAGGGAGGTACACTATAAGGGTATGACTTACAAGTTCGAGAACATCAGAAGCTCTATCAGGGAATAGTGTATACAACAATATGACGTGTCGTCGACACCAAAAATCTATATGCAAGACTTTATAAATGATAGTCATCTTCATCATCTACCAAAAGCTCAGTCTTCTCAAGACCTTTAAGCACGTCCTCGATCTCAAACGGATCCGTGATAGCCCAAACGCCGCCTCCCTTGACCCAATCCGTGCCGCGCATACCGACCTCCTTGCCTACGAGGTTCCTGCCAACCTTACCGGGTCCGACACCAATCCATCTCCGGACCCTTTGTTCTTGGTCTAGATACTTGATGCTGTCCCACCACCTGACCGTCTCAAGACACTGGCGCGCCAGGAGGTCTTTAACTTCTGCAACGCTCCCGAATGGCCTGGCGCTCACATTGCTTATACACTCTAATCGCCCCGGGAAGGTGATCACGTCTTCGTTTTCGCGGCCTTTCACCCTGCTCTTTCTCGAGACCAACTCCTTCACCACATTAACCGCCGGCTTCATTATGGGGCTGTGGAACGGACTATCGCTGTTTAATCGAACCGCTCTTGGGTCGTGGCCAAGGAATTGTCGAACATGAGCCGTTAATTCTTTGATCCTCTGTACGCTACCGCTTAGGACGATTTGGTTCTTGCTATTGACGTTTGCTATCAGCACCTGGTCAATTGGCTTCATAGAGTCGGCGCTCTCGCTCCTCGCACCCGCGCTGCGGTATCCCACGAAATCGTCTATGGTTTTGATGAGCTGGTTCAGGTACTCCGGCTCCGTGACCAGAGCCACCATGCCGTAGTCGCCGCCGTATTTCTCCCGGGCCCTGCGGGTAGCTTCCGCCATAGCCTCTGCCCGCTTGCGCACCATGTACAAAGCGTCCTCGAATTCCAACACACCGGCGGCTACTAGGGCGGCGAATTCACCTAGTGAATGCCCGAGGGAAACGTCTGCTCGTTCAGTAACATGGAAGCCGAACTCGCGCTCGAGAATACGAAGGATGAGAATCGAGGTCGACATGATCGCAGGCTGGGCATTGGGTGTCGCAGTCAGCATCGTGCTTGGCCCATTTTGTATTATGTCAGATAGCTTGAAGCCCATATAGCTGTCGATCTCGTCGATAATGTGAGCGGCGGTGCGCGGAAAGGCTTCGATCCAAGGTGTTAACATCCCAACTTTCTGAACCCCTTGGCCTGCGATCATATTACAGCTAGTCAGCTCACGTCAATGACGTAATGTGCTACAACAATAATGTCTAACCTGGGAAGAAGATGGCCGTCCGGGGCCTCTTGGCTTTTGTTGACGCATAGTACCGAGCTCCCAATCGCTGTATACAAGGCGACGTAGTAATTGGCGTATCGGTAGGAGAAAGCCGGCAGCACACAATGCCAAAGCTGCGGAGCGGCCGGCGCAACGGGGAAACTAACACGCTCATCGCCAATGGACAGCTATAATTGAGCTGCGGCGATCGATTCTCACAATCATTACAGGTTGCTAGTAACCTATTCTTACAAGTATTGAGGAAGCCACATGCAAGTTAAGAAGTTTGGTAAAGTATAGTTAAAAAGAGGTAAAGAGGTAGAGAGGTGGAGAATGGGGAATTCGGGTTAAGGGATTGATTGAAAGTTTAAAAAACGCCGTCAGAATGTTCGAAGCTTACAGTAGATCCATCTATGGTATGACTGTAAGGCACCTCGGCCTTTGTTAGTGGGCATCCCCCACATCTTCCCCGGATTACTACACCCGAGAGTACCCGTTGAAAGCTTAATCAATAGGTACATACATGTAGTTACATACATATGTAGTTGCGAATAGTTCTACGTAAGTACCTAACCTTAGGTACTTATAATATCAATGATATACTAGGTATTTCCTACTAGGTGTGCAGTTATATTCGATCTAGAACCTCAAATAAACATATTCAAATACCTAGGTAAGCCATTGGTTAAATGCTAGTTGATAAAAGCTGACCCTGTTGATCTACATATGGGTAACATTGAACATTCATCTCCCTGACAAGCGCACCAGAACGCCAATCATGCATTGCATGCAATCCATACAACTTCACAAGTATACTCCAACTCCTAATCTGCTAATGTAACGTCTAACCCAGGTGCCAGGTACCTGTCTACTAGGCACACATGTACGTATGTGCCGCCCCCTATTAGCACTAAACTCCAGCTAACATCTAATTTCAACACCCCCCTTACTAATAGTCAGATACTTGACCCCTTTATACGGCTTCAAGCTCTCGCCGATACCACGACTCTTTCTGGGGTCGATTAGAATACTTTCAACTCGGATTCCGCTCGATAGCCATCCCTTGACTGAGAAGCTCACTGACGCAGAACTCGGCATCAATATTTTGTTCTGCGCAATTTTCTTTGCGTCCTTCTCCCCTGACGAAACCCCTTCGTTATCTTTTGGCTTATTATTTATACTGCTTTGATACGGCTCATCGTAAGTATAGTCTTTGCCGAAGCCGAAGCCGTTAGGATCATCGTCTTCTTGGTCATCCGCCATGGGACCCTGAACCGAGCATCGAAGACTGAAATATGATCCAGCCGAGAGCTCTTTGGTTGGTATATGCCATTCAAGCACCTTTTCTCCTATACTAAAACTGGCGTCTCCCTTGGTCGGCCGAACATCCGATAAGTTCCTAACATCGGCAGGCAACGGTACCGAAACAATGAGATCTTGCAGTAGTGGTGCGGAGGCCGAGCCCGGGTGGGAGGCTCCGAAGCTCCTTCCGCCTGGACCTCCTCCCCTCCCGGATGACCCAGACATTGAAGAGCCTGAATTCCCAAAGTTCTTTGTTGTGTTAAGTCGAACCTCAAAATCAGATCCAGTTGATCCTAGGCCAGTCTTGACCTCGATGCTCACAGGGAGCCTCAGACTATTCGAACTCATGCTTCCGCTCTTCCCATTGGTAAAGGGGAGTAGATCCACCTCGTAACCTGCTAGAATGAAACGTCCGTCTGGAGGGATAAAGCTAAGTTCACCGGGGCAATCCTTCCACCTGTTTAATCGCACGCATGGATGAAATACTGGCAGTTCCATAACACTCTGCAAGTTGTGTTTTCCAGAGGGTCCCGTAATGTTCACGAGAATATCTGGAACCCCGGACACTTTGGAGGTAAAGGCAATGGTCCCATTCGCAAATGCAGCAATCGGTCTCCCAGATGGTGCTAGTGTAACGGATAGAGTCTCAACAATGTCGGCATAAAGCTCGTTAGACGTATGCCGCACATTGGCTCGCCTCCAAGGTAGAGCCGGCGCACTTTGAGCTAAGAGGGATGGCACAGGTGCGGCACTCGGAGATTTGCCAGGTAGGTTAATGCTTCCCAGTAGTTTCCCTAGCAGCCCCTCCACTTCTACCAAGTCTCTCAAAGCATTCGGCTCGGTGGTGTTAACGGTGCCGGCATCGCACATCTCAGTCAATAGTTGGGCGACGACATCGTAATTTGCTTCGATCTTATGCGCAAGCACGGGGGCGCCGAGAAACTCTTCGAGGGCATCGATGACGCGATGGAGAAACTCGAGGACGAGAAGCGGTTCTATTTCGGACGAACTAGTGGCTAAGTAGAGTAGGTTCGCGTGTGTAAGACTAAAAACAAGGGTTGGAGGGTTGGTGTTTGGTAAGTAGATCAGGTTCGGTCTCGGTGTTGGATGCTCGAGGTAGAGTGGAAGAAGATGGTTTGCGGAGAGCGGCCGGGAGGTGTAGATGTTGGAGAGAATCGCACGACTTAAGTCTATTGTCAGTATGTTTGCAAGGACTTGATAGCTATTTTGGGTACTAACTTGTGCTCATCGTAGATGTGCAATGCTTCTATTACACCGTTCATGGTAGATTACTTAGCATCTCGTAGATGCTCTCACATAATTATCGGTGCATTGTTTGTATAGGTATGTACATGAAAATAAAAGAGTTGCATGTGGATTCAAGTTTAATGCCGTCAGTTGAAGTATCGTCTTATCGATAAAGATTGGGTACTAGGGTAGCTCCAGGCTTTTGTTCGTGTGGGGTTAATCATTTGCTGATCCCTCTAAAGAGCTATGCACCATATGTACATACTCGTACTTCGTACACATGCTGTTGTCTAACTCTACTACTAGTAGTATAGCAGTTAAACTCCTGACAATCGGTTCAGATGACCAACATTAGTTTTCAGAGATAAGAACTCTCCAGAATGTATGTAGCTTACCTGATGCTTGCCCTTTTTCTCACTAAACCCTAGTATTTTCTGTTGCTGAGCAATGTCTTGAGATGGCTTTCTAGATCCCATATAACCATTTATCTCAGCTACTCAAATTTAGGCCAAAGTCGATATCCTCAGCAGATAAATATCAATGAAGTGAATCCCGCAAGCCTCCGTTTCACTCTTAGCCGTAAGGAGGTGAGTTGTAGTAGCGTATGAAGCTCTCAAGAGTCAACGAAGTCTTCAGGGGTAGTTTCCACGACAGACACCATTCAAGCACTAATCCTCGCACGTTTTATCTACTGTGTAATACCTACGTAACCAGGTAGATAGTCAACTGGAAGTGAGTGCCTAGGACTGCAAGCTAAATCAACTTCCATCCAATGGTTCAACTGCCATGTGTATAGGTATTCGGCACAGCTACTATCGACCGGCACCTACGGCTCGACTCCGATATGTAGGAATGACTACTATGGCAAGTTGAAGTTCAGTAGATGCAATTAAGAAGAGCGATATACCTATAAAGAGCTTCGAGAAATGCATACATTCCTCTATCTCAATCTTGAAATGTATTTATCGATATTTTAGGTGGGGTTCTATACATGGGTGGATCCAAGTTAACCTAGTACCAATGATCGGCAAGCTAAACCCCGACAAAGAAGTTTTAGCTGAACCTTGGAAATTTTTCTGCAAAGCGGTTCATTTTTTTTTTCTTCATTTATCGTCCATTGAATTGCGCGAACGAAGTATCCATATATTTGCCCGCTTCCGCGCCCAAAAAAAGATAACGAGCAATGGCAGGACCTGCTAGTACCACGTCCTCTATGACCTCAACTTCTCATACATTAACACATGCCCCATCTGTAGGCTTTCTGTCTTCTTTCGCCGATCCCTCCAAACCTTCCAGCGCCGTAGAGATGCTGGAACTCTTCGAAGCTATAAAGTCGGGAAATCGACACAACTTTTTACAACCTGCATCTTCGATTCCAAATGCCTCTCTTCAACTTGCCAAAGCAACATTAGACGCATATGCGGGACAAATATGTGACGAGCAGCAGCAGCGCCAAAGAGAGGAGAGTAAAAAACGAAAAAGAGTCGAGGCCCGTCTAAGTAATGGCGAACTACTGAAAATCAGGAAGCTTCATGTGGACGGTTTTGAAAGTGGCCAGGTCTGGCAGCAAGCAAGAAGGGTCATCACAAGCGCCTTGCATGATTCGAAAGGCGCGCTCCAGGAACTAGAAGACCGGGACATGATATTAGTAAACGGCGTCAACGGAGACTCTCACGCCGATACACTTAAACCAGATGAAAATATTTCGAAAGCCATCCCGGATAGCGATGGATCTGCCTCAGAACTAGACGATCCAGACGATTCGGAAGGATCTATAGATATCGATGAAGACCTACTAGACGAGGAGGATCTTGACGATGACGCAGAACTATCCGGAGAGGAGATGGAGGAGGGCCTTGAGGATATCGATGAGGAGGAGGGGGAGGAAGACTACGATGACGAGGATGAAGAGGATCAGGCCTCACAAGAGCTCGTTGAAGATCCGAATGGTCTCAACGATGGATTTTTCTCGATCGATGAATTCAACAAGCAATCTCAACTGTTTGAGGATGCGGATGCCCGCGGAGATCCAGATATTGATCAGGCGAGTGACGATGAAGAGATAGACTGGCATGCCGACCTACTCTCCGCGAAGCCATCTACGAATAAGAAGAAGCATCCGAAGATAGCTGATAAAGTTGAGGATGAATTACTCTCTGACGTGGAGGGTGATGAGGATGACCAGGACGAAGATGGAGGACCTACATTCGGTGATATGGACTTGGATGCACCGGAAGGAGAAAGTGAAGATGAGGAAGACCAAGAGGATGACGGAGAAGATTTCAATGCTAATGAGATCCAATATAAGGATTTCTTTGCACCCCCCCAACGAAAAGGGGGCAATCCCCGCAGAGACAGAAAGTTTAGGGGGACTCAACCTACGGAACCAGACAACAATGATGTTGACCGAGCAATGGCTGACGTTCGTCGAGACTTGTTCGAAGACGAATCGGAGCGGGAGGACTCGGAAGATGCTCTATCTGATGCTTCGGCGGGCGACCCTAAATCTAGAAAGTCTGCACATGAAAGACGACAAGCTAAACTAGCACAAGAAATTCGAAAGCTCGAAGCCGCAAATGTAGCTAAGAGGGAATGGGCAATGTCTGGTGAAGCCAAGGCTATCGATCGACCAATGAACTCTCTGTTAGAAAAAGAACTCGACTTTGAGCATGTGGGCAAACCTGTGGCAATTGTTACTGCGGAGATGAGTGAGAGCATCGAGGACATGATCAAACGCCGCATTCTAGCCCAAGAATTCGACGAGGTCATCAAGAGGCGCCCCGATGCCTCCGAGTTCTCATCCAATACTAGACGTGGACTTGTCGATCTAGAGGACACCAAAGCCAAGCAGTCATTAGCTGAGATCTACGAGGAAGAACACGTGAAAAACGCGAACCCGGATTCGTACGTTAGCAAAGCTGACGAGAAACTTCAAAAAGAGGAGAAGGAGATTGAACAGATGTGGAAGGACGTCAGCTCAAACCTCGACGCTCTCACTAGTTGGCACTACAGGCCAAAGCCATCTGCACCCTCACTTACGGTCGTATCAGACGTGGCAACGATCAGTATGGAAGATGCCCAACCTACAACTGCACAAGGTGTGGGTGGTGGTGATACCGCTCTAGCGCCCCAGGAGATCTACAAAGCGGGCAAGGACACAGCTGAGAAGGGCGAAGTGGTTGGCAAGAACGGGCTACCGGTTGCGAAACAAGAGATGAGCCGGGAAGATAAGGCCAGAAGACGTAAAATGGAGAAGGAGAGGACACGTAAGGCAGGCGGTCTCAACAACAAACCCCAGAGTGCCAAAGCACAGGCACAGAAACAAACACTGGGAGATCTCAAGTTGGGCGGTGTCAAGGTCATCAACAAGAAGGGTGAGGTTGTGGATATGGAGGGGAATAAGGCGAAGGCAGCCAAGGTCGCGTCGAGCAATAGCTTTAAGCTTTGATGCGGTGATATGATGAATAGCATAGTAATACAGTTTATACAGTTTATGATCTGTTAAATCTTCTTATATTTCTAATTTTTGTTTGGTAATTAGATGCATGTGAACAGCGTGCCGTATGAAATAGAGGTCAAGTATGAAGTAATGATAATATTTAGAGTACCTGATAGGCACAGTACTCAGTTCGGGCCTGTTCGGTATAAAATAGTGCACGGGCCAATCAATTCAATTCTACACCGGACCCGAGAGAACTTCGGCAACTTTTGGAGGGGCCAAAAAAAAAAAAAAAAAAAGGAAGCCGACAATTCCTTGCTCAAAGCTTTTAGTTAGCTAATATACATAGTAACTGGAATCTCGTCCTCGTCCACAAGCAGCCAAACTCGACCTCCAGGTATTCCGGGGCCAGGTACGTTTTTGCCATGGCCAAGGACAAGGTGCCCACAGTCGGCACGCTCGACAAGCCGGAGAACCTGCAGGAGCTGCTGAAGCAGGATCGCGGCGACGATTGCATGCCGTGTAGAGTCGTAGGTGAGTAAAGCCAAACCGATCTATCTGTCTGTCTGTCTGTCTGTCTGCTTGCGAGAAAAGAAGTCAGCCTAATATAGTTGTGCGAAATCTAGGGGGCAGCGCGTTCCTGGGCCTGGCGGCGTACAGCTACTACTCGGGCCAGCGCGAGCTCGAGAAGAACGAGGCGCGCATCCGAGCGAGCAAGTCCATGTTCGGCCTCCGGAGCCGCCGGCTCGGTATCGCGGCTACGTCTTTGGGCTTGGCTTGGTTGGGGGTTTGGAGGATGTTTTATTAGGGGGCGCAAGGTGTGGGATATATGTATGAATGAATATAAGGGAATATGATGAAAAGTCAATATGGAGGAAGGGTGATGGGGAAGGGGGAGGGGGAGGAGGAGGATACGCTGGGTACTCTTCTTCAGCAATACCTACCTCGCTCGTAATCGGTGGCCAGCGCCTGGGCTTGCGACAGCTCTCGTTCACGCAAGCAAGCACGCTCGATCAGTTTCGTGTCTTGTTAGAAATAAGAGGGCCGTTCGACTAGTATGGAGAAAGGTCGAAGTGAACAAAGCAAAAAAGCACCGCTATAAGTCCTACCGCGAGGGCTTGTTTCTCACTGGTCCTGGTCCTGGTCCGGTCCCGAGAGGATGGGGTGGTAACACAGCTTCGCGATATATCCCCCAAACACACATCACAAAGACTGTAGGCTGGCAAGTTCGGAAAACTTGTGTCACGCCAGATGTATGCTACTGAGTGTGAAGTGGAATCCACCAATGCGATTCCAAGCAAGAAGTTTGCGATATCATTACCTAGGTATCTATATGAGACTCCTACATCATCACGGTATCACGTGAGACTTTTCTACTACCATTAAGTCAAATAAGAGCCTATTATATATAAGGAGTCACACAAGGCGCCAGCTATTTAACTAAGATTCCCAAAACTGTCTTGCATATTATCGTGGTTGGCTAGAAGACGTGGCGCTGGCCTGCTATATCTCCTGAGTGCATATGCCTAATTCTCTGATTCCGAGAGTCAAATCTCCAGATCTGCAGCCCAAAAGGGGTGCATGGTTCCTTACACGTATCGCACGCTAGTAGCATTTTAGATGAAAATGAAGCTCGAAGCCGTCGCGAGCCATAATTGCATACCTGGGCATATATTTAGGTAAGCAAATGGGAACGAAAGGCATGAAAAAAAACAAGTCGATAACCTCGATCAAGGGACAGGGACCAGGGAAAGGGAAAACCAAAATAACAACAACAGCCCAAATGCTTGCAGGAATGATGACAGCTATAAAAGGGATTATATAGATGTATCAAATTCACGATGTTTCCACCTTGTCGCAAGGCTGGGATTGGTTCAACTCCCCCTTCCCGACCAGTTTTATTTCAACCCAATTCCGAATCGGGTATGCGGCAAAACCACATTTTTGCGGTCGTTCCTGATCCAAAAGAGAGAAAAAAAGGGGGGGATAATAGATAGTTCACCTGCTTTGGCGATTCTCATAGGCTGACCAGACAATAAGCCCCTTGAACGTGTTCATGCAGGCCTATGCATTCGCTGGTTGCCCACCCTATCTGGGTACCTAACCATTTAGAGGCTGAGGTACAGTGCACTAACCTACTGTATTTTATATTTTATAGGGCTAGCTGCAGGTGAAAGAAAAACATGATAAGAAATAAAATAGAAAAGGGAGAGAAAGACATTCAAATCAAGGGAGACAGGAAACCAAGTGGTGGGACTAGCCGATGGATGGGATAAACGGGACGCCATGCTTTTTTAAACCTTGTTTGGGCTGTCAGGTAAAAAGTAAAAAGGTTCAAAGTTGTCTTCAATGTTCCGTGCTAAAGTGGAAAGCCGTTTGCCATGTGCGCATCTGGTGCTACAGTGGCGTTGAGATGCTTCATTCATAAGGCTTGGGGTTAATGCGCTACTAGAGTGGTATGGCTGGCTACATGCATTGTAGATGCTTCTGAAGTTACATACTACTACTAATAGTAGTACATAAGATCAATCGTTGATTTTTGCCAATGATTTAGTTAATGACAAAAAGGGAAAAGAAGAAAAAAAAGAATGAATGAAATACGAACATCAATTCCGCATGTTGACTGAACTCTGTTGAATGGAGACAAGCTGACGAGTACAGACATGTTAAGCAGGCAGGTCCCTACCTAGTAACTATGTATTTACCTACTAGGTAGGATTGACGTTCCTTCATCAAGCGCGATTCACCCGGCAACTACCTAGTATCAACCCTTCGCGTGGCCAGGGGGCTATCCGTGGTTATCAGGGAATATCAATGCCAAGTACGAAGTTATAGGAGAATTTTAAATATTTTCAACTACATCATTAATAATTGAACATGAATTTAAACCTTGGAAGACTTGAAGCAAGCTATAATTGACAACCTATGAAAAAACATTGAATCTCAGGTACAATACAATACAACACCTACTATGTAATACCTACAGGGCTATCATATATTTGAAAAGGCAGGTATAATGCAATCGGGCAACGCGAACCAACCAGAAACAAGACAGCGGTCATTCAATGTGGCCCGCTGATCTTTTCTCATCAAATGAGTAAATAAAACCTCCGAGCCTGTGATACTACCTAATGTTAGTACCCTTTTGGGGTTCAGCATCTTTATATCTGTGCCTTATGTAGATGCATACTTGCATATGATATTGGTACGGTACCTAGTATGTCATTTCTCACTTTTCTCCCATCTGATGAATAAACAAATAATTACCTAAGTACAAAACCTGCTACGTAAGTAAGTACATAGTTATATTAATGCTACTAGGAGTCTAGGTTAGGACATTGAATACAATAGAATCAACTTCAAAGAATCGATCGAGGGGCAGGTATATTATATTTCAGATGACCCGGAAATTAGCCCCGTGGTACAACTTAGTTGCTTGCATATTATATCAATTTGATATGTACGAAGTATTACCAAGGTAATAAAGATATTGACTCTGCAGATACATGATGTATATCCACCTACCTAGGTACACACCTAACCTACATGGTTAAGAACTTCATCATTGAAGTTGATATGTAGAACATAGATATGGTTAGGTACAGCTGTAACAACTTCAATGTTGAGCAATCGAAGAAAACTCTTTAATATTATGATGATACTACCATTTGCTCCTGCCAAGTGCCCGCCAACATTCAAATTCTCCATTTACTTACACGCGCACCGCGATACCTACCCTGTTTAGACTCTGTGCTCCTATGCAGGCACGGAGGCAACATCAAAGTAAGTTGGGTACTTAAGTAATACTAAAAACCAACCTTCCCCGTACTTGCTTCATCTGCAGCAAAGTCCTATGAAAATGGTCAGTGGTCAGTGGTCAGTGGTCTTAAACATTAAACACTGAGTCCCCTGACCGCGCCAAACTCATTCAGGTAGTTTTCTTTAATGAGTATGTAGCAAGGCGACGGATGGACTGTGCCTTAAAGTGGCTTACCTTATCCTGCACTAGTAACATAATTAACATTTGAATGTGCCAGGCGTTGAATGCACCTGCCTCCTTGCCTCCCAGGAGTCAGGACCTCCCTAATTACACATACATGTACTGTTAACTACTACTGTATGTTACCACTACTACCTACCAACACTAGTACCTAACGTCTAACTAAACGTCTAACTAAACGTCCAACTAAACGTCTTTTAAACTCAACTGGCAGCCTGGGCAACATTGAACTTTTTGACCGGTACATGTCTACTACTAGTAGCAGTTAACTAAACTAAACTAAACTGATACTGGAATAGATGTGGATCGGCCCCATTGGACCTCTTATTTTCTTTCCCTTAATGAAAACAATCCACCAACCCTTTTTCGTGATCCTCACATTTGATTGATTGACAGCTTTCTCTGTCCACTGTCGGTCAACAACATCTGTGCTCAATCATTTTATTTTTTCTCTTCTTGTTTTTCTTCTCAATCCCCACCTCCCGAATTCGTCGTTCCATCAATTTTTTATTCCCATTCTGCCATTTTGTGTCCCGGAATGCGGTAGCAGTATCGTCGCCCTCAGCTCCTTAGCCGGACTGAGAATTGATCGCGAGCCTTTAGGATAGGTCAGATCAGGTCCACGTCTCATAACCTGTGGAATCCTACATACCTGCCCACTTTCGCCTTCGTGTTGGGGGGGGCCCTGGAAAGGAAATCTCGTTTGTCGCAATCTTTGGCCTCGACGATCCCCTACGCCCCGTCCTCAACCACCAATTCAGATTCACGACGCCACGCTGGACTTCTCCTTATGATTAGGGATCATAAGGCACCTGCTGGCCCCAGACCAGCCGCGCAGTCTCCGACTCGATCGTGCGTCTCCCGTTAACCTAAAACGCATCTTATAAGCTATAACAGGACGAAAAAGATGTTTTTGTAATCGCTTGCTGACTCCACTTGTTTCGTTTCAGGACCAAGGAGAACGTCCCCATAAACCGAATCGACAACGAACCAATGCTCCATGCGTCGTCGTCCAACAACCATTCGCTCTTCTCTTTTGGTCGGAATGGGGCCGCGAGTGACATAGGCGATAGTACTACGAGCTCCTTCGAATTCTTGCCCTCCGTCAGTTTCGATGATCTCCAAAGCAGCCTCGAATCAGCCTCCACCGAGTTCAAACTGACCCAGTTTCCCTCGCCATCCGGTCACGGCAGCATTCTTGACGAGAAACTACCGGATAGGATGGCCGGCCAGTCCTCGGGTACCGCCCAGAATGGCGCAACTTCCCGTTCAGCTGCTCAGCCGAATCCTACTCCTAACATAGGCACCAGGCCATCGAGGTCCAGTTCGATACTGAGAAGGCCCAGTACGTCAAGTCGACAGGTTAGCAACGGTTCTACGATATCCGTGTCTTCTAGTATCACCGACGCGCCAACCGCGCCCGCTGCCATGAGAAACCGGCGACAAAGTCACTACCCCCCGGTTTCTAACACTAACATCATAAAGCCACCAAGGAAGTCGATTGGCCCGGGGGTCATTGATACTGATTACGGGGCCAGAGGTGGTCCAAAAAGGCGGCCCAGTTTGGTGTCTAACTCTGATAGGGGCGCAACTGAGTCAACTCGAACATCAATGGATATGACAAGCGGAGAAACCACAAAAGCGATTGCCAATTCGCGAGCTACAAAGGCTCGTTCAGTGCAACCGGCGCCGAGATTATCAACAAACATTGCTGCTAGCAGCAGTAGTAACAATCTCGCTCCAGATCAGAACCGTACCTCAGCCGCGTATCCAAGGTCACCAAGGGGTGCTGGTAAAGCATCTACGCCTAATTCAGCAAGGAGAATGTCTGTAATGCCGGGTACACATACCTCTCACGCCACTGGACTTGGTGCAAGGACCATTTCGCCCACCGATGCACAAAGGATGAAGCGTATGTCAATTCATCCATCCCAGAGTATACCACAAATCACAAGTGTACCTCCACCACCTATCGAACTCCGCCCTACCTCGCGTTCGCCTTCTATGATACCCCGAAAAACATCTACACCATCGTCTTTGAGGACAACCCCGGAAGTCACCAATAGGAAATCCTATAGTTCAGGACTATCCGTTGGCTCGACGAATAGTCTCAATACTCACCGAACCTCGACTGGTTCCATACAACGAACCTTATCACAAGGCGGGCCATCGTCGAGGCTTCCGGCCCCAAAGACGTTGAACATTGTTAACCCACCTCCTGGTGAAGAGGATGAAGATGTGCCGCCTGTGCCGGCAATTCCTAAAGCCTATGAATCGCCCAAAGACTCGCCAGCGGAACTGCACTTCCTTGACAAGAGAAAATCTAATTATACTTTAGACTCGAGCAGCATGCATAGTACTTCTACGGGAACGCCTTCGGGTACTCCATCTTTGGAGCCGGCGAAAAAATCTCAACGCAAGCCCAGCTCTCGAAGACACGCACCGCGAAAAACGCTCGCCGGCCCTAGCGAGATTGATCAGAAAATCAACGCGGCTCAATCAAAGAAGAGCCTACAGCCACTACGACTCCCGCCGCTTAATCTTGGCCCGTTGAATTTACCTACGGGACCAAAGTCTGCACCTGTCCGAGATTCTGGTGACGATGGTAAACAAAGTCCACCTCTCTCACAGATGATTCCTAAAACGCCTACCACGCCCATGACCGCGCCGAAAGGTTCCTTCTTTTCCAGAGCTCGTGTCGCCAGAGACCTCGAGAAGTCAGTTCCACGAAGCAGCAGTTCCATCCACCATGCCCGGTTAGACAGTCCAAATGAAGACACAAGTTCATCTAACTCGCCTCTGGGTACTGCATCCAAGAAAAGAAGCCGCAAAGTCAACGCCTCGCCCTTCCTCTCGTCGTCTGCCCCTAAGGCCGCCGACACGTTCAATGGCCAGTTGACGAAATCTAAGACAGTTGGGGATATCAATCATATGGTTTCGCTCGAAACCACCATAGATACTAAAACTCAGCAGAAGCCATCCGGCCCGCGGGCACAGAAATTGATAAAGCCAGTTGCCAAATCACCACCGCCTCAGGCCAGTCCCGAAGAGCCCCCAACACCGTCTTCTATAAGCAATTTGAGGAGAAAATTAAGCTTATCTTGGAAGAGAAGTACTTCTAAGAGCAGTCATCATGCGTCTGTCGGATCTATTGATAAAGCTGCTGAGAAGCAAGCCCGTCAAGAAAGTATGCCACCGCCGCGAATCCCCATCTCGGCGTCAACAAATATAAACTCGGTGAAGACATCGAGCTCAAACCATGCGTTGAAGACTGCGGGGACATACTTGGAATCTAGGCGCAGGAAGAGTTCCGCGTCCAGTCTAAACACTACGTTTACACAAAAGAGTCGTAGCGACGCTTGGACGAGCTCTAAGGAGGACATTGGTAACAGTTCAATGGTAGAGACGTCATCGCAGCTTCGAAACTTAGCTACACAAAAGATAATCCGCCCCAGGCCATCGACCGCTTCGATAAAACGACGGGATTCCTACACCGCCGAGCTGGACAAGGACGATCTAATCGCAGAGGATGAGATGAAGAGGTTAGCGATGAGAAAGAAAGAGACTGAGATAGCTGCTCGAACGCTTGACGCACTCCGTAAACGGGCGACGCCCAAGGAGCGCGTTGGGCCTCGGGAAGCGATTCAGATAGCGATATTGAATAGATATGAGAAGGGCGAGATTGTCGACTATAATGATGTTTACTTCTGCGGAACTCAGAATGCTGGTAAGGTGGTGGGCGACATCGAATCGAAGTTACCGAACTTTGGCTACGATGATGAGCGCGGCGATTACACTATCGTCCCAGGTGACCACCTTTCATATCGCTACGAAATCGTCGATGTCCTCGGAAAAGGAAGTTTCGGTCAGGTGGTGAGATGTATCGATCACAAAACTGGTGTGCTCGTTGCTGTGAAGATCATTCGCAACAAGAAAAGGTTTCACCAGCAAGCTCTTGTCGAGGTTAATATCCTGCAAAAGCTTCGTGAATGGGTAAGTAATCGTTGACCTGATCGATGGAGTCTTGCTAACCAAAATTACCAGGATCCCCACAACCGACATAGCATGGTCAACTTCACTCATAGCTTTTATTTCCGAGGACATCTTTGCATATCAACCGAACTTCTCGATATGAACCTCTACGAATTTATCAAGTCGAATTCCTTCCGCGGCTTTTCTCTCAAACTCATTCGACGATTCACCAAACAAATGTTGAGTTCGCTCAATTTGCTTAAGCAACATAAGGTGATCCATTGCGATCTTAAACCCGAGAACATTTTGCTTCGCCATCCGATACACTCTGAAATCAAAGTGATCGACTTCGGGTCTAGCTGCTTCGAGAACGAAAAGGTTTACACCTACATTCAATCCCGGTTCTATCGATCTCCTGAGGTCATTTTGGGAATGACCTACGGCCTACCCATCGATATGTGGAGTTTGGGTTGCATTTTAGCTGAGCTGTATACCGGTGTTCCTATCTTCCCTGGCGAGAATGAGCAGGAACAACTGGCTTGCATCATGGAAGTCTTTGGACCCCCGGAGAAGCATCTCATTGAGAAGAGTACAAGGAAGAAGCTCTTCTTTGACTCGATGGGCAAGCCCCGCTTAACGGTATCCTCGAAAGGCAGAAGACGCCGTCCATCGTCGAAGACCCTTCAACAAGCTCTCAAATGTGACGATGACCCATTCCTCGACTTCCTTGCCCGTTGCTTACGATGGGATCCCGACCGTCGTCTCAAGCCTGAGGAGGCCATACGTCACGAGTTTATCACTGGTCAGAAAACCTCTGTTCCAGTTCCTAGAACCCGTGAGTCCTCGCCGATAAAACGTCACAACACTATCTCGACGCCACGACCTCTACCGGATCCGCCAGGAGTTGGCAAAGGTGGTCACAATTTGCGCCCCCGGGAGGCGAGTAATACTAGTCCTTTGAAACCAGCTCCTGGAGCAAGACGAACATCTGCTTTCACCAGCACCACAAATGCCCCTGGCGCGAAGCGGGTCAGTGCGGGAACATCTACAGCAGGCGGCAGCAACCTTCCTCGCGTGGCCGGCCGAACAGCTAGTGGCAAGCAAGATTTGGCCTCGGTGGGGGCAAGTGTTGCTATGAGTCGACGAGCATGAATGAGTTGAATATTGGCGTACGGTACGATAGGAGCTTGAAAGCGAGTATCCTAGATGTGTTACGAGATAAATTGGGCATTGATTTCCGGCAGCATTCCACGGTGCAGGCGCATTGACCGATGGGTCTAGAACTCTGCTTCAGATATCGGTGCGATGTGTATTGCGCATGAATTTTAGGACACGAGCCTCAAGAAGCAAAGCGTGTCGAATTGCACCCGAAACTGAATGGCTATATCATTACTGTCTTTTTTCTTCTTCTTTTCCACATCATCCCTTTGCTATATACATCGATTAGGTCTACTTCAGCTCCCGCTCCAATATGAAGATGGCTACCTAAATAGAAAACATACCATATTTCTGCTCAGAAAAGTCGTGTGCCTTAGTAGGGTTTTTTTTTTTTGAAACGTGTCTACGAGAAGATCGAAGATTCGAGATCGAGTGGAAAAAAAACCTTGAATGATTAAAAGCATTCTTAAGAACTTTTTTGTCTTTTTTTACATCTTCTATTTCACTTTTATTTTAGTATTTTTATGTCTTATTCTTGGGATGCATCCATGTACTATATTACTTAGGTACCTTTATAATGACGGGGAGTAGTGAGTTGGCGAAGGGGGAAGAAGGGGAGAGGGGGAGAGGGATGGGGAAAAGGGGGGGGGAAGGGGAGTTGGGACAATTACAGTAAATGCAAATAAGAAAGAAAGAAAGAACGAAAGATACCTAGCCTCGCCTACTTACCTAACCTAGATAGTTACCTAGTACCTACCTACCTACCTACCTAACCTAGATACTTGGGGTAACTCGACTCCTTTTTTTTCCTTCCGGCTTTTGGCTTCTTGATAAAAGGAAAAAAAAGGAAAGGAAAGGAAAGGGGAAAAGGAGTAGTCTTAAAATTATCTACCTACCTACCTAACCTAGGTGCTTGCCTATGGTTGTGTATTATTCTTTATCTTCATCTTCGTCTTCTTCGTCTTCTTCGTCTTCTTCGTTTTTTTTGTCTTTTTCTTCTTCTTTTTCTTCTTCTTCTTTTTCTTCCTCTTCTTCGTCTTCATTGTCTTCATTGTCTTCGTCCTTTTTGAAATTCTTCTTTCCACGCTTGCTTTCTCATAGGTAGGGCGGGATTTGATCGTTTCATGTCTAACTAACTAACTAACTAACTAAGCATAGGAAGGGGTTGGCTGTTTGGTGTTCTTGAAAAATAGACCCCTTTTTCATGAGTTTTTTTTTTTGGGGTTTGGGGTTTGGGGTTTTGCTAACTTGCTGGCTTGCTCTGTGTATGATGATGTGTTAGTAGCGGTGGGTGGTGATGCTAGTTAAGGGTGGGGGGAGAAAAGGGGGTAATAGAGGAGTTGAGGTAGGTAGTAGAGAAGAGAGGGGGGGGAGGAAAGAGTTAAAAAAAAAGGGGGGGAAAGTTAAAGTAAGTGGAAGAGGAAGAGGATAAAGAAGAGGATGAGGAAGAGGATGAGGAAGAAGAGGAAGAAGAGGAAGAGATTGGTGCGTATGCTGTTGTTGTTGCTGCTGCTGGTGGTCGTGGTGGCCGTGGTGGAAGAGGACGAGGACGAGGACGAGGACGAGGACGGCTAGTAGGAGTAGGAGTATGGGAAGGGGGTAGAGGAGAAGCATAAAGGGAGAGTGGAAGAGAGGAGAGTGAAAAGGAGAAGGAGCAGAGAGGTGTATATTCTATCCATCTTGCTCAATATCAAGACATGCCCAGGTGTATGCACACATCTCTCTATGACTACCTACCTCGGCAACCTAGGTAACTAGCTACCTCTCTTGCTGTCGGTCTACGTGTTCTATATGTCCCAGGTATTCGCTTAGGTAGGCCGAAGCCGTACTGGCTGGAGGCCTACGAAGTGACGTAGGTAAGCGATATGTACCTACCTACCTAGGTAAATGCATGCTTTCTTCAACGAGCTGTTTGCTGTGCGCGAGGGGATATTCAAATTGATGCGGCTGTGTAGGTAGTTAGGCGACTATCATCGCCGAAGTTCATATTGATAGGGGGGTGGGTACTAGGTTTCTCAGAAGCGTTCTACTTTATATCACAATATTAGGTCGGTATTTGGAATCTATGAAGCCTACTCAGTTGCGTGCGTACGTGCGTACGTACGCACCTATCGATGGCATATGCACGCGTACTGAAATGTTGACATCTTATTCTCACGATATTTCATCCATCTCCATTACCTATCCATCTTTTGTTTCCGTTTCCATTTCTGTCTATTTCATTCTGACCAGGCATTTACTATTTTTCCTACTTGCCTATCTATACGAGCCTTGACTCATACAGCTCAGGTGTTCCCATCGCATGGGGAAAAAAAATAGATGGTTTTTGTTCCTCCGAGGGAAAAAGGGGAGATGCCCGAATTCCATGCGTGCGTAAGAGTAGAGTAACCTCATCTACCTATGTACCCAGAGCAACGCGCTTCTTTAACTTCTCCTCGGTGTCCTGAGCTGAACTGAGGGTTTGCTGTTGTTGTCGTTGCACTGGCGGATATACATACGCACACATACGCACACATATTACTACCTAGTAGGCAGGTCCGCAGAGTTTGTGTACGTGCGTACGTAGTGTAAGTAAGTCAGTGGGTAGGTTAGATAAGCGCGACGCGCATATACGAACGGACGGGTGAAGTCATCTTCATCTTCGTTTTCGTTTTCGTCTTCTTCGTCGTCTTCTTCTTCTTCTTCTTCTTCTAAAAAGGATGACTCTATTTACTAGCTCATAACGGGTAATCGATGTACGTCATAGATGGTTCGAGAAGGAAATGGAAATAGACGGTACATACATGCATATGGTAAGGTAAGGTAAGGCAAGGTAAGTTGTTGGCAGGTTACCTAGGTGAAGGAAGTTAGTGAAGTTACATAGGTGGTGAGATAATCGAGCACGCGAGTGCAAATGAGCAAGTAACTAGTGGAGGTCATATTCTTTTCTTCCAATAGGTAGTCTACCCACATCTCAACAGCCCTGAAGAAAAAACTGTCAGCTCTTAGAAATTTCACTTACCCGTCTAGGTAAGTACCTAAGTAAGAGATGCATGTAATGCCATGCCATGCCATGCCTATGATTTCATCTCACTCCCGTACCTACTTTACTTACATCTAACAAGAAAAGTGGCGGCGTGAGGTAAGTAAGAAGTAAGAAAGTGAGTAAGATATGTATGCGCCACTCCCCGCCCAACCTACATATGTAGTCTAGGTTAGGCATGTATGTAAGTACTTTTGACTACTAGTTATCTAACCTAGGTGTCTAGTCTAGGCACCTACATGTAGTTCGTCGGTTCATCTCCCGCGCGTCGTCCAATGGTGGCGGTATGTAAGTAAGTAAGTACCTAATCGTAAAAGTGAAAAGTGAAAAAGAACAATACATACATACAGCCATACATACAGCCATACATACAGCCATACATACAGCCATACATACAGCCATACATTTCTAGGTAATCATCCACCTTACCTCCATTAAGGGTAGATCTTATCTCGATCCACGACAGGGGGGCGAGGGAGGGAATCTGGGGGTTTCATGTCTCAGCCCTAGATACCCAAGATTCTTTCTATTCTTTCTTCTTTTCGGAGTTCGAACCTATCGACCATTCTATTTTCCTTCCTTTTAGACTGTTTCAAAAAGTGTCTTCTGCGCCCAGCTTACCTATTGTGACACCTGTATTTTTGCCGTGCGACAACGATGTCAAAATAGCTTTTCGTCTTCAGGTATCACGTGAGGCTGTGGTAGCTGAGTTACAGTAGCTGTGCCTTGTAGTGTATTGTAAATAGTAGGCGAGTAACTAGGCGAGTAGGCAGGTAGGTTACCTATTCAAATCATTTTGAAATCAATATCTCTTATTGGGGCTATATAGGATGAATAGACGACCAGGCTACCTAGGTACTTACCTACCTAACCTGCCCTTCGCTCTTCGCTGCCCGCCTATCTCGCCAAGTAGCCGCCATCTAATTTGTCGTTTGTCTGCTTATTTATGTAGACATTGAGGCTTTGCGTTTCAAGCTTACTGGTACTGTAACTAAACCCCCCTATTCGTTGTTTTTCTCCCCACCAGCTCCAGGTCCCCGGTATTGCAGACTCGGGTATCTCTTAGGGCTGAGAACAAGGGGTGGCTATCTCTATTCTTATTTGACTCTTAAATCTAATCGCACCCCCTCTCCCAATCCCATTCTTGTAGGTAGCAATGCGTGTGCGACCTGAAACTGGTATTAGGTGGAACAAAATGCATGGGCTGACAACCTTATGCTTGAGATATGTACGGGCTCAAGATCATCCTTTCCAAAATTGTAGTATACGACGTCTTGTATCCCTCGAGCTCGTGTGACGTGTAATGCTGTATGAGGGTGACATAGAATATCTGTAACACGCATACATGGGGCACATCCTACTGCTCTCTCGAAGTAAACCCCCCCGTTCAATAGGGGTTTTGAAGGCACAGACAGCATCAACTTTTAACAGGTCGATTAAAGCAATGAGAGATCATCGACGTGGCTATTGCCAGGCAGTGTTGGTATTAGTATGGTTGGCTGTGCATCGAAGCTACCGACCTACTCATGTACCATAGGTAAGCAGGCGGTCCGGAGATCGTGTAGGTACACACTAGGCGATTAAGGTGGAAGTTAATCTGTAGCATGTAATGAGGTGCTCTGCTGCTTTGCCGCAGCCAGACATTGAGAAGTATACATGCGGAAATCCTTCGCTGTTCTGTTAATACCGCCCGGCAGCCAGCCAGCGGTATACGGATTGTAGAATCCGCCGCATACGTCCCAAAAATGGGCGTGATTGTGCATGTGCCCTCGCGTAGCATACACATGTCATCACTGCATGCCTGCATATATGAACGTGGGATGTGCACGGGGTCTTGTGGTTGGGGGATGGGGGAACACAAGAAAGTTGCATATGTAGCACACCGAGGAACTTTTACCCGCTCCCTGTTGCCCGAGTCAATGGTTATTGTGACCCGAGTCCGCAATTATAAAGACCGCGGCTGAACGCAAAACCCGTTCCTAATCGGGATTGGGATCCGGAAGAGGCTGGCTTCTCGATAAGTCGCCAATAGCGACGGAATTGCGAAACAATATTGTTCGTAATTTGGCATGTCTATTCTCGATAAACTGCATTGATCCCTAATCTATCAAGGCATCCCATATATTCCTTCTGTCACCTTGATGGGGGCAGGGGGGAGGATGAATACGAACACTACTACCTATCTGATCTTTAGAAAGCTGTGACCGATTTTCGCTTGGGGGGCATAGGGAGAAACTTACGACTTGACGACATGCGTTACGTCACGCGCCTGCAGAAACCCTCGTCACATACGGTTCTTCTGTCATTGATTACGATACTGGTAGATATATATGTATACACAATGGTTGTGCGGCGCCATCAGGAGCCGCAGGCTATAAAAATTAGCTCACAGCAGAGTATCCGTAATCGTTGGAATATTTACCCCTGACTGATTAGATAGAAGGTATAAGTTCGGATCAGTAGCGATATAGTAGTGCACTCGATGATGGTACCCCTTATTTGTCGTGACTAGAATCTAAGCTCCTCTCTGTGACATTCCTGTAAAGGCTAGATCATTCTAGTTCGTGTTCGAAAACCACAATATTTTTGCCTAGATACCTAGTAGGTTAGACGCCTGAAAACCGACGAGTGTCTGCGAGGTTCTGTAACACAGAGGCATGAGTAACCATGACGAGGGCATTCAATATTATAAGGGACTAGTGCTAGTGGTAATACTGGAGGCTTGACATCATAAGCCTCTGAGGGACGGAAACAGCTATAGCTATAGAGCCTCTGACGTGAAGATATTCGCACTCAGTCGCTGGTCGAAGCCATTGAGGCTGACGCCATTAATGATCTCGTGGATACTTGGTACTAGGTAGGCAGAGCCACGCGATGGAGCGCGTAGGAATCTAGCCTAGCTGAATTTGGGCATATCTTGCAAAAATACAGGTTCGGTCTACCAACAACTGCTCGACTAGAGAATGGGTTTTGGTGCGATACTCGGTGCAACCCTATTTCTAGAGTTGCAATGATGTACAGGAATCTCGCATAAGTACCTAGGGTACCATCTACTGTGTATGGTTATTGGAGAGGTGTGTAATCATTGTAATGCAACTAGTGCATGTCAATGGTAATGATTTGAAATTATGACGATACTTACTTACCTACCTACCTATGTATGCATATTGCTGCCTGAATATCCGGGGCTTCAACTTGTTTTCGAAAGCGTTCCAAGGTTAAGAAGGAAAGCTTCCGGCTATGCCGTTTAGTAATATGATAATTGTTAATGACTCCGCCGGTGTTGCCGTTTATACGGTGGAGTGATGCTAAGTGCAAAGCAATCATGTAATGGTGAAAGGAAACATCCCGCTTCATCCCGCTTCATCCCGCTTAACCCTGGTCGAGAACTCATCACCTGATTCCCCAGGCGGTTGTGAGAGAAGATGCGCTATTGTAATCGGTAATCGGGACCACTTCTTGGCCTATCAGACAGCCACCTTCGAGGCGCAGTCGTGGACGTTGGGGTCAGGCGATGCCACATTTGTAGACTCATCTCATAACATTGAATTGGGTATAGAAACAGTGATCTGAATGCCGTAAGCACCTAGGTTAGCTAGGCCTATATTCATGGGTAGGAATAAGACAGTCCGAATGATAGACCGGAGGCCGGGGACGGGCGATGAGAGATGAGAGATGAGAGATGAGAGAGATGGGAGATGGAGAACATACGATTGGGCGAGTTGCGACATACCGAGCCTAGGGTAGTAGGGGTACATACCTCCCTAGCACCTAAATTCGAAGAATCCCCCACAATCGTGACCAGGCATTACCAAGACCCATACATGACTCTTAGGCCGGGGGGCTTACACTATCGTTCCAAGACTTGAAGGACCCATCGGCAAGGCTGACTGCCATCTGTGATACCTAGTAATAGTAGTAATAGGAGTTTAGTAGAATACCTTTAAAGGTTAGGAAGTTAGAATAGCAGCCTAATAAGTACCCTAGGTAATAGGTAGGGACCACCTAGGGCCCTAAGGGACTGGCCGCCAACACTAGGTAGCGTGATAAAGTGGATGATGGTGTTCAATGTTGGATGTCGATCTTGAGAAACCATCGGCAAGGCAACGCCTGTGCTCATTGAGATCTGGGTTCGATGTTAGGTTGTACATGCGCGGGATGTGTTGTGCATCGTTGCCGATCCTTCTGTTCTACTGATCATAGTACATAGGCGTGTAACAGGAGTCATACCAAATGTATCTGTTGTGAATGCCTTACGCCTCCTACAAATTGCTATCCTAGGTTGCCATTCATACATACCAAGCTTAAGACTAGGTAATACTTTGCATCTTTGTATGCAATTTGCATACCTTTCTCTGTGTAGCACTTGGGGTTGTTGCCCTCTCGGTGAAAAACAAGAGCCCAGATGAGTCCTGAGCTGTGTGTGAGGCAAGGTAGAATATAGATATTTACAGACCTACATGTAGGTATGTGATGTAGGTATGTGATGTAGGTATGTGATGTAGGTATGTGACGGTCAAGGTGTGTAGGTTGTACAATACGTTAAATTGAAAAGGTAAGGCGGGTGAAGAAACGCGCGGCAAGGCGTCCAATGTGGTACAACTCATCGAGAGTGCAAAGAGCAAGTTTTCCTCGAAATCAATTAACATCTAACCTTAACCTTAATGGCATGAAGGGACCCAGGACAATGGAATTGGTTGCAGCCACGATGATCAGAGTCTCGGAGAGGTACCGAAATTCGAAAATTGGCAAGACCCCGTCTGCCAGTTCAATGTTTCAGGTTCAGGGAAAGCAACTTGAACTTAAAACGTACTAGGTACTGGGTACTAGCGATCTCTAGGCATTGCACTGTAGCTATTAGGTATATACTACCAGTAGTATGAACATGACTACATATCAGACATACATACATGCCTATCAAGTGGATCTGAGACATGGATGCATGGTGGGTGGTTGCAGAAGAAAGAGGGACACCCATGATGGAACGAAGCTTCTTGAATGGATTAACTTCCGTGATGGTTCAAGGTTCAAGCTTACATACTATTAATGTAGGACCATTGTAGGTAACTACGATCAATGATGTGCACTTCTAAGTAGGTACTTACATACATGTAATGCCCATTAAGGCAAGTTCAAGGTCCAAGTTTATGTAAGACTGCATCCACATACATGATGCCTGTGTAGTACCTACCTAATAGTTTATTGGGCCGTGCTACGAACACCCATTACAGCTTCTTGAGGTATTACGAGTAGGATTACGGGACTTGCTATGGATATTACCAGGAGCCTACCTAGTACCCTAGGTAGGGTACTATGTACAGTACATATACTACAGTATTTGGTATTACATAATGAGTCAACATTGAACTTGAATGATTCAAGTAACAATACAGAGACTGATAAAGGCTAATACACTGCAAAAGCTCCGATCATCACCTAGATAGTTATAACTATGATTTACATAGTAATATCCTACCTACTACATACATAGTATGTATCCTCACGATACTACCCAGGCTTTCCAGATACGAACATTCAAGTGGCAAGAATAGCCTAACATGGGTGTGACAAGCGGTCGGTTCCAATCTATCAGTGCGCCGTCTCCAGGGCACCGGGAAGGAAAATTCCGTCATCATCCTGGAGACCTCACCAGCAATAAAGTCGTATTACTGATCACGATCACCTACTATGGGAAAGTGAAGAAACCCACGTTTATGTGTATGTTAGGTACTAGGTATATATAACTTCGTACTAAATATTTTATAGATCACCCACTTAAGCGTCTGTGTATTGGCAGAAAAGCTGATACATAGTATACTACTATGGACGTATGTAGGTACCTACCTAAGTCAGTAGGCACGAGCATGTAGCTAGTTAATACACACGTGCGTACTACAGCCAATCGTCACATATGGATGCATAGACGCGAATTGTTCGTCAGCTTCGATTCAAGATCATATCTAAAGACTTGATGTTCCTAATTGACTCACTTTCCGTGCCGAGGTCAAATTGCAAGACGCGATACAGAATACTACAATGGCATTGTATATTATCAATGATTCTACTATGCATACCTACGTAGGTATGTAGGATTTGACGTTTGCTGACCACCCACGTTCGATAGCCCGGTAAGAATAGTTCACGGCACTAATATCCAGCCGTTCCGGCGCCTAACGCCAGACCACTAACACCAACGTCGCAATGATTAAATCCGCTTATATCCCAACGCACGAGCGTTACAATAGCTGTTACAAGAGCCGACCCAAGCCATCCGAATGGGTCGTACATCGTTGACAACACTACCTTCTATCATTTATTGGGAGGTCATTTCTTGTATTTCTCGTTGGTAAAGACTAACCCTTGAAAGCCTCACAGCACACATTCGGCACACATTCGGCACGCTTCTAGAAGATGCGGCCGGTGCTCCTGCCGATGCTCGGTTTAAGGTGGCGAGGTCGCGATTGTAAGTCGGCGTCCCGGCTTTTCGCACATTGAGTTACTATGTATACATATATGACTCTAGGTACGGTCCGTCACGCTCCAGGCCAACCCCTGGATGCGTACGCATGTATGTACCAACTAAAATAGAAGCTTAGAATTCGCCTACTAGGTAGACCGTAGGCACAGTCACTACATCATTTACCTAGTTCTGAATAGACCTATTCAAGGCCCAGTACGACTATGTTGGCGTGTCGAGAATATTCCTTGGAGGGCATTTTCTTATACCAAACCTCCCTTTAATCTTGGCCGCCGGAAGTTATAAGCGCTTAAGGTATCGTAAGCATCACATATATCTTGGCCAGTTTGCCTGTTGCTATTATTCGAACTGTCTCCCATATACCGTACCATGTAAGCACTCCTGATTATCGGCTGTTGGCAGTACATCTGGGAAGCTCCAGAACCGACCCCAATCATTCGACATGGATATCTTCAAGCCAAATACAGAACTTGGACAGATGAGCAATCGGTTTCTGCCTTCGAATCCGTCACTGTCGGATGTTGTAGAAAGGCACAGTATCCGTTGGTTAGTTGTAGGCCGTTTTTGTTGCTTCCTACAAGATGTCAGCATCCATAGATGCGTATAGCGTGGCATGCGTATACCATGACCATATAGCAGATTTGAATATACCTAATTAGAGCACTGATGCTACCATTTGACTTATATGAAGGGCCGGCACTCGCGGCACCGGTTGTTTTTGTTAAAGTAAGGCATGTTCAAGTTCGTATGTATAGAAACCAAAATGATGATGTTGGGTACATAACATGGATGTGTAAGCCTTCATTACGACATTAGATGCTCCAGCTATCTATGAATGGATCGATCCTTACTTGCGACCTAAACTCCCTGCGCTAGGTACAAGCCTACCTACCTCCTAGTAGTACCTACCCTAGGTAGACTAAGTACTAACTATGTCCTTGGATCAGCCCTGCAGGGACCAGGACCAGAGAACAGGGGACAGGACAGGGGATAAGGGAACATGGTTGGTACCTAGGAAAGGTCGGCTCATCCCCCGACTCCATTCCCCAATTTGATTTCTTGCTCCGAATGCGAGTGAGGTTAAACCAAAAGAAAAAAAAGAAAAAAAGAAAGAAGAATAACAGAATTAACAAAAAAGAAAGAAAAAAATTAAAATAAATCAAAAATCCGTTAGGCTTTTTTGTCATACAAAAATGACCAACCACGACCATAATTGACCTTAATTTTCTTAACTCATCAATCTTACACTAAACATACTCCCTCCCATCATTTCAAACTGTTACCTACATACTATAATACCTGCACGTATACAATGTATCCTCTTACTATTACTATAAACTACTAATAACTGCTAATTGCTATATGTATTCAACATAGCCCTGGAGCAGACACCCCCTGGCTTAGACACCAGCAGAATACAGTGAACTAAGCTTGAGTGACTCCACTCTCAATCGCTTCACCTGACTGCCCAGGAAACGAGAAAAGTAGAGGTTGCAGGCCAGGTACCTCAGGACCTCAGGACCTTAATGGCTTAGTTAGGACCTCATGTGTTACTCTTCGTCGCCTGCTTACACTTACACTAGTTCACTGGGCCTGGGCGGGTCGTTTCCGGACGACATGTACCTGTTCCTATTCTTATTTTCTATTCTCATATGGATACCTTCACCTTTTCACCCTCCTCCTTCGCCCTCTCACAGATAACATCCCGCAATACCATACCTACCAAATCCATGGCTGCGCATTTGCTCATCGTGGCAAGGCACCTGCCGGCCCCCTTTACCCCTGCGCCGCCTTTCCTTATGTATTCAATGTTGTATGTACAGTACCATATGGATCTCAGTATGTTCAGGTCCACGTCCCGTCGTCCTGCATATCAGTATGCAAGTTAGAGATACGGACTTAGTCGACCCCGATACATTCAGTCAGCTTTTCTTCCGTCATTGCTGCCTCTCTTCTCTCTTCCCTGTCGCTCGCTCTTGAGGGCACGCGGAACATGTCCAGGCTGCAAACCCTATAAGGCTACGATGTCTCCTGCGCGCCATAAGTCGCAGCAAGAGTTCTGTCGACTCATCAGTCACCTGAACACATTCACTTCCCGATCCTTTCCTTTTGCGTCCTCTAGGTCTAAGTCGACTTCCTATTTCTATACCATTTCCTTTGCCACTGCTATCTAGTTCGTGCTATCTTTTACACTTCATTCTTCTTCGTGAGCACTTACATACCAAAGAGATATTGGATCAAGGCCAACACAATCAGAGAAACACTTATTCATATACCTCACACTTACACACCAACCCCTTGTCAACTTAGATATTCTATCTTCTTTGCTGCCTTACTTTGGGAACCATTGATCCACACATTGTCGTCGTCTCGAACCCCTACTATCTCTCATCATGTGCTACCAATTGGTTGAGCGATACTCTGCCTGCCGCTGCCTCTACTATCAGCATGCGGTAGATCGATGCCCAGCATACGGCCAGTCAGGGCATGGCGTCACTACCCGTACAATACTAGTAGGATACGCTTGTTCGAAGCACGCATCAGCCAGCTATGGTGCGTATGCTGGGGGGCAAACATATTCTGACTCCGGATATCATAGTGGCCATTCCACGGATAGCTCCTATCGTCAACGCCGATGAAAAGTCTTGTCTTCGGTAATGGGCTGCTGTGCATGGCATTCTCCGCCATTGTCGATGTTCGAATTCAGGGATTGGGTTTCCTACCTCCACTCCAGACCCAAACCAAAACAGTTATCGCCGTCCCGCCGGCCTTCGCAGCTATCCTTGCTACTCGTAGGCGAAGACCATATCGTGTCAACCTCGGCCCCCTCCGTCCCCCAGTAAAGCAATTGGACCCTTCGGCACCCTGTCATGCGATCTGGTACCGAATGGATGTCGCAAATGCCATGGTACACGCATCGAGTTATCGAAGACGCAAGGATGGAACGAAATAGGATATTCCACACATTAATGACCCCAATCGACGACCTACCCTGTTCTTTGGCTGTTGTCACCCTCGGCAGCCACATTTCCTTGATTATTGAGTATGCTTTCGTCAAGCATCCTCACTGTTTGTTTCACTACCCTTTTTTTTTTTGGTTGATGCAGCATAGCGTTGGCAAGGGAAATTTTCTTGCATTAGAGACAGGGGGATATCAAAGAGATGAGATTAATGTGGTTCTGATCCCTTAGTCACTTAACATTACGACATACTTGGAACGATCATTTCACGGAAAACGATGGATGTCACGGCAGCAATTGGGCTAAACATGTTCTTCTTGAGGGTTGTTTTCTTTTTCTTTTTTGGGATTCCATTGAGGAATGGGCGGGATATACCAGGCGTTGTTTAGGAGGAAATAATAATTGGATGGGAAAGAGGGATCTTCTTTAGGACAGGCTTTCCGATTTTGGCATTGGGGGTTGCGCATCTTTTATTTTTCGGGTCTCTTGGGTGGCTTCTTCTTCGGCTTTTTCTTTTGCAAAATCCCCTCTTCTCTCGTCGAGTTTATTCACATTCATCTGCAGGACAGCTCATTTTCACGTCAAGTCGGCAACGGCCAATCCATGCGCAGGAAGCATTGGCCTTGTATTTCTAACATTTTGCTATTTTCTGTTGAGACCATCACTAGCTGAGCTAGAATTTGGAATATTGGGAAGGAAGGGCGAACTGATATTGCGCTTGCTGGCTGGACCAGGTGGTCGGTTCTGAAGACCCTACTTACCAGGTAGATTCCTACCGTTTATTTCTACACCAACAGCAACATTATTCTACGCTTCGTCTGGCTACGAAGAAAGATTAGACATTACTATCTAGATTAGAACTCCCAGCGAGCATAGAGAGGAGGAAAGAGGCGCATGCCCGGGGAGGATACACACCAATGGGACGTTGCGAATCAGATAGATCAGATAGAAAGTCACTCAATTCACATTGATTATTTAGCTGAGAATTACCTAACCTAGTAGTACCTACCTACCTCGGTACCTGTCATACTCTTAATGAATAAGCAGCTGCCGATTTCTAATACTTACATGTGCACTATGTACTATCTAGTAACAAGTAGGTACATGGGTACATATATCAGTGACAAATCTACGGTACTACATATGTAGGTAGGTAGTATGTATACCTAGTATATTGCCATATCTGCAACTTTGTTTCTATAAACGATGACACTAGCTGGCTGAATCGATCCGATTGCTAAGTACAGTAACTTGGGAAACTGAGCTGGTATTGGCCAGAGTCCTGAAGGTGTTTTGTTATAACGGCATGATGATAAATATATGGATTTCTAAGCCAGAACCAGGAGGGATGAATGATTTGAATATGACGAAGCTTATTGCGCTCTGTATGTTGATTGCTACATGATAGGTAAGTAGGTAGGCAAGTGGTTGTGATTTGGCCCCCAACACAGTGGTGAGCAAGATAGCCTCGCCAGCCTCGCAGATGAGGCCACCCATCCAAAATCGTATGCATGTACAGCTGTAGATATGTACCTAGCATTAGTAGTTCACCTGGGCAGTCATTAAAACCTCCATCAGTATCCCGACCTTAGATAGGTGCTAGGTAGGCAGCTAAAGGTGCATGTACGGATGCACGGCAAATCAGCATCGCATGTGCTGATAGGCCAGCAGTAGACCCCGCCCTCCCACAAGTAATAAGAGTAAAAACGTGCCTGGGTGAGCACTACCGCATGCCGAACCAGTCATGGTCGTCTAACCAGAGAGTTCGAACTATATGTACATTCACATATATGTACACATTTGACATACTTAGTACTACCTAGTAGGTAGGTAGTAACCTTAGGTACATAGTACTAGGTACCCAGGCAATAGGAACTACATATGTACCTACGACGTACAATACATATGCACTGAGTACTGCGTATTGCCTATGTACAATGCCTACATAGGTTAGTACATACATATGTAGGTACGATAGCGTGTAACCTACCCGAGAATTTGGCCGAGTATATTAGTGGCTGCTGTCCTTTATAAGGTCAAAGCGACTTGCACTTTTGGCTATACGTCATGTGAAATGACTTACATACCCGAATATTACAAAAATGTAAATATCTTCCTCGTACCTACTAAGGTATATACATAGATCTAGAATTTCAGCTCCAGGTGGGGCTTGGGTGAGCTGATAAGAAGCGTATAAGAAAAAAAAAAAAAAAAGAAGCTGGTAAAGCTGGACAGCTGGACAGCTGGAAAGCGAGATCCGTATTCCGCAGTTGTCAAAGAGGGCTCCTGCCATTGGTCGACTAAAAATAATCCCGACTAACAGGGGTAGGTACTACTAGTAGTATTTAGTCTTTCCAGAAAAAGTCAATTCTCTGTTTATTCCGCATCTTTCCCGCTTTGGGGCATTTCCCGGCTGCCTCTTTGAGCATCAAGCCAAATCTACTTTCAACCAACCACCTCACCATCTACCCAGGCATCAATCTAATAGGCTGATACTTTGTAACCGGCACATACCGCACATACCGTATACATATATGTATTGTACATCGTATGAATTAGTGCACATGTGGCATTGTGCATGTGTGTAGTCGAACTGCATACATACTACATACATGCACCTACACTAACTAGTATGGACCCTACATCAACCCGCAGTCTCAGACGTAAAGTCCCGATGTACAACTATATTGATGCGGAATTACGGCATGGTCCAGAAAAGCTGACCAGTCTAAATGTAGTGCCGCACACCATCATGACACCCGTCATCCAACTGAGATAAGCGGTCGTGCGACTTGTCTCCTGCACATCGGAGAAAAAAACAAAAATACCAGAACAAAAAAAAGGAGAGAATTCTTACCCATAGTTCCTAATTGGCACCCACCACTATCCGCCTTGTTCCAGTTCTACCACAGCTGTTCCACGTGGCTACCATAGACGCCAATTCAGACGCCTCTGACGCCGTTTGGCGCGAGGTGTTGGGTACACAGCATATATCAGCCGTGGCTTACTGCCCATCATCTATGTACCGCACACCCCGAGTTAAAGCGGAGTATCTACCTAGTTGGGTAGGTTGGCAATTCACGTTGCTGAGGCCAACTGAAAGCACGTTAATAGTAGGTACCTACTATAATGTTGTTCGTAAACCGAATTGTGAACCCGGAAAGGTACTTAACAAGAGATTTAAGACGGCAATGCTGACTGGAATCCACGTTTAACTACATCTGCCCACTATCAATGCCAATCGTATTACATCTATCCACTGGGTCTTACTAGAGTTCGCCAGCAGCTGCGAACATCTTTGGAATCATCCATGAGTAACCCCGACAGCCCCGAGTTAAATGTGGACACTTTGGAGGCTGAACGATCCTGCAAGGGGCAGGGTAAGAGAGGTCTGGTGGCTTGTGAAGGAGGGGGGAGAAAGAGATTCTCGGTAGAGAAAGATATGGGCCCTTCCTTACGTATGGCAATCTAATCAGCTCTTTTAGAGGCTTTACGGACTCCTTCGACATTCGGCCGACTGACAGTCGGGGTTACATTGACTTCCGCCACCGCCCTGAGGGTGCGCCTTATTCTTGTCATCCGGAGCGGAACGGGGGTAGCTGCTGACAAAGGATGGCATGGCGGCGTTTTCGGTAGGCAAGGAATTTTATTCCTACAAAGATACTTAAGGCGATATCTCTTAACGCCACGGAGATTCCCACACCCAGAGGAACAGCCAAAGATTTTGAGGGGATGATCCACAGAGCAACAAGGCATCCATTCGCGGGGAAAGAGAGAACCAGGTTTGGGATATGCTGAACTTTCACCATTCCCCGTTCCCCATCCTGAGTCGCGTCATCCAGCCTCTTTGGCTGATGGCACCCACGACTCAATCTGAATTTAGAGGATGGGATTTTGGGTCTTTACTACTGCGCCTACTTGCTAACAACACTAGATGGTGGGTTTGACCCATTTTACGCACGATATGCACAAATATTATTACCCACCCGCGGCGATCACGAACGACAAATACGCTTTGAAGAGACAGAGGGGGGAGTAGTAAGAACCCAAAAGAGGAGCGGTAGGGATATTGACATCCTTCAAGCCCCGTAGCGGAGCTAAGTAGCTGGCTCTGACTCCATACGCTTCCTTCCGTATCACCTACAGTGCCTCATCCTGTTATACGGCCGGCACGGCAGTAGAAATGGAGCTTCCCGGTCCGGTTGTATGGGTAAGTTGGTGTCTTCGTTGTCGTCATCATCATCACCTCGTATTGCGATTGAGATACGGCGGGCACGGTTTGGGCTGCTTTGCTATAATTATGTTGTCGCGTCAAACTTGGAAAGAATGTCCGAATTATGTCTACCTGGTGGTAGGCATCAATCTGGTGATTCTGATTCTGCCTAGGTAACCAGTAGGGATGTACAGTAACTACCCACCTACCTAAATTCAAAAGTACGTTTCAACTATGTACGCCCATTACCAAAGATCACGAGTTTCCGCCCCCGCGATGTCTGTGCCGCATCTGTTACCTACACTACTTACCTACCCAGGCCGTATCCTAATCGCGATCCTTTTTGACAGGCTTACAAACCCAGATAGGTTATATAGATTCCTGGCTATCTAGATAGGGTGTGATTGTAGCTAACTGTGCCTCTAGATATCATATACCCTAGGTAGGCAGTCTACCTTGTTCTTTTGTTAAAACCTTAGTTAGATTATTACCTAATTACCTACCTAGGGTATTGAAAATACCATATCTTATGATTTTTGGCCCCCGATTATATCTTACATGCCTAGGTAAAGTTACATCGAATATGTTAGATTTGAAAATCCTCGCTTTGGCCAGGTTTTTACGCCCTGCGATGCGATGCGATGCGATGCGCCAAGTTAGGCAACGATCAAGCGTGTTCACATCCATAACATGTTGGGAATGCGAAGGTCGAGATGAAGGGGACCTAACCTAACCTAACCTAACTAAAATAGAATATGTATGTATGTATGCTAGACGGTTGACGGGGTTCAATTGTTTGACTAGGTAGGTAGGGTGCTTTGGGTAAGTTGGTAAGGTAGATTGACTATAAGATAACCTACATATAGGTAGGATTCAAGCTGCTATCGATGTATACTACCTGGGGAGGTATGTATGTTTAGGTATGATCCGACTTTCTTGCTTCTTTCTTGGTTTCCTCCTTCTATGCTACTTCGGTTTATCTATAGTTTTCTTGCATCCAGATGTCTATATAGGTTAGTTGTTGCTACGGTACTATTACATGTGTTACTAGGCGGGCATGCGTACATATGTATGTTAATCACAACATTTAAACCTTGAAACATTGAGCATTACTCATCGAGTGCTCCTTGTCATGTATGTATCTACTTACTCAGGGTAGGTAGTACCTAGTACAGTATGTATAATATGTACTATGTAGACATGCGGCGATGTATGTGTACATACATATGTAGTATGTGTGTAGACGTATAAAGCTTACCTAAGGTATTGTACTTACTAACATTGAAGTAGGTAGGTACAGCGTATAATGATCCTTTACTAATGGAGCAGAATAAGGTTAGGTAGGCGAGCAAGCAAGTGAGCAAGCAAGTGAGCAAGCAGATGAGATGATGCTCTAAGAATACATACCTGATGTTGGCTATGGAGGTTTGTGGTGTTTGGTGAAGGTGAGATATAGATATAGATATAGATATGTCGTTGGTTGATCCAACTGACGAGAAGGAATAAGTACCTATTACCTAAATGCTAATTATGTATTGTATTGTACCTATATATTATGCACTTAGGCAGGTACATACCTGTATCTATCTTTACCTGCCTGGTCCTGCCAATTTACTGCATCAGTAATAGTAGCAAACAGTAAATATATTGATCTAACCTATCATGCGCTCGGCAATCTCAATCGTTGTTTCCTTAACACCTGCGGCTGCACATGTCACCCTAGACTAGACCCCCCGCTTGCCCCGCTACCCCGCCAAACCCGTAAGTGCACAGTGTTGAGGTACCTAGCGTACCTACCTACTTTACGCGTCTAGGTTGGCGATATGTGATTCTACAACGCGTAGCTGTGTTAATTTAAACCTTTCAATCGACAACACTTTTTTTATTTTTTTTTTTATTCAATCTTCGTTTCTCATTACCACCACACTTCTCACGGCGACAATCGCAATTGACATCCACGGCGATATAACTTGGAGGAAATACGATCTCGAGGTACCTTCTTGTCCTGCGTTTTCCATGACGTGAACTTGGAGGGCTTTCTTTCGTTCGTTCAGTTTTCAATCTTCACCAGGAACGATCGTTTCCCGATTTTCATTTGTCCATATCTTTCTGTTAACACATCCAATCGTTTCTTCTTGACCTTCTTCCCCCCCACCCCCCAAGCATTCTCCCTTATTACAGATACAAGCCCACTTGTACCATGGCTGCCCTTGCACCAACCCGAGCTACTCGTGCCTCTGCTGCGATTCTCAAGAGGGGACAAAAGTTTTATGAGCAGAAAAAATACCGTCATGCAGAAAAGGCCTTCTTGCAAGTGAGTTTATTTATTCTCCCACCTTGATCTAGGGCTATCAACTAACACTACGGTTTCTTCACTAGGCCATGAATTTGTGCATGTGCGGCGTTGCCATCGAAAAGGAGCCATGTATTGCAGACGATATCCTGGCGAGCATCTCCCAGAGTAGCCTCAAGGACGGCTTGTCAAAGTTGTCGGCGTCTTCTAAACGCTGTGACAATCAAGTTCACGTGGATTCCATTGATTGCCTCATTGCTACGTATGAGCAACAAAATCAAGTTCAACTATGTCTTTCATTGGCAGCAAAGATGGTCAATCTCTGCCCACGAGAACCAAAGGTTTTATTGACCACCATGCCGTTGATATGTGCACTAAATCACTAACGACTCCTCTTAGGCCTACTTGCGTCTAGGAAAGATCCTCCGCCTGAAGCAGAACCCAGTACTTGCCTACTTGACATATAAACAAGGCATTGAACTTGTCCAAAGGAAGAACCCAAATCATGTTATGCTGCCTGTAAGTATGTGCATTCATTATAAATGGCCCAAAGATAGCTGATAATGCTGTACAGAAACTACACAGCCAGTGTAATAAGATCAAAGCACTGGCCGTGTTTTTTGATCCTATCACTATTCTTCCCATTGAACTTGTGCGGCACATATTCAAGCTTTTGGACTTCAAGACGTTATGGTATGTACCTGCCGTTGCATATTTTAAATGACTTATTAACTGTAGTTATAGCCGTTCTTTGAGGGTTTCTCGCACTTGGAAAGCCGCTTTGACTACGCGCGATGCACGAGATCTATGGAGTGTTCAGTCGTACAACCCTTTCAGGTCGCTTGCTGCGCCCAGCAGCAAAGCACTAGAAAGATATGCTCGTTACGCAAATGGTGCCATCCACGAGCTCTATATTGATGGCCTTTATTTCTTTATGCAGAAAACAGAGCTTTCAAAAATCTTGTCCCTCTCCCAGTCCCTCAAGATACTCAAGGCCAGAGAGCAACACCAACACTTTGGTAGGCCAATACAGAACCTGAGCCTTAAAATGCCTCTTTCCCTCACGGTTCTTTACTTGGGCCGTGGACTACGGCTTGATACTAGTGTCTTGACTAGATTAGTCAACGCATGTGCTGGGTCATTGCAAGAACTCTCCATATTCGAAATCCCGGAGTGCAGGCAAGACAATGCACTTTGGCAATGGTATGATGGTTGGCCAAAGTTGGAAAGCCTCAAGGTGGTTCGGGTTTCATGCTATAAAGTCCTTAGACAGACCTCTCTACTCAACGATCCAGTGACCTATTTGAGCATGGTAAGTTGACTTGATCTATATCATTGTGATACACTTCTAACGATGCATATCTAGTCTGACTTCGTAGACCTAGCGCCTAACGTTGAGGTGGTCTGGTTTGACTACTTGAGGTACGACCCCAGAAAGCTATTGCATGGCTGTCCAAAGCTACGAAGCATATTCATCGGAGGTCATGCTTCGATGCCAAGACCACTACCAAAAATGGAAGTAGAAGTAACGCCCCCCGAAGACCTACGCGAATTGCATTTGGAGGAGAGTAGAATCGGCGAGATTACTGAGCGCTTGGGACTCCATGTTCATTCCGGCGTTACTAACTCTCCGCCATCGATGACTTCCAACCCCTCCCCCCTAAAGATCCCGCAGTTTCGGAAACTTGAGAAATTATCACTACTTTCTCTGAGAAGGCTATCTGATTCCGAATTCGAGTATCTAGTTCGGCCTAGTATGGAATCCGGTACCTTGCGAGAGTTGGACGTCAGACCCCTTCCACTCGCAGCACTCTTCGACCCTGCTCAATCTAAAAAACTGGATTGGTTCAAGAGCGAGGCCATCACGTTCCTGAGCCTGACAGGGTTCTCCTCGGATAATCTGCACCAACACAAGCTGTTCGACGAAGTCATGTCCGGTATTTTCGACCGCTTTCCCAACTTGAAATGCATCGACGTCTCAACGGAGGTGTTCCCCGACTCGGTACTTGCGAACTTCGTGGCGAGGGGTGCCAAGAAGATACACTACAGGCAGAAGAATTCAGTGGTAAGAGCAGACCTCAGGGAATGGGCCCGCAAACACCACGGGGCTGATATCATCGGCTCTGCCCCACCCAATTTGCCGTCAATGCACCCGGATCGGGGTGCGACGTACAATGGGTTCATTGACGACGCTATAGTCGTCCCCCCATTGTAACTGCGGACGAGAAATGGGTCGATGCGTTCGTTGTTGGTTCGGATAGGAGAGGGGAAGGGGGAAGGGATAGGGAAAGTTGTGAAATTTGGAACCTTGACGAAGGGGGTTGGGGAAGAATGAATGAATGAAACGGTAGTTATTTGCATTGGGGGAGATTACTCAAAGATACCCGGCTCTTTCTCTCATGGAGAGAGCTCTCGCAGGCATGGGAGTTTGGGAGTTTTTGATCTCAACTTGCCTACTACTTATGTAGGGGCCTAGGTTAGATGGCTACATACCTCTAGACTACTTACTTTAGGTAAGCTATACCACTTATTACAAGTGCTTTTGTTACATCATGGAATGGTGACTCTGGCCCCTCACTTGCTAGTTACTAGGTAGTCAGTCACTACCTGGGCTACTTGATTTTATATGCTTACTAGGTAGGTAGGTATGTACACAACAGACTAACGCATCATACCTACAACTTCAATGATGTTCAGTGATGGCCTATTTATTACTTATTACTTATTACTTATTACTTATTACTTATTACTTACTATGTACCTACCTGGGTGGCATGCCAATAATATTCATCATGGTAAGAGTAGTAGTTAATAGTATGTATGTACCTAGGTTAGGTAGCAGCAACAGCAGCAGCAGCAGAAGAAGATACATAGTATTGTTACCTAACGGCGGTATGTATGTATGTATGCATGTACCTCCCTCCCTCTATCCTCTCCTCCTATCCCTTTTTTATTTTATTTTATATATATATATATCTTTTCTAGATCTTCTATCCATTTCTTTTTTTTTTCTTTTTCTCTGCTTTCTTTGTGGCATTTTCATTCTTGATTTTCATTGTCATTTCATTTCATTTCATTTTTGTTATATCTATCATGACATGACATGTAGGGGTCGGTTGGTGATGATGATGAAATCATACCTACTGATAGAGTAGGTAGGTAGGTAGGTACATAATAATCAAAAAGCAAAGACGTAAAAAAGAAAAAGAAAGAAAAAAAACATCAGACGTAAAAAAAGGAGAAGTAAACGTAAAAAACATAAGAAACGTAAAGATCGTAATCTACATCGCAGGTATGTGCCTAGCTAGGTTAGGTACCTAGGTAAAGTGTCCAGGGATGGCTCATGTCTGGTCTGTCGTGGTTGAGGGTGTTGTAATGACGGTGGTGATAGCGGTAGCGATAGTGGTATGGTGGTGACGGTAGTGGTACTGCTTGGTATGCTAGCGGTAGTGGTGTGATGGTAGCGACGGTGGTAGTAGTAGCCGGTCCTTAGTATCCGGGCTGCTAAGCCGAAACATAAAAGAAAAAAAGTATAGCTCTGGTCTGCTGTGATAAAGAGGGGGAGCAGGAGGTATGTGTGTAGGCATGCATGTATAGGTATGCAGGTTCTGTTTGTAAAAACATCGTGTAGGTAAAATAAAAATAAAAAAGAATAAAAGAAAAGTTATGTTCATTGCATAGCATTTGTAACAAATCCGTTATCGTCATCATAACTTAGGTAGATTACCTAATAGGTAGGTAAGTAGTAAGTAGGTAGGTAGGTAGTAGGGTAAAGCGAGGCTAAAGTAGAGGTAGAAGCGTGTAAGGTAAAAAGGTAGATGGTGAAAGTGGTAAGTAGCTGTTTAGGCGTCCTCCCCTCCCCTTTTCCTCCCCATTCTCTTCTTGCCTTTCTGTTTGATTTTACCTATGTGTATAGGTATAGATAGGTAGGACAACAGAGAGTTAGGCAGGGAGGAATGTAGATAAACAGGGTGGAAGGGAACAGGTATCCAAGACGTGTAATAGTCTTGATAAAACAGACAGACAGATAATATCTCTCAATCCATCTTTCTCAAGAGCACCCCATCCAGACAACCAGACAACCAACTGAGCCAAACCAAACCAAACCACATCCCTTTCACTAACTCACTCCCTCCCTCACTTAGCCCACTCACTCAACTCATTCATCTCAATTCAACTCAGCTTCATATCATCAATTCATCATAACAAAAAAAAAAAAAAAAGGAACCAAAAACCCCTCCAACCCCATGATTATGCCCTTTCCTCCTTTAAGCCCCTTCTCTTCCGGGAAAGTAGTAGTAGTAACGTCGTTAAAGTTCATCATAATAACTCGTGGGTAGATAGATAAGATACCTCGGTGTGTGTGTCCATAAAACCATCCATACGCGCACGATCCCCTTTGGAGGGTACTGTTCTTTTTTCCGCATTTTTTTTTGTGGTAAAGTTGGGGTTTGTTTGTTAATTTCATTTCCATTCTCTCTTTCTCTTCTCTTCTCTTCTTTCTCTCGTTTCAAATATCCGTCTCAAGTTTTCCCTGGTGTTGGTACAACCCGATGACGCCGTAACTTTTGTTTTTCGTTATCCTGTTGTACACCTGTTGAACCTAGAGAGACAATATGGATAGGCGTAGTATACAGGTGTAATTTTTAAGGAAGATAGGTATGATAAGTAGGGAGGAAAGAAGGGTGTAGTTTGGTAGCTAGATAGGTGAGCATGGCCCAACTAACATGCCCCTGGTGTACTAGGAGCCCCTTGGATAAGCGTCTCGAGCTCCCAAGGGCTAAGCGTGCTTCTCCGACGGGAGGCCGCTTTGCTCGTGCGGCGTGTCGGGTCACGCTTACGCCTAGGCTTGCTGTTGACACTGCTATTGTCTTCAACATAGTTATCAGTGTACGACAACGCCTCACCTGCTTTCGGCGCTGCTATGTTATCGTACTGGCCATTTTCTTCTTCTATCTTGGCTATCTTTCGCCTGCTGTCCGAACGAGAAATAACCGGTGATGGCGCTAGCTCTTTGGCGGGCGTATCCCTATCTTTCTTGACTGGATCGACTGAGGTGTAGCTATTCCTCTCCCGTCTCGTTTGAACTCCTTGCGGAGAAGGGCTAGAAGGTACCGGGGCAGGCGCAGGGGCGCGCGATACAGCCGTCGCTGTGGCGGTTGGTGTTGTTTTCGTGCGCCTCTGTTGGCCGCTATTCCTTACGGCCCTGAGTTTGGCTCTTACACGTGCGGCATCCGCCTCACGTTCAGAAGCTTCTAGCTTAGCAGCAATGGTAGCCATCGTCAGAGGGCTTTGCGGAGGATTCATGCTATTAGGGCGGGGGAGACGCGACGAGGCGTTCGCAGTGACCACATTGATAGCCATCCCTTGTGTAGCAGTGCGGAGAGGGGAATGGGGACGTGATAATGACTGCTGCTGTTTCTGAACCGCGGAAGTCGGTGATTTCAAAGACGATGAGGACTTAGGTCGTGGCTGCGTTGCGGGGGACCCTTGGCGACTAGGAGTGGACGCACGTTGTTGCTGGTTTGGTTCCGATGCCGTACGTTTAATGTCGGATGCTGACGGATCGGGCGAGTCTCTTGACGTGGTCGGCCTCCTAGGCCCGTTGGGAGTTTGTTTGTTCGGGGTCCCTGGTTCCGGCTGTGACTTTGCGTGCACTTGTTGGCCTAGACTCGTGGGTTTAGAGAAGAGCTTGAGAGCAGGGTCTGATTGTGACGGTCTCTGTCCGGATTTGCCGAATAGCGGGCTATCATATGATGTGATCGAGCTGGGTCGAGATTGATCTTGGTTCCACGGCGGCGACCGTCTTACGGGCGATGTCTTCTGTTGTTGTCTAGGAGACTGAGGTTTGGATGCGTGGGGAGGCGGAACTGGCCCTCGTTCTTCCTCTTCTACCACTAGATCACAGGTCTTTTCTTCTATGATGGTCGTGAAATCCCCAGTGCGCTTACGGGTATATTCACGACCAAGGGAACCCCTATTTCCCGAGGAATATGAATCCTTGAGCGGGCTAAGCTGTGGAGGGAGCGGTAGAGGTGGTGAGTCCATCGACGTCGCATATGTGGATTCCTGAAGGACTTGAACATTGGGTTCCTCGGCGTCCAACTCGTCTATATCTATGTCGTCGTTGAACACGCTACTAGAATCCGATTCGGAATTCTCGTCTTCGTTTTCGGCGTCGTATCCAGGTGCCGAAACAAGGTTCAGCGACTCGACAGGACTCGGTGATCGCAGTCGTTGCAGTTCCTTTCGCTGGGACCGTTCCTGTTTCGCTTCTAGCCGGCTTTGGTTTTCGTATCGCTCATGCTCCTCCTCTTCTTCTTCTTGAACACAAGAAAGTCTCATCGGGACAACATCCGCGGTCTCCGCAACATCCCTGACCTTAACAGGGCTGAGAAGGAGACCCATGCGTAAGTCATCCATGTCGACAGACTTGCCGCTTGACACCATGCGATTGCGCCAGCCGTCGATCATGTGCACGGCATCCTTCCAGCGGGACTCCATGGTCTCGAGCCCAGCGCGAAGACGGCTGATGACTTCTTCACGCACCTCGACTTCCTCAATAGGGACGAAAGAGGGGTTAGTGAGTATCGTCCTAAGATGCTCCATAATCGTCTCTAGCTCAGTTGCGAGTTCCTCTGCGCTCTTTTGGGGCGCCCCGGTCATCCCATTCCCGGTTCCATTGCCATTCTCGTTGCTAGCATCAGTACGGTGACTGGCTCGAGCTCCGTTTACACTCTCCGCGCTGCGCTCTAGGCCGCTCATGTCCCTTAGACCATCAACTGTGTGTCGGACGAGTGCGAGTAGGCCCTCGTTCTCTTCACTTAGGCCTCTTGCGAGCTCAGTGAGAAACTCGTTAGTCTCAAGCCGTAAGCTGTACCCTTCGGATTCGGTGGCTCCAGCTGGTAGTCCACGGTCGTCGCCACCAATCTCGCCAGTGACACTGATGCTCACAACGTCCCGGCTCTTGTTGCCGCCTCTGACCCTGCTCGCATCGGAGACGGCCTTCTTGAGGCCATCAATTTGGCGATCGCGCTTGCGAACCTCAGTAGCGCAGGCGGCGCGTGTTTGGGCGATCAAGGTTTTCATCTTGGCAGCCTCATCCTTGAGGCGGTGTATATTTTGCTCGGCAGCCTTGAGCTGGGCGCGCAGGGCGCGTTCAGTGGCATCTGAACAATCGACCCTGCGTTCGGCATCCGCCAACTTTTCGTTTTGGCGGGCGAGTTCGGTGATGTGGCGCTGGGAGTCGGCGCGCAGAGTACGTAAGGTTGCGGATAAGGATTCGCGGTTCTCGGCATCGCGCTGTTTTGGAAGAAGATTAATGTTAGCTGATCCGCTTTATGATTTTCCGCCTCTTGTATCGTAGGCTTTTGTGGCATTTTACTCATGCCGACGATGATAATCGTGGCGATGTGCAATGGTAGAAGGAGAGCGGTGATGAAGAAACACGTACGTCTCGCCTTAGAATCAAGTCATTGATGACGCTCATCACCTTGCCCATTGTGGCTTGCAGCCCCTCGCCGGACTCCGGGTCGGCGAAGTCAATATTGTGGCCATCGCGTAGTAGGCCGCGCGACAACAATTGGTTGTTGATGTATAACGAAGCGGTACGGAGGTTGTCCGACATCTTTGCCTTTTTCCTTTGCCTCGTGGCCAGCTCCCCCTTTTACAATCTAAGCTTATTCAAGCAAAGCTTTGTAACCCCTTTCGTCAATGCCCACGGGAAAGGTAATATAGGATGGATGTATCAATTGTTGTCGGCGCTGCCCGCATTGGGCGGTGCGGGTTGCTGCAGCTTTATGTGCTTTGTGGATTTTTGTGTACCGTCAATTTCGTTGTGTCGTCTTCAACCTTTGCCTTTTTCTACTCAAGTGCAGATTTGATCTTTTTGCTTTTTAATATTCTTCTTCTTCTTTTGGCATTCCCCTTTACCACAATCGATGAATCCAGTACTTAATGCAAAGCACAAAAAAAAGTAATATGTAATGGTTCGTTGAATTTGAATAAAATGAAAAGCTGAAGCTATATGCAACTAGCAAGCTTAGCTTTCATTGAAAGGGTTGTTCCTTTTCTTCCAGGTTCCCTGTTGATTTTCTAGATACAGATACAGATAGATACCCGTCTAGGTATGTATTCTGCATGTTTTTTTTTCTCTTTCTTTTTTTTTTTTTTTTTTTAGCTTGGAATGTTTTATTCATCTGGTTGCTATGCGGGGTGGTAAGTTCCCAAAAGTAAACAAACCTTAATGCTACCCACCTACCTCAAAATGTCACCTACCTACATTAACTTTGAACGATTGAACGATTTTGAACCCCCAAGCCCCCCAAACTAAACCTAAGTCATCAGTTGAATCACACAGTACTTTGTACTAACTCCCATTATCAGGTACGTACCCGCTCGTACCCGCATGTACCGGCCCCATATTGACAGGGATCGTCACATTGGTAGCAAGTCAAAGACTCAATTGCCGCCCCACATTCCCCTAATCCTACTCACGTGGAAGCTTTTTATTGAATCCCGCTCTTGACCCTCTTGACCGCATGCATATGTAACTGTCGGTGTGATATTGGATTTCTGATACTTTTATCTATGTGCTATGTACTCAAGTTCGCAGAAATCCTATTATCCAGCCCGATACCGCCCCATCGACACCAAGTACCTACATACCTAGTACCTAGTAGCCTTGAAGGAATACTAGATACATACCTATGGTACTAAGCGGCAAGCCTCCAGGCTACATTACTACCACTACCACTACCACTCACTACAAGTCCCATACCGTGTCTACTGAGAATACTTGACAGTGACGTAAGGGGCCGTCCTCGTATGCCGCTACCGTTGACCCTCCAACGAGACTCGTAAAAAGGATAAAAAGGAGGAAAAGGCACCGCCCATCGAATTCCTGGATATAACCTAGCTAGGTTAGAACCTAACCTACTTAAGTAGGTATAGATAGATGGAATCATCCGAGCGAACCAAAGCTCCCAAGGTCTGCCTACGCCGGTTCGCATATCCGAAACGAAACCCTAGCGATCACATTTCCCGCCTGCTCATCAACCTGCAGCTCTTCATATACTGCTATTTCTCCTGTTTCAACTGGTACATCTTACCAGTCTCCTACACCCCTGTGTTAATCTCATCTAGTTGTCCGCCTATTGGGAATCCCCCCCTTTTTAGTCTAAAGAGAAATCGTCATTTTGTGCCTAGGTAGGTTCTGTACGTAATCTTTTAACGCCATGCGGTTGCAATTATGTTCCTGTCTCGTCTATCAAACGTTCTTCTTTCGACCTAGGATATTTGTGCATCGTCCGGTGTTTCGATGCCACCGCGAATGCGCCGATGTGCTTCCACCTTCTCTGCATCTGTCACGTCCTTCTCATCCTTGCGCATGTCCGGTGCAAATTGTGGCACTTGCGGTGAATGTCCAATGGACATGCCTGCTCGAATCTATGAACATGTTAGTTCTCCACCAGGATCTATACGGGGGTGGGGAAGCCATCATACCAGGGTCTCCACCGCATTGGTTGAGTTGGCGACGAGGTCGGCGTCGTATACCATCTTGCCAGGTTCGAATAAAGTGAGGATGGTGCTGCCACCAAACTTGAAATATCCAAGCTCTTCCGCTCGTTTGACATTGTCACCTTCGTTTCGTGTGATAACCGTGCTTCCGACCATCATGGCACCAACGCAAATCACCATAACACGACCGAAAAGTTCGGTGTCGATAGGACAAATGACACGGACATTTTCGCCATACACATCTAGCGCCGATCGGATGGCCATCGGGTTGACAGTATAGTACTCACCAGCAATGAGTTTAGGTTTGCGCAGAATACCGTCCACAGGAATGTGAAATCGATGGTAATCCTGGGGGGCCAACCGAAAGATTCCAAGCGCGCCATTGTCGTAGCGTTTAGCGTCTTCCGGATATGCGTCACCAAGTAATCGCTCAATCGAAAATTCGCGCCCCTTGACCCAAACATTGGTTGCCAGATCAATAGTATTGAACACGACAGACCTGCAGTCGGCAGGGGATACGATGAAGTGAGGGTCGTCGGGTGCCGAACAAGGCCGAGCATCCGGCTTGAGCGCACGGTAAAAGAACTCGTTGAAGTTTTTGAATTCCTCAACGGGCAGAAGAACCTCGGACATGTCTAACTGATGGAATTCGATAAAAGGTAGGATCTGAGACTTTGAAGCGGGGTCGTCGTACTTCTTGCCCTGCTTGATGCTTAGACTCTTAAGAAGCTTGCGAACTAGAAGGGTTTTCGTCGTTAGTTTTAACTCCCAATTACTGGCATCGAATCAATACTCACTTTTCTTGTTCTCCATATCCTTCGACTTCAAGCCCTTGTATAGTAGTCGAATTCCTAGCCGTACGTAGACACTCATCTTCTCCTCATTGATTTGCCCAGTAAGTCGATCCTGCACCAGGATGTTGGCTGAATTGGCACCAAGTTTGTAGCCACCGTATGAGATCTTCGTGATGACTTTGGAGTACCATTTTCGTTGAGCCTGACTAGCTGTCACGAATCCACTCATCATGAGGGAATTGACCTGGCGCCAGTCTTGGCTGGCACATGTAGCAATATGTGTGATAATGTCGGCGTCTTTGCGCTTGTTCAGCCGAGGCTGATGGCAGATTGGGCACTCTCGGATCTCGACGACGTGTTCTTCGCCTCGATCGATGTTTAGGTCATCCTTGTCTAATGCTTCACCTTCCTCTCCAGGCGTGCTGAGTTCAGGGACAACGATAGTCGAAGTCCCTGATTGCGCCCCCTGTATGTTGGAGTCCTCTGCGCTGAGAGTGAAAGCCCCTTCTTCTGTCGGCGTGACGTTACTGTAGACGCTACTGCTTCGACTTGTAAGATTTAGCGCATTTTTTACCTTATCTGTGTCCGGGAGCATGCTCTTCAGCTTGTCGGTCACTGGCGCCAGTCTACTCTTGGCATCTAATTGGTCTTCTAAACAAATCACGGCTTCGTCCATTGTGAGTTCGTGTTCGCCATTCGTTGCCTTATGTGGGAATCTTTGGAAGAAACTGTCGATTGTGGACTCGCGAAGGGTTGAGCCCAGGGTGTCGAGCATAGTAGTGAGCTCGACTTTACTGATCTCGCCGCTTTCATCGGTGTCGTACTGTCGCAACATGGCTCGCCAGAATTGTTGCCTCAGGGCAGGATATGGCACATATTTGGCGCGAATAGTCAACATCGGACTATGCTTGGCCTCCCACTTTTCCAAGTTCTTCATCTTTAGAGGAATCGCAAAGACATTGAAATCAGGATCATCGAACTCATTGCCCTCGCCATTGCTGTTGCCAGTGCCATTTCCATTTCCATTTGCGCTGTTCAGGTTTGGCAATTGGTCAGCTTGTAGTAGCGTAGGGTTAGGAGCAGATGTGGGAATGGAGCTGGGATCACTCTGTCCGTCGACGACCTGTGGCGTGTTTGAACCCGTGCTAGAATTCTTGGACAATGGCGGCCGACCCGTTTTCAAGCTGTGCGTTGAAGATGTTCTTGATATTCCTAATCTTGCTAGCCGTGACTGTGATTTCTGTATCGGCACGTACTCAGCGGGCTCCTTCAACTCATAAAGTCCCGTCTCAGGATTGGCCTTGGGACTCTTCTCGATAAGCTCCTGGAGAGGAAAGGAAGTTGAGGCGATGAAATCATTTCCAGAGTACTTATCACGGTCGATGACAGTGAAAGCAAAAGAATATGATTGCTCATGACTTAGAACGTGGAAGAGCATCTTCTCGTTGAACACTGGGTTCAGGTTATGGCGAACAACCCTTGTGCGGTACGTCTTTTTACCCAGTGATGCTACGACGAAAGGATCCATATCAAAACTGGTCTTCGTGAAATTGGATTCAGGCGGTAGATCAGTAATGTTGCAGATTTCGAGGAATATTAGGCCGACTACGTCACTGCCACCATTAGTAAATTCGTATGGATCTTGTCTCTTCTTGCGCTTGAGGCCTTTGACTCTGAGCCTCCTCTTCCGCTTTTCGATAGCCTCGGGCTTGGTCGGATCTTCATCTTCAGGAGTCTCATCGTCGTCAAGCATTTCGTCATCGTCCTCATCATCTTGGGACCCATCTGTAGTGTTCCGGCTCAGCTGGGGAGACGGGCTTGGACTGGATTTTGATGACGTTGGGCCAAGCATGGGAGTGGCAGTTGGCGTGGGATTCCGCGATGCATTTTCGGGTAGTGCAGTGGCAAGTGAGCGCAGCTTCTCTAGGATCTGGGCGTCTGTCGCATCTTTGTTGGTTGAATCAAACAAAGTGCATTGGAGTTGAACCTCGCCAGACACAAAGTTCGACTTTCTGCCTCGTTTCTTGCTCTTTAGTGGATACCAGGTTGCACTTTGCTCAGTTTTTTGGTTGGAGAAGATCTCCTCAAGGGCCAGATCGAACTCGCCGAGGTAATCTTTGCCGAAGCGATCCTTGTCCCAACAAACGCATTCGAGGAGTAGGTTATCCACACCAGTGATGGGTACAGAGCAAACAACATTCCAATCCGGATTCAGTGTCTTCGGGACATGATGAGTCAAGAATTTGGTTTCGCCGCAGGTCAGTTGTAGGTACTACAATAATTGTATATTAGAACGGTCTTCGTTTGATTGATATTTGTTTTGGAGTAAATCAAAGGGCTTGACTTACAGGATCAGACGTGCCTCCACGATCTTTCGCAGCTAGATTTCTGGCCTACGTTGAGAGATTGGTTAGCACCAGAAGCCAAGACTTATCATCTGGCTGACCCCGAAAGTCGATTGACTGCGCTCACCTTCAATACAACAATTTTCAAAACCAACCCGGTCTCCTTTCGCCCCTCCGGGTTGCTCGTCTCAGGCTTCAATGACATAGGGCTGGTGCTCCGGCTGTTGGCGTTGGAATTGTGGGTGGAATTGCTACTGTAGGGTTTTAATCGTTGAGGTACCCTAGGTATGATGCGAACCATGGTGGAGGGCGGCGCTCGGGATAAATATAAACAAGGAGCGATTTATTCAGGGAATCAGAAGGGGCAAAGACGGGTGTGACGTTAGCTGCGTTGGACCGTCTTGGAACCGTCCTGGGGATCGTCTTGGAAACTTCTTGGTAAAGATGGTTTGGACCCCCCCCTTTCTAGTCCGTCATGCACTTGTTGCTTGTTGCTTCCAGGTTGTCACTTGTTACTTGTTACTACCTTAGGTAGGTAGTAGACTTGTTACTGGTCGGTCGGATTTAAGCGCTAAATGCTGATATGATGTCAAAGGGGGCCTAGGTCGATTCGAATCAGGGTTAGTTAGGCGTATAAACACATATACGACCGAACACTAACGTTAATGCGTGGCGCCGTAGAAAGAAGTGAAAGTGAATATGTAAGTTTCCCTTTTTATATAGGTGACCTACCGAGTAGTAGACCGTTTGGGAATAAACAGGATTAATAGGATTAACAGAAACAAAGGTGTTAGTCTAGAAGAACATTGAAGTCTTGATTATTATGTAGGTATGTAGGTAAATAATGGCAAATGGAATAAATAATGGGAGTAGTAGAAGTTTGTAGGTGTTAAAGCTATTATACGAAAAGGGAAAAAAGGAAAGAGAGCTGAACTACCAAGATTTTCTCTTTTGGAGGGGCAGGCAAGTCAGCTATCCAATCACATCGATTCATAACATAGTATCTGCTATGTACCTAGTAATAATGTATATTATGTACCCTAGGTTTGGTACTTTAACTCTCTCTACCTAGGGTACATAGTTAATAGGTAAGGTTCAATTAATGCTGCTGGGTGATCCTTGATGGCTGCCGCTGGGAAGTAACCCCGCCTCCACCACGCTGGAACAATGCGCTGAGATTGCCAGATCATTGCCATTAACTACCTAGGTATGTACCCAGCACCTCCCTACATAATGCATAATGTATGCACAGATGTAAGTATAATGTAGGTACCTAATGTATATCAATCTGGAATATTCTGTTTCAATGTTTCTTCAACGTGTTAATAAGCTTGAAGTTAAATGATATCCCTGACTCGCTATTTTATTACGATCTTTAGTGCAGAAAAGGGGCATTAATATTCTTTAACATGAAAAAGTGAACCATGAGGGGCATCCACGCGTTCGAACCCTCACTACCTACACACTAATATGTACATGTAGGTACTGATATGTACGCAATCCCCACACGCATGATGGAATCTAGACCCTGGAGCTTCAGATGTTCTTCTGTAGCCGCTAGCTACAGCCTACAGTACCCTACCTACCTACCTAAGTAGTACTATTACTACCGTCTACGTAGTATGTAATGTACAAGTAGTTACGTACTACTAGCAGTAGGTACTCAAGGCCAAGGGGTTCTAGGTCTATCACCAGCACTAATATCCTGATTCTAACAAAGTAATAGTTTATAATAAGGATGTCCGCCGATAGTAACATCGATGAGATTACCTAGAATTTGGAATACATACCTACTTATGGATGTGGGATGTACACCATGCATTACATCCTACATACATATACACATAACTACCACTGGATATGCGTACGCGCATAGCTGCAAGCCGAGGATCGATCATCGATGATCTCGCGTTCCAGCAGATCAATTTTAACAGGTTAATAAGAGCGCAAGTAAGCAGATGTTTCAGTAAAGCATTGCGGTCTACCTACCTACCTCTTCCTCCGTTATCGACAAGGACACCCGCTCATCTTTCATGCCATGAATCGAGCCCCTTAGAGAAGAGCTAGGCACCTTTATAAACACAAATAGAAACACAAACAGAAAATCACTTCGAAGCGTCCGCTTGAAAGGCCAGAAAGTGCCGTGTCTGCCGCAAAAGGATGCAAATAGTTGCCGAGATTGCCAGTTCCGCTTCCTTCCTTCCTGGCGTTCGTTTACTCTACCTATTATCTCGCATCTTATAACAAGAGAGCATACATACATGCCTGCCTAGGCATGTACCTACATATAGTGTAGAAAGAAGCAGGACGATCCGAAAGCCGATTACCCGCATAGTTGTCATCATAAGGCCCCACGAAGCGCATATCACACTATGTATACCATCCATCGTCTGATGTTTCAGCCCTCTCGTCTCGAGTCTTGTCCTTCTTACCTACATACATAGTATTTTCCATCTACTAAACCTACACTATCCATGTAGTCCGTATCCGTATCCGATGCTCCCCAGTCCCAACACATAATATGTACACAGAATACCTACATAATGGGCTGATCTCGCCTTTACTTTAAAGAAAACGAAAATGTCGGAGACCGCGGGTAGGGCGGGCATTGCAATCCCAACACCTCCCATTGGCTCGATCTTGTACATTCGGGCTATGTACGGCTCAGTCATCTATGACACTATGTACCATAAGTGTCCTATGGACGTATTACAAGTTGTACGTATTAATCGAGGTGCATACTGTACATTCGAATAGACCGAGTGGATGTAAATTGTAGTTGTGCAAACATCTAATTCTCGAAGCACCTGACTAGCGCAGGTATAGGAGAAGCATGTGATAGGTAGATTTTAAATTGATTCTCTCTATTATGTATATTCTCGAGCAAAATCCATGTAGTTTATGAAGCAACACCGTCTCCGTGCCTATCTAATGATGGCATTACTTACTCTAGGCCCATTCCCCGTGGCCTCTTTTAACTATATACCACCATCTTGATCTTGTAGGTAGGTAGATAATCCAACAAAGAATCCCAAAACGCCACCGTTGATCCTCGTACTATCAGTAGTGTATCGCTGTATAATATAATGCTCCCAGATCAATACCCCCCCCTTTCCCCCCCCGTAACACCCTGATATGCTAAAGAGAAGAAACCACAAGGTCGAAGTAGAAGAGATAGAAAAAAAAAAGCCCGTTCAGCTTAAGCAGCGCCAGTAAGCGAAGTCTGCTGCATGGCCGCCGCCGCCGCCGCATTCTCGTGGACCTCGGAGAACGCCTCGGGCCAGAGGAACATCTTCTCCTCCTTCGTCGGCGACATGAGCACGAACCTGGGCACGACATTCTTGCTGCTCATGCGCCTCCACATGTTCGCGCGCGGGTTGAAGCCCGCCGGCATCCCCTTGCCGCCCGTCTTCTGCGCGTCCTCCCGCCGGATCCTCTCGATCTCGCGCTGGATGTCCGCGAACGTGTCGAAGGGTATGTACTTGATGGCGTGCTCGACGCAGTACTCCTCGAGCCTGAGGCCCCGGCGCGCGAACAGGACGTCGGCCTCGCGCGCGGCGGGCAGGTCGGAGACGCCGTCGCCGATGAAGACGACGAGCGGGATCGTGCCGTCCTCGCACACCAGCTCGGCCTCCCGCCGCGCCTCCGTGATCGACAGCGCCTTGTCGTGGCCCAGCTCCGTGTCGTGGCGCCAGATCGGCTTCCACGTCGACCCGTCCGCCGAGATCTGCGCCTCGTTCGCCACGATCTCGATGTGCGACGACGCCTCCTCGCCCAGGAACGTGTCCAGCACTCGCCGCAGCACGGGCTTGAGGCCCGCCGAGATCACGTTGAAGGGGATCTCGTTCGCGATGCAGAACTGGTGGAACTGCTGGAAGGCCGGGTCGATCTCCAGCGTCTTCTCCATCATCCGGAAGCCGTCCTCGAAGGGCACGTTGAGCGACCCCCACATTTCCTCTGACACGTCCCGGAACGAGCGCTCGCCCGTCTTGATCTGCTCGTCCAGGACCTCGCGCCGCTCGGAGCCGCACCCGTGGTTGTCGAAGAGGACGTGCCCGGTGTCTTGCATGAAGATTGTGCCGTCGAAGTCTAGACGGTGTTAGTGTATGGCCTTGCGAAGTTTATCATGGGAAACCCATGTTAGGCGTGTGGTGCAACATACCGGAGAAGCAAACAATTTTCCTCTTGTTTTCGGGTTGGCTAGTGCCATCTCCGAGATTCTTGATCTCGGGGACGGGTTGTTGAATAGCGCCAGGCATGTTGAATAGTTGCTATATGTCTATATGTAGGGATTTAAGACGGTCCAGGAAAGTTGAGTTGAGGGTATAATAAGTTGGTAGTGGCGATAGAAAAATTTAATGGTGTGAAGTGAAAAAAAAGGAGCCATCGTGAAGTATGGCGGGATAGGGAACTTATATAAGTGCCAGTTCACCGTGAAACGCCAAAAATTGGGCACTTGGACTTAACCCTCCGCAATGACGATACCATCGTAACCAACGAAGATTTTTGTCATACATACATACATAACTACTACCCTACCCAGGTACTGAAAAGCAGGAGCGGATTCTAGTCCTGCGATTTTGTACAGGGGGGCTGCACATAAACCCCATCTTTGAAAGCGCGCGCAGGTTCAGTCCGGCAGCAAGAAGAAAGATAAAAGCCACCGATGCAAGTTGGCATAGTCTAAGTAAAAGGCTAGATCCCAACCCGTTCAAGACGCCACCAGGCCCACCCTAAGCACATTCCGGAATCCGACCTAACCTTTGACAGTCATAGGCCCAGGGGCTTACAGCGAAAATCCCTTCCCCCTAGAACGGCCTTGGGCTTTGCTGGGCGAAAGGCCTTCGGATACGGCCTGGCCAGCTAAAGCTTTTCGGCCCTGTATACACGGTCCTTTGCTCCCATCCCTTCTTCGTTCCGGATCAGCGCTCAACGCATATCTCCCGCAGTCTAGAATTCCGATGGAAACGGGTGGCAAAGCCCATCAGTATAAGATCTTCACTTAAATTCGATGTCCTCCCCATCGATATTTGTCAAAAGCCCCTATCTATCGAATGCACTATGTTACATACCTAGATACTAGACTGTTAGGCTGCTAGGCAGGTAGGCAGGCAGGAAGATGGACTTGAAGACCATTGCAAGGTCTGCTTAGAGCTGGTATCCATGAATTCATTCCTTCCGGACACTACCCAGTTTAATTGTATATGCAGCGCTAGGTTGCAACCTTGACGATGGCTTCTATTTGCCAGGTCACATAATATCGATCTTAACTCGGTTTCTCGGGGCATGTGTAATCAATGGTAGGTTCTGGGTTGATTGTTGGAAAAATAGGCCCGAGTGACGGAGTGATGTCATAGACCACTTTCCATTGTGAATCCCACGATAAATCGACTGCCGCTCTAACTGGATAATAGCTTGGGAATGATGTGTGCAACCGACTAGCGGGGCGGTGATAACGGAAACCTATGGAAACCATTGTGCCGGAAAGAGGTTAGTTGGAAGCGCGATGAGATCGTCAGAGGCTCTTAGGTCGATGTAACATGGGCTTATAAGCGGTGAAAAGTACTGAATAAAGAACGGGATCGAGATATAAGGAGGGGCTCAGCACATGCATACGATCACGAGAATGAGGGGCATTGTTGTCTAAGTCTAAGTCTGGCTGGTCTGGTCAGAGACATCTGGCTTCGAATCCACTTCGTACTTTGTAATTCGTAAATTTCTTCAATACTAGCGTCCATTGTTCGTTCTATTGTAGTTTAGCAGTCAGCCTACTAACGCCTGTACATGACTGCAAAGGGCCAAAGGCATCTGAGATACATTAGGCCGGTAGGTAGGTAGGCTACGGTTCCACTCACCCTTATAGTTCTTATCTGTTGCATCGAATGCATGTGGTCTGTTATGTGACAATATCCTCGCTATCAAGCCATTATAGAATCCTGCCATCTGGGCAGTCTTTATCACGTTTCCGCATGTTATACTCCAGAGGCGTCATTGTGCATTTGAACAATGTCTCATACTCCTGGAGATCCCAAGTCTATAGATATGATGTCAGACAAAATTGAGTGTGTATTTGATTTCCAATATCTCGGCGTCCCGTTCTTTGCAACAGCCCCACGTGTTAAAAGCGGGTGCAACTGGTTGCGCAACCATCAGTAACGGTGGACTCAACAAAAGTATTAGGGTCAGGTTGCGGGTCTTCATAGCTCTCAGGGCTGTAAATAATGTCATAGATTTAGTAAGGTGTTGCCTCCATCATACTAACCCCTGAGTATCAACTGAAGTGGACCGTTAGATTCAGGCACCGTTGTTGGGGTAAGATATTCGTCTTGTTCATGAGTTATCGTAAAAGCAGTGTTCCGCCTCGACTGCTTTATTTTTATCCCTCGTTCCTCGAAGTCTACAAGTAAACCAACCGCAACCACCAGGCTCCTGTTTTATTGTCCCATTCTGCTCCACGCTTACGCCGATAATTTGGCGCTGTATTTTGCTGCAGCCTTGTCAAACAATTCGCTCTTCTCCGCTAGGTCTACTAAGAAGGTGTGTTGAGGCGAAGCCTTCTTTAGGGAACTGTATTCCAGTTGATTAGCATTTACGAAGCATCACAGCCCTTATTTTTCGGGCATCACGTACCTCGTCAATTCGATGGGGTCATTGCCAGTTATGACTGTTAGGACTAGTAGATTGGCAATAGCTGCGGCGTAATTAGGCTCCTTCTGAATTGCTTGCTCGAGAGCACCTTGCGCTTCTTCCACACGGCCTAGATGTAGCTCGCATATTGCTTGGGAGACAAGGGTGGTGATTGACGATGTCGAAGGAGCCTGCGCAAGTTCTTCAAATACATAAAATGCCTGCTGGTATTTGTCCCCGCCCTAAATAGAAGTTCGCGCATTAGCCACGCCCGTTAAGTTTGCAAATCGATTGTAATCCATACTATTCGTAGGCCAACCCATGACTCTGCCAAGTTGACAAGTAGGCTATCTTGTGCCCAACGTCGTGCCGCCGTGATTTCTTTAAGGGCTAGATCGGTGCGATTTTGTTCGAGATGGATCTGTGTGATTAGAGCAATGGCATCAACTAGATCACCACATTAGTACGTATATTTATATATATATATATATAGGCACCCATCTAGGTAGCTGGGAGAACCATCGATGCTTGGGAGGTAGACATACGACTACCGGTGTGTTGCGACAAGAGCGCGAGTGCCTCCTCTGACTTGCCGGCAGCCTGCAAAACCGTGCCTCCAATGACCTGAACGGACTGGTTATCAGCTGCTGACGAAGCTAACTCCTCAATGGTCTCGACGGCGGCATCTGTCTTGCCAAGAGCAAGTTCTGCCAACGCACCGACCGCAGCCAACTCAGGTCCTGACTCTCCCTGCACATCTGCGAGGACATCTTCTGCTTGTCCTAAGGCAATTCGAGCTCGGAGGATGAGAATTCGGGTAGGTAGCGCATTCTCGGCTGAAAAGGCAGAGGTGTCGAAGTCGATTACTTCTTGATATTGACCTTGGTGGAAGTGGTTATGGATGTTGATCAACTCGCCTTCAGCTGAATAAGGGTCCATATTCGCTGATTTATGTGCTGTATTTTCTCGAAATCGGTCGGGATATACTTTGATAGTTATATGGCGTATGTGGATAGGTGGGCAGTTGGTAAGGTTGAATTACAGTAATAGGTAGCGACTACAATTTACAATTTACGGACAACTTTAATGTTTAAGATTCAATGTTCAAGATTCATCAATGTGCCAAGTGTATTTGTTAGGTACTTGGGTACTGAGCAAATCAGCCAGCTGGCAATTCAATTGAGTTTAAGTGACGTTGAAGCTAAGCATATGGCCTGTGCGTTGACCCCTGTACTATCTACATCTACACTACCTAGTAGTAGTGTCATCTGCCGAAGCTATTCCGGAACTTGTGCCATACCATGCACCATCAATGGCCATGATGCCTCTCTCCTCTTCATCAGACAACGAGTTCGAGCTACATACATATACATAATGTAGTCATTTCCATACCTCGTACATATGCACTTCATTGTTCAAAGTCGTTGTATCGTAAAGGACTCCTAACACTTCGTACATCATCAGCTTGCTAATCGAACATGGTCCTCCTAATTCATTGCATCTCGTTCGGGTCGTTTATCATTCATGTAATGCTTGAGCATAGTTTGCCTCTCACATAACTGCTCGGGCGTGGTTGGTATTGATCTATTCCTTTTTAGTGGCGAGTTCGATCAACTTTTCTGCGTTTGAATCGAGAATGTCGATGTAGTGGATGAACGTGCCAATTTTTTGGCTCACATCTCCCATAACATCCGCCATTCTGTCGGCATCGTCTGCTACCCCACTGAGCATTTCAATCATTGCTTTAAAACGTGCTCCCTCATCAGATGCGGCCTGGTTGCTAGCCGAACTGTCGGCTGCAGTGGCTTCCTTCTCAGCTTTGTCGGAAGCAGCACTGAGCTTCGGTGAGCGTACTTGCTTATCCTGTCCCAAAGCTAGACCTTCAAAGCCCTGTATAGTGGGCTGAATTCCCTGAAGAAGCTTGGGCTCTGGGCGAGGGTTGTTGGGTACTGTGGTTCGAGGTTGCTGGGCAGCTAGTCCTTCGTATTCCTGAATAGTCAACTTAACATCATTAATGCCTTTGGGCTGTCGATTAGCTTCTTGGACGCGACGAGATATGACGCGGCGACTCTGAAGACCGACGGATCCTTTACCTTGGGGCGTTGAGAAGAGGCTGCCATAGCCATATTCCTCCTGCTCAGAGTCGAGGGAGTCACCACGCAGACCTGCGTGGCCCTTTGCGGCTAGCGGAGAGTCTTGTGTGAGATCTACGCGATCTGTGCCATGGCGCTTTCGGAGTTGCGGAATAGTACTGGAGACGGTACTGGAACTGGCCGAAGATAAACTCTTCTTTGCTCGTGACCTTCTGTGGTCACTGTCCTCTGGAGGGGAGCCGGTTAAGGCATGAAGCGCATTAAGCCGAGCTTTGAGAGCAGTGGCTGTTTCGTAACCCTTGACAAGGAGCAAGGAATCTTCAGTGGAGGCTCTGGATGACTGCTGAGGGGGTGACGCCAGAGGCGTCTTCGGGAGAGGCTTGTCTGCGACTGATCCCTCGTACTTTTTGATGTGTAGCGGGCTGCTCTTCTCATGATGCTTGGACATCTCATTGGTATGGAATCGCGAAATTTTATTTTGCTCCCGAGCTTCTCTTAATTCTTGTATTCGATTTTGGAAATCCTTCTTTCTATCATAGTCGTCATTGAATAGACTATGGGGAGTAGATGCCTTTAGCCGAGAAGGAGCACGCCGCAATGGTTTCGGGTTTGTCCAATCATCTGATTCCGGCGAGTGTTCGTAGAATAAGTCGCTCGCACTCTCTTTTTGGGCTTGGGCTTCGGCGTAGGCCTTGCTCCCGGCGGCAAGGGCGGCATCGATCTCCGAACGTCGCATTGCTTGAAGTGGGCGGGCGTTGTGACCTACTTCAAGATTGTTCTTCGGACGATTGCGCGCACGCTCCTCCATGCGAATCGCTCGTTCCACTCGATAACGTCTCGTTTCCTCTTCGTAGCGCATACGATCTTCCTCGCGACGCTCCTCTTCGCGTCGCTTCAACTCAGCATTCTCTGCGATTAGCTGGTTTATCAGCTCCCAGCTTGGTGCAGGCTCGCTCGATTCGCCTTGCTCTTCTGAATCATGATAGACTGTTCTCAGATCGTCAGACTCGGATGGTTCGTCCTTGGTGTTGCTTTGGCTGGTGAGCCCTAATTGCTCGTCCTCAAAAGTGACGACTCGTGAAGGAGGATGATCGGCAACATTGATGGCACTTGACTGGCGAGCTTCACTGTCGTTTAAATTGAGAGGCTCCGGATAAAGGGGCTCTTCGCTGATGTCGCTCATCTCACTTGGGGTTGGCTTCTTATCGGCAGTTGAGCCAGCGCCGAATAGGTTCTTGATCTTGGTAGACACCTTGGTGGACATCTTTGACATTGCGCTCGGCTCCTGATACCACGGCGGGAGTTCGTCCGTTGCGAACGGCTCCTTTCCCTTACTTTCCTCTTGCTCCTCGCCGGTCGGGATGGTGCCGGCGAGGAAAGGGTTCTTTTTCATTCGATACGACATTTTTTGATTGAAGTTGTTCGTTCGAATTGAATATTGGGCATGAGAGGACTCTAGAGCTTTGGCTACCTCACAGGCGGGAATATATTTTTCGAGGCTGAATTGTCCTTCGTTGATACTTGAAGAGAATGACAATTCCGACATATAAATCGCCTTCCTAAGGCTGTTGATTGGGTGCCCGGTTCTGAATGATTGAACAGGACAGACGATGAAGTGATTTTTATAGAGGGGGGAGGGAATGGTGGGAGGGGTGTGGGTAAGGGAATGATGGCAGGTGTGTGGGTAAGGAAGGAAGGTGAATGGGAGAAGGTAAGTATGGGCAACTGAAGATGAAATGAAAAGTTGTGGGTGGTCGAACTAAATCAATTAGTACCCTCAGATCAGAAGAAAACTTGAAGGACTGGATATATGAATTCGCAATTAACAGGGCAGAGTCTGGTGGTTGGTATAAGAGGATGCCGAGAGGCTGTTGAGAAGGTGCCGAGTCGACGATGAATCGATGATCGTCGCTGAGGAAGGTGGGACAACTCACCGAAGGCGCGGCTTGGTCGTAAACAATCACGATGGCCGTATTCAGGACAGAGGTGAACATATTCACGAAAGGAGCAGACAATATCCATTGTGAAAGGTGGGTGATCAAGAAGTACCCCTTTCCTAGGAGCCCCTTTCTAGATGGAACACTGAGACTGTGCGTTTCTAGGCACATTTACTACACAGGGCAAGTTGAGAAGGTTAGCGTGCTTTATCAGAGGTAGGTTCTACAGATTATATGCCTTGGGCTTGTTGAGGACTGGTTATGAGGCCTATTGCGTGGTTATTTACATATACACAGTATGTGATGGGTATTCATGATGAATTGTCATAAGGAGACAGACATACAAGAGACTACATCTTACAAGGCATATAGGTACACAAGAATGTGTGAAGACTCGACTACCTACTGGTCTTTGGACTTCCCATTACATGTCTAGGTAAAGTACATGAGCTATAGATATAGATGCTAGCTATGCTATTTTTATTACTATCGCAAGTCTCATTGTGCCCTACTCTCCTACATAAGGAGGTAAGTATTCTTAGGAGATGGATGACCTTGGTGGTTTATATTGACCCGTCAGATGATCCTGATTGGATATTCATACAATAGGGACCATTATATAAGTATGTGGTAGCCATACCATACACCTGCCTACCTGCTTACCTTGGTAGTTTCGAGAATGAGAGTATAAAAGGCCAATCTCCTGGGCAACATTCAAGATCTACTATGCATCCACACCATCATCTCGTCGAATTGAAGTCAAAGTATTGTATATGTAGAACACGGCAGGTCTGCTGCATTTCGTAGATTTCTATCGCCCAATGTAATAGCCTTGTAAGCATTACATAGTACCTTACCACACTGCCATATACTATGTAGTATGTACCATGTAGGTCAATGTTGACTGACCTCCTTACAAATTGTTACGTACCTGCTGGAGCAATTGGTGGTCCGAATCGAACATGGATTGAACGGGTTAAGGAGATTGAAACCGGGATAGTACGGGATAGGGAAATAATTTTAGGTACTTCCATTTGGTGGAGAAAGCTTAAGCGATACATTTCGCTCAGCTAAGTTCACTAACCCGATATATGGCGTCATACTACCTCCATACCTGGGTTAGTAATACTAGATATTCAACGTACTAAACACTCTTAACGCGCCGTCACCATAGAACCTTAGAAGCTGCCTGATTAAACCATTTCAACTAACTTAGAATCATACCATCCAAATGGCACTGCATGCCGCTACATTTATTGCATTGCTATTTAGTAGTATTTGAGGCACAACGATAACGACGATAACAACATTCAGCGGTACGGGTTAGCATTGAACCAGACCTCTCCTAAAATAGCAAGTACCTAACTAGTACTAAGTACTGGAAGAAACCTTGAATTCATCAATGCAACCGAGACATACCTACATGTCAACAGTGCATGTAATTCACCATCTCCAGTATGCCGAGTAGTCAACGTGCCACAAGCCCCCCTAGACGGAAGCGGGCATGCGCGCCGTGCACCAAAGCCAAGGCGCGTTGCTATTTTGAAGGTGATAAGGCTGATGATGGTTGCGAGAGGTTAGAATATGCCCTCCTGTTTAAGTACCTAGGTACCTGCCTATTTATACTTGACGTATATAGATAGATCGTGTATTGAATGAAGATGCTGATCCATTTAGATGTCGGCGGATGAATACCGCTTGTATTCCACAGGCAACTAGGATACTGAGGAAATCCCGACAATTAAAGGGTGTAAGGTACGCTGATTATCAGTCTATCCCAAATCTACCTGACCTAGTACATACCTAACCATATTTTTTATGCTCGACATGTAGACTAAAGCAGTCATGTAGCTCAGCACCTCCCTCGACTTCTAGCCACAATGGCCACCATCCTTCGCCAGTCCTTGGTAGATATGGGCATGTTCTGCCAGGGACTAGTCCTTTTGGCGGAGTTGAGAACCACACCTCTAGTGATAGCACGACATCTTCTCCTGCCTCTATTATAGCTCGAGAGGGTTCCACGCATAATATAGTAGCCACGATTGAGCCTATATGTGGCTATCGGAGTTCGTCAGGACAAGCCAACCCCGTATCTCATCTACCGCCAACCCCGCCAACCTTCTCTCCTAAGAAGCCACTGCAACCAGGCTTTGGGATAACTTGGGATCAAGCTGAGCAAGCAATAGCTGACTTTAGAACCAAGTTCACACCATTCTTCCCCTTTGTCGTTCTCGACCCACGAGTTTCTCCCCAGGAAATATTATCGAAGAAGCCTCTCCTTTTTCGAGCCATCATGCTGATTGCTGTTCCACTCACTCTCGCGAAACGAAAGGAAATTGAAAGAAGCATGCTTGCCTACATAGGCCAGCATTTGCTAGTCATGGACGAGCGGGACCTGGGCCTGCTCCAAGGTGTGCTAGTTTTCGTGGCCTGGTAAGTCTCTGCGTGTCTACCTACCATCTGCAAGGTACATGCGCTGACACGACTTAGGAACATCGAAGACTTTTACTTAGACCAGAAACATACCTCTTTAATCTATCTCGCAATGGGCTACGCTCATAAACTCGGAATAAGTCGACCCCCACTGACAATGCAGCAAAAGATGATGTTAGCAGTCGATCCAAGAGACATCAAAGAAGCTATGATAGGGCATGCCTTGACTTCGGTCATGGAAGAATCACATACTCCCGAAGAACAACGTATTTTTCTGGGTTGCCAGTTTCTCTTCTCAGCGTGAGTAGAATATAGAGCGACTATGGTACTTGAGTGTTGTCCTTCTGCTAATAAAAATAAAGGAACGCGACACAGTTCTTACGAAATGGGGTGCTTAAGGGGGATTACCTCAATTGCTGCCTCAATTCACTCACCCGCCCTTCGGATCCAGGCACGGATTTTATGCTAGAAAAAATCATCAGATTTCAGCAAATTGTTGAGCAAATATCGGAGATCCGTATGGATCGCTATCGGGAATTCACTATGTCCATTAGCAACGAGATGCAATCTATTCGGAATCAACTCGACGGGCTTTTTTCCAACGTGCCTCGAGAGCATCAACAATTCGGTAAGTGTTTCTTCATTTTTTCGCTCTGAAATCTTCAATTTGATAATCCGCTACTATTAGTTGCATAGCTAAACATCATCTCAGTTCTTTTCTCAGCTATTTATAACCATGCCCTGGTCCGGCTATATCTGCCAGCATCGAACCTATCTCCGCCATCGGATATGGTCGCCGCGCAAGAACAACGAGGATGCATGCTCTATTGCCTACAAGCAACAAAATCATTCTTGGATACAATACAGTCGATAAGCCCGGAGGGCTTTCTATATCGAACCTTTTTGACATTTTCTGACATTTTCTTCGTCCTAGTGGCGGCCTCGCGACTCCTTCTCGTGGAAATCGAGGGCTGGGATCTTGACGAGGCGCGAGCAACGATCGACTTCCCATCGACCTTAGAGAGCATCATTTCCAAATTCATGGTGGTTGTTAGCGTGCAGGAACAGAAGGTGGCGGAAGCGGCGGCTGCGCAGGGAGTAAAGCTGCCGCCAAAAAACCCCAAGGACGAAGAGGAGAATAGTTTCTCCAAGTACGCGACGAAACTCGAATGGATAAAAAATTGGTTCGAGATCCACGTGTCTACGGGATGTGCTGTCTCGAACGACACCCAGACGATGAATGGCCCCAGCTATTGGGCCCCTGAGAACCAGACATGGAATCCGTTCATGTTCGGATTTCTGGGTGATGACAATTTAAACATAGAGTTTTAGAATTGGCGTTTGCTTTTATAGATTTATAACTAATGCTTAGATGAATCATACCTACGAGATGCCTACCTAGAAGGTATGCTCTACATGTACATATAGACATCCATCTCCAACGACGTCGTGGGTAAGTTCAATAGCATGCCTGACATAACTAGTTTGCGACCTCGGGGAGCTAATATATATGTGTGTGTAGCACAAATATGTGCCTACATATGTGAACTTCGGCGGGAATACCTGTATTAAAGCCAGGCTAGAGGTTATTGGGCAATTCGGTTTGTATGATCCACCCCCTTGGAGTTTAGGACCTGCCGATGGACGAATCAGGGCTTCGATGATTGAATAGGGTGTGGTATCATCGGACCTACGTTTGTCTCATGTCGCCTTTCCCAGGCCAGGAGCTGAAGTTGGGTTCGGGAATGTCGGCCCCAAAAGATCGGCCTATAATGTATGTACAGTAACTATAGCGCACCTGACAGATAAAAGATTTTCTTTTCTGCTTTCTTTGTTGGGACGTCGTAGATCGATCGGCAAACGCTTATTCCATCTGATTTCCTATCCTACCTATCTAATACATAATTTTTACTACCTACCTACATACATACTTCTTCTTGGAAATCTTACGGGTTAGGCAAGCTAGCTGACTTTTTTTTTTTTTTTAATTTGTACTTGGCATTTGAATTTATTAGATCTACGTACTAAATCCCACTCATTTTTTTGAACACCATCTTTTCCAAATAAATAAGCCCTCTACTATTAAGGTTAGCGAGACGACGGTCAATGAGTGATCGCAGGCATGCGGGGACAACCGAGGACGACGACCACGGCCCTTTGAATGAGCTGGATTTCGATTCGGACGAGGAGGAATCTATTAGCGATGATGATGGTGAGCCAAGACCCGGCGCCGACTCCACGCCGTCCCGGCGGACGTTGAACATCGACACCGGCGTGGGATTCCCCCCAGACCGCGAGGCGCGCAGCCGCAGGTCAAGTGACGCGGCGAGGAAGGTGGTCGCGTGGAGGGATCTCCCGAAGAAGAGGCAGTTGGTTGTTATCACGTTGGCGCGGCTCAGCGAGCCTTTGGTCCAGACGTCTCTGCAGTCCTACATGTTCTACCAGCTGCAATGGTTCGATCCGAGCCTGCCCGACGCCGTCATCTCCAGCCAGGCGGGTATCCTCCATGCCAGCTTCACCGCGGCGCAGTTCTTCACTGCGATGATGTGGGGTCGGGTGGCGGACTCTGCGTGGGCTGGTCGCAAGACGGTTATCATGATAGGGTTGTTGGGGACTCGTATGTACCTTGACCCCCCCCTTTGGATTGAGGGTTTCTGCTAACATGGGATTAAGTTATATCGTGCATTGGGTACGGGTTCTCCAGAACCTTTTATCAAGCTTTACTCTTTAGGTGCCTGGGCGGTGCCACGAATGGCAATGTAGGCGTTATGAGGACGATGTAAGTGGAGAGGCCTCAAACCTGGGTGTACTATCGACTGACGAAGATGCTTTAGGATAAGCGAGATTGTCCGCGAGAAGAAGTATGCTCATCTGAGATGCAGCTGCGCTTGTGTAGATGATGTCTAACTATTTCATAGATATCAGTCCCGCGCATTCCTGATCTTGCCCATGACCTTCAACATCGGCGTTATTATAGGGCCAGTCCTGGGCGGACTCCTGTCTGATCCGGCAGGTTCATACCCTGATACCTTTGGCAAGATAGCCTTTCTCGTAAAGTATCCCTACGTTGCGCCGAATCTCGTCAGTGCTGGGTTTTTATTCATAGCGTTGGTAATGTGCTGGATGTTCTTGGAAGAGGTATGCTCTCATCCCACACGCTACCTTGCCCCTTTGATTACTCACATAGACATGATAGACACACGATGCTCTTCTAGATAGTCGAGACCTAGGTATCATCCTAGGACGCAAGATAACGGCATTGTTCAGGAGACGTGAACCTTCCATAGCATACACCCCTCTTCACTCGCGGAACACAAGCATTAGCACAGATGTCGAGATGTCTCCAGTGAGCCCACGGGATTCAGCAGAGGACATCCCCGTAACATCCAAGAAGTCTACCTCCAGGCGACGGTACACTACTCGGCTTCCCTTCCGCCGCATTTTTACTTCCAACGTGACTTTCACGTTGGTGGCGCACTTCTTCCTTGCGTTCCACGTCGGTACATTCAACTCTCTGTGGTTCATCTTTCTTTCCACACCCGTGTACAACCCAGCAGACCCGGACCCGCCTGGCTTCGTCCCGAAACTGCCCTTTAGATTTACCGGTGGCCTCGGTTTGCCTCCTCGATCTGTTGGAATGGCGATGGCGATACTGGGTGTAATTGGCATTACGATGCAGCTGTTCCTATACCCACGCCTCTCGTCACGATTGGGCACTGTCCGCTCATGGCGCATGTGTCTGTTCCTCTTCCCGCTAGCGTACAGCTTGATACCGTTCCTGTCGGTCGTCCCATCTACAACGGCGCCACCAAGCCAGAAGACGGGGTTCTTGATATGGGCTGCCATCGGCGGCGTGCTGTTCATCCAGGTCACGGGACGTACCTTCGCGCTCCCCGCCCAGACGATCCTCGTCAACAACTGCACGCCTCACCCCAGCGTGCTAGGAACCGTCCACGGCGTCGGACAGTCCGTCAGCAGCTTCGCGCGAACCATCGGCCCCGTGCTATGCGGCTGGCTCTACGGCCTGGGACTCAGTCGCGGGTTGATCGGCGGCGTGTTCTGGGGGCTGGCTGGCTTGGCCGTGTGCGGATTGATCGCGAGTTTCTGGGTCAGAGAGGGGAATGGGCACGAGATTTGGTTAGAGGGGGACGAGGAGGACGAGGTTGGGAATAAATGATTCTAACCTTCCCGCCACTGTAAGTTGTTATACGGCACCGCACTAAGAAGGCAGCGGCAGTGTGGCAACGAGTGAGGCACCTGTAGCCCACCAATCACATTTCCCCCCCTTCCCTATGTGTCCGAGCGGCATGGTCTATGGTGGGCTATGATATACCTAGGTATGACGGATTTGCATGGATAGGGGCTTGGCTAGACTAGACGTTGGGTAGATATCTATGATACCTAGATGAAGACATGTGTGAAAGATCAATGAGCGTAAGAAGTGCATAGCTTAGAGACCGGCGTAGGTTAGAGATTTATTCTATGTATAGACCCCCAACGCCCCCTTTGCTTGTGGCGTTATCGTGCTATCTACGGCACATTTCGTCAAATCAAGTTTAAGGCCTTGATATTCACAGTCAATATGTACTCTCGCCGCTTTCTACGGGGTGTCGATGAATATATGGTACCTAGTTAGTGTTCTTCAGGATTTCCCGGATTTCATTCCGGACCTGCATATCATATCTGTCTACCCTACCCGAGACGATGCGGGGAAAGTAAAGTCTGATATTTTCGGAAAACGTCAAGAGACCGGGCTTCGGTATTATCATACCTACCTAGTCTGGTTTCAGGGCCATCGGGCCGTGGCAAAGGCTACCCACATGCCTCCCTCCTTTCGCGGCAAGCTGCATGCCTACCTACCCACCCATAGACTGCACGGCGAAATGAAACTAACCTGGCCCGACATCCAACCCGCATGAAGGCGCGCGGGATACCTACCTACCTACCTAGGCCGCAGCAAGAAGACCAAGCCCCCCCCCTGCCATAAGTAAAGAGACCTTTGCTTGCCTTGCGCGCGAAAAAAGAAAAGAGATATCGGAAGCTTCGGCAGCAAATCGCATGACCGGCGTGGAGATGGGATCTCGCGTCTTCGCTTTCGCGGACCCGGATATACGACCGCAACGCTGGCACGAGGCGAAGGGTGTAGTTGGGGAGGGGGGAAGCTCCACTGTGGCCGCGTCGGTATGTCGGAAAGCGGAGGAGGGTGGATATGCGCGACGACAGCGAGTGGTGGCCGGCAGGCGGGGTTGAGGCGTGGATGTGGATGTGGATGTGGAGGCGATCTACCTACCTAACCTAGGTACTTACAAAGAATACCTCCTATCAACTCGACATCGACGAACCCATGAATCTCTGGCTTTTTCTTGGAGGATGTAGGTACTTGAGAGCCAATGAAACTACATCTGCTACCGTGGAGATAGAGATGGAGATGTAAACGCGAGTTCTCGGTAGTGGGGGCAACGGCACTAACGAGTGGTTCTATTATTGTCGCCCCTTTCGGACTCTTGGGATAGAGGACGGATGCTCGTTCGGACTGCAGTGCCACTATCTCCGCACGCAGTGCCGACGTTTCATTCTAGGGATCTATCCCCCCCCTTGCATGGATGTTGATAGATAGGTTTAGCATTGTATACCTAGTATGGTAAACTGGGTATTTATACTCAAGTATTGTGAGTTGAGGTCTTGACGATTTGTCACCCCTTGCATCGTGCGCATTTGTGTTTGATTGGCCAGAGGCATCTTATAGTCGACAACACTCATCTACCTAGGCAATATACCATCTAGTGAGTATAGCAAGATGACCTGCCAGTGTCCGAGTAGTCTAATAGATCCAGTAGCCACACACAGAACCCAGCAACCAAACAAGATGCCCTCCCTAACGCTTCCCCCCGAATACCCTCCCCGCGCCGATCTCCGCGCCGACATCTCCAAACCCCTCCCCTTCATAGCCCATCCTTTCTCCTCCTCCTCCTCCATAACCCCCGCCGAAGCCACCAGCTATGCCTCCGCCCTCCTCGCCGCGTTCAACGACGCCACGCACGCAGGCGATGCCAAGAAGCTGGCTGACTGCTTTTATGAGGGGCAGGCGTATTGGAGGGATATACTCGCGCTGACGGCGCATTGGCGGACGTTTGAGAGGCCGGGGGTTATTGCGGCGGCGTGGGTGGAGATGGTGGCGTTGAGGGGGGTGAGGGGGGATGTGGAGGAGATGACGGGGAATGGGAATGGGGGAGCGAGGTTTGTGAGGGCGTCGGATACGCTGGTGAGTGAGTATTGGGGGATTTCTTTTAGAGCCCCTTGATCTGTTGCTCGTAGTTCGATGTAACGGTCTCATAGGTACCGACCTGGTACTGTTGATAAAAAAAAAGGGGGGGGGGTTGGTTTTAGGAAAGTAAAAGCTTCTAATACTAAGAGGAAACGCAGCAATTCATCGAATGCGACATCTCCTTCACGACCATCCAGCCCGCGGCAACCTGCGGCGGGAAGCTGGTGCTCCTGCCTGTGAAGACGACGGGCAAGGAAACGCTGGAGTGGAAGATCTGGGTGTTGCGGACGTGGATCGAGAGCCTGGGCGTGCAGGCTGAGGACGAGAAGTTGTTGAAAGCACCGGGGCTGGAGCTGGATGATTTGAAGACGATTGAGACGGATGTTGTGGTTGTGGGGGGTGGAAGCGCGTAAGTTGTTGACCTGGAAGTTATACTGCTGCCATCCACCCTTTGGTGAGATACGGCATGGGTGAGTTTGGTTGACTGACTTGGGCCCCTCGCAATAGGGGAATCACGATATCAGCGCGCCTCAAAGCGCTGGGAGTGGAAAGCGTCGTGATCGATAAAAACCGCCAGGCTGGCGATAATTGGCGGTCGCGGTATGATTGCTTGAAGCTGCATGTGCCGACGTCGAACTGCGAGATGCCTTACCTCGGTACGTGCTTGCCTATCCATCTACTTACCTACTTACGAAGGGCAGTACACGATATGCTCCCGTTTCGAAACTGACATCAAAACACCAACGCTTAGGTTACAGCAAAGAGCTGCACACCCCCCACCTCCTAACCCGAGAAGAACTCGCAGACCACCTCGTGAAATACGTCGCGGAGTTTAACCTGAACCTCCTCAACTCGGCCGCGATCCAGACCACTACGTACGACACGGTGACCAAGCGATGGACGGTGGAGATTCATACGCCGAGTGGCAGGAAGACGATCGTGGCGAAGCAGCTTATACAGGCGACGGGAATTGGAGCACAGAAGCCTTACTTGCCGTCTATAGCTGATGCGGACAAGTATAGGGGGATTAGTGTGCACTCGGTGGATTATAGGAATGCGGAGGAGCTGGCGAAGCGAGGTGCCAAGGCGAGTTTGCTCCTTTCTGGCGTGGCTCCTTTTCGCCGTGTTTCTCCTACTTCTAACGCAAAACCCCATAACAGTCAGCGATCGTAGTCGGCTCCGCCAACACCGCCTTCGACATCATGAGCGACTGCCACCGCGCCGGGCTGCAGACGACCATCGTGGCGCGGTCGCCCACCTATCTCTTCCCCGTGCAGTACATCTTCAGGGCATTGGCCCTGTTCGACCAGATACCGCTCGAGCAGGCCGACAGGGCGATGGCGACTTTCCCGACGGCGGTGGAGGGCGAGCTGATACGGGCGTTGTTCGCGCGGCTGGCGGAGGCGGAACCGTATGTATCTGTCATCCATCCCCTTTTCTGAGAAGAAAAAGAAAAGAAAAAAAACAAAAACTCACTAACCCCTTTTGCTTTTCATAAAAATAGCGACCGCTACACCGCCCTCGCTAAAACCGGCTTCCCCCTCATCGACAGCCGCCACCCCGACGCGAACCTCCAGCACTACCTCGCCGAGCGCGCCGGCGGCCACTACATCTCGTTCGATGCCGACGTTGCGCTCTTGGCCGAGGGGAAGGTAGGCGTAAAAGCTAATGTGGAGCCTGCTGCTTACACGAGTACGGGGTTGAGGTTTAGCGATGGGACGACGGTGGAGGGGGATGCGGTGGTGTGGTGTACGGGGTTTGCGGATAGGGATGTTAGGGGAGTTTGTGGGGATATACTTGGCGGCGGTAATGGTGGCGATGGTGACAATGGTAGCAATGGTCATGGTAATGGTGATAGCGGTACTGCGCCAACGAAGCTAGGGCCCCGAGACATCGCGGCCCGCGTCGACGCTACCTGGGCCGTCGACGCCGAGGGCGAGATCCGCGGCATGTATAAGCGCCATTTGCGCATGGAGAACTACTGGGTTGTGGGAGGCCCGTTGGCGCATCAGCGCTGGGGGTCGCGGGCGCTCGCGCAGCAGATTAAGTTGGCTTTGGAGGGGTTGTTGCTGCCTGCGTATCGGGATACGCCGAAGGTGGTTGGATAGGTAAAGGGATTCGAGGTGGTTTTGGAGCTTATTTGGTGTTGTGGATGTGTTCGTGATAGTTATTTATCATAGGTAGAAGGGAGAAGTGACGAAGTCATCGTATTCAAAAAGGAACAGAAGGAGGTAGAAAATAATAAAAAAGAAAGAAAAAGAAATGAAAGAAATGAAAGGAAGGACAAAAAAGCTCAGGCGCAGGTTCTATCCGAAAGGCAATTGTCCAGAACAAACCAGCCAAGTTTGTCGCCATGCCGCGGAATCGAACCCTATGCCTTACGAAAAACCCGTGAGGAATTTTTCATAGCCCTGTCAGGTCTCATACCACTGCGCCAAATGGCTATTTGGAACCGTGGAGTGGGATCGGGGGTACTAGGGGACACAAATTTTAGGTCTATAAGTCTTACTCGGGGACAGTGTGGGTGGTAAGGGTAGGGGGGTGGGTGACGACGGTGAGGTTTGGGATGGCTGCCTGAGGGAGCAAATTTATTGTGGGTACGTGCACGCAGTAAACTACCTACCTAGCTAGTGCCTACCCCTAGGTACCTTGGTACCTTAGTAGGTACGTATGTTTGTGGGCCTTGGAGAGTATGACCTTGAGTGGTGAAAGGTTCATCAGTTCGACAATTACATTCTGTGGACTTGCATTGCGTGTTCATGGCGTTGAATAGATATTTGATCATATTCCCACTTAGGTAGGTATCAAATTAACTCTCGACTTCTAGGCCATGGAGAGACCCAGTAGGCACCAACTACCTACACAAGGTACACCTACCTACACCTTCGTGGCCCAGAGGTCGAAAGTACTACCTACTACCTACATCAAGCTGTAGCTGTCACCGGCCCAACATCATCAGCACCGTACCACCCCCCGAACCTCGAACACGCCGTGGCGCTTGCCTTGTTCGTCGATGTCTTGTACTTGGTTATCCTAATCTTTGTCAGCAAAACTGTAAAGACACATGGGGGAGACAGGGAAATTTTATTATTTAGGGGGGATACTCACTCGAGCCAAATCGTAGCTTCTACGTGCGTCGTTGAGTACCCGACATTAGTCTGCGTAAAGGTGGTGTAAGGCGCGGTGAGGGTCACGGTAGGCCCGTTGTCATCGCAGACGGTTGAGGGAGGAGGTGTTCTGTGAAGTGGTTAGATTTTGAGTTTTGATATGAATGATTCGATCCATCCAAGAACTTAGGTATGCAAATGTGATATGCCCAACTTACATAATAGCTGTGATAGTTTTGAAGACTACAGTTGAACAAGGTTGTCAGCATGTGTAATATCTTCTTTGCTCGAGATACTCTTTCTGTCCAGTACTCACCTTCCTCCGTAGTCGTCTCTGCCGGCACGGTAGTCACACTGGTTATCGTAGCGGTATATGTCGTCTCAATGACAGTCACAGTCGTTGTTGCCGCCACGGCAGCCACATCCCGCTTCCTAGTCTCTAGCACTTCGTCTGGGACTGGACTTCCACCAGTACCCGGTGGGAGGCAGAGGAATCCGATACATATGGAAGGTTGAGGGTCGGGTACGCGAGTGATGATGTGGCAATAAGCCGTCTTGGTTACCGTCGTGGTCGTCTCACTGGTCACTTCTTCGTCGGTGACGGTTCGCGTGATCGTATATGTGCTCGTCACCGTGGGTGCCTTTGGTGTGAAGGTTGTTGTATGGGTTATCCCTGCGCAAGGCGCGGTAACAGTTCCTGCGGGTAGAACGATGGTTTTTGTCTGGGCGATGGTTTTGTATACCGCTGTGAACGGGTCAGATCTCTATCAATGGATCGATGGACATGATATTCATACTTGTTGCATTGGGTGTACTAGTGATACCGACGGTCACAGTTGGTGTTGCCTTTGCTTAGATTAGTATGTGCTAGAGTTGTTAAACGTCCACATCTCGTGTCCTTACCGTGATGATAATCGTGGCGGGCGAGCCGACGGTGAGGGCGACTGTTCTCTGGACGCCAATCTTATTCCCTGATATTATAATCTTGTATAAACCAGAGGTCATGGCAGCATATTCAATTTCACTAGAAATAGTAAGATTCCTGTTCATTATAGGCACATATTGGGAGTCTTACCATGTGGAAGCGACCTGTTCTCCGGCGGGCGTCGTATTGATCGCAGAGCATGGTATTCGATCGCCATTGGGATTTACCAGTACTGGGTTCACCAACTCCTGCTCGCACCCTATAACATCATTATTAGTGTCTGGGTACCATATACATCGGATTGTCAGATTGGAGGTGAGTAAATACCCTGGAAAATCGTCGAAAATGTAAAATTCTCATGTGAAGATGTATCGATGTCGTATGAGCCGCCATTCACGTAGTCAACGCCGTAACTGCTGCATTGCGCAACAGCTCCTAGGGCGAAAAGCCCTATAAAGAACAAAATCCTCAGAAATTTGGAAGCCATTCTCCTCTGTTTGAACCCCAAAGTTCTGCGCACTAGTAATTACCTCGAATTGCGAAATACCAACTCACGATACGATGTACTGCTTGCTATCCTTTTGTACGTCTGGTCGATACAACATCAATTTTTAAAATTGGTCTAGTACGTCCTAATAGTATGAGGATCTCATGGTTCCTAATAATAGAGAGAGAGGATGGAGCCCAAGACGTTGCAAGCTCCTACGATTACGTGCGATGGAGTACTAGACCTACCTGGTAGGAACCATATACCAGGTACTGATATACATATCCGGTAAAGAGTCACACAAAATGCCGTGAAGCTATATAGGCTCAATTCAGCCGGCACCACGGGCGTTTCTGGACCTTGGAAAACTCGGCTAGACCACGTAAGGCGCCCGCCTAGATTCAATGGGCAACTGGTAGGATGCAACTCAGCGCCATCAGCTGGAAGCACAATGGTAGGCCACTGAATAAATATAGCTTGAATACTGGCTAGGCGCGTCCATTTATTCTAATAGGTGCGATGACGACGTATGCTTTCTTTTCTGGTGCATTTCGGTGTTGTAGTACCTGACCCAGAATAGGGGTAAACACCGCCGCTAATGTTTGAGTTGAAATAGGGCCAACAATCGTATGTTAAGACTAAAAGACTGTGTTAAAATACTCATAATATTTGAAACAATATCATTACTTAGGTAACTAAGGAGAAAATATGACCGGCCCGAATTCCTGTAGACATTGGTAGAAACCTATTTTGCCAGAAGAACCCTGGCTAATAGTTTTTTTTTTTTTTTTTTTTTTTTTTTTGGTGTACTCATACTTATCTAACGAAGTACTATGTTGGAGAAAGTTAGGTTAGGCGCATGTTACCCGCGTCACGCGAGATCTTGTGGGCTCGATGATCCTACAATCCACAAGTTGATATATCCATAGAACAGACGATCCCCCATCGGCTGTTGGTTTTGGTGCCGATCTCGTTCTGAATCCTCGTGCTAAAATCTCATATCAACCGCGAGAGCTGAATACCCATTGGCGCTCCATTTCAAAAGGAAAGAAAAAGATAGGCAAGTAATGTAGATAATACCCAGCATATAGGTATGGAGGAGTTGGCGGTGGCCTATCGAGGAAGGGAAATCGAACGGAAAGGCAAAATGCGCATCGAGGGCTGATGACCCTCAGGCGAGACAGTCTTTATAGTGTACGTAAAGACAGTTGAGATAAAGTTGTCGATATTGTCTCAGATTACTACCTAGACACCTAGGTCTCTAGGAGGTTGCTATTTATTCGTACTCTCTGCCACTCCCTAACCAAACTCATTTTGTTGACTGCCAAAGTGCCCCGTACCTAATTTCCCTGAGGTGCCTTACATAAACCGTGTCTCGAACACCCCTCCCAAAACGCCGACAATAATGCATCTCAAACCTACCCGGTAACATGAACCCTTCGTAAAGCCTCCCCATCATCACACATACTCCCGTGCGTTCTGCTGCGGCCCTAGATGCGCTCCGCGAAAGGGCGCATATGAGCTCATGGCGGGGATACTCTGGTTCTGGCCCGGCCTTCCCGGACCCCCGCTCCCAGCTGACACTGTAACGCTGCTGCCGTGCCCGGCCTGCGCATCCGGCGCCCGCCACGGCTCCATCGTGTACCCGCCGCTCGGCTCACCAGCAGCGCCGGCCTCCTTGCTCTTCTTCCACCGCTTCTGGATGAACTTCTTGGTCACGAGGATGAGGATCATGGCGGGGAAGAGGAAGAGCACGAGTCCGGCGAGGACGTAGTTGTATTGGGGTGATTGGGCGAGGGGGAAACCGCTGGGGTGGGTTAGTAAGAGTTTTTTTTGGCATTTTTAGGAATAGGAGGAATAGGGGGAGGAGAGAGGGGGAAGATGAGAGTAGGTGATAGGGAGACTTACAGAAAGCCGTTAGCAACCCCCATGACGACAATCACGCGGCCCAGCCAGACGTGGATAGGGGCCATCTTAGTCGTCTGCTGCAACTTCTTGAAGTTGCGATGGTGCAGGTATCCCAGTGCGAACTGGACGAAGATGAAAATGAAGATGAGGATGCCGATAACCTGGTGGGCGGTGTTGAATTTCTTGGACTATCGACGGACGAGTTAGCATGCCGAACGACCTTAAGACAACCCCCCCCCCCCCCTCTTCCACCTGGTCTAAATTCCTCATGTAGCATGGAGCGCAACTTACCCGATTATAAATCTTGCTGACATCAAACCCAAGGCCTGACCCAATGATCGTAAAAACAAGCGCAACCCCTTGATTGATCCCATGCCAGCGCACCCAATTCCCCAACCTCAGCACAAACATGCCGAACGGGTACATGCCCACGAACACCAGCACCATGACCACCGCGTGCGCAACCGCCACGCTATCCTTCTTCCCCTCCTTCGCAAACCCCTGCACCGCGCCCACCAGCGCGCTGTCCTGCGAGCGGTCGATCGCCGGCACCCCCGCGGCGCCCGTCGCGCGCCGCATGTCCAGCGTGAACGACCCGTAGCTGTAGTGCATCCTGAGCGGCGCGTCCGGCGCGTCGCTCTTCAGGCGGCCGCCCGCCTCGCCCGTCGCGTACACCATCGGCTGCGCCGCGCTCTCGACGTCCACCTTCCCCGCGGACCACCGGCGGCAGTTCGCGCATCGCCCGTTAAAGACGTACGTCGTCCCGTTGTCGAGCCCCGTTCCCGGCAGCGCCTCGATCCTGATGTCGGGCGCGAAGACGGGCTCGGAGTGGCCCGTCGCGATCCGCGGGGACAGCGTCACGTTCTGCCCCGAGGCTGACGGGTACGCGATCAGCATTAGCGAGCTCGCCATGTGCGCGGAGCCGAGGCCGATGGCGCCCCAGCTTACGTCTGTGGGCAGCAGGAGGGTGAAGAATAGGTCTTGGGTGGTGGAGTTGTCGTCCGGGACGTTGAGGGCGAAGGCGAGGTCGCGGGTTGGCGTGATGAAGACCGAGGCTGCGGTTGTGCTGGTGTTGGTGCTGGTGGGGATGACGGTTACGTCTTGGGCGTGGGAGGATGTGGCGAGGAAGGAGAGGACTGCCGATGAAGCCAGGCCCAGCCGGCTGAGTATATTAGAGATTCTCATTTTCAATAAGTGAGTGTTTTGGTATAAATAAGGAAATGTATAGGTATGATTGTGAAATGTCTAGCCCGGCGTCAAGCCCAAGGTATAGGTAGTATCTAGTATATAATAAGGACTGTCTTGTATTAAGAAAATATCACAACCCCCAGACCAGGACGAAGAAAACGACAAAATGAAATCGTAACGCTTTGATGATATGTAGAATAGAGAAGGAAAAAGTAGAGAAAAATGACATAGAAGTAATCATTCCCTCCTCCCATATTTAATTCATGGTACACGCATGCTCCCGCGCCTCAGGCCCGAACATCGTGATGTATCTACCTATTGGATATACGCCAAGCCCACATCCCAACCCGGCGGTTAGCTACAGATCTCCACTCTTTTCAAATTCACTAACAATGATTGGCCAAACTCTAAAACTCTTTTACCGTAATGCAACGACCTCCATTGGCTATGGCCGCGAGTTTAAAGGCTTCACCAAGCCTACAACCGCCTAGATCCATGCAAGTGGCCTCCCCTATTTATAGCCGCCCGTACATTTTACACGCCGCTGAAGAGATCGGGGTATGACACAAACGCGCCCATTCCCAATGTGGAGGAAATATCTGTATGCTCTGAAGATCATCAAAACGATTGGGTTGTTTTGTTACAATAGTCTGCTAGGTTAGATATGTATGAACCAAATATTTCCCAATGTTACCCTTTTGCTCCAAATGTACAAATAAATGCCGATATATCCTACACCTGTACCAATCAAATCCCAGCTAAATACCAATATTGAAGTATGTTCACATAAGAATAATATCGCGGGGGCGGGGCTCAGCTGTTTCAAGCCCATGGCAAACTCATAGTCCGTTAAGTTGGGTTTGGGCTGCTATCGTGTCTCCTACGCTTACGAAGTCAAGCTGTGCAGAACGGTTAGTGATATTTGAACGGCCGTTAGATACTTAGTTCTGTTAAGGCATTACTAACCAGTACCACATTCGGAACCCGGCCATAGTTTTTCTTGCAAATATCGACTTGTGCAGTGATGGATGCTACCGAGTTAGTGTCCCGAGCATGAATTGCATCTGGGATTAAAACATCAGGGAAGATCTCAATATTCAAGTTGTGATTGACAAGAAACATCCGACCGTCAGCCGAAGCCCCTGAGGGCCTGTCAATGTTGCACTGAGAAGTGAGCTGATCCTCTGTTGGGTCGAAGGGAGTCTCGAAATAGTACGCAAATTCATCTAAGATGTATGGGACCTTGGAAGTATCCATGTTGTAGTCTGCTCAAGTCAGTTAGCTTCATCAAATCCGCATTTTCACAGTAGGAGCGGCCCGTACCCATGAATACCACTACTCTTTTCCCGCTGGAGATCATATCTCCCAATGTCGGCCAGTCTGCTAAGCTTAGTAGCTTTTCGGGAGTAAAAACGTATGCATCTAGCCCAGTCGCCTTGAAGATGTCTCCGTATATATTGATGTCAATAGCATCAGGATTTGTAATGAGTAGTGTAACAACCTCATTCGCGTGACCATCGACCCAAGCCTTTATGCTTGCCAAGTAGTCATGTAGCGAGCCTGCATCTTCTAGGATGCAGGACGTGTGGCACATCTCGGGAGCCCCATCTTTTTCTTGGGTTTGTGCCTGAAGGAACCGCACGCCTTGGTCTAACTGTTGGGTCGGTGTGGTGTATTGGTTGTCGGCTGGGCCAATTCCAACGAAGGGAGAGTTGTGAGCTCCCACGAAAGTGACATTGCTATATGGCTGGCTGCACAGCTCGGCATGGCCATTGCAGTCCACTGCTAGAGAGCCTGCCACAAGGGCAAGAGTCAATAAAGCGGCACGACGCATACTGCGATTAGGTACTGGTGTGAATAGTGATTAAGTAATACAATAACTGTTTAACTTGGGTGACAAAGAATGATATGAAATATAGGTAAATACAAACAGGAATGTAAACAATAAAGAATGAATGGTGAATAACCGCCTCCTATTTATTAATAGATATAGATTAGAACGGAGCTCATCATGAACCTTCACATCGGCGTGCCATGCCCTTGATTAAATAACAATTGCGATCATGTTGGTAGGACGCATGAGAGCATTGACAAGGAACAAACGACAGACGAATGAGGATCGTAGGATGAATGATTAGGGTCCCGAGACTCTTTCACTTCAAGACAAACCATTATCAAGGTTCCTTTCTTACCACGTGCCTATAACATGCGGACGGCCAACCCGATAGAGACATTGTGAAATCCAAGACTTCCAAGGCTATGAATAAGTAGATACCTACTACTACTATGTAGGTAGGTGTCAATCTGCTGTTGTCTGAGGGGTTGTCTCGTAGCGAATCGGGCCTTGCAAATTCGAACAATAAACAGGCCCAGATAAACCATATCGAATAGGATGCTGGATCTGACCCACGATGGCAGGGATCCCCCACCACCGGCGTCTCTCAAGCAAGGCAACCAATTTCTTATGTCTGGCGATGTTGCAATGATCTGGATTGCAACCTGCGAGAGAGAGAGGGATGATTCTACTTTAGGAAGGACAATACCAACCTATGGCATTGTACTTTTATACTTTTAGGCAATCATGGTTTGTCGTTTATGAGCCTCACCTGCAGTGCTCTTGACTTATGAGGAATTGAGGAAACCTCAATGGTGAATCAGCTGCGCAGTTGTGAGACCTTATGCGAATCAGGCAATCATGGGTGATAAATAGCTCGTCTCGTGTACTTTTCACGATGATCCATGATACTTGGCTTTCTGTAGTAATATATCCTGCATGGCAAATATCATATTGTCTCGTCTTGTTAAAATAAAAAACTTGAAATTGTTTGAAAAGGTAAAAAGGCCGAACAGCTGGCTCGTAGATTTTATTAGGGTTACTACTAGGCACGCTAGTAACTAACTAAGGTTAGTTATGTAAGCAATCAAATCGTAGATACAGATCTGTTCAGCGTTCCCTGGTCTGTTCCCTGGTCTGTTCCTGGATTTACTGCCTCATGTCACCGCCAAAAAATATTAATCATTGCTGGTTTGTCCTGCAAGGTTAGGACCCCGCAACGATCGCAACGAGTAATCGACCCCCGAAGTGTGAAAGGCGACTGGCGACCACTGCAATGATTTACATGTACAATACATGACTTGTTACTTTATCACAATTCACTATAATCTCCTAGACTTATATGAACTGCATAAGGCAGGCATTTCGGCAAGTTCGGCGCATCATGAGTTACATCGAGGAAGCTTCGTCGACGATGCCTTCTGCCCCAATCAACCCAGCCAATCTACCCGAGAACGAGCAAATACCCATTACTAAGAAAAAAAGGGCCCCCAAAGGAAAGAGGCAAGACAAAAACCTCATTCAAGATACTTCATTCGAAAATATACGACCACCACCTTATTACTTTGAAGGTGGTCTGCGACGTGTTGCTCCCTACCATTTTACGTATAAAACATGGTGCAAAATGCGATGGAGAGGCAGAAAACTTCTGGATGTTTTCGAGAGCGAATTCAGGGATCGTCCGATAGCATATTATAAGAATGCCATGGAGACGGGTCAAATCCGCGTCGACGGTAAACCCACTACCCCAGACCATATTCTCCAGAATGGAGAATTGGTATCGCATACAATACATCGGCACGAGCCACCCGTTACAGCCGATCCGATAGGAATAATTCATGAGGACGATGACATGATTGTGGTAAACAAGCCTTCTGGCATACCAGTCCATCCTGCAGGAAGATACAGCTTCAACTCGGTCATCGAGATTATGAGGGCCGAGAGGGGCCCGGAATGGATTGCGTATACTTGCAATCGGCTTGATAGGCTGACTAGCGGGATCATGTTTGTTGCGAAACACCGCAAGGCAGCTGAACTTCTAGGCAATCAGATCGTGCAAAGAAGTGTGCGCAAGGAGTATGTTGCCAGGGTAATAGGTAATTTCCCTGACGAGGAGGTGGTGTGCAACCAACCATTACTTCAAATATCCCCGAAGCTTGGGTTGAACCGTGTACGAGCATCTGGAAAAACCGCTCGGACTGTCTTCAAAAAGCTCGCTTATTATCCACCGCGTGAGCCTCGGAAACAAGAGAACAGTGAAGATCTCGTGGTATCGGAGGAGGGCACCGAGGACAAGAGTAGGCCGTGGTTGCAGAAAGAGGGATACTCCATCGTACGGTGCCTCCCGGTTACGGGTAGGACTCATCAAATACGAGTCCATCTACAACATTTAGGACACCCCATTCAAAATGATCCTATTTATGCTAATCAAAGAGTGTGGGGCGCTAAACTTGGTTACAATGATCCCGATGCTCTTGAAAACACAGACGACGATATCATCACGCGCCTTGATCGTATGGGAAAGGAGGAGGTCGCAGATGCGGTTGCTTACCACGACGAAATGGTGGATGAATATTACAAGAAGAAGGCGGAGAAGATGTCTGGTGAGCTCTGCAAAATTTGCGATACGCCGTTATACACAGACCCGGGGCTGCAAGAGCTCTCCTTGTGGCTACATAGTCTGCGATATGAAGACGCAGGTGGTAGTTGGAGTTATGTCAGTCCTCTTCCCAACTGGGCTCTGCCTCCATCTGGCGTATCGGGACCGACAGAAGTAGGAGGCATGGAAGAACTAGTGTCAGCAGTAAAAGACGTCAATCCAGAGATTGCGTGATTCGCAGCTTGCTGTCGACAGCTTGCCAGCTAGTCGGATAAACAATGTCACGCCCAGCTGGTTTAAATGGAGAACACGCCAAGGCATCTTACCTACTACCTTTCCCGTGCTCGCCCACTATGAGAATATTATGATTACTCTAGCGAGACACTTAGTTTCGGCTGCGGAACTATGCGGCCTAACTCTCCCCAAGTGCATTATAAATGCATTACAATTATAGTGAGCCCCGTATCTCATAGCTAGCTGACTACCTAGTAGAGTGAGACTTATGTACTAAGGTATCTTAGATATCTACCTTGGTACTTATCAGCTGCAACGACGGGCTTTTCATCTCTATCAACTTATGGGGATGGGGATCACAAGATTCCACTGAAAAGCACATATATACTCGGATTCAAGTCATCGTTACGCACGAAGGTTCTTCATTGACTCCCATCCTGATCACTATCCGATGCAATTCTTCACGATACTTCATAGAAAGGATGGGGCCATTACCTACGAATGCTTCCCATTCATGACTTCCTAGGCACGGCATACGCGTATAGATAGATCGCAATGATGCATCCTGCATTTTATGCGCACCGATTACCTAGGAGGGTCTGTGGCTAGCTACCGTTAGAGGCATCTGGCATGAAGGTCCCTTAAAAGCTTTTAAATTTCTAAGCCTCTCGATTTCTCCCAGCTTATTCTCCACTCTAATCTACTATGGATCGCCATTAGATCTCGGATGCGAACCGGATTGTCGGTATTCGGCCCCTCCCCTATTCTCAAAACGTCTTGGTAACAAAAATGCGAAATGCCTAACTACAGTCCATAACCTTTGGAAAGTTTGTACTGATGTATACATCCCCTTAGGCTTGCTGGGTAGTATGAGGCTATCGTCAACCATTTCGCCCACTCATATAGCTACTTACCTAGTTGGTACAGCATCATATATTTATATACCGCAATCATTTAAGATTATATTTTACCAAACCTTCGTTAACAGCCTGTGTATAGTAACATCTATCTCTCGCTGTCGGGATATCTGATAGTCCCTATCAAAATGACTATAATTTCTGTCACCACAAATATCACTACCCCGGGAACAAGATTCGTTCATGTGCCAACCTCACTCCGAAGCATGTCTCGCTTATTATCTTTGAGCTATACTCTGAGATTTCAAACGAACCAACTCGATATCTCCCAGAATATCAGATAGTATCATTAAGCGTATGCAGTACAGCCTAGCGGGATGAATTTGATGTCATTCTTCTCTCCATTATGTGGATGCTTATTCTCTTTGAGGGGGGGTGGTTATTTTTCTTCACTTTTTTCTTAACGAAGCTAAAGAACTAAAGATGTCTAGTATCTAGATGGATCAGTAGGGAGAATTCTCCGGTAACATATCTACAAATCGTTTATCTCCGTACAGGGATGCCTAACCGTAACAATTCGGCTTCACCACATCTCCTTTTAGTTACGACCCTAGGTATAGCACTCTGCTTACTCATATCTAGGGCGATTTCCACCGGTACATATCGAGTGGCGTAGCGTAAAGTCTATTTGGGACCCCTGGCCTTGTTCACAACATTCCTCCTTTACAGATCGAGTCGAGAATAGCGTCCCCCCTAAGCCTCAGTACTATGGTGTAGCACTAATTGGCCATTCCGATAACTAGAATAGGACTGTCAACATTACATACCCATCCCATGCTAGGAAATAGCGATGCTTAAGGTTCAGACGGGACATTGTCCGGGGATTTAGGGATGTGGCCGTTAGCAACGCCACCAGCGAACTCTCCTATTCGTTGTGTCTACCCGTAGGCATTCTGTGAGTGGTCCGGGAGGATGCTAGCTCCCTTGGTGCTCTTTGGGTATCCATGGATGTGCTGTATTCCTGTAACTCATCTGTAATCAAGTCAACTAAGAATACCAGGAGCTCCTCCACTCATTATAGAGAGAATGACTCTATGATCGAAGCTATGGAATGGCGGTTATATGCTAACAGCATTTTCACCCAATGAGTTCACCTGCTTGACCTTCTCCATGTCTATATAATAACTTCCCATCTGGCCCAATTCTTTATATCTGGGAATGTTTCCATTTTATATTACCAATCACATTATTATATCTGATTCTTAAGACTCACTACCATCTTAACTACTATTATTCAGTACAGTTGTTGCTGTCAGGCATGTCATCTAGCACGCCGTCTAGTCCCAACTATACATCTTTCCTAAGCTTTGACGCGGGAATGTCTAACTCTTCAAAACCTACGGGGGATATCACGAACAAGGGAGGGAAGCGCAAGGGTAAGTCTTTTTGCTTCCATCTTGCATCTTTAAAGTCTCGCCCTGCATGCATGCATGATCAAAGCAAGCTGCTGACCCAACAGTCTTAGGAAGCAGAAGTGTATCGACTCTCACTCCCTCGCAGCTCTCACGGAAGCGCGCCAATGACCGTGAGGCTCAAAGGGCCATTCGGGCCCGCACAAAGGAACACATCGAGAGCCTCGAGCGAGAAATAGAGGACCTGCGCAGCCAGCAGAGCCGTGATCAGATCGTCCAGAACCTGCTTCGCAAAAACCGAGCGCTGGAGGATGAGCTGCGCCGCCTTAGAGAGTGTATGGGGATACGTCATAGTGATGCCAGCGAGCAGTACCAGTCTGGTGTGTATTATCCCCTCAAGAACCGTTTTACAGCTTCCGTACCTATTTACTGACACTGCTGGGAAATAGTGTTCGACCACACTAGTCCCCGCCAGACCATGGGACAGCCCATGGCCGGCTACTCGATGATGCAAAATATCCCTTCTTATGACTCCATGCCGGATGCGACAGGGGGCTGGTCGACGGCTGTCCCTTGCTCCATCTCCTCTACCGTTTCCAGCCCGTCGTCATCGGGAGGCACAGATGACTTTGCTGGGGGTAATTATCTCTCTACATCCGGCTCGCCTACGGTCTTCGAGCGGGGGAGCTTGCCGCCTCACGCTCGGTCTCCCGTCATCTCTGGTGAGAACGGTGACGGTGGTTTTGATGATGTGAAGCCTGGTATGTATTTTTCATTCAGCCAACGTTTAAAAAAAAATTGATAACTAATGAATTCGCCTTAGACTTCGCTTGTCATCAGATCAATATGATGCCACTCACTTCGAACTACTCCTACCAACCCTGGAACCTCTACCCTACCATGCAACACTACCAAGCGCCGATGCAACTAGACCACAGTCACCAAATGCCGCAGATTGCACGATGTCAGTTTTGAGCGCCATGCCACATTGCGGGACTGGCATGTTTTTGTAAGATATGATATGGTTTAGGAGTTTTTGGCGAAATATGGCAGGAGAGCAACTTAGCCTTTGATTTTTGAAGGCTATACTTACTACAGCAGCGAGCTTCATCTGACGATGTTGGAAGGCTTTATTCAGCCCCCTTTCAATCTACCACTACACGTTTTATCTAGATGCTATATTTCTCGATAGCAACCATAAAATGGTTCGTCAGATTTGCAGATAGAGAGACAGACTACTACTACTACTACTACCAACAGAGAAGCTCATAGATTTTAACATTTTCTTGGCTTTTTTCACCACTAAAACGACATAAATCTACTTTGATGAAGATAATAAGGGGGGGGGGGGGGGGGGGGGGTTATTATTCTTCCCTACCCACCCATCCGCGGGGGTCCTCCAGCTTCTGATTTAGTTTTCGACCGGCCCCGCTGTACACTCACAGCCATTGACCGCTGCGGGTGCGGAATAATTTCATTTGGTATGGCGGGATCGTGAAAAAGAAGGGGCGCTAAGTAGTGGGGCGATCGATCTATAAGGCGGAAATTTTCCTCCCAAGCGCCATACCATATTTGGACGGCTCGGAGAATAGGGAGTTGGATGGGAAAGTGATGGATATTGAAGACGCAATTGTTTACATTCCTATCCACAGTCTGGCTAGTCTAGCCAAAAGGATATTTATTACCCAGGTACTAGAGAAGAAAAATACTTCTTGAGGAGGGGAGGATACGATACGCAGTTCACGGCGGAATGAGACGAGTTACGACTACGATGAGAATTGAAGCTGGAAGGCGGGTTTTTCCTGGTCCTTTACCAGTGGGGGGATGTTGATCATTTGGATTCTGAGAATCACATTTGAAAATAGGTAGTTTTACTTCTATATAATTGTTTCAATGATAATACATATCAATAATTTGAATTGGTACTCAAAAGTTTGCAGTAGGTATTCCAACTTTTAAGCCCCTTAAAAACTAACACACATATCCACATCTCCTTTCTAGATACACCGAGAATACCTCACAACCACTGTGTAGGAAGGTAAATCCCTTCAATACAGTCAAATTTCTACCCTTCTATGACGACATTTCTAAATCACATTCCTTTCTTTTTACGGGTCGGCCGATGGATCTGGGGACTATGGAGGCTTCCCACCCATGAGGAAAGCGCCTATCTGCTGCCGTACTTAACTCATCAGGAGGTATGTATGTGTGTTTCTGGTTTTCTAAACATCGCACTTCCTGATGTTGTAGGGTACTTGATTCAGTGCCAGGCGCCCACAGTGCATAGTAACACACGAACAGCAGAACCGTCTTTCTTTCTTTTCACTACACTCGAAACTTCAAACCCAAGGGTCCAAGTGAGGGAAATATCTGTACCCGCTAAAAAGGCATCATCCCGTCCTGCACCGTTGAAAAGTCAAAAAATGCTATATGTTGGAGCGCGAGGTTTGGGATTGGCGGGCTTTTATCTCCGGTTCGAGATTTTGATGGTGTAGAGAAACGTTTATCTTCCTTTCTTTTCCTTTAGGGGGTTGGTGGGCATGTTGAGCCCTCTTGTTTCATTATGGCATAATTCGTGGAGACATAGGTTGCATACATGAACGACGACTAAACATTACTTAGTTTGAGGTGGTTGTTGCACGTGGAGGGGGACTAAGTCTCTACCTCCTACCTCTAGGTACTTGGTAGTTGAGGTAGTAGGGCAGGTATGCAGGCAAGCCCCAAGCCTAGGAGCTCACTCAGGATGACTTACTAACCTCAGGCCCACCGAAGCAAGAGAGCTGTACCCCATGTTATGCTCCCTTGAAAAAGATATACGGATATAGCCTTAGTCCCTACATACTACAAGTGAGTTGTATACCCTACTAGGTCACGGGGGCAGCCTCGGTTAAAGTGAAAACCCCTTTTTCTTCTGCATACTTAGTACATGCGTACTTGCCTACTGGGCAGTCAGTTAGTTCACCTCACCTAGGCGTTTTCCGCATACTCGCCCCAATTCTACCTAGCCGTAACTTTATATCCGAGAAAAACCGCGCGCTACTGCGAAGCTGCCGCCATTCGAGGTAGGTACTATTTCTTAGTAGGCATAGTCTATAAACGAGTACATACGTACCTAGGTAGAGAAAGAGAGGGAGGGAGAAAGGGAAGGGAAGGGAAAACTACGGACGAAGGGTAAATCCGCTTTCGAAGTTGAGGTCTAGAACAGACAGGACAGAGATCTTTACCCCTTCACCATGAGCTCAAAAATACCTCATTATACGCGTCCAGCCTAGGTATGTGAGCTTTCCCACTTAGAGCTACTGTCTAAGATAGATAGAGATGTGCGTGGATTATGCATCATATTTTTCTAAATCTCCCCCATGGGGGATTTATGTATCAGTTTCCGTGTGTGTGTGTGTGTGCGTGTGGCACTCCAACTTGTTGTTGTATACACCCTTTTTTCTAGCTTCCTAGCGTTTGGGTGCGTGAGCATGGTGAAATAGTATCGTCAAGTTGTGACAATTTCGAACGAAGGTTGCTACTATACACCACCAGGAGTTCGAAACGGACACTGAACAGAACACAGAAAGAAAGAAAAAAGTGTGGCCCAGTGCTTTGAGAATTCTTCCGTAATGGTCCCTGGCTAGTTCCAGTACAGAGGTGTGGTGATGAAGTCATCCCACACAAAACTGAGAGGGATGCATGGGTTCGAAAACCAGGGGCTAGTTGAACTCTATTCATGTCCTTGTGTGCCCTACGAAGAGAAAATAAACAAAAATAAGAAAATAAAGAGCCCCGTCCCTGCAGGATGCCTACACTAACTAGGGATATTTCTGGTAACGGGATGGGCGAAACATGGGCAAGGTTCTGTTACCCCAGATCGCCGCTATGCGTGTGACTGCCATGCCTGTCCCTTCCTTACCTTATTATCGTCGATCCGGGAACTAATAGACGATCAGTAATAAATAAGGGACTTTAAAGTAAAGAGTGGACCCCCTTTTTCTCCATTCGAGGCTGAGAGGTTCCGCGCAAACGAGGGTCTGCTAGGTTAGCGCGGATATATCGACACACACACATTCAACGTAAGATCAACACATGACCTACCTACTGATATAGCTCTATACACCTGTTAGACGGCTCACAGACAAGGTGAAAAAATTATGTAGAATATGTTGGTCTTGAGGTATAATTCTCCTTTCTTGGCTTGATACCTTTTACTCCTATTATCTTCCACAATCAACCGACGACAAGGATACGAATAGTAACTATCTAGAGTAAATGATTCGGTACCGAAGTGAACAGACCCACCACCACCAGTACTTCACTACCTATGCATGAATATCTCAGATATCGATGCCCGCGGGAATCCCATTCCCATGTACGGGTACCTACCTACAAGCCAGCGTCCCCCACTCTTAAAAGGCCGCGATGGCTTCCTTAGTCTCTACCCTTAGTTTCTCCCCTAATCTAGTTCCAACACAACAACTCCCTACCAGTATTCTGCTAACCTTCATACAGGCTTAGTCAGTATGCAAACCCGCCTCCTAGCGCCGTCCTACGGAGATATACGATCTACCCAGCCCATCGCTGAGCCCGCTCCACTCGCTTAAACGAACCGATCCCGTCGTTTTCATTGGCTTTGCTCCAGAGAGACATATACATCCTAGGTACAGAAACAGTGCTTCGGTCCCGGGTGTCACATACCAAGACGCCCTTGGCATTCTTTAGCAACTTACTTACCTATGCTGGATTGCATTAGGTAGGAGGGGGAAAGAAAAGAAGCTTTTCCCCAACGGATGCCAAGGGAAACCGAAGGGAACGACAGGCAGTATAGCAACTGTGGGAAGCAATAGCTATGGATGTAGCTACGCGAGCAGGCATGGGATAGGTAATTCCGATGTATCTACCTATGTATCTGTCGGGCGTTCCGACACCCTCAAGTGCCTATTCAGGCGAAATTGTTTCCTATAGGTACTTGTCGGTAGGAGTTACATACATGTAGTATTGCCTCCCTCCATTTTCAATGTACTTCAGAACCAAAAAATACATCAGTAGGTATATAGGTACCTCTACTATACTACCCACCAGCCCCAAAGACAATTGGAGCTGTTTAGAGCTATTTAGCTATTTCGCCCTCGATCTAAAGTAGACCTTTTGCCTTCTCCCCTTCACCTTCATGACTGGTGACTCGCCGCCAGCATTGTTCCAACGCCTACCTAAATACCTGTCTCATGACCTCTAGTTAGGTGGTTCCCCCACACATACCTACTCTTTACCTTAGTAGTTGGTTGATAGATAGTAGGTTAGATGGGTAGTAAGTAGAGCAGTAGTCAGTAGTAAGTAGTGCAGAGAGGAGATCAGAGACTTGTGTGTTTTAGCCTCACTTGACGAGGCAACAATCTGCGAACTGGAGACGCACGGGAGCCAATAGGGACCGTTATGTTGGTAGGCTGGTAGGTAGCTTAGTCAGTTGATATCGGCCGAACAGCCTCCAAGGTGCTGACTACCTACTAGGTAGTTAGAGTGAAGCGTGGGGCAACTTATCATCTGGGGCTAAACTCTGATGTTTGATTCATGGCCTTATCTAGATGCTATAGCGTATCTAGTAGATTATCAGATCTTAGATGGGGGGTTTTGGGGGGGTCTTGTCGTTTAACTCACCTTCGCTTCGTCATATCGAACTAGCAAAAGAACACTGGGCTTTGTGGCTAGTTTAGCATACCATCCTTTAGTAAGTATACGTCGTCACAACAAGACCTCTGTGTAGATAAAGTTACGAAGATGGAAGATTTCGAACTTGCGATATGCTTCAGGGGGGTCGTTAGTAGATCTAATCTCTTGGTACTACTGAAACTTATCACTCGTCGACTCGGTCGAGATGGATCTAAATAGATCTATACCTACCTATGTGGACAGCTTCCTAACTATTGACGAATGCCAAAAGTGTTTTTACCCCCCACACGACTGAAGTAGCCGAAATGGATGATGATATATGAAAGACTTCATCAAGTATCGAACCTAGAGTAATCGGCAGGGGAAATGCTATGCCAACGAATACGTCAAGGCTAATCTCCACTTCGTCTACCCCCTTTATCATCTGGTAATTGAAGTTGTACTGAAGACGATCAAAGCTCCCTTGTTAGTATTCTCCCCACACGAGTACTATATGTAAGATGGTTTACCATGCAAGTTGGATACTTAATACAACGAAGAATTAGAATGAGTTATGAGATCTAGCCAATAACCTTGGTCAAGGTTAGTCACAAACTTGAACCTAGCTATCATTTTACCATGGTTACCTACCTAAGTATAGGTAATCTATAGTCTGTGAATATAATTCTAGGTCAGCTGATAAAATCTACTCAATGTTATAGGCTTCTTAGTTAGATTTAGTAAATATGTAGCCATGCGCATCCAATGAACAGAACAATGATGGGTACAACAGCAAGGCTGTGAGTTGAAAGAGGATTCAAGTTAGCAATTGAACCACCCTACTTACGTACCTAGATAAGGGGTCAACAAAGGTAGAGAGTAAAGTGCCACCTATTTCACCCTCAGGCATATTGTACTATATACAAACCATAACTAATGATGTCGCAGCGCCTCATGTATTCTTCAAGTTACGGTCTTAATATCTCTAGTCATGGATACGTTAATGGGCTTCTTTACACATGAATCAAGCAGGACTATCAGGAATAGCCTCACGAACAATATCACTATGATTGTGCCTAAGTACCCAGGTACCTATTCAATATCTCTGTAATAACAATATGAACCTATTGCGATTTCCATCATAACCCAGCTTCGCGTACCTATCAAGATCAACTCGGCAACCGGTACGTCCTCGGGGATGATTATGCCCAGCGCAGGTTAATCCCGAGAGACCGCCAAGCATATCAATCAATCATCTTACAATTGCAAGAGTACAAGAAAGAAAAAAATCTATAAAACCCGACCAAGGAAAAAAAACCGAAGTCAGTAAGAAGGGGAAAACAGCTAACTTCTTGGCTCATCAGCCACTTTCACTTAGGTCTGACGCGGCCCGCTGACAAACCGCATACCTGATACTTGTGAGGTCCTAGACTATTATCATCACGTACATACAACTATAGGCTGATGGGAAATCCCATAGAAGAGCCACCTAATCAGCCAAGAAGAGCACACGACGCTGTCATCCCAACGGCCAAGAGGGATAAGGGCAGAATCACATAGCCTGGCAATAATGCCCAGCTAGTTAGTTAGTAGGCAACCGCCCCCGTCTACAGCTAAGACGGAAATATGGCCGATTTGCTCCGCGGGCAAGTTTTTAGAAGGAATAAAAAGCAATGTCATATACTATGGTAGGTACGTGGAAGCCCGTGGCGTAGAGCTGAGCAAGCCGTGTAATCAGTTTAGGTAGTAGGTTAGTTAGTTAATAAGTGAGAGGCAGAACAAACGCGCCGACCGGATCGTTTGCCCGTTCGGGCTACACGAGACAAGACCCGGATCGCCGAGTCGCATGCGCGTCCGCGCAATCTATTTTCTAACCGCTATTTCCATTAACGGACCTACCTACCCACGTAGTGGCTGAGACTGGTTGACATTTACCTATGCAGCGAAGTAATAACATTTCGGGTCTTCGCAGTACGTTAGGTAGGTAGGTAGGTAGGTATGAATGCATATATATGGGCGTTAAAGTGATCCAAAGATCTAATCTCTTTCATCAAACGCCTCCACGTCATCTAGTTGACCTGTGTGAGCCCCCCCCCCCCCCACGATATGTACGTAGACGAAGCCCCTGTGCTACCGGCACTTTACACGCCGGGCATGAGGGCATGAGGGCGAGATGGCCGGGATTGCGATCCTGTCAGCCGCCTCCGCCAAGGGACCCCCTCCCTTCCTCCCGTCCCGTCCAATCCCGGCGTGTTAATTACATAGTTACCTGGTCAGTCAATCAGTCAGTTGGAAACGGCGTAGATTTGGCAGGTAGTTACTTAGTCATCCATATTGTACATTCCTCGCATTTAAGCCAGCAGGATAGGATAAACCCGAGAGAATACCAAGGCCCGCCCGAACAACACGTACAAAAACGGTGAGAGCGGGAAAGATACCCAGGTAGGTTCTTTCTTTATCCAATTTTTCTCTGTGCTAATGAGATGAGATGACTGACATAGGTGTAATCCGCGTAATGAAACCACGTACGTCTTTCCACTGTATTTCGTTTCGTCGCCCAAGAGAGGTTGATGTCGATGTCGGTGTGTACATACCTAATGCTGATCATCATGAATAACAAAAGATCCCATTACCTTGCGTCGTCGTTTCCAACGCGTCATCGCGCCAGTGAACCTCTTTCCTGTAGAGCTCTTCCTGTAGCTGTGCTTCACTGTTATCACCGTCGATGGAAGCTAGGTGCACGACACGACGCGTATCGTAAGTAGATAGTATTATCCATCTGTATTGTTTGGTACCTACAGTCGTTGCATACCCTCGGTACCTAGGCAGGTAGGTATGTAAATCTGACTGTGCCGCATGTCTGTCCGTCTGCATGGATCTACCGGGGACCGAACCAATGTTCGTCATATCGTATCGGCCCCAACCTTCTCTTCCCTCTCTCTGCTCATCTAATTCCCCTGACTTGCGATAAGCCATCTCAATAAGCTCTTGATAATCACCTAACCTAACCTAGGTATGCATTCAATAACAGGAAAAAAAAAAAAGGGGCGTGGTTAGAAAGAAACGTAGGTAGCGGATATAAACACCCCCATCCCTATACGACCACTACTAAGGCACCAGATAACGTAAGTAGTAGGTACCTACCTACCTACCTACCTACTTTGTATGCATCTAGAAGCAAAAGCCCCCTTAACACAATATCTATACCTCCCCTTTTGTGACGACAACACGCCCATAGATAGATCTTGATAACTAAATACCACCGAATCTCATCTCCCTTCACATCCGGCTCTTGCTATCTCGACGACCGGGGTCCCCTTCCCCTGCCCTACCCCAGCCCCCGGCCCCAAAAAAAAAACAAGCCTTCTTATCCGCCTGCCGGAAGAGAAAAATGATGCCATAGCAAACAAATATCAGCGAAGCGAGCGAGCACATGTCAAAACACCAAAAACCTTATTATTGTTAATACAATATATATATAGCTCTTACTATAGCAACAAACAAAATAACCGGGTCCGGCCCGACTGGGGGTAGATGGGGCTTAGCGGGCTGGCCCTAACGGTGGTACCCAATTAGGCATGTGTGCGGAGTGTGACATCGGGGCGTTTATAGTATGTAGTTGGGAGTTTGGTTTGGTATAGGGTTTCCAAGGCTAGTGGCGTGATTCGACGTGCGAGGTAGTTATTGTTGGTTTAGGTAGGTATGTATGTATGTAGGTTAGGTGGTTTTTGCCTTGATACAAAGGAGATACTAGATAGGTATGGAGTCGTAGTTTTGTAAACGTGCTCTATGAACGTGCTCGGCGGTATAGTAAGGAGGCCACATGGGATATGTCACATGTACACTATCAGGTCGGTTAAGTAGGTGTGTAGGAATTGCGCCGAGTGTGTAAATGCTCGTGCAGAAACAAGAAAGGAGACTGATTTATTAAGCGGCGAACCTCAAGGTGACCGCACATAACATGAGGCAAGGCAAGGCAAAGTAGGTAGGGGCTAGTAGATAGGTAATAGATGTAGTAAGTAGTATGTTCATATTCAAAATAGTTTAAGCCAAAGAATTATCTATAATAAATTAACCCTATAGTAACAAAAGCTCTAGTAAGCAGCTGACATCTCCCGGAACGCCGTCTACGTTGAGTGACGCCGGTCGTGACATAACCCTCTGGGTATTACCTAGTATCTAATGACCTAGTATCTACATATCTAACCGAGAACTCATAGAACCACCAATGACGAAATAGTTGTTGTAAGCGAACTACCAACCGAACTGCTCACAGTGAACCTCGACCGCAGGACCGTTGACACGAATGCAACTAGCGGCGGTATTTCGCACCACCGTAGTGAGGCCGCTAGGGCCACACGCAGCAATGAGAACCCGCTGGTTGCTACCCATGGACTGCACCGCGGTTCGGATCTCCGCCTCTGTATCGGGCCTACCGTGATAGACGGGGAAGTTCGTCGTACTCGAAAGCGCCGAGGGGATTTCCACCTGCTCTACCGCATCCTTCTCGTCCTTGTCAGATCCATAATGCGTAGCAGCAGAAGATGCTGGGCCGCTCGTTGTGACATCATCGACACCCTTTTCAAGCGCCGACGGCCCCTGGTCTTCTGAGCGCCCTGATGTTGAACTAGGCGCTGCAGAATCTTGGTTGACGGAGGGACTAGGAGACAATTTGGTAAGATGCACTTTGAAGGCAATCTTTGGAGCATGCACATGATTCCGAAGATTGTTTAGATGTTGCGTGAACCACACCAGGTTGTCTAGATGAGGGTTAGTGCTCGTTTCTATCCATTTTGAGGGCCGATAAGCCAGAATGACTACTCACCATGTTTCTTAATCGCCCAAATGAAATCAATTTGCTGCTGTGAGTTCTCGGCCATTCGCTGGAGCATGTCCGCTGCAATTCCAAATGTGAAGGTCGCACCAGATCCACCTGCAACTAAGATCACTTTGTCGAAGTCCATAGGATCAGGAAGTGTGCCATACGGCCCTTCCACTGACACCTTGAGACTTGCTCCAGGATTCTTCGCCGCGTAGTCGTGAAGATCTCGGGTAAACCCACTATACGTATTAATGACCAGTTCCATTGGGTCGCTGGCAACGATGGTGAACGGGTGTGTTTCAAACTTGCGGATCCTGGGAAGCCAGACAAAACAGTGCTTGCCAGGTCGAGCGCGCAAAATAGGCTTCTTGAGTACTATTCGAGTGCCGCCATTGGGAAGAGCATAGATACTGGCCTCATTGTTGATGCTGTTATACGCTAGCCGACAGAATCGAATGAGACGATCTGCAAACCATAAGGCGCCCATGATTACGGTAGCGTATAATATTTTATCCTCGTCGAAGCTTGGGCGGTGTAAGCCTAAAGTGACCACAATGACAACGAATAGGGCAATGTGTAAGACGTAGAAGAGCTCATAACTCAAGCGTCTTAGAAAGGCGCCGGCTAATACCGTAGCAAGCATAGCAAAGCCAAGAATGATGCCAGCCGTGACGACATCCTCGTGGAGAACTTCAATCCTTCCGGCAGCGATAAAGTAGTGTGTGTAAATGGAGCTGTGCAGAATAGCATACAGCATTGTTGTATACCCAGCGATTCTATGCAGGACATTGAGTCGTTCGTAGGAATAAGCTGTTAAAATTGCCAAGGGTGTGTTCTTCAATGCTAGGAAGACCACCAATACCGTATTTCCTGTAGCCATCCTATATCCATGCATGTCAGCGGAAAAACGAGAGGAGGCGTTTGTAAGGACTCACCAGCCAAACCGAGCAGCCAAGTCCGTAGGCCTACTATAATCAATACGGTAAAAGCTGAAAAGTACGTTCATAGCTACGTAGATGGTGACCACGATAGCATGCCCAACTGATGGGAAGCCCAGAAGACTTCGTATGAATATCTTCCTGGCGACTCTAGAGGTAATGTGTTAGCTTCTTCACCAATGTTTCTTTTGAAAGCGTCCTGGCTCACCTTGTAACGATAGTGAAGGGTAATGATATCGGGTTACGCGAGGCAGACCAGCCAAGTCGGACAAGTACGAAACGAAGCCAATGAGCAATTATGAAAAGCCCAATAAGAGCACTGAGCGAGGCTGCGTAGTATGTGCTAATTTGTACATTTCCCCTTTGCCGCTGCTCGAAATACGCTGCCCTGGCGGCCGCGGCGGATGCGGCAGCCGCCGCCGCCGCCGTACCGGAAGCTTCTGGGCTGATAGAAGTCGACGACATTATGGCTTTGGGTACCAAGGTTGTATTTAGGATCGACGATCCTTAGATAAGTGAAGGAGGAAGCTGGGCTTTATAAGAGGCAGTGATGATAAAGCCACAAGCTATGCGTAGTGAACGTTGGAACGCGCAGCATCTACGTCAGAGGACCTTTATTGTACGTGGACAGAACGGGACCGATTGGGAGGGAGAGTAGACTGAAATAAGAGTCTTCAAAGGATGAGACGGACTAATAGTACACCGCGGGTGGTGTAGACGTAAGCTGTTATCTATTCATAAGTCAATCCTCTTGCTAAGGAAAGCGAAGAGACATGGCTAGGATTAAATCATAACTTTCCTCGAGCCATACGGCTTGGCATAGCACATGTCTATGTTGTCATGTCCTGGTACAGTAGGTAGTTGAAGATTCTACTTGAAATGGATCACGAATCCCTGTCCCTAATAGAGACTTTCCAGATATGTACCGATTTGCCCAACGGTCTAAGACATCTGCATGCCGTTACATATCGGACAGGGGATGGATGTGACACACCGGTAGTGGTGATGCACGATAGGACCACTCGGGTTTTTGATATCGTTGCGAGGCAGTTGCATCTTGGAGTGGCATCCATAGATCCCAGAGAGTAGTATTTAGCAGGCTTAACCAGACTTAACTACCCTAGGTAGGCTCGGAAGCCAGACTAACTGGGTCTTTGACTCGAGACATGTCTGATATGTAGATAGGTAAGTTTACCATTGTAGGTAGGTAGGTGGTATGTATGTACGAGCCGCTAAGGAGGATTAGGAAGATGGACGACATTTTTGGTCGATGTAACTCCTAAAGCTTCAAGGCCAAGGGTAGTGGTATATGGTGTGATGCAATTGGAGGCTACGTGCATGGATGATAGGTAAATCCGAGTCGGCGGAGCTGTAGAGTAGCCTAGGCCCTATAGATGTAAAGAAAACGGAACAATTGCGGTAGTTAAGTAAACGCTAGGTAGGTGATGCGTATATACGTGTATATGTGAGATAAAGAAGCATATACGTGTATAGGTGAGATAGAGAAAAGAAGAGTAGTGACGTTCTGAATGTTTCAATTACACTGTTTGAGAGAGAGGAAGGGGGGGGGGGGGGGGGTCTCATTAACAGCCAGACAACCTTGAAGGTTAGGTAGTACCCGGTACCTATTAAACTACTAGGTTAGGTACCTACCTAGTACTTGGATTACGTTATCCGATTCGATGTTATCAAGGGTTTAATAGGTTAGTAAACTACCTAGGGTAGATTCAATTGGTCCGCAATAATTAATCTACGAAGGACTTCCCCTTTTGGTAAATATCGTTAAGTAGGAAGTACGAGATATGCATCTATCGCGATTAGTAGCAACTTGTCGAGGTAATCTCAATGCTCGCTTCAAGTTCTTCTTCTTCCTACATCTTTTTTCTCTTTTTCTGGTTTTCTTTTCATTTTCTTATTTTCTCCCTTGCAACCCCAAACGAGAACCTTGTCCGTCGTCCCAAACCAGCCATGCTACTCACGGTCGGAAGCTTTGAAGTTCTGTTAGAGGTTAACAATCTGGATAAAACGGCCGGTTCTTTTAAACCCTGGTCAGCCTTCCGGACGATGCACGACCGTCAACAATTTGCTATCCCGATTGGGTCCATGAAATCACCTCCACCTCGTCTTGGTGGGGAATTGCCGTACAAATATTAAATATTGACATCTTTGTATCTCAGAGTTCAACATAGGAGAATTATCTGAGATCTTGCTGTTCAATACCCGATATCTCATTTGATTCCCGTGGGTGGGTGATTGCAGCTTGCGATTCGGGTGCCAAGGCATCGGTGAGACTGACGATAGTTACTCTAGTCGTTTTGCGTGGTCGTATGCTGCTCTCGCATTCGATTCTTACGATATGAAGAACAAGAATCCCTTTAATCATTCCTTGTTGACCAACGTCAAAACTGGCAAACGGCTTCATGATTGCTCAGTTTAGACGAGAATATCTGCAAGGCGATTTACGATGTTACGAAGCCATCTCGAACCATGGATGCTTTGCTATCGGGTCCATACTCGGAACGGCAGGATCAAGCGCTCGTCTGTTTTGCTCTATCATGCCATGATTTGAATGCAGAGTCGTGGGATTTGAGTATTCGCGCTCCGCTGGAGGCAAGTATAGTCCGTGATACCTATACCTTCAGTATTTGTAAAGTCGCAGGGGCCGCAGGCCTTGGCATTCTCCACGTGTCATCCTCATTCCTGTCGGGTTCTATGCACATCACTGTAGGAGTTGTGATGCACCGATTATAGGTCAGCTTCAGCCCTTTTACCTAAACCTCCGAAGGCCTTGTCTTGTCTAGATCATTCGATATTATTATCGTTTATAGCAGGCCAAGTTCAGCTATGTCAGCGACTTGTCAGCACATACATGATTTTTTTTTATTCGCTTCGCCCACATCTGAAGAGAGCGCGTCTCAGCCTTCCCGCCGCAGCTGAGATACCCCGAAAACAGGGTAGATAGGTAAGACCTTGTCTTGGCCGTTGCTAGGGGCTCCAGTACTTCCTAGAGAAACACTAAGTTGATGAGGTAGGCTTTCAGTTGAACGAGAAAATCGTGGAACGGAAGCTCACCTTCCAGCCTTGCAATTCCAGGAGAGTCAGCCTCTAGGCAGGTAGTCTTCGTTCATCAACCCTGTATATGGCATCTTGCCCGTCCCCACTATGGATCTGATAACAAGCCACCGAGTGTCTCTTTTAGGCAGTTGACCAAAAAAACACAAATACTGACAACCAGTTATCATACAACAGCGGTCCTATGTATGTAGGAATAAGAATAGGATCGAAATAGGAAGGATGGGTTATGGGTTATTACAGCATCTCGTGATTTTAACACCAAAATGCCATGTGCTTCGATATAACGAACGATATAATGCTTAAATAAGCAAAACGTGGTGTGCTAACATACCTAACGGTCATCCTGCCCTTCCCACCCTTCCTCTTTCGCCAAAAGGCGAGTTGGCTTACCTTAGACTTCGACTCATGCATAGGTAGGTCGCATTCATCGTCGATTAGCTGCCTAGAACTTATGATCTTAGGAATCTGAATTTATAGAACCCGAGGTAGCTGTATCCTAGTAATCGCATCTGCAACTCCCATACCCCTTGAGCCCTATATTACCTTGTCCTAGATCTACATAGACCGCAAGCCCAATCCTTCATCGAAGCTTGAGATGCTAACAGTTGATAAAAGTTTAGTTCTAACATGCTGGGTATCTTTGCCTACCCCTGACTACGCCATTGGGTTGGGTTACATCGAGGCAGGATACTAAGACAAAGCTTGTTCTCAAGTCAAAAAGTATTCGGTCCATTCGATCACTCTCCAATAGGTTAGGTGTTTAACACCACTAGGTTAGGTTACTGCATTCCCGTTGGAGAAACACAGCTAACATACTCCAATGAATTACTTAATTAATAAATTATGTTAGGTAATTTTCTTCAACAGCCGGTAGGTCACATCCGAGCGTCACACAGATCGGCGCTCTATATTCTGCTAAATGAAAATCTGGGGAAGCCAAGCCGTTTGTTAATGCTTATCTCTCCGGATCAACGACGCTTAATCCCAAAGAGGTCCCTTTTCAACGTCTTTCGGTTTGCAACGGTTGCAACAATGCTCGCTGATACGTAGGTAGGTATAGACAGAAATTAAGCTCATCGGCATGTAATGACAGTTACTTGGCTTCCCGTCGTCCCGGTTGCCCTGATTTGCCAAGTTACCGGCGTGACGGCGTCTCATCCATGCGACATTGATGTACTTATTCGAAGCGAGATCACCTCTACCAAAAAAGAAACTCTCACTGCAGCCTAGAGACATGTCCATGCTTACTACCGCAAGCAGCCCCTAAGCTTCATTCAATACGGTGACTCCGAAAGCATTGCCAAGTTCTGATAGCTTTATGACAAGTAGCTGGAGAAGAAAAGGCTCTAACTAGAACTCGCATTGCTGTATTGGCTCATATCGAAGTCATGGATTCGGTTCCCCTGATGATCGCCCCAGGGGTGCTCTCTGGCCAGCCCTGAGGATGACACCTAGCCGACGGACTCAAACGTGAATCAATTAACTACACAATTTCGTTTTGAGCTCCTTGCTGACGCATTCATCCCACTGCAACATCGCTAACCTAAGTATCTCAAAAAGAGCCCATCCTCCACGATAATATTCATACAGCTGAGAAAATAAGCTCCATCCGACGTCCAGCTCACAGAAAAACAGAAAAGAAAACCTGTTTTGAGGCGGCGGTGCCATCACAGTTATTTCATATAGGCGCTTGCTTAGTATATAGGAAAGTTATAATATGAGATCGGAGATATACGCGAAAGGGGTGTGTCTAGCTCTAGCCTACTATGTAAGTTGGCAAAACTTATCATACACCTGGGCACGAATCTACTCTACCTACCTGCCTAGGTAAGTGTCAACTAAACTTTTTTTATTTGAAGCATATCCGAGAGCCCTTTTTGAACGTTAACCTAGATACTGCTGGGTACCAGGATAATGAAATAGTGGTCGCTCTACTTTCATGCGAGTTTCTTGAATGGATCATTTAGCTCAAAGAATTGAGTTCACAACCGATACAAGACGTTTCTTTCTCCTTTCAAAAGATAAGAAGATTAGAGCTTTGCTGACTAGGTACTTACCTAAGAGGCAGAGAACTTGGTGGAAGTAGTATAAAGTTGTCAAAACAAGACTCGGGGTCGGGTTGTTGCGCCCTAGGCATAAACTACTAAGAAAATCACCTCCTGTCAATAATAGTAAGTCCGTTCCTAGGCCTTTACTCGTGATCATAGCATCAGTCCATGATTCTTGCACTGTTGCTCCAATCGCTTATGAATGCACGGTTTGCATAGGCCAGGTACCTACCATGTGAAGTTCACGTTGACGTTTGTGTAGATAGCAAAAGTTCTGAAGTTAAATATCACACGAAAAGAAGAATGTACTGAGGTAGCGATGATTAAATTGCAACATTAACTCTTTTTTATCAGTATCAAACAATGCATCCATGGATAGGAGAAACATCCAAACAACCTCCCCCCCCCCCCCCCCCCCCCTTTTTTTCCCCCTTTCCCCTAACACCACTGAAATGATAGCACTACCCAAAATTCCAGACTACATCTATCTATACTATACGTAACTACATACCTATGTTTAGTTGGTTTACTTTGCATAACCTCCAAGTCCCAACCTAGTTAAGTCATTGCATCCCACCCGAACTTCCCAAGCCTCGCCTCCCCCCTCAAGGTTTCGGCATCGGCAGCGACATCGCATTCAAATACTTCGTCCTGACCGCCTCGATGTCCGCTCTGCTCTGCGGCGTCGTCGTGGTCCGCTGCGCGATCCGGTGCAGCTCGTGACTGGCCCCGAAGACACGATCCAGAATGGCGCGGCGCTGGTCGCGGAACATCTGGGTGCGCGCGTCGACGCGGCGGTCGACTTCGGCGTCGTTGTGAACGCCGTAGCGCATGCGCGTCTCCCGCTCCAGCGTGTCCGTCGTCTTCGCCAGGTCCAGCTGCATCTCCAGCGTGTTCACCCGCACCAGCTCCGTCCGCGTCCGCATCCGCTCCGTCTGCGTGTCCCCCGCCAGCTTCAGCGCGTACACCTGCAGTCTCAGGTCGTCCCCGGGCTGCTTGTCCACGTGCGCGATCATCTCGTCCAGCGCCTGCTCCCCCGTGAGCGGGCGCGCCGGGTCGTCGGGGAACCCGAGCTTGTGGTATAGGGAGACGATCTTCGCCTGCAGGCCCCCGCAGTCCCTACGCATCGCCTCGACCGCCGCCCAGAAGTCCCGCAGGTGGTTGGCGTCGGCGACGTCGCCCATGTACCGCGCGAACACGGCGTCGAGCCAGTCCGCGACGTCGCGGTTCGCGGCCTTGGCGTCTCGGATCTCCTGCATGAGCTTCTTGATGTCGAAGGCCTTGGGCTTCCTGGGCTTCCGCTCGGGGCTCGACTTGGGGCTGGGCTTGGGCTTAGTACCACCACCACCAGCTGCTGGAGTTCTGGAACTGGAGACGGTGCCCTGAAGTTGGGCGTTGTGGTCGGCTAGCTTCTTGTTGAGGTCGTCGACCTGCTTTTGGAGATCGCTGACGGCTTGGTCCTGCGTTCGTTGCTGGTCCTTCAGCGCCGTCTCCCTACCTCGCGAGTCTTTGAGCTGCTGGGTCAGATCATCGAACCGGTCCTGTAGGTCCCTGCGCTGCTGATGGGCAACCGAGATCTCGGAATCCAGTCTTGTCCTGTGGGACGTGCAATCGTCGAGGTGGGTTTGCAGCTCCTTCTTGTCGTCTTCAAGCTGGGCTTTCTCGGTGCGCAAGAGATCAAGCTCCGCCTGGAGAATATCGTTGTTCACTTGAATCTGCGACACCTGGTCCTCGAGGTGCGTCATCTGCCTGTTCCGCTCCTCGTCGTTCGCCGTGGCGACGTCCAGCTGCTTGACCCAGTCTGCCCTCTCCCCCGCCTGCGCCTCCATCTTCTGCGCTATGTGCGTGATGTACCGCTCGTTCTCCGCCACGACGCGGTTGAACCAGGCAATGGGAACGCTGTCCTTTCCTTCGAGCTGCGTCTTCGCGCCCTCCAGCCATCCGCTCTCCCGCAGGCTCCGTATCGTGGTCGTGATGCGGTCCCGTTCCTCGTCCGACGCCGCGGACCCCTTCGCTGCCTCGAAATCGGCGATGGCTTTGGCGATCTCGCTCTCGATGTCTTCTTCGATCCCGTGCGGGTCGTCGTGGATCCCTGTCCCTCCGGTTCCCACGTAGTGCGCGCCAATGGAACCCTTGTTCGCGGGGTCAAAGCCAGGATCGGCAACGGAGAAGCCGGCGAGAGTGCCCTGTCCATTGTCGGTCGAGTATGGGGGGTTGTATGATGGAAAGGGGGAAATCGGCGAGTTATGAACTGGGCTCGGCATCACAGTCCGAGTGTCAATCACCGGAGGTGTCGGCGGCCGTGAAGGCGGAGGATTCCCTGCTGCCATTTTTGTCTATTATCAAGTTTCAACGAACTCGAGTGGGTATTCTAACTGAATACTTGCTTCGATATCTGATACAAACCAATGCGTATTGTAAGTCTATCTTATCACCTCGTGTAGAGAGGGCGCGCGTGGTCTTTGAGTCCCAGAAGCAGGCTTTAACAGAGGTTGATATCATCTTCTTAACTGCCTTTTCATAGATTTCTACGCTTCGTGAAACTCCTACCACAATGAACGAGTTCCTGGCCAGAGAGAGTTGTTCCAAGCCGCTCTATTTTGATCACTGGAACAATGGGATAGAAGGGGCTGGAACAATAATAATTGTTTTTCTGAATCAAATTGATTTGCGTCTTTGTTGGAAGTAAGCAAACATAGGGATGTTATGGTAGCCCAATAAGACATCTGTGCTAAAATTTATCTCAGCGAGCTCAGACTAGAAATCAAAAAACAATCGGGCTGCGCCCGCCTGTGCCACAGGCACATCATTTTCTGGCCCGTGCTCATGTACATGTGGGGCCAAAAAAATGATGTTTTTTAATTTCTAGTCTAAGCATAAACTGTAGAACGCTAATCGGAATGGCACTCCAAGCCATTTCAATTGAAATTGTCAAAATGCCATCATGCTCGCCAGCAACCACGCCACAACAACCGGACCAAATCGTTTCAAAATAAGTTACCAATAGAAATAATTACAATATCTAACCCTAAAGACCTTTTTCATTTAGGTGCAACGTTTAAAAAGCCCTTAAAAGCGCGACATTTGGAAGGCTTTTAAAAGGCGCGTCGATTGGAAGGCTTTTGAAAAGCGCAACAATTGCAGTGGCGTGAGACGCCGCGTTAATAATAATCCGATCCGGCCCGGCCATAAAACAACTTGTAACCTGCCCTACAGACGTTCTTAGATCCTGCGTTTAAGTTAATTAAGAGCTTAATAATTGATAAATAGGACAAACGTGATTGAATATTTTTATCTAATTAATTGATTGATTGATTAATTGAATTAGTTGTGTTTTGACGAAAATTTGACATTGTAGGCTCAGACCACAAATTTGTGTTCATCTTTTTAGCTTGCCTAATCGTTATGATTGGCTGAAAGCCAATGTGGCTGGAAAGGTACATAAGCATAAACTTGTGGTCTGAGTTCACTGAGATAAGCTAAAATCAAAAATTAAGATTAACTATTCCGGATTTGGAAATTAAAAACAATGCTATAAATACGTGAAAAGAATAAATCGTACTTAAGAAAACGTATAAATAAGTTAATATCTTTATATATATATATAGCTTATATAAAAAGTATTTAAGCTATTATATTATTTTATATAATAAGTTAAATATTAATTATATCTTTTTTTCTTATATAATTACTTAATAATTTATATATATAATATATTTATAATTTAAACGTAACTTTTATTAAGAGTTTTGCTATGTGCATTATCTATTTTTGCTATTAGGGCCTTAGGTGCACTACCAATAAGTATTGTACATCCCATAAGTCCACTAAACCTTAAAAGCCAGGGCCCGTCCAACCCATCCATCCCATCCATCCAAATAACTCTTCAGCCATATGTTGCATCACGATGCAACCAGATTCAATTGAAAGAGAATCCGGTTGCCAATTGATTGATATAGGTCTCAAATTGAAGCGATGCGTGGTCGCAAAGTTATTCAAGTAAGTAGGTGGCGGAACGGGAGGCACGTGATCACCCTTAGAGCCACACTATGGGCCCTTAGCGCCCTTGGAGCCCTTAGACCCAAACCTTATTGAACAGTTTCAACCCTGAATAACTTTCCAACCACATGTCGCACCAGGATGCACCCGGGTTCAATTGAATGGTAATTCAATTGCCAATTGATTGGTACAGGTCTCGAACTGAGGCGATATGTGGTTCAAAAGTTATTGTGGTAAATGTATCGTGGGAGGTCACGTGATACTACTTAGCGTAACCCCAGGGGCTTTAGGCGGCTCTAAGGGCCTTAGCGTGGCCCTTACAGCTCTTAGTGTGGCTCTAAGGGTAGTCACGTGATGCCCGGACTGCCACCTTTTTGCTTGAATAGCTCAGCGACTACCCATCGCCTTAATTTGAGACCTACATCAATCAATCGGTAATTGAATGCGCTTTCAATTGATTCCGGTTGCATCGTGCTGCGATATATGGCTGAAAAGTTATATGGATTGAATTGATGTGGGCAGCTGGGGCCGCTAGAGGCGCTAGATTAGGCCCGGATTTGAAGATTTAGGGCATGTACCGGTACCTGATGGTAGTGCACCTAAGACCCTAATAGCAAAAATAGGTAGTGCACATAGCAAACCTCTTATTATATAATTATATAAGTTTATATATTTCCCTTAATAATTAATGAGTTTTGCTATCCGCACCCCATAAAATTGCTATCGGAGCTTATCCGCACCCCAGTACATGACAAAATGCTTAGCGCTCAAACGCCGTTGGTCCGAGCTCTCCAATTAGCTTCAATCAAAAGATCTATCATAACTTCCAATCCAGGAATCGGATTGAGGTGCATCTTATACCATTCGAATCAGCTCAATAAGACGGTCCAAATGATATATGTTTCAGATTGATGCGACCGGTGGCTGCAAAGTTATTCAAGTTGAAAGATTGCAGTCTACCTTGAAGATGGTACAAATTGAAGTGGTCCGTGCATCACGTGATGCCCTTCGCCTAGCGCCAGGCTAGCGGCAAAGCGTTTATTTCACTCTTTTCTAAATAACTTCGCAACCAGCTGTCGCATCAATCTGAGACATATATCATTTGGACCGTCTAATTGAGCTGATTCGAATGATATAAGATGCACTTCAATCCGAGTCTTTGACTGGAAGTTGCGTTGGATCTTTTGATTGAAGCTAGGTGGAGAGCTCGGACCAGCGGCCCTTAAACGCTAATTTCTTATGTACTGGGGTGCGGATAAGCTCCGATAGCAATTTTATGGGGTGCGAATAGCAAAACTCTAATAATATTATTAAGAAAATATTATTTAACTATTTAATATAACTAGCTAAAATACCGATATACATGCTTTTCTTTCTTAAAAAGTGGGACTCCATATTAAATTCGGACTAGCTCAATCATTATTTTCATTTTGGCACAGCTGTTTTATTGGGCCACCGTAATGTAGTTTGCCCTTTCAACGGCATATTAAAGGAGCTAACTACCTACTACCTACCTAGTAGACAGGAGGTAGGGTTTCTTTGTCCATATGATTCGAGTTCTTCGCAAGTGCCGGAGTTTCTCACCTGCTAAAGACTGCATGATAGGGGGGCTAGGTGCCTCATATTCTGAACAGTAATATCACTATTGATTTGTACATCGAGGTCTACCATATAGGGGTACCAGGTACAAGTAAATATATATCATGTTTTGGAGGTTGTTGTCATCAGCTACTGCGTACCAACTCAGGTAGACACCTATAGGAGCAATAGGGGGCGTGCTTACCTAATATCTAATGTCTACCTATTCATCACAACTCCCTTTTTATTGCTCGTCACGAGTCTCTGTCTTTGTTATCCATTATTTACATAGTAGCAGGCGTTTTAGTCTACTAGAACTTCCACTGCAGATTCATAATCCCTTTTTTCAAATTCCGAGTTTCTAACTACATACCAACCAGCCTAAAATCACCAGTACCGACCTTAGTAGGTTAAGTAAGTAAGCCGTCAGCTACCTAGCATATTATTTATCTATGTGTATGACTCGACAGCCTCGAAGTGTGGCACACACACACACAACACACACACACACACACATACCCCATACAATACTTACCTAACCTACATGGATGCGCACCCACACACCGCTGCCTCCCACCACCACCACCATGTACCTACCTACCCAACTAAGCAGCACGACTACCAACGCAAGGGATGAACTAGCCCACCTCAACCTCCCCATCTCCACCACCACCCGACAACTGATACCCGCGCTCCGGCTTGCGAGTGGACAGAACCGAAGGCAAGCCAAAATATTACATCGCTAATATTTGCTCGTTCATTCGCCCGCCGGTATTTGGTTTCTGCATCTCATGGGGCACCCCTTACATGTTTATATCTCTAACCTAGTAGATGAGCGGGTAGGCAGGTAGTATGTAGTTAAGTGGATGCCCACGACACAGACAGCACAACTGAACTTCAATGCTGCTCATTGCAGCGCGATCTTTCGTCCCCGTCGGTAGTGACAGCAATATAGCTAGTCCCTGGGCGCTACGGGGTACGGCATCGCAAAATATTGCCGATGTTAGGCGATCACCTACATACATTTCTAGGTTAACCTAGTACATGCCCATATATCAAGGCACTCGCTAGGATACCAACGTTAATTAGCTGCTAAGTGCAGCACCAATCACCTTTGATACCTACCATTTCGCAGTCGAGCCCTCATCTCCCTCTCTTTCTCCATATACCGCGAAGCTCTCGCAAGCGCCGTGTATATATGATAATCATTTTTCTGATTTGAAAATTATATATATATATGATATCTGACGAGACAGACTTTGATCCCTCGCCTAGGCAGAAAAAGAGATGTAGATGTATCAGGCCCGACCTCAACGTTAGAGGCTGTTTGGGAGCATAAGTTTTGCTTATACTTATGGTCCGTGACACTTTAGTACATAAGTATGCTGAAGTGCGTTTTGATTGTGGGGGTTTTCTCCACTAAAACCACGACCAATCAACGCATTTCTCGATGTCGATAAGTATTGAGATGTTTGTGTGTGTTATTTATGAATTTGAGCTGGACTGTAGCAGTGTAGCTACCTATTGTCCAGGCGTTAACAGGAGGTACGATGGGCCAAACCTAAATTTTCTGTACGGCCATGTACCTGTTGATATTCCACAGATGTTACCTTTTTTAAGCTTTGCAATTGAATAATTTCTTCAATACTATCTCAAATCAATTGATCAAGGCCCTATTTGAATCGCCCTATTTGAATCGCATTAATTGACTGATTAAGAATATCAGTTTGCAGTGTTTTAATTGACCCGGTGCGGGTGATATTTGAGGTTGAAGACCGAGAGCAGTAGTAGCCGCCGCTGTGTGTTAAGCTTAGGGCGTCCACGTGACCCCCTTTGGAGCTGCCACGCCGCTACATCGGGCCTTGATGAATTTAGGACAAAGGGCTTTAGAGCCTTTCAGGGCCATTCGTATATTTTAAGGCCCCTGTGGCCCCTGTGGCCCCTCTGTAAGTAAGGACATAAGTAGAAATAAGCATCCAAATAGCTGCTCATGAAAAGGCAATAAGCATAAGCTATTTCAAGAAAGATGATTGGATAAAAAAAAAAGTATTATGGTTCGATCCACAAGCAGAATTATAGTGGGTTTCAGAATAATTATACCTCACAAACACTTTACTTATCCTTTTGCTGAAAACCCACTAATTCCCCATAAGTCTTTTTTTACTTATGCTCCCAAACAGCCTCTTAACGCCCGAGACATCGAGGCTTCCTTCCCGCCCGCCTCCTGTATCGCCCCACCCCGACCCAGGTCCTGCTCACATGTAGGTATGTATGTATGTCGTGATACATGACAATTTCTATCCCAAACGGTTAGCTCACAACACGATCGTACTACCACAGCAAGAAATCTGGCATCTGTGGAGTGTGGTATGCAGGTAGGTAGATGCTTGACACAAGACGCCAGGACCCCTTATGTTAGATTTGTTCCTCGTGTAGGTACTAGGGACTGAGACGTTGGTGACATGGGCTTCTTGATGAATGAACAGGATTGTGCGTCTGTTTTCTAGTGAGTCTCTTCATGTCGTAATAATATTCCGTACCTACCTAGGTTAGGTAGGTATATTTCATAAACTACCTACGAAGGTTGTGGCCAAAAGTTTAGACCAAGATATACCTCAGCCCCACAGTGCGCCACTCTTTTTTGGGCCTCTACCAATAATAGGTATACATTTAACGTCAAGTCCCCTACAACCCTTAAAAGTATAGCACCTTATAGCACACTTAAACGCTATAATGTGCTATAAACTTAAAGCCTTCAGTCTTAAACAACCTTAAATTATTATACAAATATGTACATTAATTCAATATAGAAAAAAATTACAAAAATTTCTATTATTAAATAAACTAATTAAATAACGTAATACTATATTTAATATTTATTAAATAAACTTATAAGGCTTTATAAGTAGGTAGGTATGTTGGCGATGATATTTCCTACAGTGGTAGAAAAGTGGAGGAACTGTGGGGCTGAGGTATATCTTGGTCTAAACTTTTGGCCACAACCTTCGTATCTCTCTATCTTATGTAAGTGCCAGTGGATACGACTACCTAATAGCAGTCATGATATCTAGGTTAATCAAAATTCCACCGCAATATTTTTTTTAAAAAAACGAGCCACTTCAATATTCTCAACGAGGGTACAATCTAGTAAGTAGAGATAGCCTACAACGCCGGCCGAAATCAGAAATGACAATCTTTCATAACCCATAACCCATAAGCAAACCTCCAAGCGCCTAATTAAACCAAAGAGAGGATTTTAACGAACCACGGTGGATTGCTGTATACCCCGAGGTCGATGATTCGCTTCAAAGTAGGAAATTGTTGTGTACTAGGTACCGAAGTAATGAAGATCCAAACCACCAGCTTCTGTAGAACGTAGTACGATATCTTATTGCTGCAAACCTCGCCTAGCCTAACAGTCAGTCCCACACAGCCAGTTCTTCACCACAAAGTATCGCTATCAACCAAGTTCCTCTGCAACGATGCCTCTCTTTGCTGTGACCTATTGGCAGGATGAGCCATCGCAGGATACTTGATCTTCGATTTCGATTTGTCAAACGAGGGGCTGCTCTGGGTCGACGGTAACTCGTACGGGATAAGCTGTATCGACCGTGGTATTTTAGCGGAGTGTTGTATTTTAGATTTTCGTCGGGGCGCCGGCCTCGGGGAGGAAGGCCCTAGAATGCGTCCCGGGAACCAAACGAGCAAGAGCAAAACGGCGAGTAGTACCGTCAGCCCATCTAACGCGAACATCAATGTTTCAGACTGTGCGATCGAGCTGTTGAAGCCCTCTGCGATCGCAATGATTCGGTAAGCGGTTCGAATGATAAGGAGTAAAGTTGCCAACGAGAACGCTGTGTAGTGTGTGTCAGTTAGCGTAGCTCAAGCCGTGATATCTAGCCCTCAGCATCACATACCAGCGATGAATGCCTTATATGGCCGTTTGCTGTAAATACGGACAAACTTTGTATCTAGAATATGATGCCTCGTACGCACGGCGATCGCGAATAGCATAGCGTGGCCAACGAAAGCCACCAGGGCAACAAGTTGAATAGCGAGTCCCGCAACAAGAAGCCGGATACCTGTATTGATCTTTATCCCGTGTTAACTTGATGAATCGTTCCTTATGCAAGTTGCCCAACTCACATCGTCGGTACCATCTCGCATCACGGCGATAATCCCCCCTGCCAGTTCTAGCATGACGACCACCGTCGTCACAACGTAGAATAAAAAGCGATACCATATCGGCCTCCACGAGCGGAAGTTGTCCCCATATATAGCGACAATCCGCGGCATGACGAGGAACACCGCCACGCAGACAAACGTCGGGCCCAGCACCGTGCCGACCAAGAACAGAACGAAGAAATTCCTATCAGCCGTGTCGCTGTGCAACAGCACGCGGCCGATATATCCCACAGCCTCCAGGGCAAGCCCCGTCGTGATCGCGGTGGCGAAGAACGGGCTCCTGTACTTGAGTCCCAGGCCGAAGGCGACGGGGACCAGAGCGGCGAAGAGAACGAGGAAGATGGCGTTCCCCGCCAGCGAGGGTTCGTGTGCGAGGAAGACGCGCGGGCAGCGGCTGCCCGTAGCCGTGCAATTATCTACGAAACTGGCCATGTCGTAGGGTAGCCCTCAAACAACTAAAAGCAAAAACAAGGACATAGAAAAAAGCAGTCAACAGGTGGGAAAGGAGGCAAGATAACTGATTATTGTAGGGCGATATGGCATAGATATATACTGCAAGTCACAAGACGCCATGCGGCCCGGCAATCTGGGAAGGATGCTTTCATGGCGCTTGAGGGGGAATATATTGGGTAATGAGATCTGGAAACAAATTGGGCGAAAATCGCATGCACCGGGCCGAGATGGATATCTCCCACCATAATGAGTCGAACGAATGTGAGGATCAACCACCCCTGCCGGTGCCACGAGTGTTGTTGGTGACGTTGGATTTGGGTAGGCACTTTACTCAGTGAACTAGTGGCTGCTATTACGGGAAGAAGAGGAAGAAGAAGAAGCAGTGATCAACACTTTACAAAAAAGATACATCAGCCACTCTCGTGAGAACCCCGAAAGCATCACACGAAAAGAAGCATTATCAGTCCACGTTTCCCAGGGCCAAGACACCAGATGCCTATTGGAGCAAGGTGTAGACTGTCCCGAGGCTATGGTTCACCCAGCACCTCCATGTCCATCGGGGCCAATCACGACGATGGCATCAGCACATCGCGGTTAAAGCCAGCATATCAATGGTCGTGCCGTTGTCAGCCTACTCATGTTTACCAGGTATACAATATACTCGACGTCGCACAAACGTCCATCGTATATGTATAGCAGCTGTGTAACGTCGCTTATGGTGTTGACCATGTGGGAGCCTATCGAGTGTTATTGATCGGCCGAGTACATACCTAATAGCTAACAGACATTGCAAGGTATGTAGGGTCGCCCATGAGTCAAACCCCGAAGGTACGACTTTATATTCGCACCTTCATAGTTGCTGTCGTGCGTTTGCTGTGATGCGTTTACAGTAAAGATGAAGGATTTATGAAAAGGGGAAGTCAAAGTTAGTACTTAAGTACAGTTAGAGATAGCAATTGATGTGCTTTGAAGGTACTACTCGCCGGGTACTTGGCACTTGCCCAAATAAATGAGTGTTGGTTCAGTTGAAGTTGAGGTTACACAAGTCACAACTAGTACAAGGATGTGGCTGATATGAAACCTAGACTAAAGATATACCTAGTAAATGCATAGTACGCTATCGCATGTATGGCATTGATGTATGACGTACATCGATGATCCTCGCATACTCAGACACTTTGACGGCTTCATAGTTCATACCATGTAACTTAGTCTCTCCAACCCACAATGAACAGAAAACCCTCGCCTTTATAGCGATGAGTTTGCCCCCATGTGCTATACGCAATCGTAGCAGACTGTGCAACCACCTTCGCCCATCAAGATCACTTTTTTACTCGGTTAGGACCACACAACCATCGCGGTTCGGAAGCCTCGGGAGCCATTACTCTACACAACATGATGCTGGTGATGACCCCAGATTCAAGGATCTTGGAAAGCAACTGGTTGACGAATATGCCATCTTAAGGGAAAAATATGGTACGGGAGGGTCCTTTCTTCTATGAACGCAATTGCGCCGGTACCTGGGAACTAACCTTAGCCTCAGCTACCCCTAAACACCCCATTGTGCTCGCCCATGGTTTGCTGGGCTTTGCCGAACTTCGCCTTGTTGGCGGATGGTTCCCAGCTATTCACTACTGGCGAGGAATCACCGATGCCTTGAAGGCCAATGGCATCCATGTTATCACCGCAACAGTACCCCCATCTGGAAGCATTGAGCAACGGGCGCAAAAGCTTGCGCATGGGATTGCCGAAGTTGCACAGGGAAAGAGTGTGAATATCATTGCTCACAGCATGGGAGGGCTAGATGCTAGTAGGTTTCGACCCCATAAACCCACGCTGTCTTAACTACCCGCGTGGTCTAATCTCATACCCTGCGAAGGATATATGATTTCCCACCTTCAGCCCAAGAACGTTGATGTGCGGTCCTTGGTCACCGTCGCCTCCCCGCACCGGGGAAGCGCATTCGCAGACTATCTGCTCGGCGAGATTGGGCAAGCTCGACTTCCGAGCATATATAAGTTCGTCGAAGGTGTCGGCATGGACACGGGTGCCTTCGAGCAACTGGGTCGAGCATACATGACAGAGAAATTCAATCCAGAAACTCCAGACGATCCCGATGTTCGCTATTTCTCGTACGGGGCGAGGATGGATCCGCCACCTCTCCTTTCCCCTTTCCGTTACTCGCACAACGTCATCGCGAATCAAGAAGGTCCCAACGACGGTCTAGTCAGCGTAGCAAGCTCCAAATGGGGCACATACAAGGGGACCCTAGTCGGTGTTAGTCACTTGGACTTGATTAACTGGACGAATCGCCTCAAATGGACGATGTGGAAAATGCTGGGTCAAGGACCAACGTGAGTCGAACAAACACATGTTCGGGTACATAAGCCCATGCTGACCAACATATAGTTTCAACGCCATCGCCTTCTATCTCGACATTGCCGATATGCTTGCGAGGGAGGATTTATAACTGTAAAGACTTAGATGCTAGATGTAAGAACGCCTCCACCGGGTTGAATGTATTAACAGATAGATCAAGGAAGGGAAAGTCATGAAACATGCTCACCTTGTTTCCTTCCTCGAGCTCTTGATACCACGAAACCATAATGAAAGCCATATTCAACTCTCAAAACTCTTGTATAAACTTAATGTGCATCTAGGGATCAATGTACACGATCGCGATCAGTGGAATAATACGAAATTTGAAAGAGTATTCGCTAGGCCAAGGCAGGCAATATGATCATACTCATGAACTTCAGCGATTGGAAATACGCCCACAGCTGGGTTGATTCCTGTTGATCTCATAACCAACATGGCAAGGAGGAGAAATAGTCGAAATCCTTCATCCGCGATACTCATGGCAGGGCGTCGATAGATGGCCTAGGAGTGCACCATCAGCTACGACAACCACCCAAATGCGAACATAGAATCACATGATTACTCTAAGTCTCACAATTGAGGTTTCGTTATCGCCCATTCTATGAACCTTCCATAGAACGAATCTTATTACCGATCATCTTACATTTCATATAGCTACAAGCCTATTACATCAGCAAAGACATAACTCTCCAACGTAAGTATCGTTCAGTTAGTTCTACATACCCATAACATGACCCCACCTATATTTAATGACATATAGGTATCTTGAGTTATAGGATCTCTATTCTTATTTTTATTATTGTTCTTTGGTATGGGATCTGGTTAAGGGCCACGTGCTTCGACCGAACAGCCATACCAACATCCAACCGACTTTCCAGGGATTGAATTCCGTTGAAGGATCTAGTTAAGGGTTTATTGTCTAAAAAAACGTTACCAACCCAACTATACGGATTCTAGAATAAGATTTATGGACGAGCAAGACATCTTCTTTCAACCCAACAATAACATTTTAACAAGGTCCCAGCGATCCAACCCTGCGGCACTCTTCCCACCAAGGACTCAAAAAAAGCAACTTCACATGGCACCTAGTAAGCACCTACATACTTACCCCGCCACAACTGGAGCCACCCCTTGAAATAGGCCCCGGCCGAGATCTTGATCACCTACATACATAATACATACTTGCTCCACCAGATAGCTATCCTACCTACCTACCCAGTCTGCCAACTTACAGGTTCCAAGGAAAACCAAACAAAAAAACGCCAACGTGCAACGTGCAAGGGTGTTCCACACATTGGATCTTGATCGTGGATCTAAGACCGTCCGGTCCCTGTTTATCAAATCGCGATGATCGATCAATAAAAAAAAAAAAAAAAAAAAAAAAAAAGATCCTTGTCCCGCGTCGCGTGGACGCTTTCAAATGTTGGCCAGGCGCGCCACCGGGAGCCACCGAGGTTCTAGGTTAGCTACCCATCAGACGCCTGGCCGTACATAGTCGGTTATTTCTATTGTTATCATCATTATGATTCTAAGACGATAGCGACATATCTCACGACACCCCAAGCATGCTACCTCCATCGTGGTCCCTGAATTTCTTCTTTTAGGGCACATGTAGCCGGCTTACTAAGCAACGCGAAACCCCCTTTACTCACCACCTCTCAGATGTTTCCATAGGGCGTTTAGAAGAAGTACTACTCAGTAGCCCTCTGGATTAGATTAGCAAGGGGTTTGGCTACTCCAGAGCGGCTCAGGAAATGTTCAACCACAAGCGCGCTCCAGTGACTGAGGAGTGCAGCTCCCTACAACACCAGGATTCGGTACCGATCTTGGGACCTGGGACCCTGGTCAGATTGGTAGGTGGGTAGGTTCTGAATAGCCCATGCCTCCCTGAAGAAACGATATCGCGACGAAGTGATGATGGACAACTGAAAACATCAATAAATATCACCAATTACCCTGATGCAGACGATAATGACTTCGATATCTACCTACACAAAGTGAAGTGTCGTTCTTACCTACCTAAGCCCTGGCCAATATCCCCTCCAGATATCCCCCCCGGCGCACGCATTTGCCGTATTTTACGACTGTATCTAGGTAGTATTTCGGGAAAGAGTTTCTACGGGATTTTTTGCCCCTGAGCTTTCCAACCCCCCGGCGCGTAGATAGGCACCTACCTACCTACCTACCTACCTACCTAAGCATTGCATTTCTCTCATCACTCATCACATCAATATACATAAACCCAAGAAATCCCGAATGCCGGGATACTACTTTTGGCTACGCGAAACCTGATAGTGGACTGACTTTCTTGCTTCGTGTAGGCAGATGTCGTTAACTGCCTACCAACATACCTAACAAAGTCAAATATACCTACCTACCTGCTTGCCCGCCTGCCCGCCCGTCTGCCTGCCTGCCACTCTATGTGAGTACCAACCCCACGGCATACGTACCAAGCCTCGGCCCGCATCTCGATAACGCACGGCTAGATTTGCACTTAGCCCATAGGGGTAGGTAGGTGGGTAGGTATACTCAATCCTAGTTGACGGAGGGTTCGTACACAAATATATCCAAGGTCTTTTATATCAAAAGGACAGGATATATTTAGCATATTTAGATAGGTTAGGCACGTATGTAAGGGAGACATGTGTGTAATATATTTCGAGATATTATCACTTAGGTGCCTTACCTACCTGGGTATATATACCGTTATCAGCATACTTACATGTAACATCAAGACGCGAGGGTTTGATGCTCTACGTTACATATATATACACACTACATGTGTAAGTGGGTATGTATACGGGAGACAGCCTTTAAGCGTAGGTATGTATGCACCTGTATTGATTGTTGTTTGTTACCTACATACCCACATGCACCCAATATATCTACCTACCTACCCACATACATGGATGAAGCAAAGCCTCCAAGACGCCGTATCAGTAAGTATGTATATATGTTTCAACCATGCGGGATTCATACATATATACACACATAAGTACATACCCTACCTATATATCTAACCAATGCCTTCTACAACATGTAAGCCATGCGAATGAAGCAAGATAACACGAAGAATGGAAGATGGGAAGAGGAAGGGAGCTAACATATGTAGACAAAAACGTGATGTCTAAGATATCCATCCACACTCTTCCCTACTTACCTAACTACATACCTAACCTACCTTCCTATGTAACGTAGGTAGGCAAATAGGAAGGAATGCAAGTCCACCTAGGTACATACACACATACATATCATGAGATACACACTTACACAAACACACAGCCAGCCAGCCATATTCCACAGCATACCTACTAACTAAAAACACGTGGCTTACCTGAAAGCTTGTCGTTTGGGGCTCCCGCATACATACCTACATACATACATACCTACCTACATACATACATACATACATATGTTAACCCCCCCCCCCCCCGAGAAGGAAACAAACGCAAGCCACGGTTGATTATTACAGATAGACGTGCTGCGTACCTGTGTACTAGCTTACCCTCGTACATATATATGTAGGTAGGTAGAGTAGGTAGGTAATGTACGCCGGTCACAGAGAGAGCGATCTGGCCACGAGGAGGCTCATTCTCGCTTATGTACATTACATTGCATTACATGCGGGTGGCTTGTAGATATGTACCCTTGGTAGGTAGGTAAGTAATCAAGTGCGTGACGAGAAAGGGGGGGGAAGGGGGGTTCAGCTACGTACAATACATACATGTATGAGCTACCTACATATAACATGATGACCATGACCATGGATGGATGGATGGCCTGAATAGGCAATAGGTACCTACATAGGAAAGTCTGTATGCAGGTATGTCTGTGCGTATATATAGGTATGTATGTATGTGCCTACCTAACCTAGGTATGTACGTAGATATGTATAACATGTAGGCCTAGGAATATAAGTATGTATGTATGTAGGTAACCAGCACATGTCACACTCCCACTCCCACTCCCACATTCCACGCCCATGTCAAAAAAAGTCAATGAACTTTACATGCGAGAGCGATTGTGCGACTCTAATACCCTGAATTGCCTACCCTACATATCATACATACATGGCATGAATACGTGAATTAACTATGTGTGTAGCACATACATATATACATATGGCTACCTGCCTAACCTACTTACTTGCTTGCTTGCTTGCCTGGCAGGTGCTTATATGTACCTACCTCTTACCTACCCAGATGACTAACTAGTAACTAGTACCTACCACTACACACAGGAAACATGTATGCGGGTATAGATAGATAGATTGTTCGAGTCTCGGCCATACATTACATTAGATCAAAATCAACCTCGAAGCTCGGCTCGGCTCAAGGCGGGAGGGCGGAGTTTTTTTTTTTTTTTTTTTTTTTTTTTTTTTTTTTTTTTTTTTTTTAGTTGTCGGGCCCTCGAATAGCCTCACTCACCCTAGACCCCGTATCCTAACCTAGAGATAGATCCTAGATCCCAGGTTAGGTTCAATCAAACACGGGACGAGACGCCTTGCGTAGCGTGTATGTAATGTAATGTAATGTAATGTACCTGCTACTGTAAGGCTACGCGTTCTTTTTTTTTTTTTTTTCTCTTTTTTCCCGCTGAAGACTTTTTGATGCCTACCTAACCTAGGTTATATTATGTATGCATGTATGGCTTGTAGATGGATAGATAGACAGGTATGTAGTGTAGACAAGGTAGACTAGGTGTAGGGATACAACAATGCCTGCCGACATCTCGACTCGGCTACTACCTCCCTCCTAACCTAACCTACATATAGCATGCCTACACCACATACGGCTGCAACGTTGTTCAGCCGGCCTAGCGAGCGGGCTACTAGGTACCTAGTTCCTTCGTAGGTAGTTGCATAGTTCGTTAAAAAAAAAAAAAAGGCCTTACGGTACTGTACCTGCGCAGAATAACCAGCCAGGATTACAGGCTGGGCTTTGTTCAATATCTCCTGATAGCTGGTTCTGGAAGGTTCGGCCATCTGGTCCCTGGCTCTTAGTCTCCGTAACTAGGTATGGTAGAGTAGCTAGAGTCCCTCGATCAAAGCTGATGCCAAGAGCGTTCTAACTACATAGCCGTCCGAGCTGGTAGTTTGACGTCGAGGGGCTACATAGAACCGGGCTGGAATCGAGTTCGGTTCAAGAGTCGTGTTTTATCAGCTCCAATGCCCTCGAGCCGATTTGCTAACACATATGTGACTAACTGCCTACGTGGTAGGTATTCAACGGGGTGGCTGGAATGTGATCTGTCACCACATATGTAAGTACGTAGTACGAGTAGCACACAAACCTTGAAACACTCCTAGCCTTGTATACATAACCGTATTTATTACCTATTATTGGTCTCTGTATACGTTGTGCAAGCCCGCCACATAAGCACTGGACGTTAATGGGAAGGTTTATAGCATTGTGGGTTGGATAGGTAGGTATAGCAGACTAAATAGGCACCTATATGTATATAGGCAAGGATACCAGCTTTGTATATTAGGTTGGATGTTTGTGGCGTATATATCAGATGAGAATCAGTCTTGGGCTCTCTACCTGATACAAAGGATGGCAAAACAAAACCATGTCAAGGCACTACCTCTAATTGTAAATTTTGCGCGGCCCCGAGAAAGACTGAAAATTTCCAAATTAGTTTGAGACGCGGGCTCGGGACATCTTGGAAATCATGATGTGGTCGGGAGATGAATGTGTTCTGTGTTCTTGTCCATAATGTCTCGTCTTACTGGATAAGACCAAATACAAACCATGGCGCGGTTTCTCTTAACTCGTAAATTAATTGTGAGCGCTTTCTGAGATGTGATATCAAAACATATCAACATCAAGTAAATGCCCCTCCAAGGCTTACGTACCTACACAGTATGTAGTCGGTAGGTAGGTAGGTAAGTACTAGGTACGTTAGCATGTAAGTAAGCGCTGCCTCTAACAACGGGATGCCTTTCAACTAGTAGCATCGGTTCCAACTTGGGCATTTACTAGCTACCTCCCTAGTACTAGGTAGGCCGCCTAGGTGGCAGTGCTTTCTTAGGCCAGTGCTAGTTCTGATCAGCTAGAGAATTTGCCGTCGCCTCGCTGTGACTGCTGGGATATGTTGCCAAAAATGAAGTATGCCCATACCCATGAGGCCAAGTGCTGCTATTACCTGACATGATCTTGGACCCATTGTGTCGACATAACAGATTACAACGTTGCCATCTAGAAAGTCATGAGACGACTTCTCCAGATAAGATATTATCTAGCAGGTAGGTAGCAAACTAGTACCTATGTCTGTGCTTCCAACTTTGTCTTCAAGACGCCCGTGGACGTCGAAGTCTAAGACATTTCTTGAGAGGCTTGTCCACCTTGTTAGCCACTAATGCAAAGTGAAACCTCCAAGGCGTACACTAGTTCCCTAACTACTGTATATAGTCATGGCTATCCGTATAATTTGAGCGCGGGGAGCGGTTGTTTAAGAGGCTCTTAAGGTGAGCCGGCATATGAATGGGGGATGTCTCTGTCACGAGATTCGCCGACAATTCACCCCGGCCGATAGTACGTACTGGCCTTGTAGCATCAAGCATCTCCGATCTGCCAAGAAAGAAGACGCGGAGAGATCGCCGATGATTGCGGATTCGTCTACCTCTAATGGAACATACACATTTGGCACTATGCATAACAATATATCGTAAGAAGGCGGAGAGACCGAAAGAACCGTGGTGTCTTCTTCAGTCAAGTTAAACTCCTGATTGCGGTAGCCTGTAGGGTTGGCGTTGGTCATGTTGTGTCTTGCTAATATTAGTGAAATATTAGTGAGGCATTGTTCCTCGGCCTGATTTGACAGTTTAGCAGTTTGGCTAATAGGCAGGAATTTGGAAACCTGACAGTCGTGCTCGGCCGTATTTGATAAATCATGGGGTTCGCTAACGTGTAGATATATGGAATACCTAAGTTAGGTAGGTACTAAACCAGCTATCACTTTCAAGGATCACACAAACCTTTTCCCTTTCGACCTCAGGGGATCAACCGTTTGAATATCTACCTAGGACGAAGATGAATACGTTAATCGGATCGATAGCACCCAATCGGCCAATTGCAGGAATGTGAGATCAAATCGTATGAGTGATCGACAGCTGACATCCAAATTTCATGCTAGACCCAAAGTTGGGTGCGAAAGTGTATCCCTAGGTGGGCATGATGTGCGCGTACCGTACCTTGGACGTATCTTTTCGCGTCCGTTGTGTGTCCTCTTCCTGGACTTTATGGAAGGGAATCCTAGCTTTTGCGAAGGCGCAAAAGTTACGACGGAGGTGATTGTGCCTAGTTAAGGAGGCATAAACCAGGTATTCCTTAGATAAACTGAGATTTTGTCAAGTCGTCATAATGGTATTGAAAGATTTGGAGGTTTTGGTCCATGTTGTATGTATAAAGGTTCGTGTTCTTGCGATCTATTCCCGTTTGTCACCTTTTCACCCGAAACGTTGCCTAGGTCTAGAACGCTCTATGGGTCGGGCTGCATACCTAATCCATGCAAGCCATTCTAGCCATCTATGCAAGCCTGTCTAGAAGAGACAACAGGGTTACAAATTACCCTGCTGTACGTCTGGGCAGTAGACTCCACTGTCCGTTCCTTTACTCGTGCCCATCGGTACTAGGTAGACCTCTGGCTTTGTGCAAAGCAAACCCTCGGTGTCTACAAGTGTACCGATTTGTGGGCTTGGGAGGAGGGGGAGGAGCCGAGTCTGTAAAATCATAGTGATCGTGTGCATATTATATCACCTTGATCTCTGAAATTAGACAGTTTTCTGTACATCGGAGAATAGTTTTTTTGGTGTAATTGTCATCTCTTACCGGGATTTCCAGCGAGCTCGGGGTGCTGTATGTAGGAATGAACTAGGTACCGGCCGGTTTGCCTTCTGTACCTGGGCAAAGTGGGCGTCTCTGTAAGGCCTACCACTATTACCACCACATCTTTTTTGACGTGTGGGTTAAGTTTTCCGTCCTCTCTGAAAGCCTCCCATAGATAGCGACAAGACAAAGAACCGTGCCCCCGTTCGCGTTGCAACAATCAGAACTTGTCGCGACAAAGACATATCATCCATTGTTGACTTTTGACCTAGAACATGGTCTAGTCCACAAGAAGACAAAGATAAACTCTCTGGCCGCCGCCGCAATCTTTTCGAGGATACCGTCGAATTTTGAGGTCTATTCAGGTCTTTCATTTGCGCTCACCTAATGCTCAAGTCTCCAATGGGTATCGTTTCAAGCACATCCGGACATGGTGATGGAGAACGTGATGAAGTCCAAGAGCAGCAGCCACCGTCGGATCGCCATCAGGACGGCTTGGAGGGCGCCAAACACTCTCAGACCCTGTGGATCTTAATCTTCCGGGGTAGCCCTCGCGATATCCAGAGCGCCCGACGCACAGAGTTGTACATTGCCTTCGACGACAACGAGAAAAAGAATCTCACAATTCGAATTCAGGGCGACCACCCAAGCTTCAGTGTGGGTGAAGTGTGGAACCAGCCTCATCCACGATCGAGACCACACTTCTTTCGACGACTTGCAGTTGCGACAGTGGAAACAAGTTCGGATCGTGACATGCAACTACGCGATGCAGTCCTGGGAACCCACGTGAATAACATCGAACCAGATTGGACATGTCAGAACTGGGTTGGAGATGTCTTGACTACACTGCAAGATGCAAGACTGATAACCGTCGAGGAGGGTGATAATGCATTGAATGGCATGGTTAATTATATTGCGCAGGCCCCTTGGCAATAGGGTTGGAAGGCCTCGTCGTGTTGGTCCCTACTACCTATCAAGTACAAAGCGCATCCAGGTGCTTATACGCTGGAAGGATAACGAAAGAGGTAGGTAGGGACAAGTTGATCCGTATCAGCGAACCAATAGTCATGTCTTTGGTGGATTTCTTTCAGGTATCGTCGCCGAGTTGATTTTGCACCTGATTCTTTGCCGCTGATACTGACTTAGTAAATACCTCAGCGGTAGGAATCGAACATCGAAATCGCTTTCCATATGTGAATATGGACCGTGGGCATGCTAGTTTTTTTTCCAGCATAAACATCGATGACTACTCGGCGCATCGACATACTAGTCATTTTCCCCCACATAGAACAGACAGTCGTCGTTATAGGATGCAGCGACGTGGGCTGCTTTACGCAAACGAAACAAATTATCTCCGACAGAGGTATCCAGGAGGACGCGATGAATTCATGACAGTCCTCGGTATAGGGCAACGGATTTCAAGAACGTTGTATAGGTCGGGTTCAGACCATCTTTTCTCGTGGTTAAGGTCCGGGTTTTGTGCGGCATACACGGGGAACATATACCGCGATTATATTCGTAGAACAAAGGCAAAGACGTTTAAGAAACATATGCAAAGTTGGACAGCGACCACCGGGATGGTTTCAGGAACCGTCAAATATATGATTGAGGGTTCTTTGGTACGACATGATACTTAGGCTACGTCTTGTTCGGTATGAGATTACACGAAGAGGGTATATAATAAGAAGGGAGGAAAGGAAACGAAAGCTCACTACTCCGATCCGAGAGCCCTCCCCTTCCCGGTTGATACAACAACTTTGTCCCTGGCTTGTGATATTAGCGTTTCGGTTGTGTAATCGATTCGGTGGAATCTGGCAGTGGACAATGGCAATGAGCAACATTATGAGATTCCCGACGCAGGCGATTTGTGTCGAAAACCAGAATGTACATGAATATGTACAAGTAGGAGAGCTTCAATGTTGATAGGTGACGGTTGTCCCGGATTTATCGAAGCTAAAGTGGGATGGAGAGAACTTAACAAGACGAAGCTAGGAGCCCGGGTTGGGGAAAGTTGGCATCGTTGACATGATCAGCATGACGACATGACGACATGACCCCTAGGACAGATGAACTAAGAAGGGAGAAAAGAGAAGAAAGAGATAAGAAATAAGTTTGGAAACTTGAACACTTTGAGTTTCACTCTCTCATAATATACATATAATACTGGGAAGGACCGGAAGGTACTATACTATACCTATACACATAGTAGTTAGTAGTTAGTACCTTGATATGGTGATCAACATTGAAGTGTTTATATTTCTATTCAATTAGAAATCATAACACTTGGTTAAGAAGGATAAGCTAGGCCTTATAATAAGTGAGGGATGAGGGAGGAGGGATGATATCAGGGCCTGTATTTTTAAACTTTCGGTAATCAAAGACGAACATTGAAAGGTAGGAGGTTAATAATAATAATAAAAATGTTAAGGTTTCCTCCTATTTCTGCTAAGATTTGTAACATGAGGGTTTATTGGACAATCGGGGCGTAGAATTCACATAAGCATATTGACGTAAGCCAGCTGCAGGTTCCGAAACTAACCTTGGAAGCATTGAACCGTAACGACCTAACCTTAGTAACTTGGTACCAAAATAAAAATAGCTCCAACGCTTTTTAGCCTGTCCTGGAATCCTTGATCATACAACTCGTCGCACTTAATTCATCCAACATCCAATGAACAGAGGCCACCATCGCCGCTTTTCGTAAAAGTTCAACATTTTACATCTTATAACATACATCTTGCATGATTCCCCGTTCTACCTAGATCTATCCAATTTAATCATCCATCCGATGGATACGTGAAATTTGCATGTCACCACTGTAATCAGAGTCGAAGACATCTTTCCGGCGCTTCCAACCATGTCTTCTCTCACTCCGTTCCGGAGCTCGTTGCGCGTCGTTGCTGGTGCACTCCTTGGCCTAACCTTCTGGCTCTCGCTAGCTAGCGCCGCCGACAAGACTGCTGCTGATTACTATGTCCACTCCTTACCCGGTGCCCCCGATGGCGATTCTATCAAGATGCATGCTGGGTAAATAAACCAACCTCCCCGCTCTACATTCATACCCCCTTTTCAAGTGTCGATCAGCAGCTTACTGACTTCCTGAATTCTAATCCAGACACATCGAGATATCGCCGGACCACAACGGGAACCTCTTCTTCTGGCATTTTCAGAACCAACACATCGCAAACCGACAGCGAACTGTCATCTGGCTCAATGGGGGCCCTGGGTGTAGCTCCGAAGATGGCGCATTGATGGAAATAGGTCCGTATCGGTTAAAGGATTCAAACACCCTCGAGTATAACAACGGAAGCTGGAATGAGTTTGCCAACTTACTTTTTGTCGATAATCCTGTCGGGACGGGGTTCAGCTATGTCGACACTAATGCGTACGTACACGAACTTGACGTAATGGCCAGCCAATTCGTGACTTTCCTCGACAAGTGGTACAAGCTTTTCCCTGAATACGAGCATGACGATGTAAGATTATATTAGGATACTCTTCCTACTCGCAGTATGCTGAACTTTACTAGCTTTACATTGCCGGAGAATCCTTCGCTGGCCAGCATATTCCGTACATAGCCAAAGCTATTCTCGAACGCAACAAGCTACCTCAGACGAAAGTTGCATGGAAACTCAAGGGCCTCCTGATCGGAAACGGCTGGGTATCCCCCCCAGAGCAGTATGAGGCATACCTCTCTTTCGCTTACGAGAAGAACCTTGTCACGAAAGGCACCGAGGTAGCGGGCACAATTGAATCTCAGTATCGTGAGTGCCGCAAGGATTTGTCAACGTCAACCTCTAGCCATGTAGACAACCAAGTCTGCGAAAAAGTGCTCCAGGATATCCTTCGTTTGACGCAGGCTAGAAATTCGGATGGCCAGACGGAGTGTTATAATATGTATGACGTTCGACTAAAGGATGTATACCCGAGCTGCGGTATGAACTGGCCTCCAGATTTGTCGTACGTCACGCCCTACCTTCGTAGACAAGAAGTAGTGAGCGCCCTCCACATCAATGAGGGCAAGAACACAGGATGGACAGAGTGCAATGGAGCTGTTGGTAATGCGTTCAGTGTCCAGTCCTCGAAACCATCTATTGAATACTTGCCAGACCTGTTGAAGGAAGTGAAGATACTTCTCTTCTCGGGTGCAGAGGATTTAATATGTAATCATCTAGGAACTGAGGCTTTCATCAGCAACATGCAATGGAACGGCGGTAAGGGCTTCGAACTATCACCCGGTAATTGGGCACCGCGCCGCGATTGGACCTTTGAGGGCGAGGCGGCGGGTTTTTGGCAGCAGGCGCGCAACCTGACGTACGTGCTTTTCTATAACGCATCGCATATGGTGCCTTTCGACTATCCTCGAAGGACTCGCGATATGCTTGACCGTTTTATGGGCGTCGATATCAGCAAAATCGGTGGCGTTCCCTCCAAGAGCTTCCTCGATGGCGAAAAACTGCCCGACACCACTGTCGGTGGCGCTACCAATAACACGGAGTCGGACCAAGCAGCCAAGACCAAAGAGCTCAACGACGCTAAGTGGGCCGCTTACCAGAGATCAGGTGAAGTTGTTCTGACTATCGTGGCCATCGGCGCCGTTGTCGGTGGCTTATATGTCTGGCGAACACGTCGTCCCTCATCATCGGGATACGCCGGTCTCCCTATCTTAAGAGAACGCACAAGAAGTGGACTTGAGGGGTTCCGGAACAAGAGGACAGACTTGGAAGCCGGTGATTTCGACGAAGGTGAGCTCGATGATCTGCACGTAACCCGGCCTAGGGTCTCGGGCAGAGAGCCCTACAGCGTAGGCGACGCAAGCGACGAGGAAAGCGATAGCGACGATGTCTCGGACGGCCCCCGCAACGAGAAGCCCGGCAACAGCACTAGCGGCATCGCAAAGGGCCAGTCGTCTAGTACTAGGAGCTAGAGCGGTCCCCCTCGGTCGACTAGCATTAGGACGAGACGAGCGAAAGTATTTCGGGCGTTCTAGGAGGAAGGCGAGGAGTATAATTGATTAATTGGTTGATTGATTGACTTACTGAATCATGAGTTTTTTCTCTTCTTCTCTTCGCGTCGCTTGAAAAGGAGGGAAGAAAAGATAAGGGAAAGTAAACAGAAAAGCAAAAGAAAAGTAGAAGAAAAACATGGGAACCTTGGAAACTCTGGGATACTACTACAAACCATATATACATAACTAACTATCTATCTATCTACATCTGCATACATACCTACATACTCTAGGTTAGGTCGGTGCGTAGGACCGTTGGTGCTTACCTGCCTAGGTAGACACCGGACTCGAATCTAGGGTAGCGAAAAGAAAGCGTTAGCGAGTACCGTTTAAGGGGGGGTTTTTTTTTTTTTAATAATTGTTCATCATGGCGTTTTCTCTGGAGTTGTTTGTACAATGCAATACAGTATCAGGTAACTAGATAGATACCTAGGTTAGGTAGGTAGGTTAGTGTAATGGAAAGCGGAATAACTAGATATTAAATACCTTATACCTAGCGTTTGGTATTCATGTTGAGATTTGATGTTAATATGGAAAGATCTAACTATTAATGTATGTACAAATCTCTCGCATGGACGTCTTGATCGTAGGGATAACTTGAAGCATTCACTAGGTACCCATGGATGGTTGTATTGGTCTTCCTCGCTACATACATACCTACCTAGGTCCTAGGTTAGGTATCTAGGTACTAGGTATATAGCATAGGAGGTTTCCTACATACATAGGTATTTAAGTTCCTACTGATAGTTGGTGTTTGGCTGATACCAAATCCCATCGCTTCGATTCATTTACTTACTTACTTTAGGTACTTACCTAGGTAGGTAGGCAGGTAACTAACTACCTAGGTTAATTGTCCATCCATTCACTGGTACAATGCATACCTATGATCATGGCCTTATGGTTGGCCTTATGGTTGGTTTACAGATGGTCAATTGATAGGCACCTACCTACCTACCTATCTACCTAGTACATAGGCAGACGAGCGAATCTTGTTCACTGCTGTTAATTAAGCACCTACCTACGCACGCAGGTATAAATACTTCGTACTTGGCATTACCTACATTGGTCTTTATTACAGTTTAGTTAATTGCAGTTCCCCCCCCCCCCCTCCCCCTCTCCCCGTTATGACTGAGAAGAAGAAGAAGACAAGCCGGAGATGAGATAGCTCTTCATATTGCCAATAACACCACTCACTTCAGTTATCAGGCATCCGCCATGCATCACTACTTGTGAATAGGTAACACGAATAACAGCCTCACCGATTCGGACATTCATTGTTCATTCGAAAAATACCTACAGCTTGCAAAGCACTTCTGAGGGAGGCACCAGATACTAGGAATGTGAATATGTAAAGCTCCCACAACGAAGCCACATTACCGTAGATGCCATTTGTATGTACACGTATGTACTTTGTCTGCTCTGCTCTGCTCTGCTCTGTGTACAACATGTAGGTATGTAGGCATCTAACCTAGCTAGGTACATAAGTTAAGTAAAGTCCAGCCGGTAGTAAAAAAACACACTTTCATATAACCCTTTTACTCCCCTTTCCTGGTTTGTTACCTTTCCTTTCCTATCCATTCCCATCCCCCATTTCCTATGCCTTTCCAGTTCGGTATCATGTCATGTCATACGTTCAATGCCCCTAACAATCTTCATTGTTTTCGACTAGGAAAGAATAGAAAAAAATATGCATTTTCTTTTTTTCCTTTTCCTCCATCGGGGCGCCAGGAGTGCCAGATGGGAAAAGAAATTCCTCATATTTAGAGGAGGAAAAGAGGGGGCGAGTGAGTATGTAAATAAAAGGTTTCGCCATCTGTCCTAAACTCCGTGCTCAAAGGAAAGCGAAAGACAAATATCACAAGTATGCCGGGCTCAAGGGTATATGCATCTTGGGGGCAAACGATCTTTCTGTTAACGCCGGCTGAAGTCCTTAAATAAAGAAAAGAGACGGAATAATGAAATGATATGACTTTGTCTATAAAACTAGTCACATCTTTTGGGTCGGAATGAAGTTAATCTGATCATCCACTATCATTCATACCTGGAGCATTGGTATTTCGCGTGCTGCTCAATATACACACTAGGTACCTAGTACCTAGTATATATGTGCGATGATTCTCTAATCATCATCAATCTCAACAATTTCAACGTATGATTTATCGTGTTGGAGGGGCGTGGTAGTGGATCTAGAAGGCTTCTTGGTAGGCGAGGCAGCAATGCCCCCCTCGTCACTGTCAACGTCGCTTTCATTATCGCCAGGTTCTTCTTTGGGTTTCCAAGTTCCATCGGCAGAGACAAGGATACACTTGGTATGAAGTTTATCCTCGCTCTCTAATCGAGAGCGCACTCGCATAAGAAACTCGTCGACACGTAAGCTATAAGGGCGTGCATCACCGTTGCACAATGGGCACTTCCACTTGTCTACAAGGGACGGCTCCTTAGGGCACTGTGTGCACTTTCCGGGAGTGCCGCAGTAGCATGACTTTTTGCCAAGTCGTGTGTTGAGCCATAATTCAAGGTCAAAACACTCAAGATGCGTACAGCTTTCCCCCCGGACAGGAATGGTGAATATAGTCCTGCTAAAGGGATCCGCAAGATCGATGGACAGGTAATCGGCTATGGCTAGCTCATCGTCGTCTACCCTTCTGGTTGACGATCCACCCAGGCGATTTTTGATGATTTGTTCCGTCACACTAGCTGGGGAGAGCCCGTGTTCCTTTACCATTTGGATTATGGTACTGTGACTCAGAGTCTCTACAACTTCCACTGCAATGTAGGGTACTTGACCCTGGCGTTCGTAGCTCCCTTGAGTGATAAGAACGTCGAGCGAGTTCTCAACTTGGATGAACGATGAAATTTCAACTGGTAAGTCCTTCGAATGGTGTGCTTTTCGCCTGATTCCAAGGGTGGACTTATTCAGCTCCATGAAGATATGCTCAGGCCAAATCGTCTCAGTTGTCACCCAGTCGCTTTCAGAAAAAGCAGGCAAGGAAGTCTTTCTGTAGCAACATCGCACACGGAGACGTAGAGATCCATCGAAAAACACATTCACCGGAAAAGACTTTGATGAAGCCATATTTGACATCGCCTCATCCTTAGAAAGCTTGATGAGGTCAGATTCCGGTACGGTGAACTTGAAATGGTGCAAGTAAGGCTGAACCGGCGTCGCAACTGGGCACAGAGCAAAGCATTTGACTGCTTGGTAATACCTTTCCGTTGAGCGTAGCTCTCTAGGCCTTCGCACTGGACTTCGAAGCTCAGCTTGATGGAGAGAGGATATGACAGACCTTCGATCATAGTGACTGTGGGGATAGTCTTGTATGCTAATTCGCATGTTTGGAGATGGAAAGAATCGATCCTTGTCGTGTACGACGGTCCTAGCGCGGAGTTGGGGGTCCATGGAAAGTTGAGGGGAGCCATTTGGAGGCAGGGCATTATTTACCAAGTGAACGGGTTGCCGAGCTGGTTGTGCATTGGGTACACTCCCATTTAAGGGAAAGCTGGCATTATACTGATTCACTAGGTTGGAAGATTGTTGTGGGAAAACCTGGGGCTGGCGTCCAGATAGTGGCATTGGGTAAAGAGGTCTTCCTGTATTAGAAACCGGCTGGGGAGAGGCTGAGCCTGGAGGATATTGCTGATGTTGCTGTGTCAACAAAGTCAAGTGCTGTGAGTACCCAGCATGTGGTAGTGGGACTGAACTGCCGTGTTGGCTGAATTGTGTTTGATGAGGATGAACATTAGCCGGCTGACGGAGTGAGGTGGAGCCTATAAAAGGTCTAGGGGTCATGGAGTTGATAGAATCTCCACGATGAGATGGCACTATAGATGGGTTTGCATTCGCAGGAAAAAAGAGTGAGCCGGAAGACTGGATGGACATGTTTGGCTGAACGTTGGTCGTATGTTGCGTATAAAGAAACTGTGCTCCAGAAGCGCCGGGTGCGGAGTTGGTAGGTAACTGGGGAGAGAAATGGTTGAATTGGACTATTTGATTGGGATTTTGCTGGGCCTGGGAAACCAATCCCATATTCATATGAGGGTTGTATGATCCTTGCTGTTGAAAGCGCACTGGCTGGGGAGGGATAGGCTGCTGAATACCTTGATAAGCCCCTGGTTGCTGTTGCGGCTGTTGTTGCTGCTGTTGCTGTTGTTGTTGGCGTCGTGCATCATGAATGATAGCCTTATACTTTTTCACGAGGTTAAGGTTGTACTCTTGATATTTCGGAGACGGGGTTGTTATTATGAAGGAACCATCCGGGTTGAGATGCCTTCTCTGGTCGGCTTTAAAAAGCGATTCCATCTGCACGGCAGCATTCCCTTCATCGACACCGACACTTCGCCTTGATGCCCGAAACATTATTGCCTGTAAAATAGGAGAGAACAGTCGAAAGACAGCAAGGAATTCGGTCATAAGAATGGGATGACCATTCATCTGATGCTCATGCTGGACAATTCCCCATTTATGACCCACGCACATGAGAAAGTCAAGAACTTGTCTCAGTATAGTTGTATACAAAGGATCATCCATCAAGTCATTAAGTGGAGCTGGGAATGTAGAAAACCATTGGATATGTGACGGGCTTAATCTCGAATTACTCTTCAAGATAGTCCCCATAGTACCAAAGGCCATGTCTACGAGGGACGGGTTATGCCCAGTGGCGTCACAAAGCCGATGAACTATGATTTGTTGTGACGTCCAGGTGCAGAAGAGCTGGTGTAACCCAACAAAAAATAGATCACCGTCTTCACAAGCCTGTAAAAGGAGTAAAAACCGAGGTCGTTCAATCTGTACATCTAGAGCTTGCTCGCCACCACTGGACCGGATCCTTTCTTGAATATTTTCCATGGCACCTTTTGCGTCTAGAAATAGGCGCAATGCATTCCTGTGACACACAATCAAATCAATATACTTTATCCTCGCCGACAATAATTTTGAAGTGAAGGGGACCAAGAAGTTGTATACATACATGACACGTCGTCTCTTGGCAACAGGCTGCTCTGATCGCTCCTGCGGCGTAATGTTGACATGCGTTGGGAGCAAGTTGGGCGTCGGGGGTGTGTTGAGTGCCATATTTGGATTTGTAGGTGTATTCGGAGAGGCCGAAGTTTCTCTGCCTGTTCGCGAGCTCCGAACGCTTGACACTCGAATGTGGGGTCGTTCCTTAGGTTTATTTCCTGTCTTATCGTCGTCCAGTGAGAAATAGGCTCGGGTCACTGGTATCGCGTTTTGTGCCTCAGGCACGCCTGGACTAGGTTCGTCGCTGGGTGCAGGTGAAGGAAGGACGGTATTTGCAGCTGCAGTCCTGTGGAAAGATAGCAAACACATGGTTTAGCAAGCAGATTTGGATAGGTAGCAAAGTAGGTGCAATAATAGAGTGATCGCATAGGGCATGTAGTATTTTAAATAGCAACTTACGAGGATGGTGTATGAATGGATGGACGGAGATGGGGAAGACGGTGAGATTCGGAAGTTGGAGGTGGCGAGGCTGAGACGAGGTCGGGAACAAACACTGGCGCTGCCGTGGGTACTGACTCTGGGGTAACAGAGGTAGTTTGAGTGGTTTGGGCAGCTTGGGTAGTCTGGGTAGTCTGGGTAGTCGTGACAATGGGGGGCGTCGTCTCTATTGTTGTAGTTGGTTGTTTGGGTGGTTGTGAATGACGAGGAGATGGCTTGACGGGTTTCGCGTTGGTAAGCCATGATGGCTGTCGACGTCCAACCCAAGTATTCAAGGTGGAATTAGATGCCGCAACTTGCCAGTCCGACGATGCCTCTGTGTTTGGATTCAACCCTGCTGACGATCGTCGTCCACCAGTCGGCGCCATCAGTCATCAGTGATGGATGGAGTTATTAAGGCTACAACGGTTTATGACTTGGTCCTTCGTATCCCCGTTGGTATCGCCAGCGACAAAGTGCGGGAGACTGTGATTAGGATTGACAGGTTAACATATTTCAACTAGACTAAGTATGAATGGGTCTATCTTGCACACTATGGAAGACCGACAACTAGGTAGACTACGCGGCTCGAGAAACGCACCATATGTATCTAAGTCAAGTAATCTGTATAAGTGCGAATATTCTATAGCGGGATTCGTGATGAGATTATGAAAGTGTCGAATGTCAAATGCGGGAATTTACACAAGAGGCGATAATGAATGTCAGGTCGATCGATTGCGGATGCAGATGAGAATAGATGGACATGGAATCTTTAATCTTCAAGGTTCAGTTATTAATATTCGTGGCGGCTACCAACCATACTACGTGCTAGGCAGCCTTGACAGCCGGCGTGTATGCAAGGATCCAGCTTGCCAGTCGCGTCTAAGGTGTCTGTAGTTTCAATGTTGGGACAAGATTGATCTTTCCAGTTTCAGTTATGCCCCAGAAGCCTTGGAGGTAGTGGGTAAATAAATAAGGATACGCATTTAGTAAATACATATTGTGCAATTAGGGATGTATCGATATGAGAATATACCATGTAATAAGGTTGGCATTAGGTACTTACCATAGTTATCTGTTCGCAATCGAGGTTCAAATTATTTGACCTACATAGCATGGAAGGTACTACCTTACGTACATGCAAGTTGCAACAGGCCTGAGGCTACAGATACTACCTAGTATACATGTATTGTACATCAATGATTACCTATACATGTATGTAGTAGTTAGTATGTATTTGAGATCAGGTTCAAAGTTGAACTTGAAGTTACCTTAGGTGCTTAGGGTAGTTACATTGATGTAACTAATTAACTACAGAGCATCTTATGTGCTGTGCATACATAACTAAGTAGTTAGAGCATTAGAAATAGTTAATAGGTCAGTATAACTACTGAAAGTCATGGCAACGCCAAACTTTACAAGGGAATGTATTCATATGAAGCAAACAAAGCAAATACCTAAAATATCTCGTAGAGATAACCTTGAACATAATGCCGAAACTACGTATACACATGTACATTCATACCTTGGAGACGTTTAAACATTTGAATGTCTTCGGGGCTGATATGAAGCATAACGCCGGTCCTTGGCATCCCTCGAAAATACTCCAGACTTGTAGATAATACCCTAACCTAGGGCCTGGGCCTGCATTGGGATATGTAGTTGGCTATCAAGGTTCAAGTTAAAACGGTCACTGCATGCCCATGTGTAGGTTGTGAAAAGGAGCATCGGCATACGAAGATGTATAACGTCTCTTAGCCAGAAATCAATAATGCTCTTTTCAACGTTCAAAAATTACCTACATAGGTTAGGCATAATCTAAAACTATCAATAGGGAAAGTTGAGACTATCCACCAGATTCCACATACGTGGATGCATGTACGTGCAAGGGGCCATATCTTTAAGCACTTTAAGCACATACATATGTAATTAGTACATTAGGACTAGCATTGAGGTAGATGAAAACATTGAATATCAATGAATATCGAATGGTCATAAATGGTCAGTAATTAATATTATGTAATGCTCGGGTAGATTAGCTGTACATGCAGTCTCGACTCTCCAGATGTACATCATGTATATATACTTCTATGTAACTACATAGGACTATGTGACTTGAAGCATGATCGTAGATGACCCCTGTGAATGTAACAAGGATACAAGACGTTAATTATGTTAATCAATCCAAATAGGTATCCCCGTAACAATACCCAGTGACTCCAGAGTCCAGTCCTCCCGGATGGATAATTACGTACCTATACATACATAACACCCAGGCACACCCCTAAACCTTTCCAATGCAGTTAGTGGCAGTTTAGTACTATGTAACTAGTTTGAAAAGAAAAAAAAGAGAAGACCCCTCTCAGCTCACTCCGCGATCCGTTCGTTAACGGACGGCTCCTCATCCCATCCATCCGTTCTCAATCATCCTGTCATCCTAAGTTCTAACAAGGTCCCGGCCAATTCCATATTTCGATCCAATCCTATCAAGAAAATAGGTAACTACAGTCAGTGCCTAATTAGTAGGTCACAAGGGAAAAAGACGACATCATTCGCCAGATTATTGTTCTGTACTTCTCTCTTCTCTTCGCGGCACATATTAATTGTATTCTTTTTTATTTATTTCCATTAGTACGCTCAGCGGTACGGCTTTCTGCAGATCGCCATACCGAAGTGTTTGTGTCTGTGTCTGTCTATTCTATCTACCTATCTATCCGTCTGTCTATCCGTCATTCATTTTCCCTTACCTACATATGGTCTCACGATTCTAGTGTTACGTAGACAGCAAAAACACAAAAGGGGGGGAAGAAGAAACATCCAATAGGACCTTTCGAAAGTTCTGACCAAAACTCGAATTTCCAAACCCCGAAAGCTGTGAAGGCGACGGCACAATTGACATAGGTCGGCCGGCCGCAAAATAAACAAGCCAATAAACAATACGACGAATCGAGAACGAAACAAGAGAACTGTTTGTCTATCAATTATCATCTCGTATATATCATCTGTAGTTTTTCTCGTTATAAAAAGGCCAAAAATTCGATGCATTTCGTCACAACCGAAACCTTGATCGAGTCAGGTATCCGATAGACTCCGCAACTCCTTCGGATTAGGGAGCCAGTGGCTTGAGATCGCCACCCTCCTGATTGCACTTAGCGATTTTTACAGCCATTCTTCAATGCCACTTCTGTTCCCACCGACCGCGATCTCTGAATCCTATTGCATCATGGAGAAGTCAGCGAAGCCAGAGGTGGGCGATATACTGGTAGTCATTCGTAAGTTCAGTCCACTTTTCATTATCCATACCTACATATGTATCATAACATGAATTGCATGTTGTATCGCATTTAACCCTCAGCGTTTACTATACTGTTTGTGCGAAATATGTTGATGATTACGGTTTTAACTAAGCAAATCTTCAGATGACTTCCTGGCCCGAAGCTCCGACGAATTGAGTTTAAAAAAGGGCGATCGCGTTGAATTGATTGAGCGCGACGACGAATTTGGTGACGGCTGGTTTCTAGGTCGTCATTTGGTAAATGAGAATAGTGGCTTGTTTCCTGAAGGTAGGCGATATTTTTACTAGGCAAAACAGCCTTGAGCATCGAGTCCGAGTTAATCAGTGCCTCTGTAGTTTATACACGATCAGCCCCTAAAGGGGGTGTTGCGCCCAAACCGATCGCAAATTCAATATCCACCAATGGAGCAGATGCTATTCCCGGTCAAAGTCGAGATCGCAACTCAATTACACAGCCTATTTCTGCGATTCCAGCCGATGCTAATCCCATAACCCTGCCGTTGAACTCTACCAAATCTGAAGGGAAATCAGCGCCCGCATCTACTTCCCTTCTTACTAGCAAATTCAATTACGGTTCCAGTAACGAAAGTCCAAATCGCCTCGGGATACAGAGCCAAGAGAACCCAGTCCTCCACGAGACTCTGACAGTTATCGACGAGCATATCACCGACTTGCACTCAATTCCTCCAAATGGCGTACTTCATCATGCGACAGATTCTGGAAGCGAATACAGTTCTCACCACCCCGATCGACTTTCATATATTCAGGGCGAAGAGACTGACGAAGAGGAGGATATATTACATACCCGCTCTGAAGTGGAAAGCTGGAATGCCGATAATGTAGCAGAGTATCTATTTACGGTTGGCGTAGAGAAGAAGCACTGTGAAGTTTTTCGCGACCAGGAAATATCAGGTGAAGTGATCCTAGGAATGGACCAGTCATCGTTGTTTCTTAAGGCGTTCGATCTGGGTTCCGTAGGACGAAGGCTGAAGACGTGGCAAAAAGTAAAGGCTCTACAGGACGAAGTGAATGGTCTTGGAACGACCACAAGACGAAACACGCAGACGTATAGCAGCGAAGCAGGATCAGAGAACGGTAGAACGAGGAGCAGGACGAACACCCTGACAAATTCCCAGAGGTCTATTCCAACCGAAAGTCGACCAGGCTCTGTTCACGCAAAGCGCCTATCGCAGTCAACAAGACTAGACCCCTTGGCCCCACTGTCCCCCATTTCGCCCAAAAGCAACCAAGACAATTCCGCTTCACACTACAGGAGACCCTCAGCGGCCTCCGTTCGAGATCTCCATCACTCGCGACGGCATTCGTCAACCGATTTTAGACTTGCGCCACCAGGAAACAACGGGACCCCGAGGCTTGCATCCTCGGGTACATTTCCGCAGATCGATTCTACGCATAGAAAGCAGCCATCATTTGACCGTAATTGGACTATGGGTGCAGCCTCTGCACCCCCACCACGACCACTTTCATCGACTGGGCTGCACGACATTGTAAACACTTCTGATCCAGAGCTTATGCAACATACACCTCCTGACTTTGATCGTGGGTATTTTTCTGGCACCGAAGTTGATGGACGAAAGCGGAACGTGCTTAAGAAGCGCGACAGCACCGCATCGCATTCGCACAAGTCAAGTTATACGGAACAGCAAAGAGTAAGAAGTGCAACAGCTATCTCGCGGCGCTCCAGATTTGGTAGCATGGATTCTACCAGAGACGCAACCCCCCCAAGCGCCGCACAGTTGTATTACGGTCTCGCTGGCGACCATCGGCGGACAAATTCCACAAATACCATAGAATCGTTACGGCCTATTCCTCCTGCCAAAGACGGTCCGAGCCCAACAGTCACCAAGCTAGATCACCCTTCCACGGCCTTACAGCCAAACCGGGGGGGGATTCACGGCGATTGGATCTCAAATGCTGGAAGCAAATTAGGCAGTCTGAGGGCTATTTCTGATGCTATGGTCGGCAATGGAAAACTTGGTTCCCCAACAACGGACGCCCCTGCCCAAGCTTCGCCGATGCGATCACCATCTAGGGCTGGGTCAAGTACGCCTTCTGGTAACCTGAGTTTCGAAATTGATAATCCAGACATAAATAAAAGCCCATATTCTACCGCTACTTCTGCGAGTCGTAAAAGTGCAAAGAAAACAAAGAAAGAGACGAGTGCTTATCAACGTGGGTTGCTGAAGATTCCACCACGAGAAGCTATTCAAGGTGCCGACTATAGTGGGTGGATGAAGAAGAAGAGTTCTCACTTGATGACAACGTGGAAACCGCGACTCTTTGTCCTCAAAGGACGACGTCTCTCATACTATTACTCAGAAGACGACACAGAGGAGAAGGGCCTGATCGATATCTCCTTTCATCGCGTTCTACCAGCAGACAATGAAAGACTGACAGGCCTGCATGCTACTCTAACGGGTGCTAGTAACACCCCGATAATGCCGGCGGATAGTAATCTCCCAACCCTTGCGGACAACACTACTGTCTCTCCTGCTGAAAAGGGTACCGACTCGATGTTCATCTTCAAGCTCATGCCACCACGAGCAGGGCTTTCCAAGGCCGTCAATTTTACCAAGCCCACCATTCACTACTTTGCGGTTCCAAATCTGCAGCAAGGACGAACATGGATGGCTGCTCTGATGAAGGCTACCATTGATCGTGATGATGCTCAGCCTATGACAAGCACCTACCAACAAAAGACCATCTCTCTCGCTAAGGCCCGTGCGATGCAACAGCGACCACCGGCGCTTATGAATCTTGATGAGCAGATTGAGGAAGGCATTAAGAACGAAGAGAAGAAGAACGGCTTGGGAATCTCGTTTGGGGAGGTTGATAGTGCAATCTCTGGTCTTGAGAAGCTTGGCCTCTCACGAGTTGATACCGCGACTACCAAGTCAACTATCGACAGTGAGAAGAATGATGGCCGCACATTCGTGTCTCCTCCTCAGAGCGCTTAATGATACCCTTTTTTTTTTCTCGCGCCCTACGAATTAGACAATCTGTCACCTAATTTAGGCATTCCGAATTGAACCACCACTACATCGTCGTCCTTATTGCTTTACCCTGAAGCTGCTACTAAGCTATTCATACTTTGCATGAGTTACCAGTCTGAAGAAACGGTTTACCAACATTATCTATTTATCAGATTCTTTTGGCAAGGGTTTGGCAAAGTCCAAGCCCACAATCTCATACCAATTTTCCTTTGCCTTTAGCGTGTAATTGTCATTTCTCCCCCTAATTAACCCCCCCTTCCCCGCATCGATACCTCAGCTACGCGAACGAAGCAAAGACATGGATTCCACGATTAGCCTAGTTCTCCTTTATTCTTTTCTTTTTCGATCATAAGTCAAATATGCAAAAGAAAGTGGAGGAATCATTTATCCCCAGATACACAAACCCATACACGTACGAGAGAGACAGACAGAAGGACAGAAAGACAGAGAACCCGGAAACTGTTGTATTCTAGGCACCGGAGAAGGAGAAGGAGAAGGAGAAGGATAAAGGATTCAAGTCCTTTTTTTTTAAAGAGGTAGAGGAGGGCCTCCTCCTCTCTTCCTCTGTCTATCTATCTATCTAGGGTCAGGTTCAGGTCGGTTTATATTGTTGTGCAATGTATGTGCAGAGAGAGAAAGAGAGAAAGAGAAAGAGAAAGAGAGAGAGAAGAGACGAGCCCGAGATCGTGTGCGCAAAGTGAGAAGTGAGATATGTAACTAGCTAGCTTGAATTCGTTACTACTTACCCACAAGTAGACGATGAAGCAGCAATAGATAAAGCTTTAATACAAATGTAACTCTTATGTATAGTATAGTATTCAATGTTGTAGGTAAAGGAGAAAGGGGCTTGTGGTGTTAGCGTGTTGTTTAGTAGGTAAAATAGATATAACCTAAGTAGTAAGTATAGGTGACACAGTATTACTTAGTTGATGTTCCTAAAACTACGTAGATGTAAGTAGGTAGGTAGGTATCTTAGGAGGTAAGTAGACTGTAGTCTATGGGTAGGTAGGTAGGTAGGTAGTGTTCGGATCGTGACAGCTACCTACCTACCTACTATATTCACTTATAGCCGCCCACAACCACAGACAGCTACTTATACACATACTTACATAGAATCCATACATAGGAAGGAAGGAAGGAAGGAAGGAATGAATCAACCATCAGCATTCCAAAAGAACAACACTAAATTTAACATCACATCCCCGTTACATGCGCACCCACGATACCTACCTACCTACCTACACTACATACCTAGGTTAGGTTAGGTTAGGTTAGTCAGGAAACAGAGAAATAGTTATTAGGTACCTACAGAACATGACACAAACGCCACGAAAGTTTATTATATACCTAGGTCATATATATTCCATCTGTCTGTCCGTCCGTTGTCTTACCGCCTTATCTATGTAGGTACTAATGCGTGTATACCTTACCTCGGTATGTATGTATGTATGTATGTATGTATGTATGTATGTATGTATGTATGTATGTGGTACCTACAGTAGGTAGGCCAACTATTAGGCTACCTAGCTACCTACCTAGTACCTACCAGGTGAATTACCTAGAATACCTAACAGGCGTAGAATTCCTAGTAGGATCCTTACCAAGCAAGCCTGGACGAAACAGAAGAGAAGAGGATGGGGATGGGGATGGGGATGGAAATTTAGTTTAGTGTTTAGGGGGGGAGTATCATGAATCATATCCAGCAACCGATCCCTTGTTTTTTTTGGTTTTGTTATGTTTTGTTGTTATTGCTTATAGCCTTGCGTCACTTCGCCTAGTATATTCATCTCGTTTGATCCCATACCCTCCTATACCATTCCGGTACCGAATCATACCTATCGATATAAGTAACCTTAGGTAATAGGTACTTGCCTTGTACTAAGTAAATAGACATAAGTAGGCAGTTAGGTATACGCAGCACCCCCCTTTCCCACCCAGCCATCCACCACGCAGATACCTATCTATCCATCGAGCTTATGCCTGATAATCTCAATCCACGCCCCAATATCCTCCATCGTCTCGAGCGCATTCGCCCAGTCCCTCGGCTCCCTCTTTCTGTTCTCAAAGCTCACGTTCGCCTTATCAAACTGCGCAAAAATATTATCCGAAACGATGTGCACTCTTCCGCCGGGCTGGATCTCAAGCATGATGTTGGCGGTGGCGTCGCGGAAGGGGAACACAAGGGAGAGGCGGGGGACGGGGTGTGCGGTTAGGGTGATGTCGACTTTGAGGACGTTGGGGGTTGGCGGGGGGCGAGAGGATGAGGTCATGAAGTCGTCGAACTCGTCGCGGGTGGTCCGCGGCACGCGGCTGTCGTTGTCGGTGTCGGCGTCCTTGACGGTCGGCTTGCCCTCGCGGACTTTGAGGCTGTTCGTGAGCAAGAGAGAGAGGAACGCGTACTGGCGCAGCAAGGGCAGCATCGCGACGAGATCTTTCGGGTGAGCGAAGGGCACGTGGGTTAGGACTTGGCCGTAGACTGGCTTGTATATGAATAGTGTGTTCCGGTGCGCCTTCAAGACAGGCTCCTCCTGGGTCTTGCCGTGGAGGACGTCTATGAAGGTGGGGACCGTTTGGGTATATACAATTTCACGAGGTTCGCTGGGGTCGTAGGCATTTCCGTCGGTGATGGGGAACATCAGTGCGTCGAACGTGATGTTGGAGAGTGGCGCATTCGTGGCCGTAATCTTATATATCTCCTGCGCGACGACATGAGGAACGATGACTGGAGGGTCAAAAGTTGCCATGAATACAACCTCCGGCGACTTGTGACCAGACACGCCTACGACGCCGTCTAACCCCTCTGTTTTCATATCCTCCGATGGAGGCAAGAAAGTGTTGGGGGGCTCCAGCCAGTCCAAGACAGGCCCCGTAGCTGTGACCATCTCCTCGTCCGTAAGGTTGGCCTTCTCGATGTAAGGTCCAATCCACTTATCAGAGACACGTACAGGAGTGTATACCATGCCGTTCGAGGGGGCGCATTCGATGAGAATAGCCCATGTGGTGGCCTCTTCGGTGTCTACCGTGGTGGTAGCCAACTTCCTCGTCTCCTTCCAATAGTCAAAACTCAAGCCGATGCGGCCTCGAGTGTGCATGAGAGGACACCCGTGGCGAAGGCAGAGGGCATAGACTCGCCGCCTCTCCTCAGACAGGTTGACTAGGGCCGGTTCCTCAAGAAGTTTTTGCACATCCCATCTATGTAGTCTTTCCAGGCTTTCCCAGATGCCAGCGATGGCCTCGTAGCAATGAAGGTTGGGAAGTACACTGAGTTTGTCTAGTGCAGCCAAACGCTCAAGATTGGCACGGAAAGCGGTTAGCTTCTTGGTCAAGGGACTCTGGTCGGGCTCCAGAGCTAGGTCTTTGAGGAGAATAGCTGAGGCGCGGTCGACGTGCTTTTCGAGGCTCGGTGTGGGTTCATTAAACGTTAACAAAGCCTGGTGCACAACGTGATTGGTGATGCCAACTTCGACAGCCATTGTCTGCCCTGCTATGATCAGAGTCTTGGCATCTTCGCCGGCACCCTTCACGTCTTCCCATAGACACTCGAGGCCAAGGTGAATAGCCAATCTCTCGAGTCCCTGGTTGCTGACTCTACCGCTGTTTTGAGCCTTTAGAAACTAGTTAGCACCTAAGTCGCATCCTTTCATAGAGGGCTAACATTATAAGTCAACCTACCCATAGAGCATTAATAACAGCCTCGATTCTCTTCTTCCGATCCTCCTCGTCCGACCGTCCTGCTGCAGCGACCAGTCCTCCAACGCTGATGTTATCTAGGTTGAGATCATTAATCGACATACCTAGACTGTTGTAGACGGCGGCAGCAGAGGGGCTATCAAAGTTAACGGTAGCGCTGTTAGTGCTGGCCACCATGGTGCCCGTCGCCGGAGATTTCTTAAATTGCTGTGGCGAGGATCTTGGGCCGTGGGGAGAGAAGGCGGCGGCGGTTTGGGGGTTAGAGAATGGCGTCGAGGCCTGAGGCGTAGGAGCCGCGGCAGGGTGTTGAGAAGGCGTGCGGCCCTGTTGAGAGGGGCCATGGCGCATCGGGGTCGACATGGTGAAGGTAAGGGTGATGATGTGGTGCAATGAGATGCGATGCGATTCTTGTGGGTATGTAAAATTGAATGATTAAACAACCCAAGATGATGATGAAGAGAGAAGAGTTCTACCAAGAAAAGAAGCCCCGACTCTTAGGGTTGAAGTTGGGAACCCGATCTTGTGTGTGTTCGGGTGCGAGTGCGTAGTGTGCGTAGTGTGTGTAGTGTGTGTCTGTGTGAAAGTGCAGGTCGAAAGCACATTCTTCTCATTCTTGCCTTTTTTTCTGTTGGCCTCTGTGCTCACTACTAAGTACTCATTATGTACTCATTTACCTACCAGACTAAAAAAAATCAAAGTAACGCCCTTTCCATCTTATCCTTCCCCAGAACTCTAATAATGTCTCTGCACATCAGCCATGTTGTATAATGCCAGTGATGGGAGAAAGATACAGGCGCTACTATTAGTAGTACATTAAATACCTACTAGGGTAGCTTCCGAGGTTGACGCGCTCGCTAGCGTGTTCACGGACAGATATTCAAGTATCGAAGGGTTTAGCTAGCTGGCTGGTGTGCCTGAATACGCAATAGCGGGTTATCTAAATAGGGTGGGGTAAAGCCTGTGCATGCAACTATCAGCTATATGCCCAGGTACCCCCGAGCTCCATCAACAACTCCATTCTCAGCCTCAAAGTTCTTCAACTTCAACTACATCATATTTACGACATCACAATGCTTTAACGCCTACGTACTGCACCGAAGGTAGAAACTACCTGTTTTTTTTTTTCATCAAAGTAATCTTTTGTCTCTAGTAACAGGTCAACTTACGGCCCACTTGCCCGCCTGCCTACTTCCTAATAATACATAAAAGACAATCGCATCAAGTGCTATGAAAAGAAACGAAAGGGATACAATATTTCCATCCGACTATGCCTGTTCCATGGTGCCTTCTCTCTTTATCTCTATTTGTCCCTACTTCCTACTGCTTATAACGCTTCTCGCAGTATGTGATAGTCGATAAAGTAGTTTGGTTGGCAGAAGAATAAAAGCCACCCGCTCATGTAAAACGGTCGATGGCTTTTCTTTTCTTTTGTTCGGTGGCATCCCATGGAATAAATAAAATGCTTTGCCCGTCTCATCGAGGATGGAACCTTCTTTTATCCCTTTTTCTTTCTTTTTCTCGGTTCATTATTGTGTACTTTTCGTCAACTGGCCTCTTCAGAGAGGCACTCCCCGTATTATCGACTGCCCCAGCCCGTATAACAGAAGGGGCTCACGAGATGTCGTATCACGTATGTGATACAAGTTCTCGTTTTCGTTCTTTTGCTCATATTCTCGTAATGTCGTGTTCTCGGGTATTCGTGGGTCATTATATATCGACAGGAACGGAGATATCATCTTCGTTCATGGTCGAAAGGTTCGTGCAATGGATTGTATGGGTAATTATCGGATTGCTGCAACCACAGACTGCGGAGTATGCTTTCCTGCATGGCCCATGTACAATGTGCTTTCGGGATTTCGGTGGGCATCACCAACGGTCCTGCCTAGAAAATGATTAGTTCTCATTTCTCCATAGCGAAAAAGGGGCGTAATAGAATAGAGGATAAACTCACCCACCATATCACCCGTCCGGCGCCTTTTCGTATTGTCCTTACCCTCCCACCCTTCCTTGGACAAACACCCCCCAACCAACTTCGCATATTACCAAGTATCAGATCTTCCGAAACGAAAGATACCCGCAACCCATCAAATCCACATCAATTTTCCTTCTTCGTGTACCTCAAAAGGTCCCATCGTAATCTTCCACCACAGTTACAAGGAGCGAGGCTCATTGAACTCAATACTTTCTTCGGAGGTTGACAGTAGTTCCAGGCCCCCCTGACATCAAAAGGGCGTGAATGAATAAGACTCCTAGCAAAACCCAAAGTGGCTATTGCTAGAGTCATCCAATGCCCATACCCATACCCAGAGCCCCAACGACACACCAACATGGTCATGGTATGGGAGAATGTACAATCTTTCCCAACGTGGTGGTGTGAAAGGGGTATCGTATCGTAAATCAGCACCGCAAAGCCAAGCGGTGCATATCAAGTTGTTGTTTTTTTGGTACACAAGGAAACAGACACAAGGAAATAAAAACGCAAGGAAATAAAACACAGCGCGAAAGGAAAAGAAAAAAACAGGCCAAACAATAACGTATGAGAGGCCGCGAAAAAAAAAATAGAACCGCAAATATCGAATTCCGACCTTGGAGACGCGTTCTCGATCGTGCCGCTGCTGTGGCATCGTAATAGTTGGTGATTATTAGCAGCGTCCCGTCACGATCGTTGCCGCCTCCTTGTTTTCCCTGAGAGATTTCTAGTGGTTATCGTATGCTTTTTCTCATCGTCTTATTGCTCACTAGACACTTCTTTCTCTCTTATCCTTCTCTCGGGGAATCATTACTCGGGTGTACATCGGGATGCCCCTGACTTAAAAGCCAGGCCCCCCCTGCTGCTGGGGCGGCATGCTCTGCACCTGCGGGCCAAGCATGCCCCGCGGCGCCGCACCCACACCGCCCTGAGCAGGCGGCAGCATGCCCTGCTGCTGGAACCTCGGCGCCTGTCTCGACATCACCACCCGCTTCGCCTGCCGCGCCCGGCAATCCAGCGCGTACGCCGGGTCCGTCGCGCGCCGCTCCTCGAGGTACCGCTCGTACGCCTGCTGCTTGGCCGCCGAGCGCGGGTCCCCCGGGATCAAGGGGCCCCGAGGCTTGCGCACGGGCTTCGGGCCGAACGCCATCTGCGCCTGCTGGTACAGCGGCACGTTGTTGTTGTTATTCGCAGGTGCTGAGAATAAGTTGGTGGCCGGCTGCCCGGGAAGCGGGTACTGCGGCGTTTGCGTCGGGGGGATAAACGAGTTGTTGTTGTTGTGGGGCATCGGCATTCTATTGCCGAAGGCGCCGTTGTTATGCGGGTTGGGGCCGGTGAGGGCCATGGTGTTCTGCGGGCCGCTGGGGGCGAAGCCGTTGTTGGCAAAGCCGCTGCTGGTATTGTTACTGTTGTTGGCAAAGCCGGGGTTGGTAAAGCCGTTGTTGTTGTTGAAGGGCTGGGGGCCGTTGAACGGTCCGGGTGCGGCGCCAAAGCCGTTTCCTTGTTGGTAGGCGTTCTGGAATGCGCCTTGCGGCTGCTGCGGCTGGGCGAAGTTCTGGCCCATCATGTTCTGGTTGGGAAAGTTCTGCTGGCCCATGAAGCCTTGTCCCATACCGTTTTGCCCCATGCCGTTCTGGTTTTGCTGTCCCCCGAAGCTGGGAGTAGTAGTACCGTTCTGTCCGGTAAAGATCGGGGCAGTACCGTTCATCGCAAAGTAAGGAGCGGCGCCGTTCTGGCCCATCCCATTCTGATTCTGCCGTCCAAAGATCGGAGTAGCGGTGCTTACTGGAAAGGTCGGCGCAGCAGGGTTCTGGCCCGGGAATGGCTGCACGGTGGGATTATACTGGTTTGGACCCTGGAAGATCGGGTTCTGACTACTAACGAGCTGCGAAGACATTTGAGCTGCCGGAGCCTGTTGCTGGGCTGGCCCATTGTTCGCTTTCAACTGCGTGACCTCGAGCTTCAGCTCGTCCATGCGGCGGTACAGAGCACGCACATCCTCGATGCTAAGCGTGTGGTTTCCAAAAGCGATGTTCTTCAGATGATCAGGGGCGTCTTTCAACGCGTCGGCGATGACCTTCTCCTTGTCACTGTAGTCGTAATCCTCCGTGAATACCGCGTCTCTCCGAGGCTTCGCGGCAGTCGAAGTGTTCGTGTCACCGGAAAGGTTCACGGCCTTCGAGCTAGTGCTGCTGTGAAACTCGATCGCCTTGGGGTTCAGGCTAGGCGTCTCGGGACTCTTGGACGGAGTCTTGAGGGGCACCATACCGCTCACGCCCGAGTCCGACGACGAGTTCTCCACGGGAGGCTTCTTGTTTGTCGCCTCCTCCTTGTTCCAGTGGGGCGGCTTGATGTCGATGGGCTTCGCGCCGTGGCGGTTCGCCGACGACTTGTTGATCTTCTGGACAAGCGCCTCGAAGCGGGCTTGGTCCTCTGCCATCTTCAAAGCCTTCTGCTCCTCTGCCATCCCCAAAGTATCCTGCTCGTCGATCGCCTTCAAAGCATCCTCAAGCTCCTTTTCTAGAGCCATGTCGATACCAGGTCCAGGAGCCTGCTCTTGTCGCTTCTGGGGTGCCGCATCTTGCTGGCCGGCCGAGCGCTCACTGCCTGTCGCTGCCCACTCTTCCTTGTCGTACTCCTCCCGGAGGCGTGAGATAGGTAATCCTGCCGAGCGCGGCAGCTCGAGCTTGCTAAGGAACTTGTCAATGTTCGCGTGCAGGGCGTCCCAATGGTTCGTTTGGAATTGCTGCGCGGTGTTGATGGCGCGGACGGACGCCATGGGGAACGTGTTATCGGGACTGTCGTTTCCGGCATTGCGATCGCGGGGGAACGCGCGCACGGCAGCGTTGCCGTAGGTCGTCTGGCGGCTGCTGGTGGGTGTTCCCTGCTGGCCGCGAAACTCCAAGATCTGCTCAAGACCCTCGCGGATGGTTGGGGTCACGGCGTCAAGACGGACGGTGTCGTTCGAGTGCATAGACGACTTCTTCTTCAGCTCGCGGCGAGAAGTCGTAGATGGAGAGGGTCCGGCAACATAGCCCATAGCCGAACGGCCCGCTCCTTCGAATTGGCGATCCAGGTTACGCATGTTGTTGCCCAATGTCGCAATGGGTGCCGATTGAATCAGGTCGGGATCAATGGGGGTGTCTCGATAGCGGCAGGGGGCTGGCTGCTGCTGCTTGTTGTTGGTGCTGTTCGAGAACGTGGTGTCAATCGAGAGATTCTTGACATTCCGCTTCTTATGCTTCTGCGACTCGATTCCCTCGGAGCCAAAAGTACTCGGACCAGCAAGGCGCACGCCGCCATCATCACCGTCACCGCCGGCACCACCGAAGGAGGCGCTGGGGCGCTGGCTGCGCCAGTCGTCGCTCATGAGAGCCACGCTCACCTTGGGGGAACGCGTGTCGAAGTTTAGCTTGTGGGCGGGCGCAGAAGAGGCGCTCTTGTTGGCGTAACCATCTCCGTCTTGGTTCATTGGATGATAGTCATCGCCGTAGCCGCGATTCTCGGCTGTCATGCGGGCGCGAGCTGCGGCCCGGGATGCCTGCGCTGCGCGCATGGTGGGCGGACTTCCTAAGGGTAGATGACTACTGCTTTCGAAGGATCAGTTTTAGCGATTGGGAATTGAGATTGAGATTGAATGATGCCGTACCAGAAGTTCGCTTGATCGTATGATCAGACAAGCGTGGGATAGTTACTGTCGTTGAAGGACCTTCTTAGAATTGGTTAGTACCTATAAGCAATTGAGTGTTGAGTTGGAATGGAATTATAACTTACCAGAAAAGTTCGCTTGTTTCGAGGATCAGACAAGCGTATGATATTCTTGTCGAAGGACTTGTAAGTTCTTAGAGATATCTCGGACCTTCTTTGGATTGGTTAGTATGAACTGTTGTAGTTGAGCTGGAGTTGGAGTTGGGAGATAGCTTACCGGAAGTTCGCTTGACTCGACGATCACTTGGGCGTAGGATAACTATTGTCGAAGGACCTCTAGGCTCCTAGAGATATATCTATGGGAGTCTTCGCCTTGTGATGTGTTAGTTTGACTTGTCTATTTCCTTTTCCTTTTCCTTTTTTTTTTTTTTGGAATGATATTGACAATAGAGGAAGCCAACGAGCAGGAAGGAAGCGATTGGATGTAGCGATAGAAGGAAGCTTGATCATATGAAGCCAAGTGTTTGGATGGGCAGCTGGTAGCAATGTGTGGTTTGTTGGTGTAAGAGAATAATAGGTAAGGTCTTGGTGGCAGGTGATGAAGGAGAGGTTTATGTATGGAAGTGTGGAAGAAGAAAAGCAAACAAGAGCAAGTAAGTAAGTAAGTAGAAGGGAATTAAATTGAAGAATGACAACGAAAATAAATAAATAGATAAGTAAATACTTACTGATACTGTGCTGTATGTCGATGAGAAAATATCGGGTCAAGGTGTGTGGTTATGGTCGCGGGTGTGTTGGATGTGAGTGGTGTGGTCCGACCGAAAAAAAAGAATTCGAGGTCGAGGAAGTGTATGTTGTAGGTACTGGGTAGAAGACCGCCTACCTAGCACTACTAAGGTACTAAAGTTGACAGTAGACAGGCCGTTAGATAGGCACCCAGGCGCGTAACAGTTGAACTCCCTCGTGAGTATTGTTCTTTTTTTTTTTAACTCAGCGGATGTGAGTGAAGTGAATGATTGATACTTGCGATATGGACAATGAGAATAGAATCTAAGAGTAGATCTCAAAGATTAATCGTAGTCGCCCGTATCGGTGCTCGTGTAGAGGAGGTTTAAGAAGAAGAAGGGTGGGTTAGAAGGAAGAAGGTTGGCGGATGCGGATGGGTGTATGGTAAGTAAGTCGGAAGAGAAGAAGAAGTCGAAAGGTTTTTATTTTTTCAATTTATAGTCCGGAGAACTTGTGGGGGAGGGTCGCTGAAGAACCTATTGCCGAAGGAGAGGGAACTGGGAAAATACCGTGTGTTCCTCAGGCATGCGGTTGAAAATTTTTACTAGGACTGAGGCTGACGGTGATGTCGAATCATCCCAAATTGTGCTATCGCTGAAGCCGAGCCGAAGTGGGAAAAGAAACTGTGTACAAAAGTACCTACGACGGACAGGTAGAATCCAATAAAAGAAAACCAAGAAACCAATCCAAAAATTCACCCAATTCCCATCTCACATCACATCAACGCTGGATATCGACGACTTTTTCACGATGTTTGTTAGAAGCGAAAGAGGGAGATATCTACGTTGAACATTCTGCTCATATTGCTCACTACCTACATCTATTCTACAGGAGAAGGCGTGTCTACCTACATAAGCTGTATACACTGTCGCGGAAGCTTCGTACGTGCATGAGCAGCTTCTTGCTCTATAGCTAGTACCCACCCACATGGCAACTAGATTTTTTGCCCACAGTATAGATAGGTGTATTAGAGGTACAAGGTTACGGAAGTCACCATTGTAATTGTTGACCTTATACTTCAGGTTGCCATTGTCCATCCGCGGTAGGCGCTAGGTTAGAACAATGGGTGGCAATCTAATCGGGGTAGGCATATTCTATATTCACAACTTTGGCCTACCCGGAATATGAGTTCCGAATATATGGAATCGGGCATGATGTTATTGTACAACTGGATAGAAATAGCACTTCATGGGATAGTTCTCGAAGGGCGAATATAACATTAATAAACATCAAATCAACCCATAGGCAGACCGTGTTGGATGCCATGAACACTTCTCAGTGCTGATTGCAAAGTAAAGTCAATTATATCCAAAGACGAGTTGGAGTTTCCAATGATAGATCCCGGGGCACAAACAAAATAACTACAACACAATTCGTCTCCAGGCATCTCAGGAGCGACGTTGACCGTAACCAGAAAGCTGTGATAAAATCTACCCAAAATATTGACAAGATGATTGATAGTAGGTAGTCATAATTTAGGACAGGCTTACCTAATTAAGGGGACGTTAAAGGGGTGATTACTAAGCTAAGTCGTATTCCTAAGATTGCTTAGGTAAGAAAGGGGTCAATTTTAGATGCTTGACAAGTCTACATAACTACTAGGTAGGGTGCAAAAGTACCGCCGGTGATATTATGTACGCGCGAAGCAAACAGAGAGAAGACTGATATCAGTCCGATGTATGTGAGCTCATCTATGTTGACGAGAGAGAAAATGCAAAGCGGTCGTTTATATGCCGTGGCTGACCTGTGAGTGTAGAACGGTTAGTCGTTGTCTGTCAAGCGCGCTGCTGGGTATACATACCAATGAGCTTGTGTCTGTTGGATATAGGCTGTCCCATCTGCCTGGGTCGTGATAACGCTTGAGTTGCCACCCAAATTAGCTAGCGCAGCGCACGCAAGACCAGAGCCGCCCTGATTCTTGGCCTCGAGGGACACCTCATGGGGATCAAGCCCGAGCGAACTCAGGAATTGATCCACGGCATCCACACTTAGACTCCCATGTACACGGGCGACGCAGGCCAGCAAGGTAAACCAATAAAACAAGACCATCGTGGGTTCTATGTATAGAATAACGAGTGCTGCGAAATTTGAAGCTTGGGTTGAATGACCAGGTTGGAAAGGTCAAGTTCCAGCATGGTTTATATCTTTTGCAATGGGTGCGCAATACTACAAAATGATACTTGTATTTTTGGGGCGGACATCTAGAAGCCGAAGGACCATCCTTTCCTCCACCACTGCTGTTGTTGCAAATTAGATTGTCGCATGATCCTGACGGAGTCTTTCATATAGCATCCATATAGTAGCTATTACCGCCATGCGTAGGTAGATAGTCCTATAGTTGGTGTTTGGTGAATCCTAGTAAAACTTCATGTAGCGCCGTGGTTGGCTGCGTGTCTGTAGGTAAAAGGAGAAGTTGAGCTAGATACACGACCCATACATCGTGTTGGAAGAGTGAGGCGTTGTTGCTGCTGCCTCGTCACATCGTCAGCTTACCCTGTCTTCAGGTTGGAAAAAACCAAGCAACTGGTCGCAAGATTTAGAGGAGCATCCATTTAATCGACACCGATTTGTATCACCGCTGCGGCAAAAGCTTTCACTATGGATATCATTTCGAAGATCGCCCTGGGGCAAGAGCTTGAGTGTGTTGCTAATCCATACTTTCACAATGAGTTTTCTAGCCATCTCGAGGCATCCTTCAAAATAGGTTGGACAGTTACAGCATTTCCAATGCTTTTCTTTTCGGCATTCGCGTTAAGAGTCCCTTCCGCAACATCTTTCATCCTTTTCCCGCTGCCCATAACAATTCTAAAACGTGTAAGCTGTCCAGATTTCCCTGGTAGGTTCATTTCGCGATCAGTACCTAGTTTAACGTGTCTCTCTACTTACCTGGAAATGTTTGCAGCTTACAGCGCGATATCTTGTTTAGACCCAAGAGTCTGCCCCCAGCATCCATAGCGGCGCAAGAATACCGGTGATTGATAGGTTAACTGACCCAAATATCGTTGAGGGCTATGTTCCACCAAGCTTAGATGAACTAAACGGCAAGCTCGTAATGCTATTGACTACAGGGAATGATACGACTTCCAACGATTTGATTTTCGGCATTTACAAGATTTGTACCAGTCGCATGGTGCAGCAGCGTTTGACAGAAGAGCTTATAAAGGAATTCCCGTCACTTGACGAGGAGATCACTTACGATCACGCGAGGAAACTACCCTACTTGGTAAGAGGGATACACATCCTATGAATGAGCTCGACTAACCAACGTGCCTGGGCAGACGGCGACAATCAAGGAGACACTGAGACTTGGGAACCCGCTTCCAGGACGTCTCCCTAGGACGGTATCAGCTGAAGGATATAGTCTGCATGACAACTTTCTGAAGCCTGGGGTGAGTACGACGACGTTCTGCTGGCGATTGTCGTCGCTGCTTTGCTAATTGGACTTGATCGTATTTCTTAGGTGATCATACACACATCAGCTTATGTGCTTAATCGCCAGTCTCTTTCGACGTTTTCGGATCGAGCCACACGACACAGCCGATCACGATACGGAGTGGAAGGATCTCATTCTAGTAGTGTACGTCAATAAGCTTTGCAAATCCCCAAAAGAAGGCAGTGACGGCATGCTGATAACCACATATTGCTAGCTACCGAAAGAAATTCTTGGAGAATATTGAAAGAACAACTTCGTAGGTGGAGGTGAGAAGCGATATTTCATCGCATCGTAAATACTGCTACAAGAGCGTGGGTAGCTTACCTAATAATAATTATTCAATTCTCTAATAGTCAAGCAACATTACCAGAAAATGTGAGATTCTGCATGAATTGAAAAAGAAAGCGGTTTCCAAAAATGTTAACATGACAATATTGTCCACGACGTAGAGGATCACGTGACTATCCTGGAATTGCGCTTACATAAGGCTAAATTGTTTATGACTCAGCACGAATAACGACATTTCCAAACAGTACACTGTATAACTTTGTAACCTAGATACATATCCTCTCATCTTTCTCCGTTCTGCCCTTTTATTTAGTATACCGCGCTTGAAACTCATAAACGAGGTCCCCTCAACAGCTATTCCGGGGCTGTCGCCTCCAATTGCTTACCAAAAAAATATATTTGCATCCTCATGACTTTTCAGGCATATCATCCAACTCTTTGCAGTATTCTCCCCGAGGCTGAAACTCCAAGTGAGGTCCATCATGGCTTGAAGTAAAATTATCCAGTAATTTGAACACCCCATCAAGTTCGCTTTCATCGGTCGTCCCCGTTTTACGAGCTTGTGCTTCACCACTTCTTGGTACGGCCCTGAAATCAAAATACCACATTATTTTGGCGACGACCAGAGAAATCTCTAGGTATGCCATGGTCTTGCCTGCACACCCACGTTGGCCAACCGAAAACGGAGCAAATGCGTCGCGCACAGTCCTCTCATCATCTATCCATCTCTCTAGTCGATAGGTAAAGGAGTCTGGGAAGTACTCCTCGTTGTGGTGGATGGAATAGATATTCACCCCAACGGTGGTACCAGGTGGAATTACGTGTCCGTCTACAGTGAATGGTTGCTCGCTTGGATACGCCTCTCTCCAAAGGATACCGGCAACGGGTGGTGACATTCGCATAGCTTCATCAATACAAGCCCTCAAATATTGGCAGCCTACCATGGTTGGGCCGCGGATTTCGCTCCCGTTTGTGAAGCTGGAGCGAATCTCGTTCGCCAGTTTTTGGTAACACTGGGCGTTCTGGGAGAGATAGAAGAAAGTGGCCGCCACTGCAGTTTTAGTCGTATCCCCAGCTAGTCCACTTAGGTGAGTATAGCATGCACCTATAATCGAGTGAGGACAACTTACCTGCAGGTAGGAATACAGTAGCCTCAGCCCAAAGTTCGCTCGACCGGATCCCATCAGACGCATCTGAGTCTAGCTCATCCGCAACGATCGAATAGAGATCATGCTGCGCATTTTTACCCTGTTTGATGCGAGAGCTTATGATATGCTCAACGAGAGAGAGGTATTTACTTCTCAATCAACTGAAAATCTTCAGGGTAGCTAGTCCTATTGAGAACTTACGAGTCAAAGGCCAATGCAGGAAGATGCCGCTCCAGAAGAATCCGGCCTCCAGCATCGGCAGCACAAGTCTGTTCTCTTCCCTAGTCTGAAGATTGAGATTATAGCCAAAGCCAAGAAGCCCAGCGATATCAAATCCAACAAGTCTGGCACGCTCCGTCATATTGATGGCGGTGGGCTGGGACCCCTGAGTGGAATGATAGATCAAGCGTACCAAGAGATCAATCTGGTCGAGCATGGCAGGTTCGAATAGACGCATGGAGCGGTCCGAAAGGGCTCGGCCAATAAGCTGTCGCCTTGCTCGGTGCACTTGACGATCCCGCGCTGTGAAAATAGTCGGGATCTTGAGTCTGGGGCCTATGGCTGAGTACTCCTTGGGCTTGGTAGTCCGATCATTCCTGTAAATGTCTTGATGCAATCACGTCAGCAAGCTCCAGCGAGATTATTTTCGCACCTTACCTTGAAGAGCCCCGACAGAGTTGAACACCAGTTTGTTAGGTCCCTGCCTTACGACATTGCCTAAAGTGGAGATGGGGTTAGTCCATTGTTGATGTGTAAGTCGATGTGACCAAACGTGCACATACCGTACTTGAGATGGCTCTGCCGGGTTGTCGTGTGAAGTTGCCGTTTGAAGGCATGGTAGCCGCTGTAGGCGTCCGACAGCTTTGCCACGAAGGGGCCTGGATAACGGCTCAATGGATGGAACAAAGTCTGATACGCTACATATAGGGATAGCTATGGGGTCTTGCGTCAACTGGCAACGTCCAACACATACAATTGAGGCTGGATGCTGTTCAACATACATAGGATATCACCGCCACAAATCCGTACCATGCCGCTGCGAGGACCTGTGAGCCCAAGTGCGTTACATCAATCATAGTGGAAGCAGGTATGATAGCCGAAGATGCTGTAATGAGGGAGATTGTCACGAGTGAATGATTACATGCCAAGAAAAGGGATATCTTAGGACAATGGCAGGTTTGAAGTATAAGTATTGGCCCGAACCGGAAAGCTTTGGCGACGAGACGAGTCACAGAATTGGGGGCGGCTCGGAGCTCAGCACGACCGACGCTTTTAGGCTGCCGCATTAATAAACCCCATTGTATACCTCTATAGGATAAAACGGCACAATACCCCTCCTAAGAGTCCGAAGGATTTGGAGTTAAAGCCGTTCATGCTGCTGTTCCCAGGGCTGATATTTACTTAAAGAAGAGTGTCTTCGTAATCTAGGCCTCAGTATTGGCTGGTCCAACCGCATTGATATCGACATGTTTCCTCGTCCTCTCACCGAATTATATAAAGGTGTCACACGGTGTGAGTCACACCGCCAATGCAGTTGATTTGCCTACAGAAGGTGCAGAAACGTTACTGATGGGAACTGCTCGTGAATCGATACCGAATCCGGTAGGTAGCCAGGTAAGCCAATCCAAGCTGATGGCAACCACCAAGATAGATAGACGTAGGTATGCTGATCGATTCGATGAAGCGATGCGAATATTTAACGCTTCCCTATTTTACTAAGCGTTCCTAATTTTACTTTCGGGGGTGAAATTTGATTGACGGTCGACGGAAACAACTAAACCGCCACGACTCAAACATCCGTTAACTAACAGCTGGTTGCTGAGGATATCACAAGTGCTGATGGTAAGCATCGTCTAGGTAGGTACCTATTAGGTTGGTACTTAGACGGAGGATTGGAGCTTTTATAGGTGTTACGTTAAGGTAATACAGGTATCGCGTAGCGCATAGCTACCCCTATTCCAGATACCTAGCAGCCATTGAATATCACTTAACAGACCCCTTCCTCTGTCACTGTTCACGTATTCTGAAGCTCGATAATACAGGTGATAACAGGGTAATAAGATATTCTTAGTTGGCTTTTACGGCGTTATTCTTCATCATTCGTCACACACTACAAATGGCTAACCTATCTATATACTTTACATGTGGAAACCCCTTAAAATGATTTACCAAGAAACCATTTGCCTTCAACCTACTCCCTTCAAACTGCCAAACCAAGCCTACTCACATCGACATCGCGCATCTCCGTAGTATGAGACTCCCTCGCATGACAGATCCGTCCACTCCCAACGGGCACATTCTCATCATCACCCTCCGTCCCCCGTCCCGTAACCCCCGTGCTCGCCTGATAATACAACAGCCTATGAAACCTCCTCTCGCGACGAGATCCAGCGACGCCGGCTCCCCATCCAACTCTTATCGGAGTTGCCGTTCTTTCTCCTCCCAGGACCTCTTCCTGCCGCTGCTCCCCCACTAAACGAAGCCCAAAATCCTACTACCTATTGCTAACCTTGTGCGCCTCAGCCCACTAACACCAATATTCGCCCGCGCGTCATCTCCGCCGCGGCCGTCCGCAGGATCTCCGTGAAGTCGGTACGTGAATTGCCCATACGTATATGGTGAAATCCCCCCGACGGATATTCCATACCTAAGTGCGCAAACATGACTAATGGCACAGGAGCCATCCGGTATACGATGGTCACGCTAGCAGTGAGCAGTGCCTGTCCGCAAGCCTATCAATGTCCTAGGTATTTCCCAGAAACTCCATCTCGCCTGTCTTCCTTTACATAACTAGGTATCCAGCTATGAACAAATCTGCACCCGCTTAGTTCAGCGAAAGGGCCCTTCCTCGTTTGCGATAGGAGAACTGAGGTATGTACATAGGTACTTGCAATCTGCATGCAAGCATGTGCTGCTTCGCCAAGATCCATCGGCAGCACCTACAGACGCGCCAGGATCGCTAGTCCCAAGCATGGGAAGAAGAAGACGACGTGGGCCCCCGAGATCGCCGCTCGGCGGGTTATCGACGTTGGATACAACACCCTCGGGGGGGTTGGAGCGCCGGGCTATGGAGGACAGCCTCTTGAGCCCCGGGGCTTGGGGATGAGAAGCTCGGCGTGGTGGGTTAGTGATGAGATGAATGCTTAGGTAGAGTATAGGTAGATGGCCTTGACTTCCCTGGGGGATTGGGCCCAGTGATCTGGGTTGAGAGCGGCGCTAGGGGGGTGTGGGAAGACTGAAAAGGGGTTCAAGTGAAGAAAAACAGAACTGGTGACTGAGAGATAAGGGGGTATATTAGTCTCCTAGAAAGGAAGAGTTTGTCGCAGTCTCGACTAGGACATTAGGCAGGTATATAGGTATACAGATAGTCGTAGTAATTCTATAAGTGTAGATGGAGGTATATTAGAAAAGCGCTCTCCACAATCAAGAATCTTGTCATCGCACCACAGATATAACCTATTTCCAAGTCTCTAGGATTTCATTCAAAGCTGCCCAGAAGCTAGGTATACATAATATCTCGCCTAGTGAAGAACCTGATTATCCTTGACGTGAGGACAATGATGAACGGCCAACTTTTCCCTAACTCCCCCTCTCCACCCTCAAGCACATCTCCAGCATGTGGCGGTAGAGGATTCGACGTGATACTTGGCACCGCATCAGGCGACATGCTGCATGAATCAGTCAAACTTGATGCTCCATTGGGAACGTATATCGATGTAGGAAGGGTTGATGCCCAGAACTCCATGTCGATCGGTCTAGAGCCTTTTCAGAAATGTGCGACCTTTACGTCCTTTGGTATAAAAGATGTTGTCGATGCTGATCCGGAAATAGTTCGAGGCCTCTCAAAATCAGTAGATTCCTATTATCTAAAGGGTCTCATCAGTCCTGTCCTACCTATGACAGCTTCGGATATCTCAGCCCTCGACCAAACTCTGCTTGGGTTCTCCAAATGCACTCATATTGGGAAACTAGTTATCACCTTCCAACAACCAGGCGCGCTTATTAGAAGAGTGCCGGCCGTCCCTAGGGTTGTTTTCAACAACAATGCTTGCTACTTGGTCACTGGAGGGCATGGGAGGCCTTGGTAGAAGCATAGTTCGATGGATGGCAGAACGTGGTGCCCGCCAATTCCTCATCCTCTCGAGGAGCGGAATCAGCACACCCCAAGCGCGGCGGTTAGTATGTGAACTGGAGCTTATGGGAGTCACAGTTCATGCTGCCAAATGTGATATCAGTGTTGCCGAGGAAGTATCGTCAATTGTGGCAAAGTACTCACAAAAGCTCACCATCAAAGGCGTCGTTCACGCTGCTGTCTCTCTCCAAGACCTGTCTTTCGACAAACTCACAGTGGAGCAATGGAGAGCAGGCCTAGCAGCTAAGGTTCAAGGAGCCATCAATCTGCATGAAAGTACCAAAGCTCTGTCACTTGACTGTTTCGTCATAATCACATCACTGGTATCTGTGTTGGCGCTCGCTACCCAGAGCGCTTATACAGCAGCCAGCAACTTCCAGGAAATGTCTGCCCGTTATCGACGGAGACTTGGCTTAAAGGCCTCTACTATATCCTGTGGATTGGTCACAAATGTAGGACAGTTCAGTACTGACGACACGGCGCGGGCACTCATGGCTCGTAACAGGGTTCTCGGCATGGCGGAGTACGAGTTCTTGCGGCTGCTGGAGCTAGCCTTCATCAATGACTGTTTTGGCTCTGCTGACGATGAGGCAGAAGGAAGCTTGGTACGGTGTTCAGGACGACCCTCTCTCAGGTGCTGGTATCATCACTTGTCTCGATCCGCATGGTATGGCTGATGAAAGACGAGAGGCAGGATATGCCAGACAGGGTGGTGTTGCAGACCCTATTCCGCGCTGGTACAGCGATCCGCGAGTGGTTCAAATAATGTGCGCTGTCAGTGACGCCGAGAGGCATCAGGAGGACAGTAATTTGAATGAACGTACGGGAAGACATGAGGATATGCAACTTAATTCTAGTTTTGGCGAGTTAACCGCAAAGGGCCCGGAGAATCGCATCGGCATTGAAACTATGGTCACCAACGCGATTGCGAGGGCAGTGGCAAAGATGTTGTTTATTGACATCGCAGACGTTGACCCAACACAGACAGTTGCTGGTTATGGTATTGATAGCCTCATCGCAGGTATGATTGTGGCCTCCGCTTTAGATACTTGACAGGTGAATATGAATTAAAATCAATATTGTGGTCTGAATTTCATGAGATTACAGTAGTTGCGTGAAGAATTCCTGCCAGTAAGTTAAAACAGTCCTGGAGGCTTCAATGCCAAATCTTCAACATTTGTATGCAAACGCTGGCTTATAATCGTGATATCATTTTAACTTGGCCAGGAAACAAACAGAATGTGCACATCCAATCAAAAAGACATCGGGAACTACCTAACTTAGTAGCTTGCCGTAGATATAACCAAAAAAGACATTTCCCAAAAGCTCCATGTGATGAACCCTTACAAAGCTGAGACATCATCTCGCCGTAGACTTCCGTGCTTTACGGTGGCGCGGCGTTACCCGTCATATAAGCGCTGAAAGCTCTCTGTAACAATCTAGCATTAGCAACAAAGAACAAGAATAAAAGTTAAGGAGAAGAACTTACCGGGTTTCTGGTTTGAATAAACACCGTACCAGGTCCCGTAAACTTGCAAACAAGACCTTCTCCACTGGCAAACCCTCCTATGATTCCACCACTTGCAACGCGCTCCATGACATATTTGACGTTCCAGGCGACCAAGTGCCCGTTATCAACAATGTACTTCTCGCCGTCGTTGAGGTTCTTACGGATAATGGCGCCGAAACTTGTGATCCAGAGCAAGCCAACGCCGCTTATCTTATGAACCCATAAACCCTCACCACTGAACATGGCCTTGCCAAGCCCCTGGCGCTTGTAGTCGCGAATGACGCCCTGCGTGCTAGCAACGTAGGCGTCCTTTCCGACACTCCAGGACTCGTCACCGCCGAGACGAATAGTAGTCATATCGCCGAGCATACCAGGGGCGAGAAGGAGTTCACCGGGGCCGATGAAGGTCGAGTGACCAAACTCGCCGCCACTCGCCATTAGCTTCTTCATGCTGAACTTATACTCTCCCTTTAGGGTGATCGTTGGGCTCATGGCGATCAACACTCCCGGCTTCGCATTTATCGGACACCCCATTGCCAATTGGATGGTGATGATGGTGTTACAGTCTCGGTGGCTGATTCGGTATGACCCGCCATTGAAGGTCCCTACGTCATCCAAGGTGGTGGCTGCGGCTCCTTGAAACTGGCCAGCACCGGTGTTTGATGTATTTCGCGAGTGGGCAAGCCCTGTCCCCAAGATACTCTGGGCCTTCTCGTTGGGATAACCGTCTTGGGCATTAGGGACTACATCCCCGTATGATGGCGCGCCTACGCCAGGTGGTGTGAGGGCGCCTTCGTTTCGAAGGGGAAGAGGGGAATGCTGCGCGATTTGCTGAGGTGGAGGCTGGTATGTAGGGGTTCCGACGTGGGGAGGAGGAGATATGTTTTGGTGCGGCGGCGCGGGATAGTTCTGCTGAGGAGGCGCTGGATATTGTTGTTGCGGTGGTGTGGGATAACTCTGAGCATGTGGTGGAGGGTAGCCGGCATTTCCTGGCGGGGGAGGAAAGAATTTGGACTGGTTCGCAGGTGGAGATGTCGGAGGTGGTGGATAATTCTGTTGTGGTGCTATAGAGGTTTTCGTCAGTCTACTTTTGCTCATATGGGTTTTTACTGTTATGCTCCCAGTATGTGGACATACCTGGTGGTCCACCCGCACCAGGAGGCGCTACATAACCCAGGTTAGATCAAGATCTGGAAGTTATATGTTTTGTATGTTCAAGATATGACGACTTACGAGGATAATATTGCCCAGACATTGTCAGGCAATGGGTTTTAGTCTTCCTTAACTAGTCGCCTTTGTGGGTACGTAATAAGTGATCCTCTTAGGAGCATGCAAATCTAGAAGGTCCAAGATCAGCTGTGTTGGTATAAGTAAAAGGCTCGTGAGATGGTTTGGTTTCTGGGAGGCTGAAGAATCGGCAAAGCGAATTAGCCCCGCATTCAAGGGAATCCTCACTTACACTGATATATGTTCCAGTTGATACACAATATCTATTAGGCCTTAGTTATAGTTGGTCAATGAGTAAAAGAGTACGAATACACTTTGGTTTTCTAACGATAGGTATGAGTCCTTAGAAATGTTGGAAGATAATTGTAGCCTTGTGGCTAAGAGGGAAAATAATGAGAAGTTGAGCTTTGAAATGCGCTTGGTGGATGGCCGCATTTTGGGGCTATCCTGCAGTCAGGGGGGGGCCACTCGATCGCATGCGTGGACATCCATGGATTGTCGTACATGTTGCAGGGATTCGAGGTTCAATCGTACCTTACGGAAGGGCTGTCCCGTACCTACTGGGTTAGAAGACAGGATGCTGCTAAATAACTACAACTCATCCAGTTCGTCGGGGTCGAATGGGGTCGAATGGGGTCGATTACAAGTTGCAGTTGATTTCATTAGGCGCTATGATGCCCTGGCAGATGCGTGGTGGGCGCTAATGTCAGCGCTTAGTGGTTTTAGAAGTCATCTCCAATTGCAAACAGAAATATGATTGGCTGGCCAAGTAAGTTGGGGTTAGATTGGAGAAGTCAGACCCCAATTATTAGTGCATAATCGAGATTCGATACCAACCAAACCTCCAAACTTTGCCGACCGTCCGAACATTTGAACTCTTCAATTCTTCGAATTAAATCATCTCCGGATTGTAAACTCACTAAGTTAAGTGTATTTACGGTAGTCGCCTAAGAAGCCGGTGTCTCCACGTACTGTCCCCGTGCTCTCATTCGTCTATATTCTTCTTGGACGACCGGTTCATACTTGATAGGCCTCTTCTCATCCGTGCAAACGGATAAACACTCAATGACAGTCTTCGGATCTGGAGAAACGAAATATGGAATCGAATATCGCGGCCTAGTCATTACCTTTTCATCCATCGGAGTCTTGTCTTGAGCTAGTGGAGCAGTAACTCGATGAAGTGTCGACTTAAGGAAATCTTGAGGTTTCCGTTAGTATCCGAACAGTCCGGGATTCCTGTGCAGAGAGAAAATGGCTTAACGTACCGTTGCTCCATCTCATCAACAGGTCGCCTACGTTCATAACCATCGCGTTCTTCATCGGCGTAGCATCAACAAAATGACCTGGCTCACTTGGATGCTCTACCTGCAGACCTCCACACTCGTCTTGGAACAGCATGGTGATTGTGCCCCAGTCTGAATGGGCAGGCATCCGAGCGATTGCATTGCTAGACAGCTTCGTCGCTTCGACTGGTGGGTAATGGAGAAGTCGCAACTGATTATTCTCGCCGCTATGAAAGTGTAAGAAAAAGTCTTCGTCGTCCAGACCGACACCAATCGCCAAAGCGCGCAACAATTCTCTTGCCGCAGCGAAGCACTTCCAATAGAACCGCTGCATGAAATCATGGAAGCCAGGAATAACATCCTCGGGCAACCAGATATTTGGTTGCAGTTCACAATCCTCGCTCCCGATTTCGTAACTCTCCTATTCAAGATTAGAGCTATTCTTGTAGAGGCGAGCCGTTACAAATTAGCACAGACCTTGACGTCCGCGACTTTTCGGTTTTCTGCCGCTTTAGCTTCATCGCCATCTTTGATGATATCCTGCGTAACCTTCTCCAACCCAGGCCAGGAGTAACCGCGATGAACATTAGGACCTAAACCACCTACTTAGTCATCTCATTCTCGGACGTCCGCTACTATGTATCTCAACACAGACCTGGTGGATGAGGAGCTAGCATCTTTGTTTCCAAAGGTAAATCAAAGAGCTTCTTGGACCAACTAAACGCTTCTTCAAGTAAGATATCGGGGACGCCATGGTTGATAATATACACGAAGCCTACCCGACGGCATGCCTCGGTGACTTCTCGAGCAATACGTTTCTTATCGTCAGTCGATCCCTGCGACCATGAGCTGAAGTCTACTGTTGGAATTGAATCCTGCTTGGGGATCGCCATCTTTAATAGATTTCCTACGATATGAATTTTTCCAGATTATTTGAAATGGTAGGTTGATTGTTGAAACTGCCATTAACTTTAAGAAGCAGCACGTACTACCACGGTGTATAATACAGTTACATTTTCCTATCAAGACCCGAGATCGCCTCGTCGTTATCATCACAAGCAGTGCGGGGTCAACTAGGACACTTATGGTGTATGTTTCTCTATCTACTACCAACCTATATGCCCTATAGCATTTCATATGTTATCTCCAAGACCCCAGACACCCAAAAATACTAGGTAGGTATTTGTACATACATATTAGGCCACGCTTCAGGTCAACTATCTAACCTAGTAGAGTCCAGGTACTAATCAGAAAGGAATGATGCAGTGTAGACTGCTTACAATTGGTTTACAGCTCCTTTCTAGATTACATACCACAACTGTTTACTAATGGCCAAGCCAACTATCGAGCAGATTCCTGGACCGTCAAATCACCTATAGCTGCGAAAAATGCCACAATATAGACAAGCTCGGGGCTGCTGAAATCAAGCAGTATTAAACGATGGCAGAATATTGCATGACAATCTCGGCAAATTCAATCCAAGCCTCGTACATACAGCCGTGGCCTAGGCTAAGGACCTTTCTTCCCATCATGCTCACGCCAGCTTCCATTAACAGAACACAAAGTCTGGGTATTAATTACCAACGGCAATTTATTATTATTCCTAGCTGAGCAAAAACTCGGACAGAAACCCTTGTTATCGTATGGTGACGCGGCTATTATATGCGCCTAATTCCTTCCATCCCCGGGCGCTGGATAAAGGTCGACCCGAGGATTCCTCATGTATTAATCCGTCGTCTCACTCGAATCAACCCTCTCTAGCTAAAACGAGGTGAAGCTGATTGCCTGAATGACTAGGCCTGGGCTCTATAGTTTTGACGGTCTTTCTTTGTTGGATTGACAGCTAATACGAGCACTCCTCAGCTCTTAGCAGATCCGTTCCTCTCAGCCTCTCCATCGTCCGGGGTTCCGTTATCGGCAGGTTTGCGTAACAGGCCATCCTCCGCGGCGCTCTGGATTGCCTGGACAAAAATGTGTCCCATCTTCTCGTAGCCTTCAACGGTGGGATGCGAACCATCGGGTCCAATATCACTGATCGTAGGAACCCCAGAGCCACCGTCGCTAGGATGCATCTCGGCCAGTATGACCGGCTTTCCGTCTGCCTCGAAGTTCTTCATGATGTCTCGATACTGTTGGTTCATCTTCAAGACCGTTGGCTCCATATTAGGAACTTTGTTAGTCAACATCGTGCTCAGTATGACTGTCGACTGCTCCGAGGCCGTCAACAAGTAGTTGATCATATCCTCCATCTGCTGGCCCACTTTGTCGGTATCCTTGTTCTGCAGGAGGTTGTTGGTCCCCAGGTTAATGACGAATACGTTGGGCAGGAGTCGAGGCACGGCCTTCTTAGCGTAGTCGTGCATCTCTGTGATCTTCTTTCCTCCGTATGCCTCCACGTCGTTGTCGACAAAGTCCCCGAGACGTACTGAGCCCACCATATTGACCGTGAATCCAGAATCAGCCAGCTCGTCACGCATTGGCTTGCGAAAACCTAGGTAGCCGGGAGAAGTTTCACCCTTCACGATGGAAGCGCCTAGGGCCATGATCCTCAATGGAACGTCATTGGAACCAACAGACGATGCACCGACAGTGGAAGTGGAAGACGGCTCATTGGATTGTTCGGCTGTGGATGAAGCTGTGATAGACACTTGGGTGGACTCGACTTTCGAATCGGTAGTTGCGAGATTGCCAGCCGCTGCCGTTCTTGTGGTTGACAGAGGTGAAGTGGTAGTGCCAATTGACTGTCCTTCGGCCATGGCGCTGGTGGATGAGCCGCCTGTATGAAGCTTTCCCGTGGCTGCAAAGGCTTCATGATGTCAGTGTACACAGTTCAAAGTACAGTCGCAGCTCCTTTGCTAAGATCGTGGGGCAGTTTGATTCTAGTAACTTACCGATGATCACAATTACTGCGATCAAGATACCCGTCAAGGCTGCAAATCCTGCAATCACCTTCTTGCTACGAGCAAACGCGAAACGCGACGTCCACGACGTCGGCGCCGAACCCTTCTCCAGAGTTGACATTATCACTGACCCCGACGCTCAACTCAACTCAAACAATCCCGAATATCTCACGTGCAAGTGAGTACGTGGATGCAAGAGATGAGAACATTTGGCGTTGCGGGAACTTTTTTTCTTCTCTAATAATTTTCGCACCAACAAAGACAAACTTAGTACCTCAGGTGTGTGTACCTAGATTTATGACGAGCACAGTAAGAAAAAGGATTTGCCAAGACTTTAATTGAGTGGTTATTAGGCTCCGGGCTGAATCGCAACATCGTGATTTGGTCGCTCAGCGCACCAAAGCGGCACGGCAGCAATGTTCATTTGCCAAGACCCGCTTGATCGCGCCACCGGGTATCGGCACGTACGTACATCGTACATAAGCTCAAGAAAGGGGTTGATCATATTGGTAGATCATGTAAGTCGATCTTATCACTGTTAGAATATTGACAGCCTCAGATAAAGTACATACATCAACTAATACAGTACATAATATCGCCTGCATGATAAGTGTGTCTGCTAGATAACAAGGGGGAGGATCGAGATGGACCTAGATGGACCTCGAATGCGGCAAACAGGAACTAAGACACTCAAGAGCACAGGCCAACAAGCCGAGAATAGATATAACGCCGACTTCACTTCATTACAAGATTAAAACTAAATTCAGTGTGCGAGAAACATCATATTAAGCACTATACAAAACTATTAGAGATGAAGCCATCAAACTCCCCTTCCTACCAGTACCCAGGTCATTATCATTACCAAGTAATCCGGTAGCTCTTAAGGTAGTTATCCCACTTCCCCGAGGATCCAACTAGATATATACTGGAGACTAAACAAAACCTACCTCGGAAGAGGCTATAATGTGTGTGTGTGCGTGTGTGTGTATGTGTGTGTGTGTGTGTGTGTGTGTGTGTGTGTGTGTGTGTATGTGTGCGTGTATGTGGATCAAGACTTACCATCACCAACCAAACGGCCTATCAAGCCGACATCAACTACCCATCTAGTTGTCAAGGTAGTGCACCGTCCTAATCGGCGCATTAGCAACCTCATCCATCCAGCGGATCCTGCGACTAATCGCCGCGCCATCATCATCACTCCCACTCCCACTCCCACTACTACTCTCACTCCTACTCTCACTATCCTCCTCCCCACTCTCCAACAGCCTCTCCAGATTCAACGCCTGCAGCGCCTCCACCACATGCTCGCCCGCGTCGAGCCCGAACACCCGCCCCCCCCTCTTCCCCCGCCGCGTCGACGCGCTCTTGGCGTACACGCTGCGCTCGCGGTCGTCCATCCCCGCGTACGCGTGCGCGAGAAGCACCAGGCACGTCTGCTGCACGGACTCGCAGGTGCGGACCGCGGAGGCGGCGACGCGCGCTTCGCAGGCGAGGTCCACGGCGGCGTCGGCGAGGGAGAGGGCGGAGTGCAGGGAGGAGCGCGTGGGGTGGCCCGAGCGAGGGTCGAGGAGGGAGGAGATCTGCAGGTGGAGGGTGGTGATTTGGGAGAGGGTGGACATGGTGGCTAGGTTAGGTAGGTAAGGTAAGTTGGGTTAGGTGGCTGGGTGATTTGTAAGGTCAGTTGTGATGGTGATGGTGGAATGGGTTTGTGAGGTAGCTGAGATATATATAGGTAGGTAGGTATAGTCTGTCCCTCTGCTCGCAGAGAAGAAGAAAAAAATGATGGCTTGATGGACTTAGTAAAAAAAAGATATCGGGTGAAAGATTAGCAATGTCAACGGGTTAAATAGCACCTGTGCGAAGCCACAAAGTCCATTGTGTCGCTTGATCGGCTGTGCTGAAAGAATGGCCGGTCAAAGAACGGGGGAAAATGGTATTGTGTGAGATGAGGACAGGACAAGAGAGGTGGTCAAAGAGATGGGGAGAGGCTTTTCGTTGTGGCGCAATGGTGATTGTGTAGTTGTTTTGGGGGGTGGTGAAAGGGGGGATAAGAAGGGGGAGGGAGTTACTTTGGGCAGTGTTACTGATCGAGTTATTGGGTATTTTCTTCACTCCCCTTAGGTCAGTAGTACGCACACATTTCAAGAGATTTCTTCCAGGAACTAAAGCGTCGCTATAAGCTTACTTAGAAGCATCAAGTCATTCAATATGTCTCACGACATGCAGCACGGAAGACTTAATACTTGCTACATCAACAGGCTAAGAGATGCCAAATTCTCCAAGAACCCTCACTCGATATCGCACTAGTTCGCAAGATACCTTTACGACCTTTCGAGCGACGCCCCTATGGGCAAGACATCTTGATATTATTTACATTTCCTAGGTACATATGCCCTCCAAATGCGCTTATCTACTAAATCCAGAATACGCTCGCTTTACCTACACAGAAAGACACTCATATATATATATATATATATAGGCAATCCGCATCATATCTGACCGATAGGCGCCACAGTCGGCTCTTGCAACGCAACCTTACACTGCGGCAACTCCACGCCATACGCATCCGTAGCCAAAATCGTCGCATTGCCACCGTCATCCTCCGTGACCACCTCAGGAACATACCAGCGCCGATTCCTCAGATCGCCATCCTGCGCGTTATCAAAGAAGTTCTGCGGCGCGAACATGATGCTACTAACCGCCTCCGAGTACAGCGTCACCGGAATGTCCTCGGCGCGCGTGAAGTGGTGCATGCCCAGGTTGAGCCACACAACGAGGTCCTCGTCCTCGACGCTCTCCCCGTCGAAGAACTTGGCGAAGTCCTGCTGCGGCCGCGACGGCAGGTTGAGGTTCTGCACGCTGTTGCCCCAGGGCTCCGCGTCGTGGTGCCGCGTGACGGCCAGGTGCGCCTTGGAGAGCGCGGTGTTGCGGCGCGAGAACGGCGACCTCAGCGTGCTGAGGCGGATGTTCGACTTCCCCGGCACGATGCGGTAGCCGCGGGGCGACCCCCACCGGTTCTTCGCCGCCGCCGCGTTCACCGCGTACATCGTCTGCCCGTTCTCCGCCCAGCTGAGCTCCGTCTCCGTCGCGACGTCGCGCGCCTCCAGCCGCAGCTGCTCGAACTCCCCCAGCTCCGGCCACCACGGCTGCGTCGTGTTCACCGCCCGCAGCTCCGTCACCTGCAGCCGGTTCGCGGTGCCCAGGACGTCGAAGTCCGCCTTCCACGTCAGCACGTGGTCGTGCAGCGACCCCTGCGTCGCCTCGTGGATCCGCGGCCCCCACGCGCCCTGCTCCCGGTAGAAGGGGGACGACTGCAGGTACCCCGACGCGCGGACGGTGATCTCGAGGGAGCCGTCGACGTGGAAGGCGTAGTCGAAGAGGTAGTCGTAGTTGCCGACGGTCGCGATCGAGCGCAGCGTCAGCAGCGACGCCTTGACGACGCCCAGGTTGGAGAAGCCGTAGTCGTTCGCGGCGCCGCCCGCGCGATGGCGCGACAGGGGGAACCCCGCGTCGGCCTCGAAGATGCATATGGCGTCGGGGTTCACCGTGGTGGCGTTGCGGTCGTGGACGGTGACGTTCCAGAACGTGGCGCCGAAGGGGCAGTCGAAGCCCGCGACGAGCGGGAACAGGTCGGCGCCGAGCTGGAAGTGCGTGTCGTGGTACACGGTCGTCGCGGCCTTGGGCTGGAACCCGCCGTACTGCGCCGCCGCCTCCTGCATCGACAGCTCGTACAGCACCCGCTCCCCCTTGAACCGCACGTCGAAGAGCATCACGCCCAGCGCCCGCGTGTGCGCCACGTAGAACGTCCACCCCAGGTACTCGACGTACTGCTGCGCGGCGTCGAGCCGGTACCGCTTCCCGCCGACCTCGAGGCTCTGCGGCGCGAACTTCTCCTCGAGGGGCCGCGCGCCCATCGACGGGTTGTGCTTCACGAGGGCCCAGTCGTCGCTGCGCGGCTGGTGGAAGTCCTCGGACAGCTCGCCGGCGGCGAACGCGGATTGCAGGTCGGGGACGGTGGGGAAGAAGCGGGAGTTGGTCACGAGGCCTTTTAGCCGGTAGAGAGAGGCGTCGGTGCCGGGGATGTCGAGCAGCACGAAGAAGTCGAGGGGGCGGAGGTAGCTGGTGGAGCCCGGGATCCGGAACATGATGATCTGGAAGGCCTGGTCGCCGTCGAACGAGGTGGGTGTTGTGGTGGTGGCGGAGAGAGTCGTCCGGGGGTCGGAGTAGCCGTAGAAGACGCCGCCGAGGAGAGAGGTGGTTATGTCGGTGAGGTTGGACATGATGGAGGCGAGCAGGGGCGCGGAGGCGTCGACGCGCTTCTGGTCGAAGTATCGGCCGTTGAAGGGGACTGAACCGCCTGTTCCGCCATTGTAGAGATAATCTAATTTTTGGATGGTGGTTTCGCTAGAAATTGGCAATGGGCCGATCATGTATTCCTGAGAAATCGGGTTGGCTCTTCCACCCTCGAAAATAATAGCGCGGGCCCATGGGCTAGGTTTTGATCCTGACCCGTCCAAGTACGGCAGAACGGCCGACTTGTTGACGGGAACGGTGTCGATGTACCAGACATAATTGTCATTGATGCCCGCCGTCTCAGGGTCCGTCAAGTTTAGCCCAGAGGCCGGGTCGTGGAGTAAATTCCAGACTGCCACATTATCCTCCGGTGATATCTGCGCCCAAACATTGGTTTTGGGGGCTGTCACTTTTTCTGCTGGCTCGTATAGTGAACATGCCGAGCAAGCAGCATCCGCATCAGAGTTGTTGCTCTGCGTGAATTGGGGCAGTAGAGTTTGTCTCCGGTATCCCAACGGCGGAACTGTGGCTGCGTCGGTAAACGGTGCAGCCAGGACTATAGCTATCGGTATCAATAGCTGATACATTATTTATTTATTTATTTTAAAACAAACGAAGCCCTTCGCTTCAGTGACACTCTCGCAACCAAACCCCATCGTCAACTACTCGGATTCAAGAATTGGACATATTTATATAAGGTTTACAACCCCTCTGCAGCATACATGCCGACTTCTCGTATACGACCAACTAATCATATGAAGGCCGCGAAAAAAAGGGGGGCCGTACCTATTGTTGCAATGCAGGTCATTTCTCCGACTTGGCAAGATAGGAAGATAACCAGCCATCCGCGGTTCCGCAGTCGGGGGTCGAGATAAGCATTTCAACTGTCGATGTTATACTCGGCCTCCGAATGAGTATAGACTGCTCTTGGCAAGGCGGTTCTGTCCAATGAGTAGAGGGTTGGGGCATTTATATCCATCGCGACGCTTAGTATTACCTAGTAGGGCATCGTTGAACTGCTTAGATGTTAGATTCTGTCAGAGATAGCAGCCTGGGAGTGATGTAATGCGCGGAATCATGATGCCGGGTTGGGATTTCGTACAGCTGTATAGGTAGGCATTTACTACATAGAGGTATATACGCAGTAGAAAGGGAACTATAGCTAGCCTAGTACCTACCTGAGGTGCCCAAAAGCTCATGTATAACAATCGTTGTGGACGGTTTCAGTAATTCCCTAGGCACCTATAGTAAATCATGAGTGCCTGCGTAAGTTATCAAACGGGTTATCTTCTATCCAACATGCAGAATCATACCTACTCATAACATGGGTTAGTCTTAGGTAAATGCCTAACCTAGGATGTAGAGATAGCAACAATAGTCTTTATTAAACATCAGCCATGCATAAATCCCAAGCTCCTGTATAACTAAAAACAATAATAGGATCATCCTTTGATGCTATGTGCGAGCTCAGCTGCCAGAAACAAAGTTGTCGATTGACTTTCTCAGGTCTAAACAAAAGCCTTTTGATTTCCTCCACCTAATGAACGTATTTTCCTTGTATCGAGAATGCCTTCCACCTTGTTGTTTGCATCAAGACCCGTACCGTCTTTCAATCCTTTTCACACACGTAGGTTGGTATTCGCTGCCTTCTAATCTTGGTACCTACCTAAGATATTTGAACATCAAAGAGAGAGGTATCACGACCGGTTCCACCCCACGGCCAACGCGATGTAAGCGCCCCGAGCGTGATGAGTCTAACGGCTCTAAAATCAAAATCGCTTGTAACCCAGTTGTAGCCGGAAGCGCAAATCAAAATAGTGTCCAGCATCGCTAGGAATAGGTAACACCCTAGCCTGCTCAAGGGACTCCTGACAAAGCACCACATAGCGCAAATCGTACTAAGGAGGGCGATGGGAAGGAGAACCTCTAGTACGTTTCCCGCACCAAAGAACGTGGAGTTAATGAGTGATAACATGATGCTGGGTGGTGAAATTGTCGTGTTGCTGTAGTAGATGGATCTCCGCTGGGCTTAGGAGAGTAAGCTGGATTGAAGATTGTGATGATGGGAATAAGTTTGGTCTTATTGGAGGTCGATTAACTGGATGAGTGGGTAGATTTCAGACTGAAGAGAAAGTACTAGGTACTCGCTATTTTTATAGATCTCAAATATACGTCCGAGTCCACGACTACGATGGAAGGTATACTCTTGAAGATATATGAATGGCTTGGTCTTAGAAACTACGGGTTTGAATCAGATGGGTCATTCTAGCTATAGCTATACCTAACCTCCCGCGATAGGTTTTGCTTGTTAACCTAGATGCTGATGATACGCTGGCATGTATTGAGAAAACAAAGAACCTAAACTGCCTTAAACCTGTCTTGAATTATACGATAATGCTTTTTATCCTACTTCAATAACCGACCTATGAGCCCAAGCGTGCACGCAAGAAGGCAGATTTCTATCCTGTTGCTCAAAATGTATAGCTGTCAAAAGCCTATGCTCTGTACGCTTCCCACATACCTCAACCATCAATTGCAAACCTCGAATAGCTCATATATGAAACGAACCACGAGGGACGTAAGTACTAATATAATCTAGAACTTCATGCGTAGTACCAAACATGCCAGACAAGAATTTTCAGCACGTACAGCCAGGGGTTTAATGCGAAAAGAAAGATGTGAAAGGCCAAGTTGATGGAAAAGCCTGCAATCTCGAACAAGACGTCAGTGATATCTTGCCAAAATGTCCAGACGAGGAAGAAGATGACCGCAAGAATCCAGATACACAGGAATTGAAATGCGGGAATGATGAGGCCAAATGTTTGTTGTATATCGTCCATGTTTGTGTTGGTTTTACGGCTGGCAGGTATATAATATATATATAAATATATATGTGCATGGGGGGGTATTTTGAGATGCAAAATAGTATATTACTAGCAGAGATTTTATACCAGCATTCCATACTACTAATGCTAGGTATTGGCACGCGCTCGAGTATCATTGTTGTATATGGGCATTGTTCACATATGACACTTCGTTTGTTATAATTAAGTAGATTCTTTCTTCGGTCCTGTACTTAATCAGGGGCACGTCGCCTTTCTCTCTTTGCTAGGATTAATTGAGACCAAGACTCGCTTTCTTTGATTATACAAAATGCGATTGATCGTAATGAAAAATAGAAAAATAGAAAAATAGAAAAATAGAAAAATAGAAAAATAGGGTGGTGGTTCAAATGCTGGTATCTGGGTGGTTACATACATCATTGATTGTGCATGGCATAGGTACATTACTAGGTAGTACCTAGGTCCTAGGATAGTTCGAGGTGGCTACATGCATTATGTATTGTACCTAGGTAGGTACCTACCTAGTAGCCAGCTGAGTGTCCAGATGTCGTGCATCATGCATAGGGCTGATAGCTGAAGTGGGGGTGGAGGGGCTAATGTCATAATGGCCGCCCGCCATGGCCGCCGTTAGTCTACTAGCTCTAGCGCCATCTACGTCAAAGCTTAGTGTGCCCCATAGCGCGTTTGTATCATAGTTGCCAGGGCATCCTTCCGAGAACAAGCTCGTACCTGGCAAATTTTAGGAAAACATATGTACGACATACCTAGTAGTAGTACGACACGGCGGGGGGACACGTGCTCCTTCCCCTCTCCCCCCCCAAAAAAAAAGGAAAAGGGAAAGGGGTTTGTTTGTTTCTGATCCCTTTCTTCCTTTATATTAAATCTCTCCGCAACACTGAATGCTGGCCCTCTTCGTATTTATCACTCATCAAATCTATCACATTCGGCCTGTCTCCGTAGTCCCTACATACGCGCTTGAATCTTCTATGGATTCCTGGTATCCACCTACACTTCTGAAATTATCATATACATACCTATATTACAACTTGGTAACTGTATCCTTTCTATACGGCGTCCGGGTTACCGTTTGCTGTGGGAACAATGCGAGACTCTTGCAATACTCACCTCCTTGTACCTACCTAGCTGGCCGATGTCAATAAGTTAGAAATCAAAATATGAAACAGATTCACCCTAGTAGGTAGTGCTAGGAGAAAAGCTTCTAGTAACCCTCCCCCTTAGTTAAATCTCGAGATCCCCGTGGCTTCAATCCTACCTAGGTAGCCATCGTTACATAGTACAATGGACCTCGAGAGGGTTGGAACTCATGTAGGCAGTAAGACTGTTCCGCGGTGGCTCCTATCAAGCTCATGCGGTCAAACAACGTTAGGGTCTTTCCTCTTTCCTCCGTGAGAGGGATCTTTTGGCAAGGCGAGCCTGACCACCGAATAATTCGACATGGCCTACGGTACTCTCAATACAACAGGCGGATCGTATACCGTGGGTAATGATCAACCCCACGATGTAGTCGCCTCTTCTTGGCGGGTGTTGAATATATACTACTAGGTAGTCTCAATGGAGGGTACAGATCTGACGCGCATACGATCTTTCAAATATGGGATTGTCCGACTTTCTTTACTGGGAAATGAGCAGGAGTGTTCTGGAACATCAATCAATCTCTTCGTTTCGACCATCTCTATAAGTGCTTGAAAGCCTGCAGTGGTGCAACAATTGGCTGTCAAAGCCTGTGCAGAAAGGCAGGATTGAGACTTCTAAGTTCGAGGACAGGATCTATGGTATATCACCGAGAAGGACGCTCGAGAGGTGCCTCAAAGTGCCTAGCCTATTCTCGACTCTAAGCAGCTGCTCTTTGATCACTGTTGGATAGTTATAAGGTACTCCACAGTCGACTTTGAAACTCGAACCCTGCCTCGACCCAGCTGCTGCCAGTGTTCTTATTCTAGCACCCATCATTCCATACCTAGTATCCTGAAGCTCACTTCTACCATAACAAGTCCATTGCTTATTTCATAGGTGCTTTACCCAACCCGAGTACCTGCATCTGCTACAAGACCTTCGCTACGATTTCTCGACTTAGGTCGTCCCGATAATTCATTCGCAGACTTGATCGTCTAGTATATCGTCATTCTTTTTCGACTCCTAGTAAGTCCTCTCACCCCTTCTGGCAAATTAATCCGATAAGCAAATGTGGCTTGTATAAGCTGTCGCTTCGAGATGTAGAACCACATCGACGCGTCGAGGCATTGTGTCTTCTCGAATGGCATGCGAATAAAGGCATCCCACGCATAAGAAGAATATTGACTAATATGTCTGTGGATAGCTCATTTGCTCTCGCGGCTAAAGCTCAATCCAAGATTGAAAGATTTGCATCACTAATCGCTTCGTTCACCAAGCTTAGGACAACAATTCCCTTCCGTTGTCGGTAAGCCTGTGACCACAATAGCTAGCAAGGTATAAAGACTAATATCTGCCGATGAATAGTCATAATGAATGACTATCAATCGAACATGGATCCTATGATACAAAATCAGGCAGCAGGATTCGATATGAACCACACCATGAATCCGATGGGCATGGTGGGCGAGTGGAACGGGACGGGAGAACTAGTCTGGAACAACATGGACATAGATGAAGACTACTATTGGGGCTCGCAACAACCCAATTCCCCAAACCGCCATTACCGCTATGTCTCATTAAACACGGCAGCAGACGCGGCCTCATATCTAATGCCCACCGAGCCTCTGTTTGGCGAGAGCTGGGGGATGGTACCAGCTACATCGACAGGAGAACAGAACCGCACAAATCTAGAATACTCCTCTTTAGCTGGAGCCGGAGGAGCGAAGGATAATGGACGAGTTAATGGACGAGTTAATGGACGAGTTAATGGACGAGTTAATGGACGAGTTAATGGACGAGTTAATGGACGAGTTAATGGACGAGTTAATGGACGAGTTAATGGACGAGTTAATGGACGAGTTCGTGGTGAGTCATGCTTCAGCCTGCCCAGTACTTCCCTACCTCACTGCCTACCCGATGATTAATAGCTCCGCCTCATAACGGGCAGTAGTCATTTCCGCCTAAAAATACTACATAGCAGAATTTACTGATATATAAGACGCAGGCCTTCAAAAGTCGGGTTCGAGGTCAGGTCAAGAAAGCCCAAAGGATGACAATTGGTCTTATGCTATGGAAGTATGGCCAGCTTTTGATGAACCAGGTACGTTGATTTGATTTCCCTTTATTTGTTTTATATTTCCAGTTATGGATTAGTTTCAATATTTCTATTTATTTATTTGATTCTTTGATTTTCCTCTACATTCCAAAAACAGCTCGAACACCCCCAATTCAACCCCTACGAGCCTTATAACACGCTCCATACATGTACATGTACCCTAAATCCCTGCAACTGTGGAGCAAAGCTACCTAGGCACCCATGTCATTGTGGACGCTTTCCCCGATTTGGCCAAAACGAGGCCAGCTTCTATCGAGGCTAGGCTTTATCTGTCCAGATTCTGTCGGCGCTAGACTTGATATGGCCAAATCAAGGCAAAGCAACCCCAGCACTCTAACTGTCTATGTATTACCGTTGATCAGATCAGAAATGTGGGCCGTGGGTGATCTACGCTACCCCGCTTCCCCACGTTCTAGCATTTAAAGCGGTACCGTTCAAATGTTTGACATTAAATACTTTACATATTTCATAATTGTGCATTGTGGTACATTTCATATTTTTTCAGCTCGCGTCTTCCCTCAGCCTCACCTTGAAGCTGTACACTCACTCACTCACGTTCATTGACATTGACCTTAACAATCATTTTCATTCACTTTGTGAATGATCCAACTCATATTCAATCCTTACCTTTAACTAATTGCCTTTTGTTCCCATACCCAATTAGGTTCTCGAGACGTCTACTACCACGACTACTCCATCAAGGAGAATTTGAGACAAAAAGAGATCAACTTTCAATATAAGGTGACGACTTCGACTGAGGAAGGAACTTATTGCCGCCAATATATATTGGACCGGGCCGATCGATTCAACGACAAGAAACGCCTTCGATTTATGCAGACATTCAGCAACAGTCGGTGGTATAACAAGTCGCTTGACAATTACACGTTCACGATGAGCATCGCTCATCAGGAAAGCGACGCTGTCGCGCCCAGCAATTACCCTATGACCCATGGTCCCCAGCTGGCCACTCAACCCGCCGTCCTTCACCCCGCCGGCATGAATCCTACAGGCATGTTACCTGCCACCGCTTTCCCAGTCAACCAAGGAAATGAGCACCATGGCTTTTATGCAAATATGCCAGCCAATGCAGGGTCCGCTGCGGCTAATATGGGTTTTGCCCCGCTGACCCCTCCCCCGGACAACCTTTTTGTTCCAGAGCAGGTCAATCTTCACCAAGTCGACCTCGAGGAGGATGACTCCGAGGACGATGACTCCGAGGACGATGACCCCGAGGACGATAACCCCGAGGACGATAATCCCGAGGACGATGACCCCGAGGACGATAACCCCGAGGACGATTGCCCCGAGGACGACGACCCCCAAGAGCACAACCCCCCAGAGCACAAACCCCAAGATGGCGACCAGTCGAATACCATTATGCCTCCTATTGTGAGGCCCAATCGCACAGTCACAAGAAACGATGAAGGCCAGATTTGTTGCATCCGGGAGAACTGCGAAGAAGGCAACCCAATTTTTAAACGCAAGTGCGAGTGGTCGTAAGTTCATACCATTCCTTGTAAAAGGAAACAGCAATTAACGAATCGCACTAACCCTTCTTCTATTCTTTCTAGGAAACATATGGATAAGCACGAGCGTCCATATACATGCATCGTAAACATGTGTCCCAAGCAGCAAGCTGGATTTACGTACACTGGCGGTCTGAGACGACACTACAAAGAAGTGCACCGTTTTCAGGATAAAAAGGACATTAAGAATGATAAAGAGAAACCGAAAACTTTTACCTGTCCCCATCCTAGTTGCGTTCGCCATTCTCAAGAAAGAGGATTCATGCGGCAGGAAAACCTCAGTGAGCATGTCCGCCGCGTGCATACCGGCGTTGTGCCAAATAACCAAGCCGATGCTCAACAAGCCGGAGCGCGACCTGCTGAAGCGCAACCAGCAGAGACGCAGCCAGCAGAGGCGCAGCCAGCAGAGGCGCAGCCAGCACAAGCGCAGCCAGCCAGAGCACAGCGAGGCAAAGCGTCGCGAGCTAGAGCAACGCGAGCCAGAGCTCCAGCAAAGGTTGCTGGCCAGAAGCGGAAGGCGGAAGGCGATCTCCGCGAGGAGAATAAACGCCTGGTGACAGAGATTAAGAGCCTTCGCGAGAAGGTTACTGGATTGCAAGCCGAACTTCGAAACCGCTCGGCTTATCAACATCAGCCAGCCGGACAGATTGGGTCTGGTCAGACGGTTCAGCCTAGTCAGGAGCTACAGGCTCCTTCCAACATTGAGGCGGTTCGAGGGAGTTCCCAAGCCTAGGGTGCTTCGGGAATCAACTCTCACTCGGACTATCCTATCCCGAGCCTTGGAGGTTCTCGCTTTGATCTCAACGCTCCTACAACTGCTCCGCAGTTTTCCGCAGCCCAGGGCTACCCTGATTTGAACTTCAACCCTCAGCTGCAAAATGCTGGCGCGGCTCCAACCGCTTCGTATTTCAACCACGACCGAACTTACCAGGCACCGGGGATTCGAAATGCCGAAGCCCCTTCCAACACTGAACAGCGTCAGCAGTATCCCGCCGATCGAGGGTTTTCGGATATTGACTTCGACCTAAACAACATCGACCCAGCGCTTAGAGATACGCAAGATTCTTCGAATGATGACGCGGCTCTTGACGTTTCCGCGCTCGATGATATCCAGGGACTATCTTCCCCCCAGCAGAACTTTTCTGCGCCGGAGCCCCAGAGTGCTCCTACTACTACCGCAGCCCACGATATCCAGGCAACCTCTTTCCCCCAGCAGAACATTTCTGCGCCGGAGCTCCAGAGTGCTCCCACTATTAACGCGACTCATGATACCCAGGCAACATCTTTCCCCCAACCTACTTCAGTCGTTTCGGAGCTCCAGAATGCTTCCGGTAGTAACGCGGCTCGACAACACTCTACATTTCTCGATCTCCCGACCTCTTCCTTCCCCAGCCTCTCTTCTTGGCAACAGTGATTTCTCGTTGTTTTTCTTCTCCTTTCTATCTCATGATACCCCGCATGGTGATTAGGTGTTTGGTGGCCCCTGTGTTTTTGAGATTTGGGGATATGGACGACCACGCTTTGATATGAAAGAGAGTTTGGCAACGATAGGACGATAGTTGGGGGTTTTTCGGATCGGATCGGATCGACATTGATATTGCATTGCATTTCTTGAGGTCGACAACATTTGTTTCCGGCATCTTGTTTCTCATGAAGGAGAAGACACGAATAATGACGATCGATTTGGTGAACGGTACGATATGATAAGGGTCCTGGGTTTTCGATACGAGTTCCGGAAATCCTGGTACATGGGATGATACACATTGATGTGTTGTCCGAAGGTTGTGTTTTTTTCATCCTCTCGAGAAGGGATGATCGACGATGATGATGGATGGAAGGAGGTCTGGTTTTTTTCCCGACAGCAACTCGTGTGCTCAGGGTAAACTCCTATGACGATGATTGACAATGGGTCTTTGGGGCCTAGGTATATTTGGACTGGGGATGTCTTGTGTTGTCCAAAGAACGATGAAGGGTACATGATGCTCTTGTGCATCATCTCCTCGATGATGATGGATCCACGGATGGATGGATGGATTTTTCGATTGTTTTACTATTCCACGATGAGTTTATCTGGTTCTCGATGGCCTTACGCTTGGACAAAGGACACGTTTAGGAGACGTGTGCTTTTTTTCTTTTTGTCCAGGTGTCTAGGCGGAAGCTTCTTTCCCCAAAGCAGCAGTGGGGGGTGTTGCTGCTGCTGCTTAGGGCGGGGGGAGGAAGGCTTTCCATCGAGATACTTAGATAGACGGGAGAGATCGTGTTGACTTTCTGATGTATCTCTATAGGACGAGTAACGTCATTGATCAGGAAAAAAACTGAACTGCCAGTAATTGAGATATTTTTATGGCAAAACCAAAGGACTGAAGAAGTGAGTGACTGGAGGACTGACCTGGTGAGTGGAACTGCTTGCTACTGTGTTATGTGTGCTGTGTTTGATATGCGTGTTACGTTTGCCTAACGCGCATGTCTTGCCCCAGTTCCCCGGGGATAATAACATATACCAGGCATGCTTGCGTAGGCAGCACACTGTAACACTATAGCACCATAACACTGTACCTAGCTATTAACGTAGCTGTAGCTGTAGCTGTAGAGACGGTGATATACATATTATATTATCGTCGTCGGCCTGAGTGAGGTAGGAAGACATGGGTTACTTACTATCGTTGATCGTCGCCCTGAGGAGACCTGAGGCTGGAAGGGTGACAGGTTGCCTGGTGGCCTGGCGTTGGATATCTTGCTCATTACTGCTGTATTTATCGCGTAGGGTGCGTTTATCTCTCTCTCTCTCTCTCTTAGGTGCGCATGTAAATTTAACTACCTAACCTAGATTACCGTAGGCGGCGCGTGGATGCCCTGCGCACGAAGGTGGGCTGGCTTATCTAGGTACTTACTTGTGTGTGTGCCTGCTGGCCTGGTATATCTGGTCGTATAGTGTGAATGGGGAGGGAAGTGTGTATGGTGTGTGTGTGTGTGTGTATATGTGTATTTACTGGCAACCTGGACGGACACACCTTGATGGCGGGAGCGTTGCGGGTTTTGACTGTGCGCGTGCGTGCGTGCGTGACTGTTGTTAGTGCTGTTACTAGAGTTATTATCACAGTTACTGCTGTTGTTGTTGTCACTGTTACTGTTACTATACTGCTAGTTCTACCGTGTTGCTGTTACTATGGATGGCTGCTGCTTTGACTGTTATGGTTGTTGTGGTTATGGCGTGGATATACAGTACATACATACATACACCTTGTGAAGAGATCGTGCGTGTACGCTGTATTGGATATCTAGGTATCTACCAGCCTGTCTACACACCTACGCAAGGGACGTGTCTAAATCGTGAGTTGATGTATGTAGGTCAGGCGGGTAGATTGGGCTTTGGCAATTACGGCGTGATACCATAGGGAATGGGATGAGATGGGATGAGTTATTCCCTCTCGTCGCACTTGTTACTGGCGCGAGGCGCGGGTATGTTTAGACAGAGCAGTGTATCTAGCTAGTTATGCTATCCCAGCTCGAGATCATGTGTATATTAGAAGGGCACTGTCTAGAACGGTGCGGCAAAGCTTGAAAGACTTGTCCGCGTGCGTCATGCGTTGGGTGCTATGGCACCTGATGTATTGTACAAATGCAGATTTTTAGATGGTCTTGTATTACATATCTGTGCTTCTATGTATGCTTCTATATAGGTAGGTGTCTATGTAGGCAGGGCTGGGGAGAGGAGAACTACATAATGAAGTTGTTTTTATCGTTGCTGACTCATCGGTGTCCAGATAACTACCTGCTTATGATAGCTTTATATATACACAGGTATGTGACTGAAAGCACCTGTGTAGGTATGAATGTGGTACAAGCGGACACCCGGGACGGAAGGATTGCAGTCTCGCGGCCTGTCGTGGGCTAGGAGGATGTATTTATCTATTTAGAATATGGCCTTGACTGCTGACATAAGACATCGCAGTCACTATTATACTACATCTTCGCGATGTCCTCCAGGTGTTTGTTCACAATTGATGTTGTTTTCGGTATCTACGTGACACAGCGTCGTTACTACTACACATTTTTGTAGTACTGGGCACTACATATTGACATAAACATAGATAGTACCTAACTACCTGGGTGCCTACATGATGAGGGACATGTAGAATACACATGCTGTGAGGCGCAGGCGTGTATGCAGGTTGTACATGTAGTACTCAGGCCTTGAGCGTACATGCTATCGCGCAATTCGACCCTCGCTATGAGGTCTTTTTTTTTTTTTCTTTTTTTACTACCTTTGTTACCTGCCTCTCTTAGACGCGGTAAAGACAAAAGGAATGGGTTTGGTGACCGAGGCAAAGGCCTGGGCTTTAAGCTAGGAAATCCTACTGACCCGCAATGGTTAACTGAGGCATCTTTCCTTCTTCTTCAGCTTTCAATATCCTTTCTGTCTTCTTCAGCTTTTAATATGTACTTCAGCCACCACTGGAATTATATTATATGTTACCTATCAGTTATCAGTTGATCGCCGTCAGCAGCAACAGGTCTCGGATAGCGGCTGCTGTCAGAGTTAGAGCGCGCTGGGAGGGTTCAGATCATTTTAATAGTGGAAGAAGCTAATATATTTTTAGCGGGACGTGCCAAGCCGGGTGGCTCCTCTAGCTTCTAGTAGCTTAGCTAGCTCCTTAGCTATTCGCCCTATTCAGGTACAGGCTACAGCTAGCCCCCCTATTATGTATTGTACGTGCATTAGGTGCATTAGGTAGATTAGATGAGAGATCCTTACAGAGGGCTCGGCTAATGTTAGTGTTAATCATTACAATGCTTTCTACCTAGTAGGTACCTACTTTCTAGGTACTATGTACTACTAATTTAGTACTTAGTAGTTACATAACATGTCAAAAAAAAAAAAAACAACAACAAATATATTACCAACAAGTACAAGAACAAGAATAAATACAAAAACAAAAAAAAAGAAAACCGACATACATACTTTACGAATCGGAATGGTCTTCCGGCCCAAAGCACGGTTCTCCAAAACCGTAGTCCTTACGTCGTTGTATCCGAAGTGGGATATCAAAGCAACCCAACGATGCATGGAACCGGGTATGTAGCGGTAATCTGTTTCTTCCACCTTACGAGCAGCCAAGCGTCCATTTGCGGCCATATATTGCGTTTAAATGGCCAGCTCAAGGAAGCAACTTTTACATAGTTAGTAGTTATGTACTTTTCATGTCCAACTACTACATGTAGGTATCTAATACGTACACTTCTCAGACCCATGATCACTAGCCTACATGCAGGCTAGACCCTTCAAATCCAGCTGCTATTCTATGTATACAACTATACATACCTACACTGTGCTACACAGTTCCCACATCTCGCAAAGAAGCGGCACCTACGATGTCGTGATCTGCCAAGTGACCTACTAGGTAGTATTCTGTCTCTTGTCCTGCCATCGCAGGAATATGCGTGCCAGGGATCATATGTCAGGGGAGAACACGCTCGCTCGCTCATCGAATCCCGGAACCTGTTTTCGTATAGTATGTGCATAGTAGTGTAGGTCGAGCATAATAATAACAAAGGAAAAGGAAGTGTAGGCAGTCTAGTACGTAAGTATATAAGATCACTGCTTCCATTTTTCCACTTCACTTCCCCAATCCTTGAACTTGATTCTCTCGTTTCCATTCCCAAGCTCATAGTTATATAGGTAGCCAGGCTAGGTTTCAAGGCAAGACACATAGGTGCCTACTACCCGGTCAACATCATGAAAGGCTTCACTTCCATCCTATCCCTCGCTAGCGCCGTGATCGGTGTCGCCTGCGCCGAGCCAATCTACGATGCCATCATCATAGGCGGCGGTCCCTCGGGACTAAGTGCTTTGAGTGGTCTGGCGCGCGTGCGTAGAAACGCCCTCTTGATCGACTCGGGAGAGTATCGCAACAATCCCACGCGACATATGCACGACGTCATCGGTTTCGACGGTTAGTTCTCCCCTCCCTCACATTCTCCCTTACCTTCCCCTTAGCTACATAGGCTATCATCCTATTTTACATCTACCACCTACATGTCCTACCCACCCCCCACTAACACATATATCCCCCCCTCCCAGGTGTCACACCCGCCTACTACCGCTGGGCCGCGCGCTCGCAAATATCGCACTACCCCACCGCCTCCGCCATCAACGGCACCGTCACCAGCGTCGACGCCCTCAACAACAACACCCTCTTCACCGCGCACACCACCTTCCCCAACGGCACCTCGGCCCCCCTCTCGGCCCGCAAGCTCGTCCTCGCCACCGGCCTGCGCGACCTCATCCCCTCCACCCCCGGGCTGCTCGAGAACTGGGGCAAGGGCATCTTCTGGTGCCCCTGGTGCGACGGCCACGAGCACGCCGACCAGTCCCTCGGCCTGCTCGTGCCGCTCGAGGAGGCCGCGAGCTCGGCGCGCGAGATCGCCACGCTGAACAAGGACGTCATCGCCTTCGTCAACGGCACCGACACCCCCGCCGCCCGCGACGCCGCCGAGCGCAGCTTCCCCGAGTGGGAGCGCTACCTCGCGATCAACAACGTGCGCGTGGAGAACCGCACGATCGCGCGCATCAGCCGGCTCCGCGACGGCGCCGCGCACCCCGCCGACCCGAGCCTGCCGACCGCGCCGGAGCTCGACCTGTTCCGCGTCGACTTTGCCGAGGGCGAGGGCGGGGCGCCGGTCGAGCGCGCGGCCTTCTTCGCGAGCTTCCCCGACGCGCAGAAGTCGGACGTGGGCGAGCGCATGGGCGTCCAGCTGTGGGGGGGACGGCTGGCGGCGGACGGGACGAGGGGGCTCGCGACGAATGTCCCGGGCGTGTACGCGGTGGGCGACGCAAACTCGGATAATGTGACGAATGTCCCGCACGCGCTGTTCAGCGGGAAGAGGACGGCGGTGTACTTGCATGGTGGGTTTGCGTGGCTTCTTTTCCTTGTTTTTTTTTTCTGTGTTTGTGGTTGTGGTTGTGGTTGTTGCGCGGGACTTGAGCTGTGATGTTATACATTCTGTGCAATAATAGTGCTAACCTCGATATCACACACAGTCCAACTCGCCCGCGAAGAAGCCCAGCGCCAGTTAGCCGCCAACAGCACCGACACCGACACCGCCGCCGTCGCCAAGCGCGCGCTCGATCTACGCTCCGTCTGGGAGGAGATGAACCCGCGCGATATCCTGTATGCTGGGGAGTTCGACCAGTAGGGTAGGGTACCTTACACCTATAATACACTATGTGAGGGATAATGAGGGAAGAGATATCTTAATTATCTATCTATCTATCTAGGAAGGTGGCCAGACTTGGGTATGTGTATAAGTCAGGTGGAAGGAAGTGTTGTCTAATGAATGCATGTCACGATGCTTAGGTAGGTAGGTACTATTGAGGGGTATGTGTAGGTATCTATCTATCTACATGGCTTTGGTTCTTGTATATATATATAATAGGTATATATGTAATGCAAGCTAGGAACCCCCAAAAAATGAAGGGATGGGAAATGCGGGAAGTTTGGGGGGGAAAGAGGTAGGTAATTAATACAGAATCATGGAACTTACGCTGCACTATCTATCTATCTATCTATCTATCTATCTATCCATCTATCTATCTCACTTACACCAGTTCGTCGGGTGACATGGCAAAGTTGTACATAGGTCAGCGTTATTTGTAGTTTACGTACGGCTTTGAGGTTCATCGTTACGGTCACTGTTGTAACCTAGATGACTAACTAACTAACCAACCACACAACCAACTATCTACGAATGCTTACCTAGTAGTTAGGTACCTACCTACTCGCCTAGTCACTAACTAGGTAGTATTATGTACCGTATATTTTCGGCATTATGGTCCTCTTGTTGGCTCCACTTATTAATGCGCTTTACCTAATTAGGGTGATTTACCCCAAGGTTTATTCAACTACACCTCATTTCGGAGGGATTCTTATCCGATTCATACAATATTAGCACGCAATGTCACGTGTCACCACGTGATACCTGCTCTTTAATATCTATGTTTAGCTGTTATTTCTTAATAGATATATGGATATTTAAAGCTTTTTACTTAATGCGTAATACTTTAAACTTATCTTTATTGAAAAAACACAAAAGTAAGATAGGTAGAATTATGATCACGTGGATTTTGATAACACTAGTACTAGAGCCTCAGCACTGAACTAACCAATTTAGGCAAGGCGTACAGATAAGTGGAGCTAACAAGAGGACCATAATGCCGAAAATATACGGTACCTACGTATGTATGTAGAGTTATATCCATCAGATACATACATACCTAACTTTATAAAGCGTTCTTGTTTCGTTTCAAGTTTCTATCCCACTTAATACCTATGTAAAGGTAAAGGTACAACTGCTCAAGTAACAGATACTAGAAACTCAAGTACTAATTAGTAAAACTTTACTAAGGAGGGACGAGTTAAATGTAAAGTTTTACTTAATAAAATCGTGTAGTGGAGCCGTGCCTATGAGTGAAAATTTCAAGCTCGGACTCTGTTTCCCGCAGAAACTGATAAGATAAGGAGCTGAGCCTCCACAGCCTCAATTCAGCCACTTTCTATTTAATTCCATTGATAAGATAAGCTCAGCCTCCACAGCCTTAAATCAGCCACTTTCCATTCAATTCCATCCATTCAGTTCCATTCTTAATAATCAAAGCTGACTAATCCAATCCATCTTTTCTAATTCTTCCATTCCAACTTCTTCTTTTCAACTTTTTTCCATTCAATCCATTTAATCCATTTGATCCATTTGATCCATTTGATCCATTTGATCCATTTAATCCATCTTATTAATCATCTTCAACACCACTACCTAAATCAAATACTTCAAGAAATATTTGAAATAATTGATTTACATGGTGGTGTTGAAGGTGGTGTGGAAGGTGGTTTGCTGGATTTGGGGGCTGAAAAGCGATGCACCCAATCAATCAATCAACAGCTTGAAAAGTTGGCTCCAAACGTTTCACTTTTTACTAGCGGCTCAATAGGTCCAGATTTGAGCCAACAGGATGGCTTCAATTTCAATAGGCTTACTAGCGCTTAGTTTGCCTGACTGTTTGCCTTGGATGGTTGGGGTACGTACTGATGGAGCGTGCTCTAGACCGGTCTATATAAGGGCTCTCAACCCCCAAGCTGTTGTAATCCTTTTCTTCCTCCTTTCAACCACTTTTCAGGTTTCAAGGGCTTTCAAGAGCTTTTCAAGAGCTTTTCAAGAGCTTTTCAAGAGCCACACAGCCCCAACCCAGTTGATCTATTCAATTAATGGCTGATACACCCATTCCGAGGCGGGTCGGCCGGCCCCGGAATGCTGCGCTGCCGCCGCCGCTGCCGTGACCTGCTCCAGGAGAGCTTTCGGAGCTTCCTGGAGGGTTTATCCCTGACGCTAACATGTACCATCAGCCGTAAATCCCCCCTGGGGCAGTCCCATCGCCGCAAGCGGTTCCCAAATACAGCCGGCCTCCGACAACCGGCTTTCCTCCGAACCTCCCTCCCATACTCCGATAAATCCCCCCAATCCGACAATTTCTCCCCATCCGGCCGAGCCGATTCCAGCCCTAATACCAGTAAGTCCCGGCGCATGGGTTGATCTAGGCTTAGTAGATGGGGCCACTTGGTACTCTCAACAATATCATGTGGCCTGGAGGTATGTATAATTTACTCTTTTCACGTGTGAGTCCGGTCCGTCCATTACGCCGGTATTCCGACCGTCACGTGAGTACCACGTAATCCATGCCAAAGGATCCCGTCGTCACTCGCGTGAGTATTATGTAATCGGTGTCTGATGTGAAAGGAACTTACCGTCACGTGATTGTTATGTAACTATTGCCTTACGTGAAAGAAAGTGCCCACCCAAACTGGCCAATGCCTGGCTTTTAATTGGGTTAAACCATTGGGTGATTTAAACCTGTTTTTCTTCTTTTCGAGCGGAGCGAGCAGCACTCCGCAGGAGCCGCCGGAGGCATGATTAAATGTTTACTGTTTAAATAAGATAAAAACAAAAAATAAGAGTCTTGCTATCCGCACCTCATAAAATTGCTATCGGGGCTTATCCGCATCCTAATACATCTGCGCAAGTTTTTTTACACTAGTGTCACATTAGTATATATTAGTATGCATTAGTCTGGAAAGGCGGTAAGACTAGCGCGCCCCACTTTCATTATACACTTAATCAATTAATTTATTTATAAAGTTTTATTTAATATATTGCGATAATTGTTATAATAGTAATTAATATTTATTTATTTAATTTATTTTTTTCGTTTTTTTATATAATTTTTTATAATTTATTTATTATACGAGGTTTTATATTATTATTTTTTTTTTTTATTTGTGTGTTTATTTAATTAAAATGGTAAGTTTTAACTTATTTTTTAAGTTAAAGGGGCGTTTTTATTAACGGCTTTAAATTAATTATAATATTATTATTATAATTATAAAAAGTGGTGTTAAAGTAATAATATTTATAAAGTTAAATTATTAAAAATTATTACCATGTTTTTATTATAAAAGTTAACGTTATATATTATTATTTATAAGGTGATTATTTTAAGTTTAATTTAATTATTTAAGTTATAATTTTTATATAATTTATAATACTTATATATTTTATAATAATTATATTAATGTAAAAGTGTTTTTATTAAATAAGTTATAATTTTAAGGTTTATCACGTGTATTAATAATTAAATAAAGGTTTAAAATATATAAGTAAAAATATTTTTTTATTAGATTTTATTTTAATTATTAATATCGGTTAATATTTATTTTTTTAAGGGTTTTTTAAGTTATTAATTTAAGGATTATATTATAAATATACGAAATATCGTATTACTTTTTTATATTATTAATATAAGGTTTTAAATTTTTTTATTTAATTAAAAAATCGAGTATTTTTCGGTATTATATAATAAAAAGGTTAATATAATAATAAGAAATTTAACGAGGTAATTTTTTAAGTTATTCGATTTTTATATATTTTTAATAAAAGCGTTTTACTTATGTATTTTATGTTATATTAAATTTACGTTGTTATTTTATAATTATTTTTTTAATAATTAATCGTATTTTTAAAAGGTTATTACGGTTATAAATAAAGTAAGTTTTTAAGTTTTAATAAATTATTTTAATAAAAAATGTGGTTTTTTAATTATAATTTATATTAATAAATATATAATAAGTTACTTATTTATGTTTAACCTTTATATATTTTTTATTAATATATGTAAAAATTTTTTTTTAATTATGAAATTTATTTTATAAACGTTTTTATGTAATTTTAAATTAATTTTTAATTTAAGTAAATATTATATGTTTTTATAAATTAAATAAATTTATGCGAAAATAAAAAGTGTTAATTAATAATTAATTAAGAATTTTTTAAAGGGCTTTTATAAAGGCATTTAATTATTAAATGTTATTTTTATTATCGTTTAATATATTATTTAAGTCGATTAATTTAAGCGGAAATTTTTAATGTTTTTTAACGTTTAAAACGATATTTTAATTAATATAAAAAACGTATAATTATAATTTAATAAAAAGTATATAAATTTAAAATATATTTTATTTAACGTTATTATAATTAATAATAATTATTTTTAATAAAGAAATTTTAAGTTATATATAAATTTATTTAATATTAGCGATAATTTAATTAAACTTTTTAAAGTATTTATTATTTATAAAGTTATATATAATATTTGTAATTATTTTAATTAAAGTAATTATTATATTTATAAAAAAAGGTATTTTAAACTTATTTATTTTATATGTAATATTAAAAAAAAGTATTAAAGGATATTTTTATTATATGTTAATATAAAATAATTTAAATTATAAGTAATTAATTATACGATTTATTTTAACGGTATTTTTATATATAAAATGTGTAATTTTTTCTTATTTTAATTAACGAATTAATGTTTATATAAAAGTGTAACCGTTTAATTATTACGAATATAATTATTAACGATAATTATAAATATTTTTATTTATAAATTATACGTTAAAAAATTATTTTAAAAAAGTAATAACGATATTATATAAACGTATTTTAAGAAAAAATAAGTTTTTCACGACTTTTTTTATTTTAATAATTAAGTTATAAAGGTAAATAAAAGTAAATAAGTTTTTAATAAAGTTATAATTAATATATTAATTATAATTTTAAGATATTTTAAATAGTTAAAGTTAATTATTTAACTTTAAAAAAATAACATTAGTTTTTTACGTATAATTAATTTTATAAATAATCGATTTACGAATATTATTATTTTTTAAAGGTTAAATTATACTTTTAAAATATGTTAATTTAATAAAAATAAGTTTTTTATTACGATAATATTTTAAGCGTTTTTTAATAATAATAAATTTAATTAATTTAATAAAAGTAAAAAAATTAATCATAAGCTTTTTATAAAACTTATATAAAAATTTAAAAATAAGTTAATAATTTAAAAGTGGGTTTAATAAAAGCGGGGGGTTAAAGGTATTTATTATATTAAACGTTAAAATAATATATAAAAAAAAAAAATTAAATAAGTAAAAATTAATTATAATTTATTAAAGTAATTTATAATAAAAATAATTTTACCGGTTTTAAATTTACCGCTTTTTAACATTAATATAAATTAATGTAAATTAATGTAAACTAATATAAGTTAATATAAATTAATGTATATTAATAAATAAAAAAACTTACGTAAATATATTAAAGTGCGGATAAGCCTCGATAATAATTTTATAAAATACGAATAATAAAACTTAAAAATAAAGTAAAATAATATTTAAAATTAAAATTATGAGTGTTGCTATCCGTACTCCTATTTTTTGCTATCGGGGCTTTATCCGTACTTCTATACATCCCATACATCCCTTAAACCTTAAATCCGGGCCTAATTTAGTGCCCCTAGCGCCCCCAGCTGCCCACATCAATTGAATCCAAATAACTCTCTGAAACATATAGCCACAAACGTGCAACCAAATTCAATTGAAAGAGCATTCAAATACCGATTGATTGATATAGGTCTCGAATTGAGGCGATACTCGGTCGCAAAGTTATTCAAGAAAGTAGGTGGCAGCCCGGGAAGCACGTGACAGCCCTTAGGGCCACACTAAGGGCCCTTAGAGCCCTTAGAGCCCTTAGACCCAAACCTTACTCAACAGTTTCAACCTTGAATAACTTTCCAACCACATGTCGCACCAGGATGCACCCGGATTCAATTGAAAGAGAATTCAATTACCGATTGATTGATGCCAGCTGCAAATTGAGGCGATACGTGGTCGAAGAGTTATGTTGGTATTTGTCTCGACAGCAGTCACGTGACACTCCTTAGCGTGGCCCGAGCGGCTCTAGGGCTCTTAGGCGGCTCTAAGGGCCCTTAGCGTGGCACCAAGAGCTCTTAGTGTGGCTTTAAGGTTAGTCACGTGCCGCCCGGCTTGCCACCTACTTTCTTGAATAACTTTGCGACCGAGTATCGCCTCAATTCGAGACCTATATCAATCAATCGGTATTTGAATGCTCTTTCAATTGAATTTGGTTGCACGTTTGTGGCTATATGTTTCAGAGAGTTATTTGGATTCAATTGATGTGGGCAGCTGGGGGCGCTAGGGGCACTAAATTAGGCCCGGATTTAAAGTTTTAGGGGATGTATAGGAGTGCGAATAAGGCCCTGATAGCAAAAAATAGGAGTACGGATAGCAACACTCAAAATTATTATAAAGCGACGATTTTTCAAATATTAAATTAATAAAGTTTTATTAATTTAAATTGCTTATAATTTACCGGGTATTTTAAGTACATAAAACATGCACTCGGTGTTATGTATTGCCGAGGTAAATAAGTAGGTAGGTATATTGTTAGTTAGTAAAACTTTACTAAGAAGGGACGAGTTAAATGTAAAGTTTTACTTAATAAAATCGTGTAGTAGAGCCGTGCCTATGAGTGAAAATTTCAAGCTCGGACTTTGTTTCCCGCAGAAACTGATAAGATAAGGAGCTGAGTTAGTTAGTAGTAAAGAGAGAGAGAGAGAGAGAGAGACGGATAGCTACCTACCTACCTACCTACCTACTTACGTACACGAGAAAAGAGAAAAGAGAAAAGAGAAAAGAGAAAAGAGAAAAGAGAAAAAGAAAATAATGAACCGTATCATCTCGTTCTTCTCAATTAACTAGGTATATAATACATATGTATGTGTTGCGAAGTGTCGCCTTATGCTGTCAGCCAAGTACAGTTCTAGAAAGCCTTGGGGCAGCAGAACAAATACCTAGGAGAATACATACCTACCTAGGTAGGTAGGAGGATAGGTAGGGCTGTAATATATACAATATTAGACGAGTAAACGCCATGTCACTCACTTACTCATCACAGCCATCACATCCATCAAAGGGGGAAAAAAAAAAGACCACAACAAAAGTGCGAAAATTTTCAGAATGATTCCATACTGTCATGTAATGTACGGTAGTGTTGTATTCCTACACTCATCAAGTTACGTTACCTCCCTTCTAAATAACCCATAGGTAATCCTCATTGCCCCTTTGTTTTTGCCTATCCCTTCTACCCATTCCCTCATTCCCTCCTTCTTCACTCACGCACCACCACCACAGGTATATATATCTAAACCTCAAACACCTCACCAGCCCCATACCCGCCACCCCCTCTCCTCAAATCCACCAAATCGAGCCTCCAACCCTCCCAGTTCTTCAACCCACGCTTAATATCCTTGATCCTCTCCAATCTCCTCTTCCCCTCCTCCTCCTGCGCCCTCCTAAACGCATCCTCGTCAAACTCTAAATCATCGTCGTCGAGCAACAGCCCGTCATCGTCTTTGTCGCCGATGGGGGGCGTGGCGCCGGTGAGGGCGTTGATGCCGCTGGCGAAGAAGTCGCCGAAGCCGCCGCCGGGCTTGCTGTGGTGGCTGAGCTTCCGCGCGGACAGGGGCCCGCCGCCGAGGTCGATGTTGGTGAAGTTGTTGGCGCCGGGGCTGGTGACCTGGAGGTGCTCGTTGTCTTCGGCGCCAGGCTCGAGCTCCTTGCGCCGCTGGTGCCAGATCCCGCGGCGGAGGTCGTAGACCTCGCTTTCGAGGTCGCGGATCTTCTTCTCCATTCGTTGTCGCTCCTCGTTCTCTAGCTCGTCGACCCCGTCATCATCGCCGCCGCCCTCAGCTGCGTCCTTCTTGCGCAGGCGTGTGTTTTCTGCCTCGAGTTTGTCGATCTTGGATTTCGCGTCTTGAGCCTCCTTCTCTGCGCGTTCTTTCTCTTTACGTAGGGCCTGGGACCGGCTGTCGTTTTCCTTGTGCAGAGTACCTAGGGCTGTGACTTTCTTTTCCAGAGCTTCCACCTTCTTCTCCAACTCTGCCTTCTCTTCCTTCAGCTGCTCGGTTTCACGCTCGAGGGTTCGGAGTTTTGTCTCTGCACTTGTCCGTTCGCTGCCTTCTTTGACAGCGCGCTCGGTTGTACGCTCCAGGTTACGCTTGAGGTCACCAAGCTCGCGCTGCGCCTTCATGGCAGCCTGCTCCGCACGCGCCAGCTTCTCTTCCAGAGCCGTGATCTGCTCGCGGTCGGTACCCCCGGCGGAAGCCTGTCGTTCAGCCTGAGCACGCAGGCGCGAGATCTCTAGCTCCATTGTCTCAATAGTGGAGGATTTCGAATCAAGCTGAGCTTGAAGCTCGCCCGGAGGCGAAGCCATGGAGACCGAAGGTGACGATCCATGGCGTTTCGTGGCAGCAGATTGAAGTAGCGAGTTCTGGCGTTGTAAAGCTTCAATCTCAGATTTCTGCGTGGATATTTAGTTAGATCATAACGGTCAAGCAGGAGGTCTCATAATCATACCAGCTTCTCGACTTGGGAATCTGAACCATCTCTATCGGCCTCCCGCAAGTCAGCCAGCTCTTCCTCGGCTTTCTGCCATCGTTTTTCCACGTCAGTGGCCTCCTTAGCAAGTCGCTTGTTCTCCTTCTCCAGATCCTCTATACGCGCTACCTGCTTCCGGTAAATGTCAGGAGCTGTTTCGCCGTCTGGGCTTAGGGGGAACCCGGTGGGTGACATGGCTCCTTGGCGGAAGGAGGAGGAGCGGATTTTCGACTGCTCCGAAAGGGAGGCCGTATTTTGGGTGGTAGGAGAGAGTGGAGGTTCGGTAGGTGCATCTTCAACTGCAGGTTCATCGGCAGCAGTGCTCGCAGCAGCGGACTCGGCCTTGGACTCAGCGGCAGCTGTTTCTTCCTTGTCCTTGTCTTGTTGCTTCCCTTTCTTGGCCATCTGCTTTTTTCTTTGCTCGAGCTATTTCGTTTGACAGTTAGAACTAAATGGATAAACGTTCGCGAGTGTTGATACAAAACAACGGGTTTATACCTTTTTCTTGGCCGCAGCAAGCTTCTCAGCTTTTGCCTTGTCTTCGTCCGCCATGATGAGATCGTTTAGCGGGGTTGGATGAGTTGATTTTGGTGTTCAACGTTCGATGGTAGGTATGTCGCTGTGACAGATGAACAACAACAACAATATATGCTTTGACCAGTTTTAACAATGAGTCCACAGCTTGTAATTCTGTAGGGTAGATACCAAGGAATACCAATGCTTCAGTTTGATGTTACTGGTAAGGACGATGATATGATGCAGATTGCAGGTACCTGCCTAGGTATGTACTTAGGGCCATTAGGTAAGAGGACAGCTAAGAGTCCGGACGAATCGTAAACCTGGAACGGCTTAAACGGTTGAATGCACGGGCCATACATGTGTCCCGATAGGTACTTACATACAAGTACCTTCAAGGTTGTCTTCCACATGCAGACCAGACGGTCCAGTTCTAATGTTAAGGTTAACCACAACATATGCTAAGGTAGGTATTAACCTAGTGACTCCTACTAGGTTAGTATGTAGGTAATTGTGGTAATTGTTAAACAATGGCCCTCATTAACTCCTCAAACAGCTTTTATAAGATCACGTCGAACGATATAATATTGATACTTCCATAAAAGTTCCTAGAATCTAACCATTTGCATATCTCATTATTACATACCTGTGACAAGAACATAACCTTTCATGCGCAGAGTCATCTCCACCATGGCTCAACCTTTCCGGAGACGGTTTGCGCCGCTCAAGGAGACGGCGGCTGGACAACATCATGAGCTCCCTAGATTGCAGGGAGTTATATTCGATGTCGACGGGACACTGTGGTGAGTGAGAAGACTTCATAAGGACGACTATGTAGATTGTCACAGTGAGAGGGAAATGATATGATATTTGTGTCGCTCGGGCTTGAGTCTGTACCGAGCCACTGTTTATACCTACATACCTGCCTACATGTATACATATTCCTCGTTATATTCAAGTACACTCAAAGTTCCTTGAAGTAAAAGCAACCCAGCAATACCCATACCCCTCACCCGGGCTCAAGCACCACAACCAACTAACCCCCTTCCAGCCAACCCCAAAACCACATGTTCACCGAGATGCGCGCCGTCCTGGGCATCCCCAAGAGCGTCGACATCCTCGAGCACATCTACAGCCTGCCCACCCCATCCGAGCAAGAAACCGCCATGTCGCACATCCGCGCCATCGAGCGCCGCAACATGGCCGCCCAGGTACCGCAGCCGGGGCTCACGGACCTGATGTCCTACCTCGACGCCCACAAGATCCCCAAGGGCATCTGCACCCGCAACTTCGCGCAGCCCGTCAACCACCTGCTCGCCAAGTTCCTCGCCGGCTCCGTCTTTCACCCGGTTGTGACGCGGGACTTCCGGCCGCCGAAGCCGGACCCCGCCGGCTTGCTGTTCATTGCGCGGGAGTGGGGGCTCGTGCGGCCTGTCCCGGGACCCAGGGACGAGAATGCCGTGCGGGATGTGCTCGGCGCCTCTTCTTCTTCTTCTTCTTCTTCCACGCCAGAACAGCTAGGCGTGTCAGGCGTGCCAGGCGGCGACGAAAACGGCATCCAAGACAAAAAACTCGAACAAGTAGGCGACGCGTCGCGCCTCATCATGGTCGGCGACTCGATCGACGACATGACGGCCGGCCACAGCGCCGGCGCCGCCACCGTGCTGCTGGTCAACGACGTCAACCGCCACCTGGCCGACCACGAGCACACGGACCTGGTCATCGAGCGGCTGGACGAGCTGGTGCAGGTTTTGGAGCACGGGTTTGTGGGGAGGGAGAGGGGGGCGTCGTAGCCCCAGCCCCCCTTGTCCCTGAGGACCTTCTTTAGTTTCGGAAAAAAAAAAAAACTGCACAAGAGATGGTAAAAGGGGAGGGGAGGGCGGCGGGCGGCTGTAGACTAGGTACCTGCTTACCTATTAGGTTAGATACCTATGTAGATAGCCTACGAGGATTGCTTAAGGAGCATCAAACTACTATTAGGTCAGATGCTTGACATAGTTATATATTGTCCAGACATACAGCACTTCAAATACTTAGATGCATACCATTACCGTACCATATCATAGTTAGCAACAACGTCTTCATTATCACTTTTACTTTTACTTTTACTTTCACTCCCATTTTCACCTTCGTCTTCATCTACTTCTTTTCACATTCACCATCTCCATCATCTTACTCATCTTCATCTTCATCTTCATTCACTTCTTCTGCTTCTACATTTTTTTTACCTATCACATCACATGTATACCACAGGCCCTACAACCCTACAACGCTGACCTTGACCATCTTTCACTTTCACCACCAGCACAGCACCACCTTTGCCAGCTACCACCATCACCAAAAAACAAAAAATCGCCAGGTAAACGCGGATATATAACGCTTATGTTATGGGGTTTCTCCTCTTCCCATCAAGGGTTAAGGGTTAAGGGCATGGTCGCCAAGTCACGTTTCTCCGATTCCCTTGAAGTGTACGATGATTCTTTCTCTCTTGTCAAAGTAAAGGGATGCCAGAATATGTGTGTGTATTTGCGTGTACGGATCTGCAATCACCGACGACCTCGCGCCAAGTCATGGAAATGATGGCTATTGTGTTCCTCGCACCCGTTATTCCTACACACCTAGGTAAGGTAGGGTAGGACCGTGTGACATTGCCTAGGTAGGTATACAATACGATGAGATACCAACCCTATTTATTTATCGAGACTGGTATCCGGTGCTTCCGTAGCTGCCATTTGACGGGGGGCCGAACGTGGCTTGCCTTCTGTTTTCTTTACGCAACTCATCCGGCGTCTCCTTTCTCGGTGGCGGCGGCGGCAATGGCCCACCTGGAGGTGCAGGCCTTACGGGAAGTGTGAATGAAGTGCCTAGGTTAGTACTGGCTGGCTGTGAAAGATCTGCCGTCGTTATTTTGGGGATGGATCCAGAGGTTGCGGCTCGTTGGCCAAGCCCTGGATGTATGGTAGAGCCGGATGAGCGACCGATACTTCCTCCACCATTCCTTGTGGGCGATCGGTTTTGGCCTTGGTGGTGAGAATCTCTTGGTGAAGCGATGGCGCCGGCGATGGGGATCTCACCAGATGTAGGTGTATAGGCAGCGTTGCCGTCATTTTCAGACTCGCTAGATCGCAATAGATCTCTCGTGGCTGGCGAAAGTTGAGGAACCAAGTGTGACTTGCGGTTGTCTTTCTCCATAAGTCCGACAGCCCAATCTCTCAAATCCACAGGTGTACGCTTTGCTGCCTGGACAAACGGGTCTCGATCCTATACATAACAGACATTAGCAATATTCGGGCGGATCTTGTATTGCGCAAATTACTTACCCACAGCTCCTGGGGGGTAGGGCGTTCGTCGGGAACCTTTGATAAACATTTCTGAATCATCTCTTCCAAGATAGCAGGGAAAGCATCGCTTTTAGGTAGTTTAGGGGCGGGCTCGTGAACAATCTGTTGGAGAAGGTCCAAGATACCAGCTGGCGCCCCATCCCCATCGGATAATTGCTCGCTCGCAAAAGGGAACTTTCCAATAGCAAGCTCCATTATGGATAGACCAAAACTCCAAACGTCTGATTTGACCGTGTATTTCTCACCCTGAATTCGCTCAGGGGCCATGTATGTCGAAGTACCGACGAAAGTGTCCGCAATAGAATTGACCAATTCTCCAGATACTCCAAAGTCGCAAAGCTTAATGTGGCCTCTTGAATTCACCAGAATATTGGAGGGCTTAATATCTCGGTGCATGATATGTAGTTTGGAGTACAAATAGGTAAGACCACCCAACGTTGCCTCCGCGATCTTGCCGAGTACGTCAACCCGGATTGGTCCAAAGTGACGAGAGACTCTATCGAGAGATCTACCATCATCGTATTAGATTTGTATTTTCCTTGAGGTTAGGTTCGTAAGAATCCCACTTACCCAACGTCCATATACTCCATACACATTATGACATCGTTGTGATCGTTCAAAAACGCACCATAAAAAGTTACGATGTAGTCGGAATGGCAGCCGTGCATGATCTGGAGTTCGCGCACAATTCGTTTCCGTAGTTCCTTTTTTGCTTCGACGTGGATGACCTAAGGTGTGGTTAGTAGTCGCCCTACTGCTTGTGCATTGAATAACACCAAATACCTTTCTAGCCATCGTCGTACCCGTTGGTAGATGCTTGACTTTGCTAACGGTGCCTCCATTTCCCGAACCAAGCTCCTTCACGATTTCAATATCCTCTTGCCGAAGGTCTAGGTTGAACTCGATACCAATTTCCAACTGAGCCTCCTGGCCATCATCAGCTCTTGAACCACCAGCACCCCAACCAGCCGGTTGGTCGTTATTTGAGGATGCGGTTTGTTTCGGGGCGGCGGGAGTTAATGCTAGGCCTTTAACATTCTTGCGCTTCATGGAGCGCGGGGCGAATGCGTCGCTCATGATGGGCAGATTTATGGGCGCTTGGGATATATAGGATATGTATCTAGGACTCGATGATTCGGGCAAGACGGTTGAGTTATGGGAAGACGATGTGAGGCCTAAGAAGACAGGTTGAAACCAGGGTGGATCGAAGTGGGAAAGGCGATTTGTAGCCCACCATGTAAAGGTTTGCTGGTGTCGGTTTTGGGGGTCACTGTAGTTGCCGCGCGGGCCACAATGTCTTGCGCGTTATTGGCGTATGTTCCTCACAGAATTCGAACACTATTACCGCAGACCAAGTATTTGTAAGAGATTTGGAACTATAAATGGTAATGGTAAATATTGGATATTGAAGGTTTCGATGTTGGATTTAGGCCCAAGGAATAGATAAATGTGAGGTGGTGTATGTATGTAGGGTAGGTAACGGTCTTCGCAAATTTGAAATGTTTTACGATTCGCTGAGAAAGAAGGCTTGGCTAGTACATATGGACGTTACATACGCAACTACGCCCAGGGCAGAAAGCAAGTAGCTATAAATGTATCTTGAGTTAGCAGCAAACAAATAAATTCTATGTTGGTCAGGCGTTTGTGGAAAGGAACATTTATTGAAGTGCAGGAAGGGGGGTGCAGTGCAGTACATGTATGTTCCAATGCTAGGTAATGTGCTAATAATATGTAACTACTAGTTACATAGTATGTAATATGTAGCGCTGGTAACGGCACCAATGTGGAACGGTGGGCTAAGTCCTAACGGTCCATCTACTACTAGTACCTAGTAGGTACTCCATAATACTAACATCAAATGTACAATACATAATGTGTGGTAACTCGTACATTCTAGATTATTGCCTGTATCTTGTACTGATTTTAACAACCTTCGAACATGTAATACCTCTAGTGTTAGGAGAGACTGTGTGCCCCACCATGTACCCAGTACATGACTGAGTATCTACAGTACCTGAGAGTTGGGGCATCCCAGGTACCTAAAATAGCCTTAGAGGTAACAAGTAACTAACATTTGAACAGCACTGACTGTAGTTGGTCAAAGCCAACTTAAAATTATTCTTCTCCAGGGCTCAACTGTTTGTTAGGCATCGACAAAAGAAAGCTGCGACAATGAATCGAGATTGAACATTGAAATCCATGCTGATGTGCCTAGTACATAGTAATAGGTACCTGAGTAGCCTAGGATGTCGAATCCCCTAGGTCTGGTATAATTGAATGTTTCTGCCAGGTCAACATGCAGTAGATACCTACGTATGGATGTTTAAGACAAGGACGAAAAAAACAAAGGAACAAAAGAACCACAGTACAGTACTTACTGCCGTTGACGTTCAATATTGAAGGTTCGTGAAGTTTGCTTGCTACAGCCCTGCAGCTACCAACCTTTACTCCATTGGCTGTTACAAAGTACTATCAAATGCAAATGCAAGCTTCTGTAAGCATGTGCCTAATAAATGCCTAGGTAGGTAGTCGGTCGAATGGTTCAAGCAGTAAATCGATAAAATCTGTACGTGATAGGAGCCCCCAAAACGATTGGTCGCAACCTACGACTATGTAGGTACTAATTATGTGGTAATGATATCTGGGACGTCAAATTGCAGGTAATATTGAACACCTATATGTTTGAGTAGTATAAGGAGGTATGTGAACTGGTAGGTAGGTGGTCTGAAGGCAACTATGATAGGATGGTATGGATCCGAGTGGGAATAAATACCTAATTAGCTTGGTCGCATGTCTTGGAGAAACAGATCTTGAGCGTGGCGGAGGATATGTCTGATACAAAGGAAGGGCAAATGCTAGGAAAGAGTCGGATGATGCTATGTATGTAGGGATTCTTGATACTTGGTACTTGAAACCGCATCGTCATGCCTGGTTCAAAGCGTCTACAGGCGTGACGTGAGTGGAAGGCTGTAAAGACAAATGGTTGCAGTTGTGGCCGTGAGCTATTAAGTTTCCACTAACTACCATATCTGTACTAAGCACACGATGCCTACCAACCCGGTTGAAGGGCCGTGATTTTATATTCCATGGATGCGTATCGACTATTCAACTGAAGGGGCTAGGCCGGAGACCACAGGCTCGCCAGTAATAATAATGAGGATGATATAGGTAGATAGAATATAACGAATCTTTGACCTAACGCTTGAGATATACTACCTGCTAGTTATGTGTTGAGATAACTAGACAATAATAGGGGATGCAACCCACACGTAAAAATATATATATCTAACCTACTATAGGTACTTAACATGCGGTCATTTTTGAGACTTCATGTCAGAGAGCACCTCTATATGAGACGTTGAGATATTACTTCATGTATTGGATATGGACCAAACCCACCCTTTTGTACTCTGGAGTCTAGAGAATGAATCCATCCTTTACAATACCTATCATTCCCATAGCGAATTATAGGGGCTGGTGCATCCTACTGGTCTGAAGCATATGCAGCCCCCCCGAAAGCTCCAGATTCGCTATGACCCCTACCCGTTTGTTTGGTGTTGCAGTTTGGATAGTACAGACGATTCTAGTGTAATGTCAAGGAACTAAGTTGTTATTGGCCAAATGGCCTGTGGTCGTTACCCTATCATCGCCTTTTGGCCCTCACAATCCCAACCATAGACGCCGCTTAGCGGAGCGCTTCAGTCTCGAAATACCACATGTGCACTTCACAAGTGATCACCGACCATATTAGGCCGATTCCCATCAATCCGTAGAAGTTATAAAATCTGTTTGCTTGAGTAGGTAAGATATTAGGTACCCCGGACAAGCGTAGGTTTCGGTGACCCAAGAAACAGAAAGGCGTATCATCCCAAGTGCTGACCAAAATATTGCTACGTTCGGCACTAGAAACAGGGAATGATATCTGAATGATCGAGAATACATATAACACCAATTTGTATACAGACACCAACAGGTCTCGCTCTTTGAAGACATGCTTCGTATCTGATACATGCTATATCAAATACCGTATACCTACCCAACTTGTGTTTGGGAGAAAGGCGTTAAAGAAAACGAGGTTCCCTCTAATACGTCCTTGCATCACATTACCTACTTATAGATTGTAGGTATTTTCAATTTCGACATACTGAGCGAGCGCAAGAGAAAACCGAAAGAAAATAGATGAACACAAGTAACTAATAGGTAGGTAATTGAAACTATAGGTATATAAATCATTTTCACGAAGGAATCTATTGATCCCACTCGTCAAATGGAGAAGCTATTTCTTTACAACCGTGTTGCTGAGGACTGGGCCGCTTTCGGGAGCTGTTCTACAATAAAATAATCGAATAAAGCTGATGTGCCCGCCCTTGCGTGCTACTTAGTATCGTCATCAAGGTGGGGCTTATCGATAGACAAACAGCATTGAAGTGTTCAAAGCTACATGTAGATGCACGAGCCACCAGCAGTCAGCTTATCCTCGCCAGTCCACGTGACCAAGTTACCTAGGATACCTACCTAGGGTCCTAACTACCTACATAGGTACAGTTGTACAGGTCATGCTTGGCGTTCTTATCCCCGAATTAACCTTTACCTAGTAGTTAACTAAGGTTAGTAACATTTTCCAATCGCGAGGCTGGCCATTCATTGACGCGCGATACAAAATTTCTAAGTTCTTATGGCGAACAACAGAACCTGAACCTTTTGCTTCCTCTCTCCATCTAAACTCTTCATTAAAATCTAATTTTCTTATCACGTCGGAAGCTGCTACAGCTTCCTTTATCTTCATTCCTCAACTTTTACTTTTCGACTTTTTTTCTTTGACGTTTAAATTCATCAGCATCGTCATCATCAAATCGTCGATTCGTCCCTTAACTTCTACTGCACGACTCAGCCCGTCAACATGAGTAATTCTATGAGAGACTTGATCGTTGGCGAGGCCGAGTTGGACGATGAAGAAGACGATGAGTCTTTTGACGAGGACACTGGCGAAACTCGTCAGAGATCGCGAAATCAAAACCAGGATGTAGATGACTCTAGTGAAGAGGACGATGATGATGAGGATGAAGAGGAAGCGCGAAAAGTAGGCGTTCCTTCAATATACACCATCTCCTACATTATAAAATCTATCTATAATTGCTCTGGGCAATAGCTAATCATACACACAACTTTCGGTAGATTCGGGAAGGCTTCATTGTCGATGAAGATGATGAAGATGAAGACCAGGTCGAAGACGAGGAAGAGCGGCGCAAACGAAGAAAGCGTAAGCGCCGACAAGAACGCGAAGAAGAAGCTCAATTGGATGAAGAAGATCTGGACTTGATTGGTGAGAATATTCCCGAATGGGAACGCAAGCAACCTTCGCAGGTACGACATAACATCGAATTCGTAACCAGGAAATCATATCTTCTAACATAGTTGGGTAGGGCAAGTTTAAGCGACTGAAGCGTGGCCATCGTGATGACGATGTTCGTGGAAACGAGCCACGTCGCCTGAATGACATATTTTCCGACGACGAGGATGATCTTGCCGATGATCAGGGCTATGCTCGACCTAGTCACCGTGCCGCCGCTGGTGAATTCGACGATTTCATCGAAGAGGATTTCCCCGTAGACGAGGACGAGCGCATGCGCCAGATGGAAGATATGGAGGTTGCCCGTCCTAGAGACAAAGGAATCACTGGACGTATTGTTGACCGCACCGGACTCGATAAAGATGCCTTTGAAGATATGGAAGCCATCTTCGGAAATGGAGAAGAATACCAGTGGGCTTTGGACGAGGAGGAGGAAGAAGAGGAACGGCAGAGAGAGGAGCAAACTCTTGAACTCAAGGATGTCTTCGAGCCCTCACAGTTGGCTGAGAAACTCTTGACTGACGAAGACAACGCTATCCGTTTCACCGATGAGCCCGAACGCTTCCAACTCGACCGCAAACCCTTCAAACACCTCAACATTCAAGGCGAACAATTCAAGGACGAGATCCAATGGATTGGCGGTTTGATGTGGCCAAAGAAGCAACTCTCCAGTGACTTGCACAGTCCGTTTCACAAAGCGATTGGCAAGGTGCTCGAATACTTTGTCCTTGAGGACCTGGAAGTACCCTATGTCTTTCAACATCGCAAGGACTATCTTATCCATGCTCGCAAAATCCGTAACCCTGATCACCGCGACGACCCCGAGGCGCCTGAGTATATTGTCAATGCAGAAAAGCTACTTACTCAGGATGATCTCTGGCGAATTCTCGAGTTGGACATCAAGTATCGGTCACTATTCGAAAAGCGTAGCGCGCTTGAAAGGACTTACGACAGCCTGCGAGAAGCAGCCCAGGTGGAAGACGACATGATACCTGAAATGGTATCTCAAGCTGTTACGATGGAAGAGCTCCAGGACCTACAGGATCATATCAACTTCCAATACACGTCCCAGCTAAAGGACATCGCTGCTATGAATGGAGTCGTCAAGGGAAACAAGCGACCTGGTGCGAAGTCGTCCGTTTTTGAGCGCGTCCGCAAAAGCAATGTCTACAAGCTCGTAAAGGCGTTTGGCATCTCTCCCGACCGTTTGGCGCTGAATGCTCTTCACAAAGGCAAAAAGGTAATCTCGGATGACGAGCAGAATTTGCCAATTGACCTGGCGGACAGCTTTACCGACAGCGATTTCCCAACTGGCGATCAGGTCTTGTCACAGGCTAGGTCTATGTATGCGGAGGAACTATTCATGAGCCCAAGAATGCGAAAGCATTTCAGGCTGAATTATTACATGACGGGCGAGATCAGTTGTCATCGAACAGAGAAGGGACTTCGAAGGATTGATGAGTCACATCCGTACTACGAGATCAAATATCTCATCAACCAGACAATCAGTGACCTTGCTCGACGACCCGAATTATTCTTAAAAATGATGAAGGCCGAGGAGGAAGGTTTGATCGAAGTCAAACTTCGACTACAGAACGAAAAGGAATTCCGTCGCCTACTGCAAATGGAATTCTTCTCCGACAACTATAGCGAGCTTGCAGATGCGTGGAATGAAGAACGCAAAAAAATACTTGATTTGGCATTTGCTAAACTTGAGAAAGTGGTGGCTAAGGGAGTCAAGGACTCGCTACGGACAGCATGCCAAGAGGAGCTTCTAAAGCTCTGCCGAGAGGAATACTCTAAGCGGCTCGACCAAGCACCTTATAAACCGAAGGGCATGGTGTTGGGCACAACCCCGCGTGTCCTTACCTTGTCGAACGGCATGGGCGACCCAGCGCGAGACCCAATCTCCTGGGTCTGGGTTGAAGAGGATGGACGAGTCATCGAGCACGGCAAATTTGGAAACTTAGCTCGTGACGAGGCTCAGCGAAATGCCTTCGTCGAAGTGGTGGAACGCAGAAAGCCGGACGTCATAGGCGTTAGTGGCTTCTCAACCGATACTCATCGACTCGTTCGTGACTTGGAGAGTCTCGTCAATGAGAAAAACCTTACGGGTCCTGAGTTTCCAGACCCCGATTCCGATGACTACCGTAGTGAGTTGCTGGAAGTAGTGGTTGTCAACGACGAGGTCGCCAGGCTCTATAAGGACAGTCCCCGAGCACAGGCGGATCATCCGACTTTGAGTTCCAATACTCGATACTGCGTTGCTCTCGCGAAGTATCTTCAAAATCCAATGAAGGAATATGCAGCGCTGGGGAAAGATATTACCTCCTTATTGTTCAACCCTTGCCAACATCTACTTCCTCAAGAAAAGCTCCTAAAACATCTCGAGACATCAATGGTCGACATGGTCAACCTTTGTGGTGTCGACATCAATGAGGCCGTTAGCGATGCATATACAGCCAACCTTCTGCCATATGTGGCAGGTCTGGGTCCCCGAAAAGCGACGAGTGTCATCAAGGCTATCAACACCAATGGTGGTGTGGTGAACTCAAGGGACGAACTGGTTGGCGATCCAGACAACAACAAGCTACCGGTCGTTGGCCCTCGTGTTTGGAATAATTGTGCCAGTTTTCTCTACATTGAATACGATGCCACAAACCCTACGTCCGAGCCTCTGGACAACACTCGTGTCCATCCAGAAGATTACGAGTTAGGTCGCAAGATGGCGGCGGACGCGCTCGAGTTGGATGAAGAAGACGTGAAAGCCGAGACTGACGAAAATGGGGCTGGTGCCATTGTTCGCAAGCTGTTCCGTGAAGATGAGCAAGAAAAGGTCAACGAACTCATCTTGGAGGAATATGCAGAACAGTTGGAGAAAAACTACAACCAGAGAAAGCGAGCAACCCTCGAGACTATCAGGGCCGAGCTGCAGGCACCATATGAAGAACTTCGAAGAAACTTCAGCAGCTTGGTAGCCGAGCAGATCTTTGTCATGTTTACGGGTGAAACAAAGGATTCTCTCGCGGAAGGCATGATTATTCCGGTCAACCTACGCGTGGTGAAGGATGACTTTGCTATTGCTAAGCTTGACTGCGGCATTGAAGGCCGGATTGAGGCGCACGAAGTCAGCACCCGAAGTAACGTGTCCATTAGAGATGTTGTACACGTTGGCCAAACTGTTCAGGCTAAGATTATGGATCTTAATCGCAAAGAGTTTTTGGCGAAACTCTCAATACGTGAAGATGCTCTACGACGACCGTATAAAAAGCATAACGATCATGACCGTGGGACCTGGGACTTCAGACTCGAAGATGACGACAAAGAAGCTCTGCGAGAGAAGGACAGAGTTACTGGTCGTACCCAACGAGTCATTAAACACCCCTTATTCAAGCCGTTTAATTCTACGCAGGCTGAGGAATACCTTGGGTCACAAGGTGCAGGTGACGTCGTTATTCGACCTTCCTCGAAAGGTAATGACCACCTCACAGTCACTTGGAAGGTCTCAGATGGTGTGTATCAACACATCGATGTTCTTGAGTTACAGAAAGAGACAGAGTTCTCCGTTGGGAAGACGCTTCGTATTGGCGGTAAATACACCTACACCGATCTCGACGAACTCATCGTGGACCATGTCAAGGCGATGGCCAAGAAAGTGGACGAAATGATGGGCCACGAGAAGTTCAAGAACTATAGTGTCGCAGAAACTGGTAAGTGCACATCACATATTCTACAAATCAAGGCAGCAATACTAACCTGATGGCAGAAAAATGGTTGACATCGTACTCCGACGCCCACCCAAGTCGCTCGATCTACGCGTTCTGTATCAACCCTAAGCGTGCCGGGTATTTCCACCTATGCTTCAAGGCTAGCAAATCATCACCGATTAACATGTGGGATGTGAAGGTGGTGCCTCATGCTTTTGAGATGATGAAGAACCAATACCCACACATGCTAGCTCTGTGCAACGGCTTCAAGCTGAGGTTCAACAGCGAGATGAGCAAGTTGCAGCAGATCAGGAGGTGAGAGTGAGCATCGGAGTCGGCCAGCTTGCTTTCCGGTTATATGTAATACCAGGCGTCGTTGATTTGAGAGGCTGGGCTGCGTTTGCTTTGCGAGTATATTGACGACTAAACGCAACCCCAGATAGGTTTATAGGGTAATGCACCATGTTCGTATCATGAGAGGCAGCAGGTCGGTAAAAGTGCCAAAAGTGTGGAGGTAGTATTACAGCTCAGCTAGATCTAAATACCAAAAAAAAAATCCACGAATAATAGTCCCAGTAGATGCAGCAGAGAGAATAGCGGTATAGTACATGTTACTTCAGTGTTTGTTCTTGTCTTGGGAATAGGTAAATCTAACTTGATCTACACGTAGTTTGGCCTAGTACTACATACTGTAGTATGCGGGAACATCGAAGATTGAAGTGCCAATAAAGTGCTACAGGTGTAACTAATTTGGAGCTTACTAGTAGCCCTGGAGCTAAGGAACTTGGCAGCTGCTAAAATGCCCCCAGCAGGGCTAGTTTAGGTAGTACACGTGGCGGGAACCACGCTCAGCCACAGACCAGCCACCTGTACCAGAACTGTTTAACCCGCGGAACCAGGCACTTGTTACATTTAAGCCCCAGGGCCTGCAGTACCCTTACAACTGTCACCTGCAAATAGCGCGCTCCGGGTGTACCGTACCTTCAGTTCCGTCATTAAGAAAACATTAAACTTGAAAGTGTCGACCCTGAAGTGAGTTAGCTAAGGTAGGTACAATAATTAATTGACCTCCTTAACTTTCTTTCCTTCTTTATCTTCTTTTTCTCCCATTTGCAATTCCTACCAACCTCTTTTACTTCTTAACGTGGAGGTGTCTATCCTTCAACTTGTCAGCTTGTAGGAGTGAAGGAAGCACAACGAATCCATCCCGCCAGGTACCTACCTACTTACCTACAGATCACAGCCTCGAATCCCTCACAGCCATAATACTGTCCCCCTTTTGTGTCAAGCAGTGAATATAAACGTTAGCACTGCATATGTAGATTGGGAATAGTCTACACATCAATTTCCAGCTGGTTAACTAGAACATAAAAAAATGGCTGGAATAGAGCAGCTAGAGATCCATAGCAAGGTGTGTATAGCTAACCTACCTACTTATGTTGAAGCTACTTTCAGATCCTGTGATGGTTACTTCAACCATGCCCTGCTACTCTAGGGAGAAAGGGGATATAGCTGACATGTCAATCTAAATAGTCTTACATTGTGCGATGGGTTCGAGTTGATGAAGGGCAAACCATCTCATGGAGTGTCCAGCCGCATAAGAAGTCGATGTGAGTAACTTGCTCAATAATGCCACTAGCTATTCACTCACCTCGCTTAGTAACTTCGGTATCGTCAAACACCCAGGCTCCGGCTCCGGCTCGAGCACCGCCTCGGCCAACCTTACTGCGAACTTAGACGGCTCCAACACAACCGAACAAGTCGAGGGCAAGTCGAACCTTTTTGCTAAGAAAGATGCCAGTACGGCCCAGGAACAGTTGGCCACCAAGGGCTTCATACCCATAAAGTGGCATGGAAAATGTGAGGCAGACAAGGTGTCCATGGGAAAGTATGACGTACTCAAGGGTCAAGGTGGTATGTTTGGGTTGATCTTCGACAATACCTTCTCCAAGCAGACTTCCAAGAATGCCACTTTTGTGCTCCTTACCTATCCCACGGGCGCACCACCTCAAGGCGCACACCATCTTCCGAACCACCACCAAGCAGTCTCCCACGCAAATGCTAGTAAGACAAGTCTAAGCAAAGCCAGTCCGAGCGTTGCCGCTGCTGCTGCCGAATCCACCGATAGTCTACAGAGTCAGGGTGGTGGTGGACAAGGAGCGAAGTCGATAACTGGTCGTAGCGACGCAACGGCCACCTCCACCACGCACACCGGCACTCTATTAAAGAGACGAAGAAAGAAGGGCCAGGGTTATGCCCGTAGATTCTTTTCTCTGGATTACTCTTCTTGCACCCTATCATATTACCACAATCGAAACTCGTCTGCCCTTAGAGGTGCAATTCCTCTAAGTTTAGCTGCAATTGCCGCTGATGAACGACGGAGAGAGATCAATATCGACTCAGGAGCTGAGCTTTGGCATCTAAGAGCTTCCAACGCCAAGGAATTCAATGAATGGGCACACGCTCTAGAGAAGGCAAGTAGGATTGCAAGAGGGCTTGAACCCGCTCATGAAGAGGCAACTCCTGAGACGCTTAGCGTAGCTACTCTCACGCAAGCCAATCCCCCAAATACGCAACAAGAAGAGGATCGAGAATGGCAACAAGTCGAGGCCTTGGTCAGTCGAATCGTTGGAACAAGAGATGCTCTACGACGATTGGTGAAGGACATGGGAGCCCAGAAGCAACCGCCGCGGCCGCCAAGTTCGCATTTATCACCGTCCTCGCCGGCCGTTTCGGAGAACAGTGAGGGGTATTTTCCGCCGGGAGCACAGGACAAGCGTTCATTTTGGAAACGCAAACAGACCACTTCATCTCTGTCATCAGATCCATCGGCGCCAACAAGCTCACCCGCCTCGGCACCTATTTCGTCGGGATCGGCCAAGTCAAATGGGTCCGTTGCAACGCAAAAGGCTATTCAGCCCGAACAAGATGAGCAAGGTACACAAGAGCACTGTGCTGCGCTCCTCAATGATTTAGACTTGGTTGTTGCGGAATTCACCAAGGTACTTGCTAATAGCAAGAGACGGCGAATCCCCGTGCCTGTTTCCGCGACGTCTAGAAGGAGTCTCGAGTCAACCGCGTCAACCGATGAATTCTTTGACGCTGAGGCTGGTGAGACAGACAGTAGGGCCCAGGTCGTGATGATTGGCCGCCGTGGAAGCGAAGAGGATTCCCACGGGTCGGATGCGGAGGCGGATGCGGATGCCGACGCTGACGCTGATGAGGCTACCATTGATGATTCCTCTTCTGTTTCAACGGCGGGAGATGATCAAGGGGCTTCAGGGGCTAGCGGAGCCGCGGCGCTTTTCCCTACGAAGCCCAAGTCACTCAGTCCGTTGCCTGTTGATATTGCAGTTGACCGCCGAAAGACTATTCCGGCAGCTACCGTACTTCCACCAAGTCTAATAGCATTCGTGCGCAAGAACGTCGGCAAGGATCTTAGTACCATTAGCATGCCAGTCTCGTCCAACGAGCCTATTTCGGCCCTACAACGTGTTGCAGAGCAGCTTGAGTATGCCCAGCTACTCGACAACGCAGCACAGCAGAGGGCTCCCAAAGACCGGCTATTATGTGTCACTGCTTTCGCCATTTCACAGTTTAGCGTGAATCGTGTCAAGGAACGTGCCATGCGCAAGCCCTTCAACCCTCTCCTCGGTGAAACGTTTGAGCTTCTTCGCACTGAAGGCGAGGTTCCTGGTGGTTTCAGACTAATCGTCGAGAAAGTTACGCATCGCCCTGTTCGTCTTGCTATGCATGCTGACTCCGCTTCCTGGTCATTCACACAGAGCCCTGCTCCATCCCAGAAATTCTGGGGTAAGAGTGCCGAATTGAATACGGAAGGACGAGTCCGGGTAGCCCTTCGACTCTCGGATGGTACCGACGAATTGTACTCGTGGAACATTGCCACTATGTTCTTACGAAACGTCGTAATGGGTGAGAAGTATGTGGAGCCGGTTGGAACCATGACGGTATGCAACGACTCGACGGGGGCGAAAGCCAATGTGGAGTTCAAAACCAAGGGAATGTTTGGCGGTCGAAGCGAGGACGTCGAGGTAGCGTGCTTCGACGCCAGCGGAACACAGACTGGAGCTGGCCTGGTGGGTAACTGGACATCTTCGCTTCGCGTCATGGAAGGCGGCAAACCGACCAGCCAGGAGATATGGAAGGCGGGCAAGATCGTGCCGAATGCGCCAAACACATATGGCTTCACGACATTTAGCGCCAGCCTCAACGAGATCACTCAAATCGAAAAGGGTCGAATCCCACCTACGGATACCCGATTGCGGCCCGATCAACGCCTTGCGGAAGAAGGCAAGCTTGACGAGGCTGAAGAGTGGAAGGTGATACTGGAGGAGGCGCAGCGGGCGAGAAGGAGGGATTTGGAGGAGAGCGGTGGAGAATACAAACCAAAGTGGTTCTTCAAAGTTGCTGACGCACCTGATGGAGAGGAGTTGTGGAGGCTGAAGTCAGGAAAGGAAGGCTACTGGGAAGAGAGATCAAAGGGAGAGTGGAAAGGCGTCGAACGCATATTCGATAAGCCATCCGGATAAACAGTTTCCTACGCCAAAGGACACATGGTCATGGTGTTTCACGATGGAGATGCGATTTAGTACATATGGATGCATAGCAAGTACTCGGTTTGGTGTCATGATGGTTCCCTAGGTGCCTGCCTACTCTTACGAGGACCAAGGTGTTGAGGAGATATATAAAAGGGGGGTGATTAGAACGACTTCACATTTAGAGCTGCCTGAACTAGATACGTGCCTGAAGTTTATCTCAGACAATTTGCATAGCCTGTCTTTATACATAGAAATGCCTTGTTGTTAATTTACATTGTTGGCCTTTTAGTTGTTTTTGTTTACGTGTGTTGAGATTTACTTACATGTATGTACATACATGTAAATTCACGGCATAAAACACTGAGAAATAGGTAGGTTAGATGGTTTTGCTTTCATTCCGCACTCTAAAATATTGAACTCCCACAACTGCCCACCACTACCTCGTATTGACTAACCTACTAACTACCTACAGCAGGTAGATATGAAGCTCCTCAGCGGGATGTAACGTTGAGACGAACCCGGTTTTTCATACCCATCCATACCCGCCCGAATGTTCTTCGATGTGTTATCTCTTAGCCAATGCGGGGAACGAACACAATGTGCTTCTCGGCTATATACAGGCAGCTTGCCTATATTTTATGAGTATGCGATTTTAGACAAAGCAAATCTCGGCCATATAGGTATCGTTGGTCGTTGGCATGTTTATGTTGGATAGGCATATTTGAGTCAAGATAAACCAGAATAGTGGGTGTCTACCTACCTACCTACCTACACAACATGCTTTGGTCCCAACTCTTACCATGCCTCCTGGTTGCCCTAAGCCCAGCATGGGCTTCCTCCTCCTCCTCCTCCCCTTCACCCACCCCTTCCCCTAGTCCCACGCAATCGGCCCCCCCACCAGCCTTCACATACAACCGTACCTCCTTCCTCCTCCACGGCGACCCCTTCGTCATCATCGGCGGCCAAATGGACCCCCAGCGCATCCCCGCCCCCTATTGGCGCGACCGCCTCGTCAAAGCCCGGTCGATGGGGCTGAATACGATCTTCAGCTACGTGTACTGGAACGAGCTGGAGCCCGTGCAGGGGGAGTGGCGGGGCGGCGCGGGCGGAAGCAACGACGTCGCGCAGTTCTTCCGCATCGCGGGCGAGGAGGGCCTGAAAGTGGTGCTGAGACCGGGGCCCTACGTGTGCGGCGAGAGGGAGTGGGGCGGCTTCCCGGCGTGGCTGGGCGCGGTCCCGGGGCTCACGGTGCGCGGCGGGAACGGGCCGTTCCTGGACGCGGCGGAGCGGTACCTGCGGAGGCTGGCGCGGGAGGTGGCGGGCCTGCAGGTCACGCGCGCGGGGGGCCCGATCGTGCTGGTGCAGGTCGAGAACGAGTACGGCTCGTACGGCGAGGACCACGCCTACACGGCGGCGCTGCGGGATGTGCTGAAGGACGCGTTCGAGGTCCCGCTGTACACGAACGACGGGGGTGTCGAGTGGACGCTCAAGGGGGGGGAGGTCCCCGGGGTGCTGGCGGCGATCGACGGGGATCCGAGGTCCGGGTTCGCGGCGAGGGATCGGTTCATCACGGACGAGAGCGAGCTGGGCCCGCTGCTCGACGGGGAGTACTACACGACCGGCTTCGACACGTGGGGGTCGGGGACGCCGCATGCCGGGGCGTCGGAGGCGCAGGTGCAGCGGTACGTGGAGGATCTGGAGTTCGTGCTCGCGGCGAACAACTCGATCAGCGTGTACATGTTCCACGGGGGGACCAACTTCGGGTTCGGGAATGGTGCGCTGTGGAAGGAAGCGGGGGGGAAGGGGTACACGGCGGCGTTCGTGACGAGCTATGACTACGGGGCCCCGCTGGATGAAAGTGGCAGGACGACGCCGCTGTACGAGACGCTGAGGGAGGCGATAGCGCGGTTTGTGCCGGCCGGCAGCGTGCCGAAGGCGCCGAGGAATGTCCCGCTGAGCGGGTTTGCGAATGTGAGCTTGGGGTTGGGGGGGGCGCTTTTTGATTTGTTGGGCGGGATGGCGACGGGGATGAGGAGGGTGGAGGAACCGGTGACGATGGAACAGCTCGGCCAGAGCTACGGCTTCGTCCTCTACCGCCACATCGTCGCCGCCTCCGTCTCAGGCGTCCTGGCGCCCGGCGACCGCGCCCGGGATCGTGTGATCGTGTACGTCAACGGCGTGAGGCGCGGGGTTATTGACAGCACGTACGCTACCCCCGCTACCGTGGAGCTGGACCTGGCGCAGGGGGATATGCTGGATCTGTTCGTGGAGAATCTGGGGAGGGTCGATTACTGGTCCCGTGAGTCGGGGACGGTGAGCGCGCTCGAGGACCAGGCGAAGGGGGTGAAGGGGAATGTGACGGTGGGAGGGGAGGTTATGGTGGGTTGGGAGGTTTTTGCGCTGCCGGTTGAGACGGCGCCGGTTTTCACTCCTGGTAGTGGTAGTGAGAGGGCAGAGAACACGATAAATGCGGTGGTAGAGGGCGCGCCCCCCGTCTTCTTCCACGGCACCTTCCTCGTCGACCCCGAGGCCGCAGCAGCGGGGGACCCAGCAGCACTGGACACGTTCCTCGCCGTGCCCGATGGCGTCAAGGGCGTTGTGTGGGTTAACGGGTTTAACCTCGGCAGGTACTGGATCGTGGGGCCGCAGCAGTCGCTGTACCTCCCCGGAACTGTGCTACGCGCAGACCGGGAGAATGAGGTCGTGGTGTTGGAGCTGGAGCCGAGGGGAGATAAGCTGACGGTGTTTGGGGAGGTGGAGAGGACGTGGGCGAATTATGCGGATCCGGATTATGATGGGTGAGTGTGTAGTTTAGGAAAGTAGAGAGATACCTAAGGGGGGTTAGGGAATATGGTATAGGCATTGGTTTAATCCAAATATCATACCCATATATGTATGTTCTGCAAGACCCGTTGGCCGTATGCTAGGAGCGTTAGAAAGTCTGACTTCGTCGATACCTGAGAAACTTCGTCGAGTGCTGCCCTTGTAGCTCCACCCAAAGCTTCTTATATGAAGTCCGTAGATTCCTCTCCATTTCTGTTGTAACCTTAGCGGGCGTGCTCGTCTTGCGATGAGGCATTGTAGCCATGATATCTGGTGATAACCTACCACCATCGGCTTCCTCATTTCTAGAGAACTTCCATAACCTTTGACCACTCCCTAGATCCGCACACCCACCTCCCACTTAGGCTCGATATCTTGTACTGCGTTGTGTGTATTCCAGTTTAGGCTCATCGAAAAGTGTCCGCTGTTATCAGCCCCTTACGGCCCTTTCCGTCAAGATGAAGCAAACGTCTTTTCCACCCTCTTTCTTCCTTCTCGTTCAAATACCCTCTTTATCGAACAATGATCTTCAGTATTTCGGTCCATATCCTTAGAGGTCGTTCTCTGGGCCTAGTATCGTAAATATGGAAACTTTCATCGGAGATCGGATCACAGTCAGAGTGAGGTATGAGCTTCAAGCCTCGAGCCTGTGCTACAGGTATACTCGTGGGTGATATTGAATACTCCTTAGTGGCATCGAGCTTTCGAGTTTGGTCATATTCGTATACGAACTAACAGCTGTGAAAGCAAGCTTCATCTGTATATTTATATAGGTACCTAAGGTATCTATTCAGGGAGCTTTTTTTAATCCTCGGTTCTACCCCATCCCCAATATATGATAGCTCGCAAAGCAGTTGGACAAGTACGCGGACGCCTATGTCGCCTGCCGCAACATTCGTCCATCTATTTCTTACACCGCAGGAAAACAGAGACATAGACAGACCGCCTGTTCTCAAGGCAAGATGTCTCGGTACCGACAAGTCAGCACTCAAGTCCATGGAGCAGTTCTTTGAGTGGATAGGATTTTCCCCTTATTGCGTATGCTCACCCACTCTCACCGGAATTTCTCGTGTGGAATACTTGCATACCGAAGACCTATAGGTACGCCAACGGCTTACACGGCTTTCTAGAAGGCTAGGCCATCAAGGGGTGCTCCGGGCGAATGGATATGCGAGTCCCGGTGAACTGCATTCCGTGTAATTATCTCTTTGGGGAATTTTTAGGTAGGCGCTGGGTAATAGGCTATCTACCAGGCCAATGTCTACCCAGATAGGGGGATAGATCTAACAAGTCGTAGTTAGATATGTCATTACGCGCGGCATGTGAAGTTGTCTCAGGTTACTACAAGTCCGGACCCTCGCACGTTGCTACTGGTCGACAACAATAACGACACCACTGCTGGGCTATATGGATAGAACCGTGCCTCCTATTTCCCCATACGCGTCTACTTGAGTCTCTTAGCAATTGATGTATTGCTCATTACCCATAAGAATCTTCATTTTCATTTTAGTGGGTAGATATATCGTGAAAGCGTCAAACGCACAGTGCTTCAAGTCCAGGACTAAACAGTCTCGGGGCCAACCACCGGGCTTCTGCTGACTTTGAACGGGCAACCGGGCGCCTCTAGAGGGCAAGTACCGCTTGATTTTATATTGATTAGGTGAAATAGTTGAACTTTCCTCCGATACTTACCAAGGTACTTAAATGGAGGAGAGAGGGTTGGCTCCGTAAGCGGTCTAGGATGATACGTAAAAGTAAAGGCTTACCATCTCGGCAATCGCTTCGGTGTTTCTCAACGGCGCCAAACACTTATAACAAGCAAAGTCAGAAAATATATATCCCCGACTGGCTAATACAAAACGCCATTGAAGCATCTGCCGGTGATTCGGCATCCGGACGGACATACTGGTCACCGAACACACCCTACTGCCTACGTATAGGTACCCAACTCATGTCAAGTATACACAGTGAAGGATCTTCCCGAACTGTGAGCCAAACTATCTGAATGTCTACTAGGTACTCGAGTAAGCAGTGCCTTTTAAGAATGATCGCATTCTTGCTGTTCACATTATAACCAACCTGATGTTGAATTCGTTCGGCTGATAAATCAGGGATGAGATCACAGACTCCATTGGCAAAGATCATATCTCGGCAGCAAAGCCGAAAGAAACACCTGAAATCGGGGAAGACTGCTTCCGTCTTATCCGATGATGTTAAGCCCAATATGCAAAGAAATTGACAGGCCAATAAACTAATACTGATTGACATGTCAACCATCCTCCAATGACGTCGAATCTCACGCCCATTGGACATCTTCATGCCTGGATTGAACACCAACAAATCACAGTTGTTGTTCTACCCTAATACGATTCCATCGTGCTTTTTCCACACAAATCAAACAAAAATAAGAAAGTGTTCGGCATGAATGAGGTAGGTATAGACTCTTGGTAGAAGTTGGGGATCCGAAGCGGGTCATCCGTACGAGATGAGGTCCGGAGCACGGGAGAAGAGCCTCCCTCTCCATTGTGCCGATCCATTGATTACCTAGGTACGTATCATAAGGCATATAGAATCGTTGTGTGCCAGGAGATAAAGGGCTCTGCGCACGAGTTGGCATATTTTGCAACGCCAGACACCATTAACGTGGAGCATAAAATCGCCACACAACGAAGGGGGCTCCCAATGTGCCGACGGCGACTGTGACATTTCCGTGTTCATCAACCACGTAGCTGAGCTTCGTCTGAAATGACAAGGACCGCCGTGTGAACCACACCAAAATTCAGCCCTGCAAGTAGTCACACGTTACCACGACGCAATTCTATCTCTCTTGCACGACCTTTGGCTGAGGCGAGAAGCCAGCGAACATGTTCCCAGGAATCGATTCAGGATTTGGACCCGAGGCAGATGTAAAGAATAGATTCGGATACTGGCGTTCAAGATGTGGGACTTGAGTGCCGTTGCTATGGAATGCTAATCAGGCCAACCAACCAACCTCCCCTGGTTAGGTATACTAAATAAAAATTCACGACCACGTACGTAAGTAAACAACATTCTACCAGGCCTCTCGTCGTGGAATAATTGAGGTGCGACCCAGCGCTGCCACTGCCCACGATCTTACATGGATAGATACTTGGCAAATACCAGACTTAGAAATAGAAAATGCTGCTGCGCTACTCCAAAGCAGCAGTATGGCTACCCGCATCAATTTCGACCCTCATTCGGGTTTTACAACCCGAAGCTGGAGGCAGCCGCCTGACCATCAGAGATCCAACTTTTGCGGGAATGCGATGGTTTTCGTCGAAACCTTGCCAGCGCTATCATCGCTTTCGTTTTCTCTGCGCACTGCACAGCATGAACACGATACGGCAGGGACGGCTGGTAAAAAAAAGGGAGGGGGGGCGGCACAATGGGCCATGACCTCAGAATGCCCAAGCCACAGGTGTCCCCTCTCACCAGGGCAAAAGGAGAGAGAGAAGGCCTTCATCGACCAACCCTCTCACGGGACCGAAGCCATGGCGTTGCGGTCCGTTGGAATACGACAGCTCGTTGGCATAAAAAACTAAGGGAGATTGACAAGATTGACCATGGAATTATCGGATCAGGTCACACGGCATCTGCACGAGAGGCGACACCAAGAAAAGAACTAAAAAAAAGAAAAGAGAAAAAGGACAGAGAGCGAGAGAGAGAGAGCTAAGAATACACATGCTGTCCCGAAAAGGGCCGTCGCGTATCGCACCCGGGGAGAGTAATTGACTGCACTTACTGTACTGTATTTGTCAGAGACTGCGATTCCGGCCGCGCTGTGTGGGACGGATGAGTACAGCATTCAATCATTGATTCCTTGCTCTCTCTCATCCTTCGGTCGGGAGGCCTATCGGGAGAGGAGGTTGAGGTGGGATAGAGCAGCTGCAGCAGAAGAAGAAGATGAAAAGGAAGAAGCGAGATAGACGAACGGCCGTTTCTAGGAATAGCAACAACACGTCCAGGTTGCTGGCGCCACTTGCAGCGAAATCTGGAAAGAGTAGCGTGGTGGAACGAAGTCGTCTTCTTTCTTTCTTTCTTCCTTCCTTCCTTTTCTTCTTGTGCCACCACAGATATACCTACCAAGCTTTTTTTTTTCTACCGAATTATGCTGCTGCTGCTTCTGCTGCAGCATTCGGGGGCACTAGACGTCGACGATTATGGTCCCGCCTATCTGGTAAAACCGGTATACGAACTATTGGCAAAGATGGACAACTATACGACCCCACGGGCATCATCATCATCGTCATGGCTCTCGTGTTTACCTATCCACCTACCTTAGGTAACTTCTTTTTAGACGCTCCTCGTAAATCCGCCGACATAACGGCGACTGTAAGACGGAAGAGATCCGATCCCCTGCCCGGCCAGAGATACACTTGGATTATACCTACCTGCCTACCTATCCATCAATCTGTCTATCTTACTGTAAGAACAGGGGCTACTTGCGACAGCGGAATTGGCATCCCGACGCCTCGTACGTATGGATATTATTTCATTCTATTTTCTTTTTTAACTTGGAGCGAACGGAACATTATCCTTCCGAAAGGAAAGGGAGCCTGTCGACTCTCCCGAGCCCCGAAAAGAAACACCTACCTTATATAATGAACGCTTTGAGCCACGTGGCGCCCGCTTCTGGACATGATGTCGATGAAATATAGGTATTCTATGCGGGAGAGGAGGCTAGCACCTACCTGGCTACCTACCTGGTGTGTACTGACTGCATCAAGGGGGTGTGATAGATAGTTCGCCGGTTTCCTTCACCCCGCCTTGGGTAGGAATAACAACAACAATAACATCAGCAACCATAACAATGAACATATCGATGACAACAGCGAATGGAGACCGAGACAAATATGATTTCGATCCGCGGATAGGGGATTCGGTGGACAATCGTGCCGTACATACTCTCAGAGTACCCAGGTATGTGTAAAATAGGCAGGCTAGTAAGATACTATAAGTAAAGTAAAGTATTATTGCACGCCTCGTTCGGATTTTGTCCCCGGAGATCAGCACGGAGTTTAGGGCTGCAGCGTTGACAGATTTCTTCAGCCTCTTACGGCGGGAACGAAACAAAACGAACCGAAGATGGGGGCAATTTATAGAATGGTGATTTTTGTATATATAAAAGTCACGGGCGGGAAGCACGTCGCACGACAGATAGATAGATTGTAGATAGAGGTAGGCAGGTAGGTGGTAAATATGCGTACGATACCATACTACGCATATCTCATCGATAATAGGTATGTATATGCGTGTATATACCATATATCATCGCCTTGGTGAGAGGTTCAAATTATGAGGATTGCCCAATTGGCGCAGGAGCTTTTAGCATTATTGTCATTATGACGCGATGAACCCGCGCAGATCTCACTACAAAAAAATCAATGAGGCTGTTCTGATATAGGTAATACATAGGCAGAACACATGTAGGCTAGGTAGGTACCTACTTATAAGGTGCAGGTGTCTCTGTAAAATGCATGCAGGACGTGATTATAAGGGGAAAAAAAGGAAATAAAGTCTAAAACAAGGTGTTCAGTTTTTGTTGCAACTAGCGGTAACTGGCCCCAGAGTTTACTGTATTGTGCAGCACTAGAGCGCTAGAGTGAGACTGTAAACCCTACAGAGAAAGTGAAAGAGAAAGAGAAAGAGAGATGCACGCTAATGTCGAGGTGAATTGAAACCCTCCCCCGAGGCTGTTTGACTTGAAATGTAGTGTTGTTCTCTTACATGTAGGTTATTGTTGTTTGTGAGACGATTGGCAGTTATATATAGTACCTAGGATAGGTATATATATCGTGCGATAGGCTTGTGTTCATTAAAAGGGGCTAAAAAGGGAACAAAGACGAAAAAAGGGGGTGGTGGGGGGTAAAGCTCTCACTAGGTGACAGGGCAAACGAATCCATTGAATTATTCACCCAACATGGTTGATATTCCAATCAGGAAACTCAATCGCGGATGGGTGCCGATATAGATGAAATGTTACGATGAGGCGATCCAACGGTTTGGATATGCGATGTTCGTGTAGATGGTAGATGGTTGATTTCAAAGCTGGATGCGACTAGCTTTCCAAATCAGGCATATTTACGGAAGTATACAGGACTTTGTAGGCAAATAGCTGTTTTTTGTTATTAGGCACATACCTCAGGTAAATTTAAAATGGAATAACTGTTTTAAAACAAACTTAAGCCTTATTTTTAAAATATCCGGCAAATTACAAGCAATTTAGATTAATAAAACTTTACTAATTTAATATCTAGAAAATCGTCGCTTCGTAATAATTTTAATTTTATATATTAATTTATTTAATTATTTTTTTATTTTAATTATATCTTTAATAACTTTTACGGAAAATTACTTACTTTATTTAAAAAAAAAAAAAATAAGTTTAAACCATTTAAACGTTTAATTTAATTAAAAAACAGCTATTAGCTAGTTTAAGTAAAACTTTTCTTTTATATTAAGTAATAATTATATAATAATTATATAATGATAAATTCTTTTTATATTAAATATAAATTATATAATATATACGCGATAATAAATTCCTTTAGTATATATTACGTAATAATCACATAACGATAAAAATATTAATATTATAAACTAATTAAACTTATTAATAAAAAGTATTAGCCGATATAAGAAAATAAACGTAGTAAATAAATTACTTAATTATATTTATTTTTAAATTACGTTTATTAAGCTTAAATTAACTTATTTAAAACTTATAAATATTAAAATTAAAATCGGCTTAATTAAATGGGGAAAAATTATTAAATTAAAAGGATTTATCGAAATATTAAAAGTTAATTAACTTGTCTTAAAATAAATATATCAGTTATTAATTAAATAAATTAAATTAAATAAATAAATTAAATAAATTAAATAAATTAAATAAATTAGATAAATTAAGTTATATGGCTAATATATAAGTATTAAAAAGCTATTAAAAATTAAAAAATATTAAAAAGATAAAGAAAAAAATTAAAATAGCTTAAGGATTAAAAGCTTTTTTATGGACCGGTTTAAAATATGCTTTATCGATATATACCTTTAACGATTACGATTAAATTTAAAACAAATAATAAGCATTAATAAGCCTATTAAAATTAAAACTATCTTATTAACTTAAATTTAAAACTATTAAGCCGTTAGTAAAAAGTGAAACATTTGGTGTAAATTTTTAAAGAAATTAATTAAATATATCGATTTTTAACCCTTAAATTTAATAAACCACTTTTTACACCATTTTTAACATTACTATATAAATGAAATATTTGATTTAAACGGTAATATTAAAAATAATTAATAAGATAAATTATAAAATAAATTAAATAGATTAAATAAATTAAATAATTTAAATAATTTGGTTAAATTAAATAGTTTAAATGGTTTAAATGGAAAAAAATTTAAAAAAAAAAAATTAAAATAAAAAAATTAAAAAAAATAGATTAAATTAAAAAGATAAATTAGATTAATCAGCTTTAATTATTAATAATGGAATATAAAGTAATTAAATTAAGGCTGTGAAGGCTTAGCTTATCTTATCAATTATTATGCGAAATAAAGTCTAAGCTTTATTTTTTAGCTATAATAGCCTTGCGATATACTTTATTACATTAAAAAAACTAAAAATTAATCCTTTACTTTTTCTTTTTTTCGTTTCTTACACCCGGCGTTACCGTACTAATTTTAGCGCATTCGCCTACAAAGCCCTATATGCCTCCTTACATATTGCCCTCCCCGTTTGACAGAGTCCTGGGTCACACCTATTCAACCAATATTTTATATTTAACAATATATTTTCACATATTATCACGTCTTCTTAGGTATACATGGATCTGAATATCTATATCAAATCATCAACGTGATCGACTTCTCCCTTTAAACAAAGCTGTTAGATAACGTGACACCATTCTTAACCGCATCGCACTTCCTAATCGCGTCGAGTCCTCCAGGTCTTTCCAGACGTTGCGGGTTTACTTTGCCGTCGCGGGAATCTTATTGTCACGTCGAGACAGAGGTAACGAAGCATGAGCAGTGCACGGATGGAAAGCTTCTTTGTCAGCCATCAATGTCGCAATTTTAGCTATTTCTTATTTTCTTTTTGTTCTTGATAAGCCATGTTATGTTGTATGTAGGTACTGAACTCACACAGACATCGGGCCCCAAAAAGCTACGGTAGCTCGAGCCCAGTAAACAAGAACATTGAGTTGAGCGTTGCAATTTATAATGCGAAGGCAGAATGACTAACTGCATGTGCTCGTCACGTTGGAAAACCTTGGTGTCCTCACTCTTACGTACCTCTGCAACCTGGAGCTCTTGAAGTTCAACTTTGCTGATACATAATGGATCTCTCTGACTTGAGTCTATTTCATGACCACGCTGCCACACTACCTACATACATATATGTTTAGGAATATGAAGATTGAAGAAGATAAATGAGAAACAGGCGTTAATAAAGTTTAAGATTTCTCGAATCGCCGCTAATATTGATGGACTTTGCTTAACATTTAAAGGGCTGATGCATGAGAATGGCGCAAATTGGGACTCGCCGTTGGTTACATGGTTATGTATCTTGCTTTGCTTACTTCATGTACGCGTCCATCTTATCAACCAGCCCGGAGTTAAGAGTAAGTTGTGGTCCAGATGTAAGTGGCACGTTTCGTAGTAGTGAGGAACATTGAAGCCGTCGTTTCTACATGGTATCAACTTGATGATAAAAGACCAGCCAGGTATGATTATGTATGTGTATGTCGGTGCTGTTCTCATATTCACCTATTCATATTCACCTACATATGTAACTATTTACTACTAAGTAGTAGTTACATATTAGAGATTTATGTAGGGAAAAAGAAAAGAAAAGAATAACTAACTACATCCAATAGGTACCTACCTAGGCAACTTAGGCAACTAACAGGGCTATCCAGTGTACCCAGCCAGGTTATCACTAGCGCCACTTTATAGGGTAAGGTTCAATCAATTGGGTGTTTTCGGCCCTGGACGCGCAGATCTTTGCTGCAAGTCTCGGTACTAAGAACTATCAACCCTGCACCACGAGTTTGATCTTACATCTCCATATGGCCACTTACCACCTACACTTACCACTTACCACTTACCACCATGTATCAATCAGCATTCATTCTCTCACTTTCTACTTGTCTACCAGGTACTTTCAATCTTGTCTCTTCAATGTTGTCTCTCTCAAAGTTAGTACTATGTAGGCCTACATCTTACATGGTACTTTTTACTCACTTACACACCACAACTTGTACTGTCGACACAGCCATCAACTGCTGCCATCGCATTATACGAATCAAATAAACCTACTATACAGCTTATGATTTCTCTTCAACTTGCTTACTTACACACCGATTACATCAACCTTTGGATGACAGCCATAGAAGCCCTAGGAAATAGGATAAGCCCCCCCTCTGACGCCATTGCGACTTCATCCCACTGTTCCTACTCCTGTTCCTCTTCCTTCTCCTACATACCATCTAAGTCACCTCCAAATTTAAACCCAAATACGCGTCTACCATGCGTTGAAATATACCGCGACGAGGAAGCAGAACGAGAAGAAACATAAAAGAAGAAGAGAGAAGCTGACCTTGATGTCCTTCTTATTACATTAGATTCTCTGATCGAGAATTCACGCTATGCCCACGGATACTTCTTCGCCACTCTGGTCAGATAATTATACTGTCTATCTACGGTATCTACCTACATATGTATACCCAGGTAAACACATAAACACACATAAACATACATCCTAATCACTGATGTACGAATCGGTCGAAGCTTTGGCTAGTGCCGCAGGACATGGACTATTTCGTATCCGACTTAGTTTCTGGTTGTTTCCGACTCCCTGGGTTGTTGTTGACGGGGATTGGTGATGGTCTAATGAGTCTATGCAAACTCAGAGACTCGCATTAGCTCAGCGAAGGCCAGGCCAGACTCAGGCCCCCCTTAGGCACCACCCCCCTTTTCGCTTTGCCTGCGCGTTAGACGACACTTCAAGATTTCATTCTGTCGCTTCCTAAACGATGTCTGTGGTTCTCTGGCTTCTCTTGTGTTTCTCCTCAAGCACATTATCGTTATATTGCCCCGCCATCTAAGGAACAAGGGGGAGCCTAGTTCATCGTGCCGTACCTGGACAAGTATTTGATGGCGGCTGAAAATGTCTAGGCTAGGCCGGGCATTTTGCTGTGTTCCACCGTTCACCACCGTTCCACGGCCCCCCATGTCTGAGAAGATACTTCCCTAGTTACGTGCAGTCCTATTCCCGAGTGTCAGGGACTGTGCTTGAAGGATGAGTTGCACTGCCTAATACCCACGAGCGGTACTTACCTACTTACATATGGATAAGCCGTTGTACCCATTCCTTCTTACATAGTACTTCATATGTTCCGACATGAATGTCATTCTCTTTCATATTTAGTATGCCGTAATCCGGAGAAAATCTGGTTCATGCACATTCGGCCGGTTCTTGCTTTCTTGTATACTTGTATTTTGCTTGCTTGACTGCTTACCATGCATCCTACCTCGTTTCGTTAGAATTCAGCTGTTCCCTCTAACATAACCGATCAAGCTCCCTCTTCATACAGTACTTCATACAATACTCTCTTGCCTCAACGACTTCAACACCAACCACCTAACCCCCACCCTCTCGGCTCATATTCTTGACTTGATATAGACATTTTTTTTATTGTTTCTCATATTTTCCCTCGGCGACGACCTAGTTTCTTTCGGTGGGATATTCCCCGAGCATACGAGAGAAACCAACCCACGGAGAGAATCTAATATAGCTTGATATGAGCAATATCGTAGCAAGACATCACACCTAATAATCTCTCTGAACGGGGCTTTTTTCACGATGGTGTTTTGCGCATACTGCGGGAAGAGTTTTACGCGCAAGGAACATCTAGAGAGACACATACCTAGCCGTGAGTGATGCTTGTGTACTAGCTCTTGCCAGCTCGGGGATGCTGACACGGGAATGTAATAGATACCAATGTAAAACCACATAGATGTAGTGCATGCCAACTATCCTTCGCTCGAAGGTTCGCTCCTCGCCGTCTCGTCGACGTATTCGACCCTCCTATATACTCATTGATTCATTTACAGGGACTTATTACAAAGGCATCACTCGACGTACCATGAAGCACGAGATCCCATGGAGCCGCTTCCTGGTGGGGTGCCTACGGTGGCAGGACGGACGCCCATCGCATGCCTGAACTGTGCCCAAGCTAAGACAGGCTGCGATAAGAGAGTACCCTGTGCACGATGCGCAGACAAGAACCTCGAATGCCAGGCGAGGTTTGCGCGACGGTCCTCCAAGGCAGCGCTTAGAGCTGCACAGGCAACTGCTGCGATGAGCAGCAATAGCCCAAGTCAAGTTTCATTACCACCTCAGACATCACCAACAACGCCAGCAACGACAGTTAACCCGTCTTTTATGGACGTAGATCCAGGGCCCGCTAAACCAGATCCACCTATTAAATCTTCTATGTCTTCACCTGACAACAACAGCAATATCATGACAATTGATCCGCGGATACAGCAGGATAATTCTCCCAAGAAGAACTCACCGGCGAATTCTCAGCTGAGCTCGGATGACTTCCCTTCTCCACACCCGAGGGTAGAAGCACTCGACGAGTTTCTTCACTTGGGTAACGACTTCATACCGCAAGAGCCTAATTACCAGGATATGTTAGTCTGGTCTGAGTATCCGTTAGAGCTGGATATGTACGCGAATAACATGTCTCTGGCCCAAGCCGATGTTCCCATGCCTACTTTTGGGGAGCTCAGTGACCTCTCTAGCTCAGAGCATATGAGTTCATCTAGGGGATCTATTCACACGAGGAGTACTAGTATAATGTCTACTGGGGAATTTGATCCAGGGGCTAAGCCGGTCGACATGACGTTGCATACTCCAATTGACACCATGATACCAGAGTTCGAAGTGGTCATCGCCGCCGAAGCAGCATGGCCCTTAGCACGGTGCAATCCCCCCGTGTTCTCGGGCACGTGTCCTAGGACAGCCATCGTGCATTTAGAATGCTTGGAGCAAAAGTCAAGACACGAAGGTACTTGGACTGCCCTAGAACAATATCTAGAAAAGGTCGACTGGGACGCCGCCGATCTAGCTTCCGTCATCCCCATGACATCCCGGACTCGCGATAAGATGCTCGCCATTACCCAGACCTTCCTCCACAAAGCTCTCGAGATTCACCGGGGAGGAGTACATAGCCAGAACAAATCTTTCTCCAGTCCCCGACTCCTAAGTTTCTTGGTTCTACCCCCTTCTAAGATACTCGAGTATTTCTTACGAAGCTACGTGAGGAATCTTTCCTTCTTCTACTCCTTGGTCTCCACCGGCTGCGTCGACCCCAACGAGATGCTCCAGAACAATCAAGCGGCAGCCCTCTTGGTGCTACTCATGATTGCGCAGGGCGCCTCGGCAGTTCCCACAGTAGAAGCACGAGCCCTCTCAGCTGGTCTGATTGAGACGTGTCGCATCTCACTTTTCGACATCATCGAGAAGGACATTGAGATGTGTGCGGACCCTACCGCACTTCGCTGTGCGCTATTATTCACGCTACTGGGGGCTTGGAGCGGTGACAAATGGCTTATGGACATTGCCATGGGACAGCGTGGGATGTACCTTTCGGTGAGATAGAACCCCAAACCAATCACAGCTTAACCCAGCCCAACCCCCTTTTTCCCCGTCATCGGAACGTTTCTTTTTTCCTAACTAGGCGTATCATGCAGATGCTCAAGCATGCGGGTATGTTCGAATCTCAACCCTCCATGATCCCGTCTTTCAATAGATCCACCAATTCCGAACTGCAATGGCGTTCGTGGCTGCACAGGGAATCTCAAAATAGGTATGTCATAATAAGCGCCACTGCATTTTCCTCCATCCAACCAATAGTCGTACCTACATTACAAAGTGTGCTATGCTAATCTCTGTGTAATCCTTTTCTTTCTCTGTAACACAGACTGGCCTACAATTTTGTTATGGTCGATCAGGAACTAAGCTTATTCCATGACACCGCTCCTATGCTTTCTACCAACGAGCTCTGCGCTCCTTTGCCGGGACCCGAGCTACTCTGGATGTCGGCTAACGCTGACCAATGGCTGGCCGCCGTGCAGTCCATCTACGGTTGTACCGCCAACGTCAATCCTCAGCTCCTCAACACCCCTTCCCTGACCCCCTCCCTATACGACCTATTCCAAGACTTCCTCCATGACAACCTGTCGAGGCGACAGGGTAGCTTAATGCCTCACCAGCTGCGGCTCTTGCTTCACCCCCTGCAATCCTGGCTCTGCCACGTGCGACAGATGCTCTCCTGCTTTTCCGAAGTAATGATGAGCAGCGCCCGTCGTCCCAACCACAACCACAGCAACCACCCTCATAACCACAACCACAGCCACAGCCACAGCAACCACAACCCCGTCACCAAAGAATCCTTCATCTCACACCTCAACGAAGTGCAGGGGCTCCTGCAAAAGTGGTACGAGCTCACCATCGCGTACTACAAAGCGCACCCCTCGTGCGCCATCACCCGCACTAACCTCGTCCTCTACCACCTCATCTCCCTCAACGCCGTCACCAACTTCCCCGAAATCGAGCGCCTCGCCCGCCGCGAAGGCTTCGACGGCTCCTACTGGGAGCTCTCCCTCTCCCTCCGCCATAAGCGCTGCGTCTACCAGCGCGAGGAGGCCATCTTCCACTGCGGCCAGGTGTACCGCCTCCTGCGCTCCATGCCCGCCGACCGCCGACCCGGCTGGTGGAGCGCCGCGGTGTACCGCGCTACGCTTATTCTGTGGACCGACTCGATGTCCCGTCTTGACCCATCGTTCCAGAAGCGCGATGATCTCGGCCCGAATGTACATGTCGACCAGGTCACCCCCGAGGACCCCGCCGTCATCGCATACCTCTGGAACGGAGAGGGCGTCCCCGTGCTCACGGGCACGGATGGGAGTACGGTGGGGCTGGGACTGCCCGGGGACGTGCTCGAGTACGCGGTCAAGACGCTCGAGACGGGCGTTAGCTCAAGGTTGAGCGATGGGATTCGGCGGAAGCTGGTCGCGCTTAATGATAATTGGCGGCCGGATGGGTTGGCGAATGCTGCGGCTGCGGGGGGCGTGCCGGGTGTGGTGCCGGGGAGTGCGGCGAATCTATGCTAGGTGTGGGGAGGTGTATGATTTTACATGAGTGCCTAGGTACTTAGGTGCTTGCGTTTGTTTTCTTCTTCTTCTTCGAGTATCCCTTATCGGCATAAAGTGCCCTTTACACACACACACACACACACACACATACTTACAGCATAGAAATCATCATCATCATTTATCATTATTGGCTTTTCTTTTTTTTCTGGCTTTGGGGGGCTTTGGGGAAGAGAAGGGGGGAATAGGGGCAGAGTGGTTTATTTCTTGGTACTTATTTATTCTCGCAACACAAAAGGCCAAGGTCGCTGTATACATAAACAACACATATGTAATACTGGGTATCTACTATCTAGGTACTCATCATGTACCTACTCCATCTCAAGTGAGCTAGTTGGCTGTACCTACTAGGGGGTATGTACCTAGGTAGGTGGTGATAGGGGAGAGGTACTGGACAGTGAGAAGGGGGCTCGGAACTTGTGTAGCAAAAGATGTTATGCGAGACGGTGCTTATACATATACCCGCGGGGATTAGGATAGGGGATGGGGGGCCAGGGGTTAGATGGTATCGGGATTGGCAATGGGGGATGGGAAGGTTCGCTTCTTCTTCTTCAACTCATCGTAGTGGTAGGTAGCAACATCAGGGGAGGGGAAACTCATCATTAGGCGTTTTTTTCGGCAGGTTTAAACTCTTACATGAAATGAACCTGGGTTGGGTTGGGTGGGAATATACAAAAAAATCAAAAATCATCAAATGTCAAGCCACATTTTTTTACCTAAGGAGAATGGGAAGAGTGGGAAGGGGGGCGTGTGTCGGGGTATTCGGGGAACGTTCTATACCTATCTACCTAGGTTAGGTAGGTTAGAGACTGATACATAAGTCTTGTCCCGACCTATGCTACATAGGAGGAACGGATTAATTTTTCCAGTGTATGTATTTATTTTACTCGCTCATTTTTCTTTTTGGACTTCCATGTTTTTCAATAGACCTTTTCGTTGTTGCTGTTGTATCCCCCCCCAAGTCTTCTATGTGTGTAGGTACCTACTGTCTTCTCCTTACAAGAAAGTGTAGAAAGATATGTTATGTACATGTAGGTAGAGATGACAATGGGCGGCGGTGGCTTGGCCTTAGCCTCGTGAAGTATTGAAGATTGAAGCGTGTTTACACTACATACCTAGGTACAGGAGGGGCATGTAGCTACTAGCTAGGCAGGCAGGCAGGCAGGCGTACAACTCACTCACAAGCCACGACTTCGGGTTTGCTTGCCGTGGGATCTTTACTGTGTACCCATAACATGTATGTATGTGTAGGTAGGTAGATACTAGATAGATAGGTACATGTAAGTGCCCAGAAAGGTGTGTCTATTGGATGCAACTTATATTGAGTTGAGTGGTCTACAACGAGGTCGAGGGCGCGATGGGCCGGGCCTTTCTTAATAACTAGTATTTTAGTTCATCTACCTACATTGAAGATAATCTGTGATATAAACCAAGTACTAGGTAATAGTTATCACTCGCATTCCCGAGTCCCGCGCCGGTTCGGTTTCTCCGTTAAATCCCCGCGTGTCTGTCGAAATCCCCGAGCTTACCTTTTGCTTGGCCTCCCCGGTTTCTTCGTATCTGCATGGGGGGAAGGGGGGGGGGTTAAAGATGTGCATATTTACCTGGTACATACCCACCTACGTAAAATAGACGTCAGACCTATATGTACATAGAAATAGTCTCTATGTATGTAGGCAGCTTTAATGCCATCGCTTACTTACATAAACCTGGCTACCTAGGTCAAGAGGTTAGGTCTCGAGAAAAAGGCAGTAGGTAGAGATACTGTATATAGAGTTAAAAACAGAGGACGCCCACAAACGCCACATTCTACAGCACCTGCCTGTGTGTCTCTCCACATGACCTCTTCGTACATACAGTACATGGCGTTTGCATATGTATACTTCAACAACATTGAATGCTGTAGGCTAGATGATATTGTGGCGGTGTATAACTACATGCATATCTAGTACCTACCTGGGTATGCATGCCTCCTTAACTTAAGGTTAGGTGCCTATCCGTTTCTCGTATGTATGTAGGTACATAGGCAGGCAGGCAGGCAGGCAGATAGGCAGGCAGATAGGTACCTACATAGGTAGGTCAAGTGGAACGGGTCACTCATCTAGGTACATACCTACATACATACATACCTAATCTATATATCCACGTACAGCGCATAGCATACGTACGTAGGTGAGTATGTGTATATATTGGACGGGCAGGCTAGACCTCGGAATCTTTACCGGGTGGTGTCTTAGCTGGGAACTTTGACAGGACAGCCTCCCGCCGTCGCCCGATGTCCATCTGCCTTGGAAAGTCGACTAGTGGTACTGCCGGCTGCCGCCAATGTAACAGACAACTTCTAATAAGCCTACCTAGGTATCTACCTACCAGCCTACCATAGGGCCTAGGTTAGATATGTATCGTACCTAGTTATGTTTCCTCCCCGGTTCAACCTCAACGTCGTGTTTTTCTGTCGCGAGGGAATACCTAGATTGGGCGCGTGCCTCGCATGCGCATCGCGAATATGTATGTCAGATTCCAACAACTGCACTTCCGCGCATCAGAGTGTAACGTGCAAACGAGTAAACGTTCTTCTTCTTCTTCTATCCGCCATCGGCTTATGCAGATATGTACGTCAGTAGGTAGGGGATGCAAAAACAACGCCTCGTTTGCGCGTTCTCTGTTCTGCTAAGGGGGAGGGGGGTTGGTTGGGTCTAGGTAGGGTGATGGATGTGCAATCTGTTTTCTCGGTTGACAGGTCAGTTTCTGGGGTTGTACCTGTCAACCACACACACACACACACACACATCTTAGATCTCTAAGGTTATATACATTAGGTGGTCAAGAGATTCCTATCTCCTATCCGTGTAGCACTTGGCACAGTGTTGGTTGTTGCTTATGTAGAGGCAGCCTACAAGTCGCTAGGCGGTCCACAGGCTCTATAGATTACATGTATGTCTTCACGACTCTGTATAGATATATTCGTAGCTCCCTAAGGTACCTATGTATGTAGAGAATGTAGATGCACCCCATAGCTATGGATCTGTACGACCTGTACTCGAGGCGAGGCAAAAGCTGACATCGGCACCCCACCCCCTTCGTCTGATGTGTGCCGTACAATCATAGGGTCTTTTGACGTTTCGAGGGATCTGCTAGTACACACATGTAGTTGAGCACTTTGAGGGGGTGGTGTAACGCAACTCATCATGTCTATGTGCGCGTAGGGAGATGTTGAAGATGCACTTTTGATTAACTAGGTATGTACCTACGCAATGAATGATCCCATGTAATGTTTAATTTTTGTACTATTACCTATGCTTCGATGTTGATAACACCTACATACATACATACGTGATAACTTAGGAAGCTTAATGCAAGCATAAAGTATACAGTCCAAGGTAGCATACATAACACTCCTCATGCAAATCCTGCTCGCGTAATTAGGTATACCTAGTAGGAGCCCTGAAAGAGTTATATTCGGATCCGACCTAGTGGGTATTGGCGACTAACCGAATGCCTGGCCATGAGCTTATGTAAATCTAGACCTCCTATTTGGTACGTACATATAGGAGCGTCAAAGACATGATGTCTGCATCCTCGAATTCGTTTGATATGCCTTGATATTAACTACCTGGGTATCACGTCTCAGATGCCTACAGGTTCGTAGGCGGGTTTCACCACGTTTGAGTCCTTTTCTATAATTTGTCCTCCTACGCTACGCGCTTTGCTAAAATCTGCTGCTGTCTAGATGACAAGCAAGGCATGGTTACTCGGTCCCTCTCACCCTGACAAAGCCCTATAGTCTGACCAAAGGATTGTCGCTCGTTGCACGAAGAGAGGTGGTTTTACGAGCCACGCGATGCGTTGGCAAGAGACTTGAGGCAAGTTTGGGATATACGATGGGCAACTGTATCACGAGCAACATCCTGCTTGTTCTACACCACTTTAGTTTCGCCTCGCGACTTCGCGCTGATGATGATGGCCAAGGCCCTGCCTATTCAACGTCAAACGATCTAGAGGTTGGAGAAACTTGCCACGCTTACCCAATGGCATGCGGAGACTGGGGATGGGCTTCGCAGAATTGTACCGACGAGATCGTGTAACGGCCAAGCTAACAGTGTCGGCTAGGGAAGGCTGTTGTCGATTAGTACTACCTGCTAATGGCCCTCCAGGGTAGTTGGGCTGAGAATTGCTCGCAGATAACGACAGCGAGGTTTCAGGGAGCGAACGATGATTAAAGAGTGAGTTGCGGCAGAGAGGCATTATATGAACTACCTACCTACTAAGTAGGCATGGACAAATTTCTCCCGTAGGTGCGATTTGTCCCCCCCTTCTCCCAATCCCCGATAAAGGGGCTACCTATCCGAACTACCAAACCCAATTCACACTTTTCATCCTCTAGTAGGTATGTCCCCATTGCCTAGCGTACGGACAAAGAAGGGCCAACTTTCTTTTTTCCATTTTTCCCCGGACTGTAATCAACTCGTTCTTCTCGTCGAGCGTCTCAGATTTTGCTCTTAGCCGGAAGTCCGACGAAGTGTAACAGCGCACAAGCTTCTATCTAGATATAGTCTGAAGGGGCCGGGGAGGGGGGGGCCAGTTTCGTGCCCGATGAAAGGGAAAAAAATGCCAGATAAGTCAAATAAAACCTTAGTGGCGAATGAGATCGTCGTTGTGTGGCATTCTATATTCGCTGGCCCTGGTGGATTACCGGGGCTTGAAATGCCTCTCTTGTGAGAGTTCGCTGTTGGATGGGGCCGTAGTTCCGCGTGGGGTGAACTTGTGGGTAACCAAGCTGCCATGCGATTCTTCCAGTAGGTACCTAACTATCGAATCCATCACCCGACGAAGTTTTAAGGCTGACTGACAAGCCATCGCCTTTCGGTTAGTCGATTGGATAGGAGTCTTCCCTCTATATCCATGATTGTGACTACCTAGAATAGGGGCCCCTGAGGCTTTCCCAATTGAGGCCAGTATCTTCAACACGCCTGCCACCTTTCGCTCTTCGCTATGTCAAATAACCTCCGTCCGCCATGACTTGTCCGTCGTGTTACGGATGCGGGAACCCACATACTTGGCGTGTCACTTCCGTCGCATCGGAACTCCTTGGGGTGAAGCCAGCTATAAGAAAAAGGCATTGGGTGAGCTTTAAAGTACAATGTAAGAGCATATCATTGATCTCCTCGGTCCCCTTTTCACCAAACTTCGCTATTATTTTCCATTGATTTGGTTGACCTTCGCTTGACTAGGACATACTATCCCCTTCATCCTTTCCTTGTTAATTTGTGTGCCTCATCGTTTCGCGCGCGAGAGAGAGACAAAAGAGACAAGAAAAAGAATTGGTACAGCCGAATTGCATTTCCCCCCCCTCAGTTTCCTTCCCCTTCCCCATAAAATGGCGCCGTCTGCTATCGGCAGTGCCACCACACACTCGGCCGGCGAGCCAATGAGCAACCAGGTCAAGCCCCTTGCGGGCAAAGTCGCGCTGATCACGGGATCCGGGCGCGGCATCGGGCGGGGGATAGCGCTGGAGCTCGGCCAGCGCGGCGCCTCCATCGTCGTGAACTACGGGCGCAGCTCCAGCTCCGCGGACGCCGTCGTCGGCGAGCTGGCCAAGCTGGGGTCCAAGTCCATCGCCTTGCAGGCCGACATCTCGCGGCCGGCCGAGGTGGCGGCGCTGTTCGAGAAGGCGGTCGCGCACTTCGGCCACCTCGACTACGTCGTCTCGAACTCGGGGATGGAGGTCTGGTGCGAGGAGACGGAGGTCACGCCGGAGCTGTTCGACCAGGTCTTCGGCCTCAACTGCCGCGGGCAGTTCTTCGTCGCCCAGCAGGCGCTCAAGCACTGCCGCGAGGGCGGCCGCATCGTCCTCACCTCGTCCATCGCCGCCCAGATGGCCGGCGTACCCAACCACGCGCTGTACGCCGGCTCCAAGGCCGCGGTTGAGGGCTTCACCCGCGCGTTCGCTGTCGACTGCGGCCGCAAGAGGATCACCTGCAACGCCATTGCGCCCGGCGGCATCCAGACCGACATGTTCGATGAGAACAGCTGGCACTACGTCCCCGGCGGCTACAAGGGCATGCCCATCGATACCATCAAGGAGGGCCTCAAGAGAATGTGCCCGCTCGACAGAGTCGGTGTCCCGGCTGATGTCGGTAAGGTGGTCTACTGTTTGATCAGTGAGGAGGGCGAATGGATTAACGGTATGCTGTCCTCTCCAAGGGCCTCTAATAAGTGATGTGTATACTGACCATTACCCCACGTAGGCCAAGTTATCCGTGCTTCGGGCGGCGGTGTCTGAACTACACTCCACATTACCCCGTCACTATTGCCATACTGTTTGCATAGTAGCCTTTGGGCCAAACAGTGTCTCTATATATAAAACAAGTGCACTTGCGTGCTAGATTATGGTTATTAGATATTCGTTTTTGGGTGGATGAATAGGTAGGTAGCTACGACACGAGTTCCAAGCAACGCACATAGTGAATACAACGATAGAATCAAAGCTGTCCAAATGAAAGTTCATCGAGGTTTGTATAGAAACTCATTGGTGCCTAGCGACCCTTGGGAGTTAATTGAAATTCACAAGTTCGGCAAAGTGAGGAATCCAGTGTACCTAAAGTGAATAGGGGTAAACTAACTACCTAAACCAGCCAAATTTCTACCAGCCCAGCCCAGCCCTCCCCTCCTCTTCCTCCAAGCCACGCGAAACTCATTGCCTAACTCACAAGCACCAAGATAGAATCTACCTAGGTTAGTACTTACTTACCTTTGGACCAGATTATTCCTTTCCTTTCCTTCATTCCTTCTGAGGTCTATAAGATAGTAAATTTATTGTACACACCTACTAGCTATCCAACCGAGGTAGATAATAGGGGGTCCCTCTTCGAATTTTCCAACTTACCCAAAGTCTCTCCAAGCTACAACACCAACGTCGCACGTCTCCAAGTCAAAAAGCAATTCATTCCTACGATGTAAACCTTTAGGTTGGGTAGGTTGCCTTAGGTGGTAGGTAGGTACAAACCCAAAACATCACGAACCCAGCCCCCTTTAAACCACTCAACGCTTATCGGCGACATCATTACCCAAAGCACTCGAAAACATATCCATTTTGCGGTGCATGAAGTACTGACCTAATCTAGATAGGTACCCAAGAAGACACTTTCTGCCCGGTTTAATCGCATCGCGAAGCTCGTCCCAGCGCGACCCCCCCGTTTCTCTCTCTCTCTCTCTCGCTCACTTTATCTCTCCCCTTCTTACATACCTACTCTATGAGCATGCGTGTCTATGTGTGTGTATGCGCTTGCTTGCTCGCTTGTGTGATGTAATGTAAGCGCACCCACAGACAACACTTCCCTATCTATCCCCTTACCTACCTACCTAACTACCTAACCTAACCTACCTAAGCAGGTAAGCCAAACGTGACAGCTTCGTGTAACCGAGGAGTCTTTTTATGCATCGCGAAAAGATGACCGATGACTTGAGAGTTGACTCAGATAATGTCTACACTACCGCTAGATAGCTGCCTGTCTCCCGAGCAGCTACTTACCTAGGGTGGGTAAGGTAGGTCAGTGCTTGCCAGCTCGCTTACCGGCAGTAGTGAATGTCTCATTTATACTTATTTGGGTAACCCAGTAGCAGTTTTAGGTAATGGTGATACACGACGGTTTTGTTCTTCTTTTTTTCCTTGACTGCCTAGGTATTCTAAGCCGATGTGACATAGATACCTAGGTAACTGTAGGATATGCCGTTGACCCTTTTCCATAACGGTCGGTTGGGGGTATGTAGATATATGCCTACTAGGTATCTACCTACCTCTATATCTCCGCGTACCCAGGTAGTTACCCAAAATTACTCAACCCCTAACTATCACAGAGCAAAATCTATGTGTGGTACACAAGAACCCCTTATACCCCTAGTTACACAGGCCAATAATATTTGGTAAGAAAAGTGTATGCAGTAAAATTCGGTAAGGATGCAAAATTGCAAGGTAGATGACATACATACCTACCTACATATCTACACATTCAGGTATAATTTGCACTGCCAAGACTATCTTAGACCATGCAAAGAGACGAAGGGGGAGAGGTAGAAAGAGAGCGCCAATTGATCTTGGTATATGCGCGGATATATACGAAAGAGTGCCAGTGACCCTATGCAAGTAAGCTGCATCTCCGTGGTGAATCCGTGGAGGTGGAGGTTATACAAAAAGAGTCTTGGAACTCAAAGCATGGGGGTACAGTAGGATCGGGAGGGGCACGGGAGGATCCATTCGTAGCAATGATATTGTAGAATGTCAGACTGCCATCATATTGTAAAGGAAAGGGAAAATGAAGGAAGGAAGGAATGTTTCGATCATCTAGATCTTTCTTCTGTGAGTATCTTACTTGGATATTTCAATATTGGCCGGTCTAACTATCTTATCTGTGTAGGTGTCGATTGAGTACCTAGGTAGATAGGTATCTAGTAGGTAAGAATTGCTTTGCAAAACAATCTCGTCTTCATTCCGTTACTTCAGCTAGATTTTGTCCGGACCCCGGGTCCGAGATTGTGAGGTGTATGAGGATGCTGAGAGAATAAATTTGAACTCCCAACCCCATCTATCTCCGGGATGAAAAAGACATTGCCCCTTTTATCTTACGGGAGATGTTTGATGTAGTGAGATACGCCATGTTAGATTCCGGGAGTTTAATATACATCCCGTCATTGCATGTGTACGCGTTCAGTGAGAATGACTGGTGTTAATAGAGAGAATTTGGTTATCATGTGTGGTCTAGGATCTCGGCCCGCCGGTATTCATTCAGCCCTGCCACATGGCGTCAGCGTCGCAACCAATTTTCAAGGCTCCAATACTTGTCGCTTCATCTGCTCACTTATCCCTGAGCCACTTGTTTGTCAGTCGGAAGTTCCGGAAACATGAGATGAAAATCTACATTAGGTACTTGATCAATCCATTGTCGCAATGAGCAACACCTACTTAGGGTAGGAAGTGGTAGATTGGCTAGAACTCCTCATGTCGTTATTTCCGTAGGGCTCACCGTAGGTTGATAGGAGTATCGATCGTGTGTTTTTCGTTCGAGTCGATACCCGCTAACCTTACGTAGGAAGCATGTGGAACGATAGCTTGATTGCCAGCGACGTTTGATATCTGTTTAAATCAAGAATTGTGAGGTGTTCAGAATAAGCCGAGCGATGATAATCATGTAGAACTTTGCTAGCTTTCGAATTAGTGTCGTTCCTTGTTATACATGTTCGGAAAGTTGTTCAAGCAACTCTCACACATGTCACGAAAACTCAGAGACTTACTCACGATGTACAATGTTATATAGGGGAGATGCCTCTAATCATATGACAACGTATCGGAGAAATTTAGACTGATAAAGTAGAGCCTCAATATCAGAGCAACAAGAAAGCATCGGAATTAGGGAGCTGTCAACTAAGCGAGGTGGCGCAAGGCGTTACCCAACTCGGCGACTTGGGATGTGGCTGATTGGAGAAGTTTAGAAACGTCATCTTTGACTTGAAGGCCCGAATGCCTCCTGCAAGCACTGAACTTTTGATGTGGCATTGACAGCTACAGCTGCATCGTACACAGCTCGAAGCTTTCCTCGAGGAAGCAGGCTGTGTCACATAATACAGCCTTAAAGCAACTATCATGTAGACTGTCAGAACTAGAAAACCAAAATTTCCGGGATTCGTCTAACTGAGGTTTGAATAATGATTTTACTGGATAAAAAGCGCGTAGTGAGAATAATCGCCAGTAGCTCAAGTGACACTAGGCACGATGTGACGGTATGGAATTCATGTAACTGTCAGACTACTGCTGATAGAGCCCGGCAGTGTGGCCAGCCAATGGATGAAGCATCGGCTCACGGGAACGTAGTGGACCTACTCAACTGATATTTTGACGGATACTGATACCGCAGTGAGATTGCGAAAAGATGCGAAAATAAGCCACCGCGTTCCAACGTAAAAGTTGATAGGAGCCCGGTGAGGCGGCCGTCATGTACGTTGCTTCAAGGTGGTATTGCTCCGCCTCAACCTTTAGAGAAGCACCCACGCCTAGCAAGTCAAGGCTGTCTTCCGGTATCTGTTACAAGCTTAGCGGTGAAGAGCGCCTACCCACTAAACTAAGTGTTTGAGTAAGTAGACACGAATCATGCCAAAAGTCCTCGATATTAAAAGCCCAATGTGCGTGAGGTACTGTTAGACGATGATATCTAGGCTGTGTAAAGCCCGACATCGCGTGCGAGGTGCTTCGCTTTCCCTTTCCACGCAGCAAACCCCTGTTACAGTTTTAGCTTCCAGCTTATCTCGCACCAACCTTTGTGCAATCAGTTTAGACAGTTGGTGATGACTGAGATACCAATGTAGTTGAAAAAAAAAAAGACGCTTCTGACGGTCAGTGAAATTCACCACTGTCAAAAGACGTTGAGGGACAACTGCGCCTGGGGAAGTAAGGAAACATGCTTCCGTGTCCAGTGAAGATTCTACAGATCTATGAGATCAGATATTAGAACTTGTGTTTTTGTGTTGCCTAATCTAATGTAAGTGAGGCAACGGAGGAGTAAGGCAGTGGGGATTTGATGATCCTTCACGGCGATCTTCAAGCCTCTAGAAGTTCTGGAGAAAAGTAATACGCCCAGTCATGTATGCTATCATGCGAAGTACCTAACCTTAGGTGTGTAGGCATGTTGTAGTTCGGTATCGGGCTAATGAAATGTCAATCAGCCGACGGAGGTCGAATCATATCGAAGGCCGAAAATGATTTGGAACGACTTCGTAGAAGTTGTTTAACCCTTCTAACATCTCTCAGTTGTGGGGATAACGAAACGTGTGGGTTGCGATGTGGGATGTTTGGGGGATGAGGGGGGATTAGGAGGGTGTGAGAGATGTGAGAGGTGTGAAAGGTGGGGAGGACCAAGTCTACGGTGTTTCGATATTTAACGGTGATAACGGACAAGGGTAGACCCGAGATCTACATATGCACTAAGTGCAGCTCTAGTCCCTAAAATGAGCTGGGCTAACATCAGATAGGTTTAGTTTGAGCAAAACCTTCAGATAAGGTTTTCTAGGGTTGTAACCCGTTGGTAAATCATCTTGGGCTTCAGGGTTGTCTGCTCTTGAAGCATCCATGACCCTTTTTTGGCTAAGTGCATGTGGGTTCAAGGTTCAGGTATGTAACTTTAAATAGCTGGGTACAGTAGTACCTTATGTATGTAGGGCTAACGTACTTCAAATCATAGTAGGTACCGAGACCGAGGTACCTAGTACTGAGTTTGTATAGCGCTGGTACCGATGTAGTACTGCCCCGTATCCCGGGTGACACCCCATGGAGATGGGCAACATACCTACATGTAAGTATGTAAACGTACTTACTATTGAGTCGGGTTAATCAGTCATCATTGATGGTCTCGATTATATAATTCAGTCAGCAACATTATTCTCGGACGGGTTCACGATTCCATGTATTTGAGTACCTATCAAAGTGCATAATCATAGGTAATATTCAGAGTTATGGTTGCAGTCTCGTGTAGGTATGTAACTTCTAGAGCTCGAACATTCTTAACTGTGTACTTAGCCTAGGTATTACGATTGGTCATCAGCAAAGCGTCAGTTCCAGCAATACAATCATTGCATTTCATCCCATACGACTGGGTATCTTTTAATTATTCAGCCTTATGAGCCCCAACACGCAGCAACGTAGTAACGTTGAAACTCCCCGCCTAGAGATATACGTATTGTACAGGGTACCAGCAGGTAACTCTGAATATATCATGTATGAAGTACCTATTAGTTAGTTGTTATATGTTCAAAGTACCTCATGAATGCAACTTCAAGCGTCGACTCCCAACATTGAATGAGGCGTCGCCTATGACTTAGCGTCCATCGATCGTTCCTGGGTTACCCACCTGATATGGTTTAGAACTATGACGGTATTCTCTCCGTGAATGTGATATGTGATAGGGGCAAGGATCTACATAAGCTGAGCTAGCACGACAAAGTGGCTTGGAAGAACTCATCCATAGGAAGGTGAAGGAGAACCTTGGAAGTAATAGGTACTGTGCCCTACGAGTACCTACCTAGTAGTAGTATGTATCAGTGTACTTTACCTTACCTACTCAATTATCTACTTACAAATCTCCAGCGCTCTCTTCATTTGCCATCTAACCTAGACAAATTAAAATAAGATGAAGCACTTCAGCTATACCTGCAGTTCTTCATGCTAGGATGACTTGAGCGCTATTATCTCAAGACGTAAACCAATAGTTATTAGTTCGTGAGATTGGGTTTTCTATGAATTATCTCGCCCGTGGCTGCCCGATATTTGCCCCTAGGTTACATTGCATCGTCTAACATGCCGTACCTGGTATTTATTAGATGCTACTTGCGAAGGTAGCTAAAGTACCTATTTACCGACGTGCTTACCACCTACTAGGTAGGTATGTAGAGCAAGCCATGTAAAATATATACAGCATGCTGCTTATCAATTACCTAGGCAATTGACCCAGGCCTGTAGTTGTTAGTAATATTACGTACCTAAATACCTACGTTTAGGCGACTCTTGAAAGACCTTGTAAGAGGTTCGGAATTTTCTCGATACTATATGTGTAGCCGAGGTTACGTGAGTACCTCTAAGGGAGTATAGTTCCTAATTTAGGAGCTATATTGAAGAACATTGATGTATATCTACTTAGGGTAAATGGTATTCAGTCTGACTATGACTAATATTTGTGTTCTCCCCACGTTTGCCTACCAGACAGTTTCGGCGCTGTCAGATCTTTGTTATCCAAGGCTATTCCCGTGCTGATAATCTGACCTTCGGACTGCCGGGGATTTTCCGTCGAGAACACAGCTCTGTCAGCGTCGTAGAACAGGATGACTAGTGGCAGGTCAGATCGTAGAAGCTTGCGGTCGCTCGACGGGGGCTAGCCCTTTCTCCGCCTCCTTCATAAGCCCATAGCACTCTATGCAGGCAGTGGCACATCGTGGCCAAAAACAACGTGTGTCTAGGTCAAAGAACTGGCCTCGGAGAAGAGCGCGCCAAACCAAGGTATTTGATAATGGCGGTGTAGAAGTACCCAAAGTTATAGCTTGTAAGTGCAAGCTACTTTCTAGCCAACAGATATTCCAAACAAAAAGTACTGTCGTTGTCGTGCAATCATGATGTTGGTACATAGTCACGTCTCTAAAAAGATCAGAATGATTTGATGCTCACCGTCAGAGCAACACACTTCTCAGCCGCCATGACTGACCGTGTCATAACGCCTACTGCCTCATAACACCGATAACCGCCCAAATGCTGAATAATATCCCAAGGTGATGGTTCAACGAAATAAATCAGTTTCCCCCAAGTAATACACATCGCAGACCGAATAGAATATAGACCAGGTGTATTTTGTTCGAATACACCGTGTTTCCAAGAGCTGAAATTCGCTTTCGTTAAAGTGCCGTGACATAGTTAAACTCATTGTTTGACCGGATATATAAGGGTTGAAGATCACAATAAAATGTAATCGATCTCGAAACGTAGGCACGAATTGCTGCGTAGGCCGTCTTGACCTCTTCTGCGTCATGTCATAATGTCGCTCGATAGCATGGCCTGAAGTGTCGTGTTCGTGCGACTCGTGCGACTCGTGATAGGGCTAGAACGTGTATGGCTCTATGAAACAAATGTCATGTCGCCTTTCCTATGGCTGATGACTTCTAGTGTGGAGCCTAGATTTTGTCCAAGGTAGCCGATCATGGCCTTGGTAACCTCTGGGACGTCGGAAAAATCAGTGCAAACCACTTCCCTGAATCTGGCATAAACCTCCTCAAGCTTATGGAGTTCCCTAGCTAGGATCTCAAGCTCTAGCCATCTGCCATCCTCGCCATTGAGATGGTACACCCCGAAGCTAACTCCTAGGTTGTTCCCTAGATTGTTTGGTGCAATCCCCATATTCCCGGCCTCGAAATAACAATGCGATGCATTCTTGTAAAATGATGTGATCTTACCGATCACGGTTGCAAGGAGCATCGTAGCAGTATGTGTGCCGGACCGGCTCATGCATTTCGAACAAGATAGCATGGCGGCGCATCCTTCTACCGCTTTTCGGTTAAGGGATAAAACGAGATCAAAGGGTGGAGAGGCTGGCGAAGAAGCATTATGTAGCGCTTGAAGTGACTGCAAACAAGCTGTAAAACAGGTGCAGCTACCTCCGCCGATAGTCGAGGAAGAGGAACTATGGCGTGGGCCAGCTGGCCTCATTGTGGGCGTAGTACTTGGGCTGGGAAAATAATTCGAAGACATACTTGTTGGGGTTGGGACTTGGCTGTACGGAATCATATCCGGTGCAGTTGGATCGGCCCAAGGCATATGTGCTGACATGGACAGGTCGAACGACTGAGATCGCATCTGAGCACCAGGTATAGGGCCTGTTCCAACGGGAAGATCGCCAAAGGAGGCACATGACATGTCTGTCGGCGGCGTCCAGGGCATTGTGGATGAATACAACTCTGGAGGGGCCGACATTGGGTCCTGCTCGCCGCCCATGGCTCTATCTTCGACCCCGAGCAAAGCCAGACCAGTTGAAATAGAGGAATTCCGGCTGATACTACCATCGACGTTAGGAGGAGTGGTCCATCCGGTTTCAAAACTAAACATGTGCTCCGATGGCGGTTGGTGTGCTGTGGAGTACGCCATATTTTTGTCTTCCATCATATTGTGATGCATCTGCTGCATGTCTTGATGAGCATTCGCTTGAGTATTTCCATTATGTTCGGATTTAGGCTTGCCCGCCCTGCTTGAGGGGGAGTATCGGCACTCGATGCCGCAAGCTAAGCATCGGGAACATATCGGTCGTGCCTTGGAGCACTTGACTTTGGCTAAGAAACATCCATCGCAAGAAGCCCGGAGCCGAGGTTGGCGAGCCTTAGAGGATGATGCCATAATGAAACGAATTTCTATCAACAGCAAGAGCAGGGTGATTTAAACAATACTTTAGCCTTCAGGCAGAATGAGAGGCGAACATGATTTGGGAAGACGGGAAGGGGGGCAGAGAGGGTAATATTATAGAACTGAGATATGTATGACACACTTTACGGGCGGCAGTCTAAAGTTTACGATGATCTGACTTAAAGATCAAAGCAGGAACGGGGTAGAGAAAGCCAGACCGCTACAGTGTTGATGAAGAACAGATGAAGAATATTACGCTCGGTACCAGACGAACGGGAAAAGTCTAAGAACAAAATATAAGTGAGAGGCCTGGTAAGTTGTTTATGAAGGATATGTGTGAGATGTGCAAAGGCGTAAGATAGATGAGAGGGAGTCGGCTTATACTGTACAGGGACCCGGTCAAAAAGACTCAAGGGGTCAACTAAAACCTGATTTGGTCTAAGAAGAAGGTACGTAGATAGGTACTTACCTAGGTAGATATGTAGGCATTGAGTGATTGGACCCACATGATGTACGTAGACTGCTGGAGATGGTTGGAAAGAACGTTAGCCCAACAGACGTAGGTGGTGGTAGTAGTGGTCGTGGAGGGTACTAGGTACTAGATACTAGAAACCCGGGGTCTAACAGCGGATGAACCTGACTCCTAGAGCTACATATTTAGCTTTATTGTTAACTCATACAGCAGACGGGGATGAACAGGAGGGGAACCAAGCAGCAAGTCTGAGCAGGCTCATTGGGAGTCTCGTTTGTATCGACAAGGTGGCTGCAGATGCCGAGCTCATTATCAACTGGCTGATACGGAACAATAGGGGCATGCTGTTGTCTTTTTCCCCTCTCGTAAACTCTGATGTCCTTTACATCAGATAGCTGATATGCCTTTCTTGAATGGACAAGCGATATCGCCAATACCTAGGCTGCGAGGAAACACGGGGCCGGCGGAAATCGAACATTGCCAACAGTGAGAAACTTTGGCGCTGATTGGTGCCCATGCAATGAGCTGAACTTGGCCCGCAGACAATACGCGTTGTGTATCAACACTAGTCCCAACGAAGTACTGTGGTAGATTAAGCATACATAAAAAATCTCTAGAAGGAACAGCCAATGGATCTCTTTCATATAGAGGAGAGCTCTAGGTTTGTGTGTTTATACGTAATTCAGGAATCAGGGACAGCATAGAAGAGTGAATATGTGGCCCCGGCTTTAGAAGGAAGCACATACTAGGATGCCAGGTACCTAGACAAACACCCTGAAGGGCGAGGGGACAAGCAACATTAACAGAGGGTCGCAGCATGTTGCATTAGTGAACTGCAGAGGAGTTAGAAAAAGCAGCCCAAGAGGGGTCCCATGGACAGGGTCTTAGCAATCGAGTGCTTGGCCGGCTGGTCGGATGGCTCATAGCTCATGACTGATGGCTGAAGGCAAAGGCGTCCGGGCCGGAACGGGATAAAGTGAGGATAGGTACTAGGCAGACACATGCAGGTCTATCTTATTGTACTATTGGCGTCTTTGGTCTAACACAAGCATGTAAATACCTACGGGTCCCTGAGCTATCTTGCAGTAATTGAAAAAAGATGAGGCTTGAACCCGGGAGGCGACGGTGGCACGGCATCTAGAGGTTAGAAGCCGACGTCGATGATAAAACCTCACTGAAGCTATCCGGTCTGATGTGAAGAGAAAAAAGAAACAAAAGAAGCATATGGATTTCATAGCTAGATCGAACCAGGTAGTAAGGTAAGGTAGGTACCTAACTGTTGAAGTGAAACAGCCCAGTCCCTACTGTATTGCGTTTGTTTAAAGGGCCCTGGAGGATTTGAGGCGTTGAAGATTTCAATGTTGAGGAACTTGAGAAATCTAAATTGCAATTAATAGGGATATTTTAAAGGTACCTAGGTACATAGTATGTAACTGTAGGGTTGCACCATTCTTAGTACACGCATAAATGCATCATACCTACTAGGTATATGCCAGGCATCTATGACATGACCCATGCCCTTGGGAATCCATATGAAATCGGTAGTCGGAATAACTTGTCTCTGGGAGTCTGGGTTGTCTGTATTAACTAAAATTCATCTTGGTCGAATCGAATCAGCTTCAAGTGCTACCTAGCCCTGGAGATATGGTCCGTGCTTTAATTACCTTGCAAAGTGCTACCTACGGTAGAACCTTAATAACTACACCTCGATTAAGGCACTTTTAAGGATTGGGGGACTTTCAGACTTTCAACATTGAACCTTACCCTCATAGCCCTGGTAAATATTAATTTCCAAGCCCTAACGTGCGTAGTGCTATCAATTGATGTAGAGGTTCAATGTTTCAATTCAATTCTAGATTCCAATCTCTCCAAACATTGAAGTTCCAAAATTACACCAATGTTCCCTCCAATCACTTACCTAGCAGAGCCTCATTAGAAGTCAATTTCAATACCTACCTACCTACCTACCTACCTACCTCCCACATACATACTATATACAAGTAGTATGCATATAGTAGGTACGTAGGTATTGAACCTTGCCAAGAATCCATGGATCCTTCATGGAGCCCCCTCTACCAGAGTAATAATGCCCAATCTAGGTATAACGACAATGTACTGACATCATATCCTTAGGTACCTGCATACCTGCCTCCTACCTCAAGTGCTATCTATATAGTACCGAATAGGTACACCATGTAATATCTTTATTACCCACATGTACTCAGCTTCAGCCTCGTTGATCCCTTAGTGCCACGGAAAACGATGAAGACACTCACGCGTCACCTATACACTGATTCGCTACCTCATTATCCGATCCCATCGGTGCTATAAACCCGGAGCCGCTCGCTCTCGGAGATACCTAGCTAGCACCTACCTAAGTAGGCATCTACACTTTATGTTAACAACTATGAAACCCGGCAAGTCATGATTGGCTTCATCAACAGGCACAAGATATGCCCTGTTACGAACTCACAGTTTCTCCACGTTCCTATAACTCCCACCACATCCATATAAGCATTTGTACCCCTAATGTTCCTCTCGGCATGGTGGGCCTCAGCACGGTTCTGCCGAGTTTCTCGGACCTCCGTTATGGATGTGCTAGGTGACGCAGTCCAACCTGCCATTGCTCTGGGCGAGTTGATCTTCAGCATTGAAAGGGTTATGGCAGAAAAGCCTTCACATCATATTTTCAAGGCAGGAACCGAACCGATGGAAAAGGTATATCACAAATGTACACGTTCATGTCCCTAAAAGCCATGTGGTCCCCGCCCGACCCTAGGTACTTGCAATCCGACAAACCTACCTACATATGTAGGCCAGGGTCCAGGCCTACCATCACTCCTCAGTGTTCCTAGTACCGAGTTTATTGGGGTTATCACCACCTTGTGAATCTGGATTCGGTCGATCGGTTTGACAAATGAATCCAAATTGGCTTAGGTTTACCCTCTAGGCACTCAACCCCAAACTGTAAGGAGTGTCGAGTTGGTCACTGACTGCCCGTTCTGGCTTCAAGGTGCTAGATTCCTTCTCTAATTGATCATTTTATATCCTCACATCTGCCAGGCCCATCCTTGGTAGTAACAACTCTTAGCTTTTACGTGGCTGTAGTTCAGCTAGTTCTTATCCGGTCCATTGCTTTTATCCGCTACATACCAAGTTGCAGCCAAGGAGGTTCTGATGCGTTCCGCCAATTATATCTATACCCTAGCTGCATCCCAATGCATTTAATGACCTTGCGATCGCTTCTTGTAGTCCCCAAGGCTTAACTACCTAGTATACATAACCAGCATAGACTTGAAGCAGCTTGGTTGTTACCTCCAGTTTTCCAGTTTAATCCTCGAGCTGCTAGTTGATTGGCGCGATCAGCCGGTGGCTTCGGCCAACGTTACTGACAAGGATACTAGTTATCACCTAAATACTATTCTACAATACATTTCTCTAATTTCCCGCATATAGAGCTCCATTACTATTATGTACTCTCTACATTTTGCCTCTTGTTCTACTCGGGTAGAAGCCTACTATTCAAGGGGCAAATATGTACTAGTCATCAAGCTAGCTAACCTAGCTGGATACCCAATCACCAAAAGCGAGGCCATAGGTGCGAATAATAGGTAGGGCTGCAATCTTAACTATAAATGAACCTAATACAATATACATAAGCAGGGACCATTAACCTTACAGTTCACTTTGATGAATATCCTACTATGCTTCATGCCAGTTACAGTCGCTTGTATATGACAGATCGGGGCATCAGTACGCCTCGGAGTGGGCTAGCGACTTCAAGTTTCAACCGATGTACGACATGAGTAACATCCTGGTTTTGCCATACGCAAAGTAGGTATCCATCCTATTTCGGATGCAGCACTGTCGAGCTATTTCTACAGTTTGGGGGGCGAACGTTATGGCAAATGCGATTGGACCTAGTGGTGCATTAGTATGCTGATTCTACGTAGGTGGAAAGCAACCGACATCCATTCAACATAACAACTCGCAACAACCAACCTTACATTGTATGAATCGTTAAAAGCCAGACTTTGATGCAAGGCTTATTCGGACAGGATGGTTCATTTCGTACACAACTACAATGGATGCCATCTATTCAGATAGGCATTAAACTATCAAATCATGGCGCAATCAACATTGCTCATCATCGTACAGTACCTAGATCCTCCAGATTCGATATGGAATGAGATGAATCTCAATGACGCCACTCAGCACACAAACTTTAATAGCCAGTCTCTCTTAGAAATTTCAGTTAATTTATGTATCTAGATCTTTGAGTATCGTTATATCCCTCCACGATGCGCTCGGGGGGCGTTGATGCCGTGTATGCTTGGACAGCATGTTGATCGAGTAAGTTTTCGAGTTTTCGAGTTGATAGTTGGTCATATGTATGTCAAGGGCTGATATTAACATGAATAAGTTCCTGCCCTAGATACCGAAGTACAGAAAGTCAAGGCTGTGAGCCACGATGCCGAGGCGTCAAGATCTATCTAACCTAGGTATGTATATTCCACGCTCTTCTCCTAACTCCGTAAACCCCTTACACGCGGACATCAACAGACCATGGGCTCATTGTTGACTTTGGACTTACACACCTCAACTTAGAAACATACATAGTAGTTCCTGTTTTGCTAGGTTCATATACTAAGTAGTTCTTCCAAGCCTCAAAGGATTCGTATTGGGCAATATAAAGACTCGCTTAGGTGCGGCTTATCCTAGCAGTGATACATCAAGAACTCTACCGGCACGGATCTGTCTCAAACTAGAATGATCAGTTAGTACTTCATAAGCGCCTAGCCTGAGCTTACTGCCTTTTTCGAGGGTATGTACTGACATGGACTATCGCTGATCCATTTGACCCTAGCTTGATTTTACATGTGTGAAGGGTGTGGACGGTAAAAGATGCCGCAAGTTCGAAGCTGGACTAGTGAGTAGATGTAAACCTTCGAGTATTTATTTCGAACCTTACCATCCCTCTAGCTTACTTGAGTTATCCCGAGTCTTTGGGAGGTGTCAGAAGCCAGGCCCCGGCCTAGGTGCCCATACTGGGAACGAAGTCAAGATTATGAGAGCCCAATGAGCAACCCAACTTTTTGCTAAAGTATGAGGGAAGTACCGACCTCTCTGAATGTGCTGTCCGCTCCACATTCCCACAACCGTCACTTGGTTACGCGGCATCTCAAGCTCAGACGAAACTGCAAGGTGTCCTGGTGTGCTAACCAGACACGACGTCACGAGATTTCGTGGAACCCCGTGTCGGCTCAACCAAGAAAGGCAATTAATTCATGACGGCGTCACAGAGCCGGCATCATTTCTTCCTTGGCCCATAGTTGAGGTCGCGGGAACCGACAGTTGAGGGAGCTCAACTGATTATGTCGTCGCATGTGAACCTGCAAGATCAAAGTCCAACATGATTCGAACCGCGAGCTTATTCCTTTTCCTTTACGCCTCCCTCCCCCTTCCACACTTTTGCCCTTGTCTTTCAAACCCAATGCCCGAGGTTGGATTGGACTGATTCGCTCGAGTACTCCACACACTCTTCACCAAGCCCTCGAGCTGTTAAGGCAGTACCCATCGGGGATGTGCAGATGTCTAATGCGGTATCTTGCTCGTGTCCAATCGATGTAAAACAAAATAAAAAGGAGGCTCAACGTACATGCTGTATTGTTATCCACCTAGTATCTATCTTTCTATCTATGTGCCTGGCTGCCTGGCCAGGGCATTCAAATCTTACTTTCTTTTCTTTATCTAGGTAGGTAAGTGTACGTTCATTTACTCATCAGAAATGGCCCCCTGTCACCTATTATTATGCACAATATGACGACGATATTGGCCACATTAGGGTGTTTCGGCTACTAAAAGAGCTAAAATCCAAGACTTACAACTAGCGAAGTCTACATGTGGTTCTTTTCCCCCTTTTCGAAAGTCCTTGACGTCAATCGTCAGATAAAGGAGAGACAAGGGCCACGGTTTCGAAGCTTCCGGTCTCACAAACTCCACATGGGGGTTTTTTCTATTTAACTAAAAGCCCAGCTGAAGAATTGCGGTGTTGGTAAGTAGAGCTAAAGGGGTAAAAAGGCAAAGAAAAAGCAAAAAGTAATGACTAAATTTGGAAATAGAATAAGCTACCCAGGTAGGTTAGGTATATTCAAGTGCCGAAACCAGCACAGATTCCAAATATAAATTTTGCCCTAGAACGTACGTCTCCCTATGATAGGTGGGTAGAAGACACACATACAGAGTGTATGTGTCAGTAGACGAAAACAGGGGCTAATGATTTTCTCCCAGGCATACCCTTTTGGGAGAATTCAAGGGGCTTTGGTTGGTTGATTGGCCTTCAATTCAAGCCCTCCGTAAACATTCACTGGCACTACTATCTAGTATCTACTAGTACAAAGCACTATCAGTCGGTGGTTCGTTCATGGGGGACATGGATACCTATCACCAGCCCCAAGAGAGCCTATCTGCTGTCGTGGCACCCAGGGTTCTCTTCTCCCCCCTCAGCAGTTCAAATGAAACAAATCGCCTAATGGTGGGCTGTGGGCTGCGAGACATCCGCGCGCGGGCGCGGGGGAGAGAGCTCTTACCTACCATAGGTGATCAGGTTAGGTACCAACGTAGGTTGATAGGGGTTTTTTGATGGACAGCCTACCTACTACCATACCTACAAGGTACCTATGGATATAATCCATGGGGTTAACATGTTGTGCATACGGTATGTAGGTCGCATCGAAACGTGGTGTTTCTCCTCCACACATGCCGGGCCCGCTGCTGTGTCACACACCCCAGCGCATCATTTGGGGGGGGGGGACTGAGGGTTGTTTCTTGGGTAGGTAAGAAAGAAACGTCTGGTTGATATGTACTTCAGCTTTTTGCATCCTTGATGATCTGCGTTTGCTAATGCTGCTGCTGCTAGAAGAGCTTCGCCATGGGAAACACAGAAGCGCAAAACAGAAAAAGAAAAGGCTCGCCATTCTTCTGTTTCTTCTACATATGCCGTCCCAGCGGGAGCTAATTCGGGCCGGTATCTATATACCTTGGTAGGTACTGCAGATGCGCCACATGGTGCTTGAGAAACAACTTACACGGGATGAAATTGCTAGGTTAGGTTACTTGTCTCTTGATCTCTCGTATATTTGTTTATTTATTTACTCGCCTATTAATTGTGTTTGACAATTTTGAGCGACCAGAGACACATATATAGGTCTATGACTGTATGTATTACATAAATGCGTATATATTTGACGTTAGGCGATAAATTGTTTCTTGTCTATTGGCATATATTAACCAAAAGTGCAAAGAGGACCAAGACAAATATGTATCCGGTCTTGGGCGGAACATGGTTCGTCTTTGCTTTTCGTCACATTGTCATATTCCCCTGTATCTATCTATCAGCCTATCTATCATTGATCTGTCTATCTATCTGTATGTCTGGCTGACTGTCTGCCCTCCACCCACATTGGCTCGTAACAAGAAAGTCATGACCCCGTCATGTCAAATCTCGGTGATCAAGAGTGCCTACATGATGAAAACACCCACTCACACACACATGCCTACCTGACACAAACATACAAAAGAGAAGAAGAAGAAAAAAAATGAAAGAGAATAACCCAGCGAATCCCAGGAAGATGGCGTCGCTGTCGTGCAACCTTGCGTTGTTTCCTGCTTGGAATTTTGCATTACCTCTCCCATGCGGCTACCCGAGCCTGTCGTGTCCTCTGTGTCTCCTGATAACCATGGAAAAATCCAATATCCAACACACTCACCTCTCCACTGCCTACCCAATGCTGACACTTTGGAGCCTGGGCGCAAAAACAGCCATTTGCCTACCTACCTAACCGTTCAATCCTCTCTGCCTACAATCTACATGCCAGGTATGTATGTATGTATGTATGTATGTAGGTATGTAGGTAGGTCATGGGAATGAGGTGCAAGCGCCACGAAACAAGCAAGAAAAAAAAAAGGGGGTCATGGTCATGGTCATGGTCATGGTCAGGGGGGGCGAGACCCGCCGCCGCGGCAGCAGCAGCCTCCGACAAAAACACACAACACAACACAAATACACAAACACACACAAGACAGACATTAGCAAACTCGGTACCTTAGGTTGTAGGTAAATAAATGTTTCTCTCGAAAAAAAAAAATCGCCCTTGATCGGAAAACCTGCAGTCCCCATCGCAAGTGGCATACCTAGGGAATGGGGGGTACGAGGAGGAAGAGGTCGGAGATAGGCTCATGGGGTTAAGGGACGGTGGGTGGTCGTGTGCCCTTTTTTCTCTTTTCTCTTTTCTCTTTTTCGTTTATTTTTTCTTTATCGTAGGTATTTTCCTGCTTCCTTCCTTTCCTTCTAGAACGTTAGGAAAGTAGATAGGTAGGGAGGTAGGTACCTACGTATGTATATTCTTCTACCCATGAAGCATGAAAGCTACATACATACCTAGGTAGGTAAGGATGAACCAAAGAATCCGTAGAACTAAAACTGGTGGCTGGCATGTGAATGAATGAATGAATGAATGAATCGAAAACTCCCCGGTGCCGACTTATCCACAGATCTTCGCGAGAACGTGGGTTGTTACCTACCTACTTAGTAATCCATCTATGCCTTGTAGGTGGTGGATGGATGGATGGATGGAGATGGATAGATCGGCAAGAACAGCGTGGGGTGAAGTTACGGGTGATCCTTTCATGATAGGTAGAGCTTCTCCCCTGAGGTTGTAGGGTGTGTAGATGGTTCGTTGGGGATGGTTTCAGGTTAGTTATATCATATGACTGCCTACGTACTGGGTTGGTGGATAACTAGGTAGGTATCTCCCTAGGTACTAGGTAAGCACTTGGATCTCGTTCAACCCCATGTAGGAAAAGAGCCTTGATAGGGCGTGTATGCCGGCAACAATATCGTGAATACACCTACCTACCCTAGATACTTACTTAGTGCTGAGTAGCATACCTGCCTCGGTAGACTATGAAAAGTAACCTATCCTCAAACCACCACATCCCAAGCAAGAGATCCAAAGCCCGCAACTTGCGAACTTGCGGTAAGAAGATGAAGGAGGAAGTGCAACACAACACCAAGAGAACGAAGTGAGATTGTCTTAGGTTAAGCGGGAAGTAAGTGAGTAAGTGAGAAAAAATCGAACGATGTGTGAAGCGAAAGTGTTCAACGACGCCAACGCAGTGAGACCGTTACTACCTACAGTAACCAAGCAAAAGAAACAAGAACGAGAAATGAACGATCAAATCATCAAGTAAGAACCAGGGAATGAATAATAAGTGACCGTGATATATCTCTATATATATTTATACCTATAAAGCCTTCTCCAGAAACTTCAGTCTGCGTCTGCGAGTAGAACCTGTCATGTCCTGTCCTATTCCGCGTTATTCGTTGAAATTACAACGACAATAAATGAATCCCCATCAGAATATATATCAACAAATTTTCCTCCCCACAGCTCCGCCGTCCTGTCTATAGATATCTTGGGTAGATAAGCCCTGATCTCCGGACCACTTACTACATCGCCAACTGCAAGGGGTAGCCTTTGCAGGATGTCCCCAGTAGTGTTATCAGCCATTCCTCGCCAGCCAGTCATGCCAAGCATTAAATAAAAAGAGCGTGAACATCACGAGAAGAGTATATACAGTAAACCTGACGGGGAGGTAGAAGGCTTGAAGTCATAAGGGACAACGGTGAGCAAAGTGAGGGATGCTGTGGTCGATCGAGGAAGTTATCCTAAGAGCGTATCCCTTCCTTCATGAAACTACCCAGCTGTTTCGCGAGGTCGCCGTGCATCATCGAGAAGTGGTTGCCAGGCATATGGTGAAACTTCATCTTACCGATGTCGAGATATTCGTCCCAACGGTTAGGGCCGAAGTCTGTTCGGTTGTCAAGGAGGAAGAGGGCGTGGCCGGTCGGATAAGGATCGGGTCGAGGGTCTGTAGGTAACTTGCAGACACCGTCCTCGCACCATATAGCCGTGACCTTGGGGCATTTGTCCTTAGGGATTGGCTCGGCGGTATAGTTGGATAGAGCGGTTACCGATGCTGCGAAGTGGGGGAGTAGCCAAGAAGGAATCTTCTTGGCCTCAACACCATCACCCTCTCCAAGGAGACCAATTTCGGCAAACCATGCGTGGAGACCTGCGGGCAGGGGCTCAATGGTGATAGGGCAAGGTGCGTCGATGATAATGAGGTGCGAGACTTCTTCATTGGCCTTGGTGAGCTGGTTGACGATTTCATAGGCAATAACCCCGCCGGCAGACCAACCAGCGACAGCGTAAGGGCCTTCCGGTTGCCGACGCTTCATCTCCTCGATGAACTTCGTGGCCATTCCATACACCCCACATTTATACTCTTCAGGTGTTTTCATGAACGGAGAAAACATGCCCCATACGGCAACATCGGAGCCCAGCTGAGAGATTTCAGTGTAAGATGTGGCACTACCGCTGCCATCGGGTATCATGAAGAGCTGACGAGTTGCAGTACGGTGGTTTCCCTGGAGGAGGACAGACGTGGCCTTTCGGTGAGGGTAAGGATCGAAGACCGACTCGGCCTTTGAAATGCTCTTAACCACGGACTTGGAGTCAGACTTAGGCTTGGCAACCTTGGGTGAGGCGGGCTTCGGGGCAGCAGCAGCACGTTTGGGCTTATCTTCGACTCCGAGGACTTTCTCGATATCCTTGAGGGAAGGGTTGTGACCTAGGAGATCGGAGGGAATATCAAGGCCTGTTTTCTCGCGAAGTATACCCAAGATCGACAAGCTCATTAGCGAATCCATTCCAAGCGCGGCCAAGTCAGGGGCGGCAATAATCTCTTCAACCTCGACACCCATCTCAGCGCATATGGTTTCGCGGATAATTTGCTGGATTTCATTGTTGTTTCCAGCTTCAGCTGGAGCGCCATCACCCTTTATCGATCCTTTGTCGCTCTCACCAGGAGTAGTGACCTCAGAGTCCGACTCGATATCATCGTCACTATCAGAAGTGCCGCTTGATCCACTTGACTCCGAAACCACCGTTGCCGTCGTTGATTCAAACTGGGATAAGAATTTTTTGAATGCTCCAACTGTGGCATGGTCATTAAAGGCGTGTGAGTCGACATTGAGCTCGAGTTCCTCACGAAGTCGCCCGCTAATGGTCAGTCCCATTAGTGAGTCGACACCAAGATCCGCAAAGGCAATGTTGTCCGCTAACTCATCATGGCTGACACCGGTTTCCTTAGAGACTATTTCCATGACTTGAACAACAATGGAAGTTTGTGCAAGCTTCTTGTTGACAGCGGGAAGATTAGATGTGGTAACTTGCTTCTTTTCCTTGACAGGAGCCTTGGCAGCAGCCGGGGCAGTACGAGCGACGGCGGCGGCGGCAGCACCCTGGGGAGGCAGAACAGTGTTAAGAATCCTACGAGGGATAGCCTGGAAACGTATATCACCGCCAATGCCAATCAGCTTATCTCCGTCGAAGATATATGCGTCGCCCGCCATCATCTTGGTTCCTTTGACATTCTGCATACGAATGTAGGTCTGGTATGTTTTGGAAGCGTCGAGTCTCTCAGCGAATCTCATATTGCCCCAACCGTGGGAAATGTAAACCTGCTCGCGGGAGTCAACAGCATCGGTACCGTTTACGATGAAGCCGGAGATATGGCAAACGGAGTCGATCCAGTATGGCGCAGTATGGAAGCTACCATCTTGGGGCGAGGTCTGGAAAACGACCTTAGCAGTAGCTTCACAAGTCTCGCTATCCAGGATGACAGATTCCATGCCTCGGTATCGGGCATCATAGTCGACCAAAGCGGCAAAGAGCTTGTATGCAAGCCCCCGACCAATCTTCGAAGCTTCGCCCCGTTGTTCAGCAGCCTTCAATGCACCGATGCGCGACTTGATCAAGTAACTGACCCGCTCGAATTCATCTAGCCACTGCTGGTTATCGCCATAATAAACTTTGCATACGGCATGTTGTGTCTTTCGAGCACCCTCACCGCTCGTCCATGTAATATCAGCGATGTTCTCAGCAACGTTAGCTTTAACTTCCATTCGCAAGATCTGACTTGTCGCCTTGGCATCAAATATTAGGGTTTTTGGTACTTCCATGTGAGCAACATTCATGCCAATGTCCTTCGTTTCGGGACGTAACAGTTTATATGCATATTCGCAGATTGTCATGGCCATGTCGCCGTAAAGACTGGATGGAGTAAGGCAAGTACCGTTGACACGATGACCGGAGCAGATCTTCCGTAGGTTCTCCTCGGCTAGGTCGGATTCGGTCTCCAAAACAACAATGTCGCCTTTAACCTCTTCCTTCGTGATTCGCTGGACGGTAGTAGTTGACAATTTCGGCTTGCTCGCCTCAATAGTCTTGACAGGCGCAGTAATAGCGCCACGGTTTTTGGTAATACACCAATCACCCGTGTATTGTAGCCAGTAATTCTTTAAGTCGAAGGAATATGCGGGTAGGTCTAGCAACCGGACAGATGCGTCGAAATCACGGTGAAATTCGTTCCAATCAATGTTCAAACCAGCGGAATGAAGAGTGCATAGGGTCGCACTGAGAGTCTTGTAGGTAGGCTCGTTGCGACGCATACTTGGGACGGCGATGGTACTGGCACCAAAGGCTGCCTTGACCATGTTGGCACACACGGGATGTGGGCCAATTTCAAGCCAAACGGTCTTTTCGTCGATGACGCCAGATTGTTGAGCAGATACGAGGCCTCCAAGGAAGTTGACTGCGTCTCGGGCATGCTTGCGAAGATATACGGGGTTAATAGGCTCTCCTTCGAGGAGTTTGCCGTGAAGAGGTGAAATTACGGGAATCTTGGGGGTTTCAAAGCGAACCGAGCGAACCAGTAGCTCAAATTCATCCAGGATAGGTTCAACTTGAGCGGAGTGGAAAGCAAAGGGAACCTTGAGTTGAGTGCACTTGAAGCCGGCTCCACCGAGTTGTTCGGCAATATCAGCAATCTCGCCAGAGCCACCACTAAGAACGGTCTCCCGTGGGCCATTGATGCAAGCAATGTTGGTCGTAGCTGCGCTATCGCCAAGTGCCTCCGTGACAGTCTCCACGGAACCTTGCACGGCAAGCATGGCGTGGGTGCCCGCCGTGCACTTCTCGACGAGAAGTTGGGCACGAGCACCAACAAGGAATATAGCATCACTGGCAGATATAACACCAGCAATGTGAAGAGCAGCATATTCGCCCAAGCTATGGCCTAAGACAGCACTGGGCTGGATGTCCCAAGAAATCCACAGTTTTGCAAGAGCCATTTCAAAAGATGCTAGCCCGAGCTGTACGACAACAGGCGAGAGCTTCTGCACATCGGACTCGGTGCCGTCGATAAGAGGGAGGAACGATGGAAAGCCGTGAACGAGAGAGAGATGATTATATTCATTAATCGCCTGGCGGAATATAGAGTAATGGGAATATAGATCCCTGCCAAGACCAGCATAATGGGAACCTTGGCCAGTGAAGAGGAATGCAACCTTGGGCTGCTCGGGGGAAACAGGTACGAAGTTCGACTTCAAACGCTCCTTTATGGCTTCTTGGGCTTCGACTAAGCTGGAGGCAGTCACATTCATGCGCCAGTAGTGTTGAATCTTGCGAGCAGTTGTAGTGTAGGCCACGTGAGATACAGAAGTGGAGGGATTCTCCTCCATCCACTTGACCAGATTTTCCGCGTTCCGGATCATGGCAGCCTTTGACTTGGCAGTTACGGTGATGACATGCTGACTGCGAGGGTCTACGATAGCCGTCTTATATCGTGGAGCGTCTTCAAGTAGAAGGCCAGTGTTACCACCAGCTGCGCTAAAATTGTTGACAAAAACTCGCCTTGGCTTTCCGTCCCTTCGGGTGAACGGCGTCTTGTGGAAGGCAATATTGACACCGCGCTCACCAAGGTCTGATGGGAATGTTTTATTGATCTCCTTCTTGATGCCGATGTGGGGAGGGATAGCGTTCTTCTTTAGCATCATCAGGACTTTGATGAGGGCAGTGACACCAGATGCGGCCTCGCCATGACCAATGTTTGCCTTCACTGCGCCGAGGAACAACGGTCTATCCGCAGCTCTATGTCGATTAGCCGGAGCGAAGACGTCGGTAACAGACACCATTTCCGTACCGTCGCCAGCCTGGGTACCGGTACCGTGCATCTCTACATAGTCCACGTCGAGTGGATCTACGCCAGCTTCGTCTAAAATGGCTGACGACAAAATAGATTGTGTTGGCCCATGGGGGTGGGTGATAGAGATAGCATCTGCTGAATGATTCGTCTGCGCGCCGAGTATAACTGCGAGGATGTTGTCTTTATCTGCTAATGCATCATCAAGACGTTTAACCACCACCGATGCGCATGCATCCGCTCTGCAATAACCGTCCGCATCATTGTCAAACGTGTTGCAGTTGTGTTCTTTAGACAAAAATTGGCCGCGACTTAATCCAGAGAAAATATCCGAATTTGTCATGCAGGAAAGACCGCCAACGATTGCAGTATCACACTCCTTTGCCCTTAATGATGTGCAAGCAACCTGAAGCGCTGCAGCACTGGATGAACACGCCGTATCGATATTCAAGCTGGGCCCGCTGAAACCAAAATGGTAGTTTATTCGGCCGGGGCCGAAAGCTCGAACACCGCCGGTAATATAATAGGTATCGACTTCTTGTGCGGCGTTGATCTCACGCCAGTCGTCTGATGTCTGGCCATAAAAGGTACCGATACGATCTAGTCTCGTGGATGGCGTTCGGTTTGGTACGTAACCGGACATCTCGAGAGCCTCGTACGCAGTCGTCAGGGCTAAACGCTGCATTGGATCGGTTTGAAATGCCTCCCGAGGTGACATATTGAAAAACCGCGGATCGAAGAAACCCGGGTTCTCAATCCAGTTTCCATATGGTGTATGGCTGGTATTAATGGCTTTCCCCGTCGGATCGTAATGGCTGTCAACCGGAAACCGGTCAGCAGGCACAACACGATGAGCGTCAATGCCCTTTTCAAGAAGTTCCCAGAGGGCTTCGTGACTAGCTGAATCTGGAAAGCGACCTGCCATGCCTACAATAGCCAGTTTGCATCTCCCTGAAGACCCATGGTTTCCAATTGGAGAAGCTATGGTCTCACGTGAAACCTGAGGAGTTTGCCGTAATATGACTTCGGCGTTCGTCTGTGACCGGAATACGTTTGCCAATGTGCTGGCAGCCTGAGTTGGGCCGTAGGGAATCACCAAAATACGAGATCCGCTGAACCCGTGTGCCTCGTTAGCGTTTCCGCTTAGAGTCTTGTGAAATAACAATGGCCCATTCAGTATTTCGTGAACTACGGCAGTGAGAAGCGCGTCGGTCTCAGTCTCGGGAAAAGGTGCACCCGTAACGCAGGACATAACAACACTACGGGGTTTGGATCCCGCGAGAACGGCGGCAACAGCCTCATCGTCGAGTCGCAGCATCTTCCTAATGTCTAACGAGTTGTGCAAATGGGAAGCATGGTATGGACCATACACTGGTATTGCCGTTGGTCTCGACTCAAACAAATCCTTGCTGAATAGAGTCCGTAGCGTTCCTGGCGGACCAGAAATTGCAATATTATTTGCGGAGACGGCGCTTACATAGGCTTTTGCAGCTTGTGAGATTCCCTTCACAGATAATTAGACATATTGGTAAGGTAGTAGACACTTGAAATGGTCATCTTACCTCGGATTTGTGAAACTCCTCGAGAATGGAATTTGCTTGCGTCTCCTGAACGCTAGGGAGGACATATGTCCAGCTCTCGGACTTTGCACCAGATGGGCTAAGTCTTTCTGCTAACGAAGCCACGTGGGACCCGGTTCTGAATGCCATCAAAACAACTTGGACGGCGATCGGGAGAAGGGTAGAGAGTGAATGACTCGACGCGATGGCGGTCGCGGCGAATAGACCCGTGCAAAGTCCAGAGAGTTTTGTGTTGTTGTGGCTGGTGGCATCTTCGTATTCTTTCTCGGAGCGGCTATCCGATAGTGTTAGTACTTGTTCGTAGTCAATATGAGCTCTCTATGTGCATACTCGATATAATGTGCTAATTGCGTTATACATAACAAGGCGCTGTCGATCCCAGGGAATTTGATTGGCTGCGCATGGTATCTTTCGTTGAGTTGCTGCAAAGTTCGAAATATTGGGATCTTTTTTCGCTCTCCTCGGGGCAGTCGATCTATCTCGTCTCGTAGGGCATCGCCTGCTAGTCGGAGGAACTCTTTCGACAGAACACTAGGGTTCCCTCTTCTGTAGAAGTCGGCTAAGAAACCATGTGTATCTAGAGATTGATCTCCGAAAAGGAGAAATGCCATCTGATCCGCCATGTTGTCCATGATGGGTGAGGCTAGTATGGGTTGTTAGCGAAATAGGGAATACTCCAGGTCTATGGCAACGACCGAGATGTCTCCCACTCTTATATATATCAGATCAACAAAATATTACTTGAACCAGTCTAACATGAACTAAATATAACAGCAAAGAAATGCCCAGTCCTAACACGTGCTTGATAATCTAACCTATTGCTCCAGGCATCATCACTGGAAGCCAAGGGGGGGTGCAGACGGAAACTGGAAACTCACCCCTGGGTCCCCATACAATACCTACAACTAGTCCGGCATCATTCGATCCTCGGTGACCGAAGTTTCATGGAAGATAAGCGTTATATTTCCACATCGAGAGGTAACAATGGGGTGGTAGGGCTGCTACTGCCACCTAGGTTGGGTGGGTATTCCATGTCTTGTCCGATGAGTACTAATTATGACGGGAACCAAGCCGTGACGTCTCGATCTTCCCTTTAGACCGAATGGTAAATGGCTGGTATTATTGCTATAGTTTTTGACAGCCACATGCCTGGTTACAGGCGGACCTGTGTCATTTCAGGGAGATATGGTATAGTATAGCTTGCCCTGACTAGTTTGAGGCTCTCCCTCGCGTGCTGTCGACAGTACGTAGAAAAACTAGCATAAAAGGTATAGCCTCTTGAACACTACACACACGGAAAAGTGTGGGTTCTCTAATCCCGGGTTTCCAATGGATTTCTCTCAATCTTACTTGGTTACTAAACGCGTGGGTCGTTAATGGTTGACCGTTGGGGATGTCCGCCGAGAAATGCAGCCGCAGTAAGCTTTTGGTGCACGTCAGGACAGACGAGAACGAAAAAAGGGTGCCTTATTCAGTAAACCCCCTCCACGAGAATAAGGGGAAATAGAAGGCGACATTGTAATAGGGTGAACTGAGACTCAGTAAACTACAGAGGAATCATTGTGTCTCATTGAAGAACATAGACCACGGAGTTAGCGCCACCATTTTGCAGGAATGGATTAATGATTCATTATCGTCCGTCTTCACTAACGTCCCGACTGATGGATAGCTTGGCTCTACTGCCAAGAGGATGGTGAGGTCTTCCCTTATCGATGATATTACCAACACCATCGCGTCGATTGGCAAAACATCAAAAACAAATTGGAAGGTTGCTAAGTGATTAGAGTAGCGGCATTAAGGAGCCGCATCGAAGCTTTCCTCGATCAAGCATAGCCTGGTCTAAGCATCTTGGATGTCGGCTAGACTGGATTGTCATTCAAATGGCCAACCCTGCCTAGCCTAGGTACCGAGTTGGGTAGGTTATGTACCTAAAATAAAGGGCAACACATTCATGGATGTGTGCCCGCCACCAATAAGTTAGGTACCTTATGCCATTAATGTCTCTGGAGGACAATCAATGTACAATGTCTCTCACGACTGTCTCAGAATCTCACCTAGCGAGAGATGGAAATCCTCTATCCTCCATCCTCTGGCATGTGCATGTGCATAGGCTCTTCAGCCGGCTGGATTGTTCGTTGTCCACAACATTGAATTATTAACGAGATGGTGTCCTGCCATAGTGTATAATGCCCTGCAGTAGTATGCCGGCACCCACGGACTTGGGCTAGACTGCTTTGGAGGGGGTGGCGCAAGGATTTCAACGTGATAAATGGAGAATACCAGAGTTTAATTATTATTATTTTTAATTCTTAGATCTAGCAATGTCCGTGATGGTGGGATAGTAATTGGCATGGGTATTGGCTGCTTTGCGTCGATGTGTATTCGATTTCGATGTATTCGAAGCATGTGTGATGGTGGTTGTTTTGTATGAACGAGGCTGGGTTATTGAAGTTTAGTATTATATTGAGGGGCTGTATTATGTGCTGTATTATGTATAAAGGGAGGGGATGAATTTGATTTCACGGGTAAAAATCGATCCGCGACTTCCCAGTTCAAAATGTCTCTTATTATTATTGAGGTATCGAGGTAACTTAATTGACTCTTGAAATCAATTGATGTGTTAAAATTTCAAGGTTTCGAGTTGGATCGAGACCTAGCAGTCGATACTAACCTACCTAAACGAAAAACGTGACCCGGATCGTAGTCTTATCCGGCCCCGCACCATATCTCCACATTTTATCTATCTATTCCAATTATCGGATTGCCTATACCTCGAATATTCATACACATATTCATAAACCTTCAATGTTCTTCCCAGGAACAACACATATTAATCACCTTTTTCTGCCTGCTTGCTAATTAGATCTGTTCACTCTCACCAATTACCCCAGTTCAGTTCTTAGAAACATAACTGTAGGTACATACTATTCACAGGTTTTGCGGTATATGCTATGTTTTTAAACATCGTCATGCCGTTTGCTGACTCCAGATGTCACTACCAAGCTTCTTTCTTTCTAGCTTGGACTAGACTGAATACTACCTCTCAATCTTATCTTGACCTAGTCCTTCCAGACTCTATATATAGGGACTATTTAATGTAGGTAAGAGATGACAACCTTAGTATACATTACACGGACCTTCCATGGACAAACCTACATACACATGCATACATTACCCCCAGAAAGGTACAATCAAATACCTCTTTACGTACTTACCCACCTAGGTAACTACACTGCACCACGTGGATGAGGTGGAAACGTGTGCACAGAGTCCGTCTGTTGCTGAAGACGGGAAGCTCCACCGCATTTTTCTAGAACACAATACGAACTCGAACCCGTAATCTACAGCCACCCTTTTCACATCTTCCAATGTTCTCCTTTGCCCACTCTCGACACGAAAACAGTATTCGTTCTTTCGGAGATAGATCCCGCATTTTGTTTTATCCCTATCCCGCTTGGGCAATCATGATTGGGGTTCGAGTGATAGAAACTCGGACTTCCGGCCTCTTACCGTACAGGTTTAAACCGAGTTATTTTTACTCGTTCCATCTCAACTATGCACCATGACCATTTACCTACCGAGGTACCTATCAACCTGGTACCATAGCCTTTTTACTAATGTAGACTGCAAGCTCATTACTTATTCTAGAGGGCCTATGGAACAACACCGACTGCCCGGTTCCTGTCAACAAACTCGGAGGTTATACGGGTCGAGCAGTAGTGGAACGACAATACCTACATGTAGGTTAAATCTCACCTAAATTATCATCTGGTAAGTATTCTGAATACGTGCCAAGCTTCGCCATGTCCCACCCTTTCACGCAGATTATGAATCTCGTCACATTTGCTGAGAGAGGCAAACCCCTGAATCCCTTAGAACCCTGAGTTCTTGGGCTTTGGCCGCTGAGGCCGAGCATTCGATTTTCCTCGGTTTTAGTACGCACAAGAGTTCCAGAGCTGGTGATTACATCGGATAGGGTGTGTCTTATGGTGTACGCCTAGGTAGGCAATCTAGAATGATACCAAGCATGGAAATAAGGCTTGGTCAACAGATCTCGTCCCTGACTGGCCTGGCTGGCCTATCACACAATCATTGGGATTGTGCATGAGCACACCGTATCCAGTATTGCATCATATAGGTTGTACAACCACAATACTATCCCAAACGTCTTATCTATCAGCAGAAACTCATTTGAGGATGGGTAGGTAGGTAGGTGCAAGAAATGCAACCACCCAGCATCCGCAACTCAATCGGGACGATATAATTCAATCGTATCTTGCAGATACAGGGCTTACATGCTTAGTAGTACAGGGCACTATTCTCCTAGTGATATTGTCCGGTCTTGAGAACTTACAGACCTTCAGGTAGAGGTGTTCCAGACCAAATCGTTGGTTCATCCAGCCTTGCGATCGGCATTGAAGGTGACGTCCCCACGTCCTTCACCTCAGCCTTCAATGCCCGTCTCGGACTCGGATCAAGGGATCCCCAGTCTGGGACCGCTGTCAAATGGACGTCTTTATCTCACGTCTGGTTCTTGTGGAGATCTTATCCAGTCTATATCCCAGGGACTCGACCCACCTCTTTGCTGACGCTTTGCAGTGCCGAATCCTGCGTCTCGACTTAACACCAGAACCAGACAACAGACGACACAATAGAATGCTTAGCTAATCTCACGGCTGACACTACGCTCCAACAGCCAGGAACCATATGCTTCTTTTCCCTCCAAACACCAATAGGATCTTCACCAGCATATTCTAATCCTTCCCGCGGACCGAATTCCAGCACCCTGTCCGGATGTTTGGACCTAGGGCTGACAGCACCGTCCCATCAGCGTTGCACTGAGAAGTTTTCTTACGTGTTAGCAATATCTACAAGTCCCGTTCGCTTGGGCAGCACCGCTTGAGGAGCTGAAGATTGCTCTTCGCCTGCGTTGCGCACTGCAACCTAAAGCCCTCGTATATCCGAACTGCAGGTCCGGTTATCAGCTCGAGACAAAAGCAAATATAGATCATATTGGTGGAGGAAATCCGAGGCTTGCATCGCCCTATGCAGAGTAACATTCTAGGACGGACCAATACACGTGAATTTTCCGAATGGCTACTCGAATCCACGCGGTGGGTTCGACCATCACCGAACCGCTTGCGCGTGTGGCGTCCGGAGCAGGTTGGAGCTCTTTGACACAGCCCCGGAGCAAGATTACAATAGCTTGGCTGCATTTGTTTTTACTTGTTCTGCCTAACCATGATACAATCACCTCAAGGAAGTCCCTGGGTACGTAATTAACAAGGCCTGTCTCCAGGCCTGTTTTCCTGACCGTTCCGGTACACCCGGCAACTTTCCAACGCTGAGAAACGAACTACCAATTAGCCACACATGGCTTTATGATTAACCAGCAAAGACAAATCAACGCCACGAACAGTACTGGACACCGTGCTTTGCTTGTCCATCGAGCCATTTTCTTCCTAATTTTGCATATAGGTAGCCCCTGATAGCGCCGAATCGCTAGGATGACCTTGGAAAGTCTCCCATTTCCTAGATTTGAAATCAAATGGATATTTTACCAATCTATTTGCCCCTCCGACTATCTGTTCTTAGTCAGATTCGGTGTAAATCGAGCTACATCGCGAAGATTAGCACTTGGATCACAAATTCCATGCATATTGGAAATCTTACCCAGTGTAAGTGGTAGGTGGCACTGTGACGAAACCGTCTGTATTGTCCCATTCCTCATTACCGGCCGCATTACCCGTCGTAGGTATTCCCATGGCATCGCAGGCATCGATATGGTCCTGAGGGATCGTGTAGTCGCGAAGTTTGTCAGGAGCCTCTAGCAGGGTTGCGGTAAGGCCCATCTCCACGTGCCACTCCACGTGGCAATGGAACAAGAAGACCCCGGGATTGTCAGCTTTTATACGGAACACAGCGTACGAATTGGGGTTCACGGCGACGGTGTCTCGCCTTGGTGGCACGTCATTAATGGCAACATCAGCGCTCCAGTTACCAGCGTTGCTCTCGGGCCGCGTGAGGACTTGGAATTGGTGTCCGTGTAGATGAAAGGGGTGGATGGCTCCGTTATGGTTGTTTATAACAATCTCCAGAACCTCCCCATACTCGACGACGAAGGCACCAATCGGTCCGTACGCTTCAGTCTGGGTATTGTTCTCTCCCAGTGATGCGGCAGAGTACAGGGCCGGGACTTTCTGCGCGATGTAAGTTGAGTTATTGAAGCAAGCTCGAGGATATCCATTTTCGTCATGACAATAGTCAAAATCCAGCACCCACCGCCTATCGACCGGGCTGTAGACTGTTTCGTTGTCGTGGGGTTGGAAGGTGATGTCGTCGAACGGGTCAAATTTCTGCACGGTGAGTGAGCCGGACGTGTCCTTTCCTGAATCCGTCACCAACATGCCCGTGACATTGAACGGAAACTGAATGGGCCTCGGGGGGTCCGGATCCGTGAAGTCTTCATTCAAGTCCAAAGCAACCAAATACGGATAATTCCGGTTAGCATTTCTGGGGATCGTAATCAAGACGTCGAACCGTTGGGCGGCAGATATTCGCAACTGTTTCGCAGACTGTCTGCTCACGTACGTGGCGTCGATTGCGATGACGTCCATGTCAAAGGAGTCGAACTGGATAAATGTAGAGAACATGGCGGACCAATTGATCAAGCGAAGACGATAGGTCTTACCAGGCTCGACGGGGATATGACCGTCGCCGCCGTCGTTCACAATGGTACTATTTGGGATGGGAGGTGCGAATTGCGTGTTGTTGGGTTGAATCATCGCTGACACGAGAGACGGAGTTTGGTCGCGATACCTAATCGTTATGTGAGTACAGTCTCCCAATATGAATTCATCGTCAAGTCATTCAAACTTACCAATCTGATAGGCTGAGGATGACTTCTTCATCATAGGCGTTTTTATAAGGGTCGTCTGGATCATGAATTATGAGCGGACCACGGAGGCCGTCTGGGTATTGGCCCATACTATGTGAATGGTCTTGTGTTGTTAGCACAGCGCAACGGCCTGGTTGTCTGGAATATTGCAACTTACACCAATACGTGCCGGGCTCATCAGCCTATTCGTATACAAAATTAGTCTCTGCCTCACAAAGGAACGTGGCGGCTCGATCCTTACATAGAAGCGGTACTTGACCGTGGTATCCGGAGCTACAGGGCATTGGTTCACGCCAACAGCGCCATCCATATCATTCGAATTGATTTGGTTAATTCCATGGAAATGGAGACCTGTAGTCTCATTGCCCAGTTTGTTGTTCAAGTTGACAGTGACGGTATCGCCAACGTCCGCCTCGATTATTGGGCATGGCCAGGCGTCGTTTATCCCTATGACAGGCCTGGAAAACCCATCGGGGCTGGCCATAACCCAAGTCACGTTCCAGTCATAGGTGACCGTCTTCGCCAGCGACCCGGCGACCTGGGCCAAGGCAATGAGGATGGGAAAGTACCCCCTCTGCATCACGCCTGATATCCTGTCCACCGGGGGGGTGAGTCTTCGAAGAACGAAGAAGAAGAAGGATCGCGGTCGTATCCAAGGTGAGGATGGGGGACAAGACAGAGATTGAAACACTTGGAGAGAGCAAATGTGTCGGATCTAGGCTGCGCTCGTTTCTTATAAACGCTAGGTTGGCGGGCAACGTTCAGCAGCAAGACCTCCCCCAGTTAACGGCAGACTATAGCCCACCGCGTATATCCACGCTACAGACCCATCTTCGAAAAGTTCGATGCTTCAAACTCACCAAGCGCATCATGACGCAAATAAGGGGGGGGGGGAGCACGAGGTCAATAATTTCGCCTCCTGGAGATAATAGGGCTGACGCGTTGAGGCTAGATCCTTAAGTGCACGGCTGCTCGGGAGCGCGATCGCTAGCACGGATGTCCGTGATGGTATAGCTCGATGTCGAGCTATCAAGTTGGCTGCCATGGGAAGGCATGCTGCTGAAAATAGACCACATGGAAGCCCACGGAGTGGAAGGGTGATAGCTCTCTAGGTTAGCATATAATAGTTAACATGATTTCTACGTACATACTTTGGCAGGTAGTTAGCTTGGGAGTGTGGTCTGTGGTCTACGCTCGGATCGCCCACGGCGAAGAACCGATTGCCTTTGGGAGCCTCTAACATACATACATAGTAGACTTGACTTGGCGCAGCGCGTTTCAGGAACTTGTTACATGTTTTGCTTACCTACCTACCTAGAGATCCCCGATGTTACAGGATAACTTTAACGTATCTACCTACCTAGGGAAGCAAATCATTTTGGCATCTTTGGATGATATATATTCCCGTGAAATACGGAGTGCATAGGTTTGTAGAGGTCTTGAGTTAAGAAGGGGAGGGAGGGGGGGGGGGGGGGGGGGGGGAGTAGTTTAAATGGGAGGTTATACGTGTCGAGTGCGACGACGCTTTCAAATTTCCAAAACAACACAACTGCCTGCCGAACCTAGGGGTGATGTGATGTTTGTACATCTGAGATGGTAGGCATTGAAATACTTTCCAACTCTCCCTTTCTATCTATTGCCCTACGTTTCTTTCCGTATACCTACTTCAAGGTTCATGTAAAAAAAAAAGGGGGGGGAGATAATAGTTATTGACTTTCTGACAACTGCCAAATGCACAGACGGCTATGTATGTACCTGCCTCGTGCTAGGTAATCATCCACATGATGTGCCAACCCCTAGCCCGGTAAGAGCATGACTAGTTATAAACGACTATAAACGGTATATCTGCTACCTACTCTGGCACCTATTTATGCAGGTAGTTACTTAGACTTCCAAGGTTCAAGGTTAGTTAGTAGGTAGCGGAGCTCTAAATATGGTACTCCGAACGTACCTACCTACCTACCTACCTCTAGGTAGATTTAGTGTTCGATAGGTATTCTATTCTTGAGTTACAAGCACACCTGGGCAAGTTTTCGTTTTATAGACCACATAAAGTCGAGTATCTGTGTTCGAAGAAAAGCCTAATATGCCTGGATACCTACCTACCTACGTAGGTACTTTGGGAGGCAATGCTGGACTTATATCTAGGTAGGCTCAGTCATGGCCATAGGCACCTATCTCATAAGGCGTACCTCGCTAAACTACCCCTTTAACCGTGAAACAAGACACCAACTAACTAAGCCAAAGAGGCATGCTTCCATTAGTAAGTTCTTAGGAATCGATGGCCTGATTACGTAGGTAAGTCTCTGAATATCAAACCGGCATAAAGTATTAGGCAATCGTAAATAGAGCATCAAGGGAACTCGCTACGTAAGCCGTGTCATCTTCTCACTTCAGTCCAACTCGATGAATAAAGAACGTACAGTTTTACATCAGGATTATATTCATTGTAATATATAAGTCGAATGCTTTCGAAACCTGTCATCGTACATAAACTAGAAACGAAGCTGTCATTCGTAGCCTATGGCCATACCCTTTCGTTCCACGTCGGCTGTTCCAAATCCCGCAGACGTACCTTTGACTCATCAACGTAATTAAACCTAGGCCATACTTTTGGAAATCTTTTAGAAATCCAGGTTATATCCTCATTCGCCTCTTCTTGTAGGACAAATCCTCTTCCGCCCAAGCGTCTTCAAAAACCGTCGGCAACTTCGTAAAATGGCTGTCTCTATGGCCGAGATAGCGTACGACCTGAAATGCTCCTGTGCCGACGGTCATAGTCTGTCCCATAATGATCTTTTCACTAACGCCTTCAATGCGATCTGCTTTCAACCCAGCTGCTGCATCGAACAGATGATCTGCTGTTTTCTCGAAAGATGCGAGTTGCAACACGCTGTCTCGCATCTTAGCCAGACCGAAACGGGTAATACCGAGAATTTCGCCTTTGTATGTCATGACATCGGCAAGTAAGTCCATATGTCGTGGATCAATATTCATATCGCCCATGACGCTTGTGATTTCAGCGGCAATCGTCGTTCGGGCTGCTTCAATGCCTAGAATATCTCGACACTCCAAGACACTGTTCGTACGAGTCTTGGTGCCCACGACTCCTTCGGTATTCATGCATTCCCGTAAGCCATATCCTTCGACTAGAACAGTGTACATCTCTTTCTTGTCCTTTTTGTCTATGTCTGTTTGGATGATTGCACGAGTTGCTTCCGGATATCCAGAAATTGGAACGGACGGCAGGACACGTTTGAGCTGGCCTACCTTGACCATCAAGTCCGCTGTGGCCTCAGCAATAGCTGCCTTGCTTCTTGGCGCTCGCCTGGCTGCCGCGTCCGGGTCGGGAGGCTTCACTGTGATTTCGATGGATGCATCTTGTTCGAATATATCAATATCGGTCGCAAGTACCTTCAATTTCTTTTGCTTGACAATAGAATCCGCAATATCTTGAAGGGTAATACCCAAGTGCATCCCTTCCACGGTTTCCATGTTGATGTGCAGAGTAATAAAGGCCCTAGATGGGCTCCATTCATCGTCGATGAATCGAAGAATATCTTCAATATAAGTCTTCTCGATCCTAGCTCTTACAAGGTGTGCGACCTCTATTTGCCTCGAGTTCTGCAGAGGACAGCTGATAACTGGTGTACTGATCAATCTCGAGGCGTTAATGATTTCCTTAATACGCGGCACACCCTGTGTAATGCTCATTCCAGCAACACCCGCAAAATGGAAAGTTTTCAGCGTCATCTGTGTTCCGGGTTCGCCGATTGACTGAGCGCCGACTGCGCCGACTGCATGACCTGGCTCTACATGCGCTTTTGAATATTTTTCTAGGCATAATGTAATGAAGTGCCTAAGTGTGCGCTCTGATATCTTAGCCACCCTCTCTGATGCAAGTCTTGGGACGGTCCCCTTTTCCTTCTTGTAAATTGTCGCTAGCGAGCCAGTAGGTCGATCCAGCAAGGGATCAAGACCTGCAGAAGTTCGGAATTTTGCCAGCTTCACTGCCAAGCCTTCTATGTGTTTATACACTGTATCAAGAAACCCACGGGCACTCTCATGCTCGTCAATTGCATAGTCGCTGGTATCATTGTATTCCAGAGGCTCGCCATGCAACAGGCCTCGTCTCCGGTAATGTTCGCGTTCGTTGTCAAGAATGGAGCCACACAGTTGTATAATCTCAAAAGGTAACAACGCCTTGTCAGAGTTATTCCAGGTAAGGGCTTCGGCATGGGACCAAGTCCGCTCGAAGTTGACCGGAACGGCCTTTCCTTCCATATCCACAGGGTCTAACTTGTCTGCACCGAACTGGAACTGCACCACCCCTCCACCAGAGGTTCTGACAGTGTCATCATATTGAGTAGAGAGATCCTCCAAGGATTTCATTAAACGACGGGACATATATCCAGTCTCTGCGGTTTTGACAGCCGTGTCGACTAAGCCTTCTCTGCCGGATACGGCGTGGAACAAGAATTCAGTTGGTAACAGGCCCGTATAAAAGCTGTTTCTGACGAAACCCTTCGCGGGAGCTTGGCGGGCGTTCTTGTGGAAATGTGGAAGAGTTCGATCTTGGAAACCATCAGCTACACGTTTCCCACCGATAATCTGTTGGCCGACGACGGCAATCATCTGAGCGACGTTGATGGTTGAACCCTTGGATCCGGACGAGGCCATAACCCAAGGAGCATTGTTCCTACTGAGAGTCTTAATACAATAGTCTCCGGCGGCCTGTCGAACTTTGCTTAGAGAACCTGAGATCTTGTTTTCCAAGGTCTCTTCCATACTGCACCCGGCAGCTTTCTCCAGTTTGTTCTTGTTGAATAGCTCGATAAGAGTATCTGACGCTTTATATGCTTCCTCCACCAGTGCCTGCTTCTGTTCAGTGAGAGCAGCAGAAGGGAAGACGTCGCCAATGCCGATTGAAAACCCTCGATTGGTTAAAACTCTTGCACACAGCTTAGCCAACCGGTTCATTGCCGTCACAGCCGCGTCAGGTCCGAAATCTCTTAGAATGACATAGAATATTGACTCCTTCTTGCCGTCTCCAACTGTGGATTTGTCCATCCTGCCACACATGACTTCTGAGTTTCTCACGACAAGCCATCCGTCGTTCGGACACATGTCCGGCGCTCTTGGTTTTCCACCCGGCACGGATGGGCCTGGATCCTGAAAATCTCTGCACTTGGCATCAAGATTGACCTTGACCGGGTCAGCCTTGTTCGGTCGCATGAGCATACTAAAGATTTGCTTCCCGGTCCAAAGACGCTTAGGGGCAAGAATCGCAGGAGCCGGCAAGTCTAAATGGGTAATACCATCCATCATCTGCATGACCATGTAGGTAAATGTTGAGCGATCATAGAAATTGTCTTTGCTGCTGAGGAGATAGGCAGCCGTGATAAAATCTTGTGTTGCTGCAATGATGGGCTCTCCGTTCTTTGGGGTTACTAAGTTGTACTTAACACCCATGAGAATCATAGCTTCAGCCCGAGCCTCTTCGGTCTGCGGGACATGGAGATTCATTTCATCTCCATCAAAATCAGCATTGTAAGGTCCACAGACACATTCATTCAGACGGAAGGTTCTCCAGGGTCGGATTTTAGCAAAATGACTCATGATACTGAGTTTGTGAAGAGATGGCTGTCGATTGAATAGGACAATATCGTTATCCTCGAGGTGGCGTTCAACTATGTCTCCTTCCTTCAGGTCTCTGGCAGTTAACTCCTTCGGGGCAAATCTCAAGGAAATTTTGAATGACTGATCACCATCTTCTTTCAAAACTGCCTGAGCACCTGGCCACTCAGTAGGACCGTTAATAATGCATTTCCTAAGCTTTTCGATATTCCCTCGATGAACCCTCTCGGGGTAAGTGAGGTTTTTGGCAACGAGTATCGGTACGGCAACTTGGTTGATAGCCAGGTTGGGATCGGGAGAAATGACAGTACGGCCAGAGAAGTCCACACGTTTTCCAGAAAGATTACCACGGAATCTCCCTTGTTTGCCTTTCAAGCGCTGGCAGACACCTCTCATCGTTTTCATTCCGGTATTTTGTAAACCAGGGACATCACTGTTTACGTAGACGGCGATCTGCAGTTGTAAATACTCCCATTGTTCCATGATTGTCTGGAGTGCCGTGCCTTTTTCTAATGCAGCTCGAATGAGGCCACATGCCCAAACTATCTCTCCAAGGCGAGTCGTTAGATCATCCTCATTACTTGCTCCCTCTTGGGCGACGGATGGCCGAATACAAACTGGTGGGGCAGGAAGATATTGCCATAGAAACATCTCAGGCCGTCCCTCAGAAGGATCCAGTCCAATTAGCTCGCAATCAGTAGGGCTAATCTGCTTAAAGAGATTTAAAACCCGGAGAGGGTTCAAATCTTCAAAAGCTTTCCTCATATGCTTATCAAGATCATGGACGTGCTTTTTGGCTTCTCGAAAGGAGTTGTCGAATTCAATTTTGCTGGAAGGGGGCTGCTTCTTCTGCGAAGTTGATTTGTTGAAGGCAATAAACTTGTCATGAACAAGCTTGAGAGCTCCAACTTTCCTAATCTGACCATTTACTGCTCCGCAGTAAGGACAATTTTTGGCCTTTCGACACTGCTCATTGATCTTTTTACAGATAGCAACACGTCTCATGTTGTCGATGAAGGGCCGTCGTAATTCCTTAAGATACATTCGGCGTTCCGGCTCTGTCAACAATACTCGTGAGCAGTCCTTGCAGATGTTCTGCAAGATGGTGATTGTAAACTTGATGTACCCAATGTGAAAAGCGGGCAGTGGTAATCGGACATGGCCAAAGTGACCAGTACACTCCTGTAACCGCAAACCACATGTCGAGCAAATACCTTGCTTGCTTGAAGTACCCTATAGATGTTAGGTTAATGAATATCCTGGAATAGGCCCTTCAGATCTTCAGAGACTTACCAGGCGCTTGTCAAGCACACCATTCGCAGTTGGTTCTCTACCCTGTTCAACATCATACATAGTTCGGTTGGAAATCTCTATGACAGCTTGGTTGACTATGTCTTGGTTTGACTGAATGCCGAACTTCATATGCTTGAACTTCTTTGGTAGCTTGTCCACAACCTGGTGCTTAACCGGCGCAACCGCCGTGGTGAGCGTGGCGGTGGCCATTATGGTTGATTCTTAGATACACCAGGTGTAAGTCGCTAGGTAATTGGAAATGTCAAGATAGGTCAGTCGGAAGTTGGGAATATATTGTGAGAATATCTCAATGCCGAGGGTGAAAGACACTTCATCACCTAAGAAGTAGTCGTCGTTGAATCAAAAATGAAGAAACGAAATGTGAGAAAGACTGTAGTTTGACGCGTTAATTGTGAAGATTAGCAACTCAAGTTGTATTTGGTTGATGAAATTTTGAACTAGATAAAAGCTTCTGGAGATATTTGGTTAGAGTCATTTCTCAGTTGTGCCCCACCATTTCATCTAAACGGATAAAGTTCACTATTGAAGGCTGATAAGAACTTTGAACTTGAACCATGCATAGGTACATACCTAGGGTACCTCTGGAATCTCTAATGTGTACTAGCCTACTAGGTACTGTGTGGCTTGGTACACCGTACACCTTGTAACTAGTGGGTACTAGGTAGTACCTAAGCCTCAAGGCGGGGTCAAAGAGTTCGGGACCCACTATACCTGCCTAGTACATATGTACTATGTACACTTCAGGCAGTGTTTGCCTCAGCTCTCTCAGCTAATGTTGATTATCCCGATTATCCCCCTAGGCTCACCGGTACTTGTAAAATCGTCATAGCTTTTTGGAGAATAAATGCATATGTCAACCTTCATACTACCCGTGACACCTTATGCAGGCCGCTGTATAGGTACTAGCCTCCGGAATTTAAGGCTGACAAGGACAGCTTTGAACAAAAACATCAATTATCCACCTGGCTGGCACCCAGCTTTGATCCGTTTCCATGTGATTAATTACCTAGGTATATACGGAGTATATATTTCTATTATTCCTAATATCTTTAAGGTATCTTTTATTCCTTTCAAATTGTTGCAAACAACATGCAACTTCTCTCATCTGAAAGTCTAGACAAAGTCCAGACTCGTATAGTAAAGAACGTGTATATCGTATATTCATTATAAAAAGATCGTCTCTTTTTAGGAGTTGACCTTCTCACAGCCAATCCTGCCTATCCTGCCTATTCTAACGGTAGCCAAGCGGGCTGGGCGATCGATCCTAATAATAGTTCAGTATTCCTGACGCTTTTAACTCGTTGATCTCGTCCTTCTTACCACCTAACTATCCTTCTCTATCTTCCACGTTGGCGAATTCACTGATCTGTTCTCGACGAGTTTGCAGAGGTTCCCGGGCATTGCCTTTATTATCTGTCATTAGTCACATATCTAACAAGTCTCGGAGAGGCATCCTCGGATGGCCCTCCAGCCGCAATACTAAAATGGCTCCAGGGAACGTTGATACAACACTACCTATGCCCAATGAAAAGAAGGATACTATTAAAAAGGTAGAGAAATCATATTTAGCCAGCGCCGTCGATTCCATCAACCCTTGGAATATCAACCGAAGCATCACGCCTAGCCGCAGTACCACACCTACACCCACACCGAGAGATGACTCCTTCCCCAAGTCGATAACGATGCCTACTCAAAAGGCCGATGACCATAGCACCAATACTCTCTATGGACAAAGCTTTAAGAAATACCCGCCCGACTGTCCACCATTAAATGTCATGTGGTTTCACGCCGTCGATGTAGGTAACAATTTCGGTCACATGGCCCAATTTATACAATAACTCTTCTCACTATTTTGCTATCAGGTCCCCAAACGAAAACCCAATTTCCTCAAGACGAAGAGGAGAGACGATGATGCACCGAAGCCCATACCCAAGAAATACGTCGCCTTCTCCAAAAACGATTCCCGGTCGATTGAGAATGCGTATCAAAAGCTTCTGGAAGAGCTTGAGGACGAACGAGGCAAAAGTTCAATAACCAGGCAGATGAGCTCTAGGTCGCAACGTAGGAGGGCTATATCGTCAGAGGAAACTCCTAACACAAACATTGATAAGGAAAATGGAGGACGAGAAGGCGGTCTACGAGTCCCGGTGAACGAAGATTTCTTATTCGATGTCGACATCGAAGAACGTGAATTAGCACCGGTGTACTGGCTAGGCGCAATATATGAGGTCCGTCGCGGTACCTGGTTTTATCAAGAAGGGTCTACACTCCGACCTTGTGAGGAAAATCTGGCAGCTCAGCTTGAGGAGGGTTATTTGAAAATCAAACCTTGGGCATATCCTGCGCCTAGGAACCGCACCAACTCTGGGCTACAAGATATAACTCCAAAAGCCTCTACAGAAAACCTGAAGGCGGCTGCGAGGTCGCAAACTGACAGCTCGCTCAAGCTTCCTTCCCAGCCCGCAGTCCAACACCAACCACAAACCTATCGTCTATTTGGCACTTACATGAATAGCATAGCAACTTATCAAGATTCAACCACAGCTTGGCTATCCTCGGAGAGTGTTTTTTCGTGGGTTACGTCAACAGTCTATCAGAAGTTTGCTGGCGGTGGATACATGAACGGTGTAAAACTCGTACGCGGCTATTCAGAGCCTGGAAAGTCAAAAGATGGGAAAAGGCCACCCACACCCACGACAGCTACTTTACCTCCCGAAAGACCAGACGAAAGGGAAGAAAAGGCTCTCAAGCGAAGGTCTGCCCCGCCTAGTACACGAACAGACAAGGAAGATGACGATAGTACAACAGAAGTAGAGCGTCGGGAGAATCGGCTAAAACGTCAATTTTCGTCATTCATCGAGGCTTCGGAGGATCCAGAAAAGCAGGAAGAGCAAATAAGAAAGCGTGAGGAGCAGGAAATACAAGATGACTACAATGGCCAAGATGGTGAAACCCAGGAACGCGAGATTGAGCATCTTGTCCTCGTTACCCATGGTATAGGACAGCTCCTAGGGCTTCGGTAAGTCTTGCAATGAAACATTTCAAGTCCATTCACATGCTAACCTTGTTTACTCAGGATGGAGAGCGTCAATTTTGTGCACGATGTCAATATGCTGCGGAAAACATTTAAAGCAGTCTACGCTCATTCAGCCGACTTGAAAACTCTCAACGGGGAAAGCGAGAATGGACCGGGCAACTGCAAGGTCCAAGTATTACCCGTCTGTTGGAGACATCTGTTAGATTTCCCTAAGCGGAAGGAAAAGAAAGGCGAGACCGACTTGGGCGACTTCGCGGATGATGAGGATGAGTGTAAGGATGGCATCCATGTGTATGATTCATTATGATATGTGCTAATGGCCCTACAGACCCTTCGCTTGAAGATATCACCATTGAAGGAGTTGCTTTTGCTCGCTCGCTCATATCAGATCTTGCGTTAGACGTTCTACTCTACCAGAGTGCCTACCGAGAACAAATCGCCGAAATCGTTTTAAAGGAGTCCAACAGAATATATAAGCTATTCATGGAACGTAATCCCGATTTCAAAGGAAAGGTGCATATTGTCGGCCATTCTTTAGGCTCTGCGATCATGTTCGATATCCTTTGCAGGCAGAAAGAAAATCCACTGTTTTCGGAGCCGCTCCGTAGCCCCCTACGCTTTTGGCCCCCCCAAGATCGATCTGAGCCCTTCAAGGAACCCCCGAAGGAATCTCGAGAGCTTGTCTTTGACTTTGAAGTCGAGGATTTCTATTGTCTCGGTTCGCCGATTGGGCTCTTCCAGATGCTTAAAGGGCGCACTGTCGCAGCTCGAGGCAAGTCCAATGCGGCCCCGTCTGAAAGTCCACTCGACTCTGAATACGTGGAAGACGCTTTTCTATCACCCAATATCAATACGGACCAACGTGTTTCAGCCATTACTGGCCTTCCCTTCTCGGTATCGTCGCCAAAGGTAGGGCAGTTATTCAACATCTTCCATCCATCTGATCCAATTTCATACCGTCTCGAGCCGCTGATCTCCCCGGCTATGTCATCCCTCAAACCACAAGTTCTACCCTACACCAAGAAGGGCATCTTCGGAAACGTAGCTCCACAAGGATTGTCAGGTCTTGGTGCTAAAGTTGGCCAAAGCGTGAGCGGGCTCTGGTCAAGCTTTAGCGCCGGCATCGCCAGTAGTCTCCTCAACCGCAGCTTAGGGCTGAGCAACGAGGATGTTGCCAACTTCAACGCCGCAAATAGCAGCAACCCCCAAAGCCAAAGTATGCCTCCTGGTGCCGGCACGAACATCGTCTCGGGCGGTGTAATCGATACCAATGCACAGTCTGAGAAGACAGACGCACGCAAAAAGGCGCTTGCGCGTCTAAATTCTTCCGGGAGGTCGAGTGGGAACCCCAACTACGACGCCACTCTCATAGATGACGAGCTTGAAACACTGTTCGCCCAATTCCAGAAGAAGCGTGTCGAAGATCACAAGAATAATGACAGCCCCACGGAGGAAGGACAGGAGATCAGTGAGGCGTTGGCCGCTGAAGAACGGAAAGCGCAGAAGTTACGAAGGGAGGAGGCGAAGGTGCGTGCTCTGAATCGCAATGGTAGAGTGGACTACAGCATCCAAGAGTAAGTAATGTCATTCCTCTTATGCCATCGTCCCCTTTTCCTTGGGCTAGAATCTTCAAGTGGAAGGGGAGGAATCGGGAATTACGCTGAGAAATAAATGTCGAATTTGCTAACGGAGACCACGATAATTTAGGAGCGCACTCGACTTCAATCCGATCAACACCATCGCTTCGCACATGAGTTACTGGCAGGATGAAGATGTCAGCCACTTCATCATCTCCCAGGTCCTCTCTAAGAAGAAGGAAGAAGAGAAACGCAAGAAAGATTCGCCCGGCGTCCTTATCTGATACGAGCGTGTCTGCCTACCTACTCTCTTTCTATCATTGATACGCGAAACCACGCAACGTATCACATGCAACCCAAACACAGCATTTGCTGTTTAGAATATTGTGACTATTCCTACATCCTGACCATTGCCACCGCCTATACGAGAAACGAGACATCGGGATTAATTACTGTTGGCGTACTGGGTACCTAGTGTCTATGCTTATTTGAAGCCGCAACGCATCACGCCCATGTTTTAGGCCATCCATTCATCGTCTCACTGGCGTAATATGAGACAACACGACGCAAGTTCATCGAGGTCCAGGTAGCGGAACTCCAGGATGTATAACAAACGAAAACACACACACAAACTTTGTATTCTCTGTAGGTAGGTATCTGCCTCGTGGCTAATGTTACTTGGACGTTTTGGGTAGTTGGTCATGTTTTCAGCCTACCTATCCATTTGTCTATCCTAGGATTGATACCTACCTGATATGTATTCGCCCATAAACGATAACAATTCCCCCTATAATTCTCCCTATCCATTACCATTACCATTACCATTACCCCTTAGCATCATTTACCATTATCACCGTCACTATCAGCATTACCATTACCATGACCATTACCATTATCAACATCAATGAAAAAAAATCAAACTTTCAACAACAATAGACTAGACTAGACTACCTAGATTAGAATGGACTGGATTAAGTTAGGTTAGATTATTTAGATTTAGATTTAGATACCTAGGATACCTAACTAGCGAGACTTGTTTGTAGATTTATTCATCATATATCATCTATCTATTATCTACTTACTATCATCTACCATAGTATACTTACTCTATAAATTAACCAAGGCTGGACTTGAGTTGGTAATTTAGTAGTCACTGTCTAGATACCTATATATAAGTAGGTACTGTGTAGTTTGTAACCGGCGTCTTCAAGGCGAGGGCTTGCTGCCCCTGTCGAAGAGTCTCAGACGACAACGATACCTGCCTAACCTAGGTACCTACCTACCTACCTACCTACCTAATTGTTTTTACTCGATTACATTTCTTGATATATTGTGTATCTACCGTATACCACGTTATCACGTATCACGTATCGTGTATAGTATCACGTCTGCCACAGTCGAATTATATCCAGGCATTGGTACCTTTGATCAGGTCGGTACGCGAGAAGCACAGTAATAGCAAAGCTACCTACTGCTTACCTACCTGGTACCTGCCGAGGGTAGTCCACGTGTTGATCATGTCCAAAGGCGCGGGTCTCCCCACGCTCGAGTCCATTACATACCTAACCTAGGATGTCCGGGTACTTCATAATCAAATTTCAACGTTAACCTTCAAGTCGTAAGCACTATACATTACATTGCCGACTTCTTAGAATAACGGTGGCTATACTACTCGATCAATGTTTTACTATGAGCAGCAGAGAAGTATTAGAGGTACAGTCAAGCATTGAAGAGAAGACAATTGAGTGGTTTAGGCCGAATTAAGACATTCCGTTCGTGTTCAGCATTTCTATCTTCCGAACAACTACTGTAGAAAATCCGTTCATAAGGTGCTGGTGTAATGAGTCCGAGAAACCCTGCAGATCTGACGCGATCAATGCCGTAAAGAACCTGCGATATCCATAGCAAAGCAAATCCATGACTCCATATTCCGTGGAAGAACTTTTTATGCCCAGGTGACCACTACCCCCTAATTTTTAGGTGCCGTTGTCTCGTCTCATGATGTTGAATATCAAAAGAGAAGATGTTTGTCTCGGGGGGCTGTCCATTTCGTTCCGTTCCAAATGAGAATGCCCGGCTTTACCAAATCGCAATCAGCCGCAAGCGACCACGCAGAGGCCAACCATGAGAAGAAATATACAAGGTGTTTTGCCGGAGATTTTTGAGGAGATGATTCATCCCAATCATCTACTGTTCTGGTGACCTTTCCACAGGCCACGGTCACCAACTGCCTTCATAAACTTTTGATGGTAGAGAATATAAGCGTAGGCGGAAGTAACATCATGAGGTGAGGAGTCCGCCGCCACAACTGGAAGAGGTTGAAGCCCCCCGGGCGTAGATCTACTTAGTTAGGGCACTGAGACTGGACATGTCCAGGCTGCTGGCACTTGTAGCAGATCTTCTCGCCTCCAGTCGAGGCCTTCGGGCAGTCACGAGAGAAATGGCCATTCTCTCCGCAGTTGTAGCACTTGCTACCATTGACACACTCGCCTAAAATGAAAGTTAGGGCGAAGAATTAAATCCAAATTCTCAAGATTACTTACGAGACATGTGGCCGTAGCCACCGCAAGAGTAGCAAGTCTTGCCTCCCTGAGATCCACCATAGCCACCACCACCACCTCCGCCGCTGCTGAAACCGCCGCCGCCACCGCCGCCGTAGCCGCCGGAACCGTACGCATCAGGGCAGTTGCGTGCAATATGGCCAACCTTGCCACACTGTCATCAAATACGTTAATTACATGGTCATTAGTGAGTAAAGGGTATTAAGGAACTTGCCTTGTAGCATTCCTGGGAGCCGCCTTGGCCGCCGCCACCGCCGCCAACTGGGCCGCTGCTTTGAGGGCACTCACGGCTGATGTGGCCGGTCTGGCCACATCGGTAGCAGGACTTGGTGTCCTTAGGACCCTCGGGGCATTCACGGCCTGTATAGATATATGGTTAGAAACTGTTCAGTCCAATATAAGAAGTCACGGGGCACTTACTGAGATGTCCGTCTCCACCACAGTTGTAGCTTTGAAATGTTAATATAAACCACATAACGTGACTTGGGTCCATGTATTACTTACCACTTGGCCGGGCCGCGGGGAGTGGTACACTCACGGGCCTAAAATCTGCAGGTTAGAGATCATGCCCACTATCAAGTTTCGATCCGATATCAATGTATCTGGTCTCAACATACCTGGTGACCAGGTTGGCCGCCTATACAAGAAAAATGTTAGAAAATGCTAAACGAATGAAGGAATAATATTGAGTGGTCTTAAAAACTTTAAGCTCAATAAAGAGACAATACTTACAGTTGTAGCATGAACGCGTAGTACCTTGGAAATCCATTTTGTCTTATGGTCTCAAATCTGTCAAAGCACAAATTGAATGTTAGTTTTTGAAGAACCCCAAGCATACAGGGTGTGACAATCAAGTTGTAGGAATGAACCCGGTACCAAACCACCAAATCAAACTAAAGTTCGAAGCAGCAGTGGGACTACTAGGTGCATAGAGCCAGACTTCAATGGATTGGATCATAATGGATAGATAAGGAAAGCATAGGGACGTAAAAACAGGTGTTGCTACATGAGTAATATGTAGGTAAGAATAGGGTTAATAGATAGACAAACTTGTCTATACCACAGTAAATAATCAGTGGGGCGATATGAGTGTGGGTTGATAAAGTGTAAAAGCGCAAAAGCGTAAAAAGCAATGGTAGTGGGGTTGTGAACTTGTAATCCAGTGTTTATGGACGAATAGAGGGGTTCATAATGCAAGAATTTGACGCGAGAGATTCAACCTGACTCACCAAGAACTATCGTAATCCTTGCGCACCTAACAACGATGTGAGAATAAACCCTTGTGAGAAGAAAGTTGTTAGTAACGAATTGGGATAATGTTGGGTAGAAGGAAAAATGTGATCGGCGTTGTAAACTGCTGCCGAAGAAGTAATCGATTGGCGTGACACCGAAGAAGCCGGCCAAGATTTTTGTGTGAAAAAAGGTGAGGAAAGCAGGTAGGTGAACGAACAGTGAATTTCTTTTTTCTTTTTTTCTTTTCCCCTCAGAGAAAATAGACAGGTGTGTGTGGGTGCGCTGGTTATTTTGTGCAGTTGGTAGGTAGTATGTAGGTTAGATGAGATAGATGGGACAGATGGGATGAGAGAAGCAGCGTTAAAGTATATGTTCAGGTATGTAGGTCCACCCTAGAAGTCGGCCAAAAAATGCAGGCGCCGGAATTACATAAACACTAGCCTAGGCATCGTAAAAATGTGGCAAGGGCAGGCACATAAAAATGCAGGAGCTCTGAAAAAAACATTGGAGATATTGATGGTACTGGGGGACATCTGGATATAGAGAAGGCAGGTACGTATAAAAGAGTACCTCGAATCATGTACGGGCTGTGTTGTCTGTATGTATTACTCACTTGCTTGTAAAAGCAGCAAAGGTGATGAGATCTGAAGTAAGTGTTTTTGAATTATCAACTGCACACACACTCTCTAATCCACCTTGCTACAACAGGATCGTGTAGACTGAAAATGGAAGAAAAAAGGGTTTGAGAAGAAGAACAAAGTTGTTGTAAATGGTTATCAAAGTAATAATATCTTGTAGATAACTTTATTGCCTTGATCGTCGTCTGAATCACCTTGCGCACGTAACGTTCGGTTGATTGTTGATTGATTGACTTTTCAAAATTTTGTGGGAATCACCAATTTCCATTCTTGGAACGGCGACAGGCTTTTTTCTGCCACTCTAGCGGCTAGAGGGCACGTGCCTTGCTTTACCGCCATGAACTGTATACGAATTGTCGCTTCCACCTCCAGGGCTTTCTAACAAGAAAAATTTTAAAGTGCATTTTACTTATCCAGGTGACCTATGTACCTAAGGTTAGTGGCAAGCTTGAGTCACTAATCCCACGGACACCAACATAACTGGATTTATCGATATGATGACGATGTTGAGACGTTGAGATTTTAAAATGGAACCAAATAGAACCCGTGCAATGATGGATTTATCTTGAGAATTTGAGGGCATGTATGATTTGATGTTTACTTGGGTATTAGTTGCATAACATAGTATGTTATGTAGCATTCGATATAGTAGTCTATTATGGGAAATAATATATGCTTCTCCGCACAGAGCCAGTATTGCTATAGCTATCTACTTATAACTACATGTTCTAGCTGGGAAAGTATAGTAGGCTGAACTCACCTACCTACCTATATACCTAGGTTAGGTGCATCGCATTGTCCACCGGATTTGTCACGGCGGGGAGGGAGGGGGATTTGCCTACATACCCACTTGGATATGATCGATAGGTACCTACCTACCTACTGATTCTCCCGTCCCGGAATGCTCCTCTCCGAATATTTGCAAAGGGAAACGGTTGATATGAATTCATAGTATTCATACATATCTAGGGTAGTAAGAATCACCCAAGTGCTTACAACATGCTTCTTAGCAATGGCAAGCAACTCACGTATATCTGTTTTTCATAATTCGACTATATTTTGAAAATGGAGACTGGGGTGAGAGTGTGCGTGGGCCTTGCAGGATGGGGGCAATATGCAGCCCTATCCCGATAAACATAGTATTTTTTGTTTAACTTACATACCTCCACTTGAAGATGCGCGTGCGTGTAAGTCGCATCCAAATGTGAGCAAACTTTGCATGCATGTGGTGAACACATTTGCCTAGGTTAGGTCCTACATATGCATATATACATAGTAGATAGTCTGAATAGTAATCTCAATGTTGAAAGGATAAGAGCGTACCTCTAGGTTACTGATCTTGATATCAGTTATTAGAGTATCTAGGTTAAGTTCATTTTCTTCGGCACATGCATCAACATAGCATTACATGTTGTACCTAGTAGGCATGGAGGGGTGCGAAGGTTTAATGGTATACATGTACCTAGGTACTTAATTGTGGGGCTTTTAAGACTGTTTATTAATTGATCAACTCATTGGCGCGTATGCCATCCTTCAATATACGCGTCGCACCTTACTGCTATCAATTGGTATGGTAGGTACTCGGTACTACCTGATAGGCTGCCACCTTGGCATTTCAAATGTTCAAACATTTGTCAATGTCAAATCCATTTTCCAATTGACAACTTATTTAAATCAAATCAAGTCAAACTAAAGCTCTCACCTATGACGACAAATCCTTGAGTTCAATCCAACTCTACCTAGATGGAGAGTTGGTTCAAGGAAGTGGGTCGGCCTGCCCTATTTGACGCGCTCACTGGAGTATGTGATCAGATTGATAACCAGCTCGATGCGGGTACGTGATTCAACTAATCCCCGAATATCATCTGTCAAAGAATAGCTAGGTACTAAGGTGCAGAACAGGTCTCAAGCCATACATTGAGGAGAATTCTCGGCTTCATGCCGAGGTCAAGGATCTAAAAAGCAAGGTCTCTGACGTAGACCGCTTAAATGAAGAATCTGGACGATTAAAAAAGGAACTTCTGGCTCTCCAGAACGACAAGCTTGCAGGTGCCTCAGTCAAAGCCCCATCTGATAGATTTGATGATGACGCCAGGAACATGCGGACTCCCCTTGCTCCCATGTCTACAAACAAGGTCACAAATTCCAAGCGATCTACCTCTACTAAACCTAGTACTTTCAACATCGAGGGTCTCAAGTTTTCTGAGCTCAAGGAGGAATATTTGAAACTCGACAACAAGTTCACAAAATTACATGGGAAGTACTTGGAACTTCAAGATGCTCATACAGTGTTGAACCAACTCCTTCGAGAAAAGACGAAGTCCTACCATGATTGGATGAACCATGCAAATGAGTTAAATGAGCTATGTCAAAAGCGGCAGCGGATAATTAAGAAGCTGGGTATCAAGTTAAAAGCGTCAGCGGCGGCAGTATCTGGTCCCTTTGAGGGGTATGATTCTTCTGACACCTCTGTCTGGCCTGCAAGTATGCAACAAGTGGCTGAGTCCGAACGATTCGAAGGAAGACCTAGCCATGTACCGGAAGGGACTCCATCGATACGACCGCCTACTATCGTCGAGGTTGCTGACTGCAAGCCTGCAAAGTCAGATTTTATGGGGCTGATGACGATGGATGAAGAGTCACGAGCCAGCCAAAGAGACGAAACCCCTGACTCCGAGCTCTATAATACCACTGAAGACGACGACGCAAATATATTGCCACCTCTGGCTCAGATTGAAATTTCGGGCCCAAAAGATGTGGTCGTCAAGAACGAATCATCATCAGATCCACCAGTCATAGTTTCAGAGCGTTGCTTGCGCAAGAGGAAACTTGGTGATGATGAAAGGAAGAAGACTCCAACTCTAGCCAAAATTAAGCTAGAAGATAGTTCCGATCCATTGGTTATTGGGGAACAACGTCGTTTTGTGCCAGATGAAGATATTGATTTTGACGCTGAAGGGGGGAGGGTAGAGACGCCGAGGAAGCGGAGCAGAACTAGGCCAGCATCTGAAGAAGTACTCGCTTCAAAACCAGCTAATCTACACAACGAAAATAGTCGACTCAGAAGCAGAGGTGGAGAAATACATATACTAAATTCCGCGGCAAAACCGAACCACGTTCCCATTACACCCACTGATCATCATACGGCTGCCCCTCTACCAGAAACTGAGAATCACTCTTCCCTGTTAACGCCCTCAGACCGCAATTCAATTCTTCGTCACAGACCAGAAGCGCATTATGTAGCAAAACAGAAGGCATCGCCCTTATACAATGGTATTGCTAGTCTCCTAGAAGATGGTGACCACGATGAAGAATCAATATCCACGATAAAGAGGAAGTCAAAAGCAGGTCGCCTCCAGGGACTCCTCGGCACTCCTCTACCAGAGCGTGAGGTCATTTCCATATCTGCCAATGTACGGCAAGGTCATTTTCCCATCTCTAAACCTTCCACGACCCAAGTACCGCAGAGACGCGAGTTGCCTTTTGACAAGAATAGCCCGAGGGAGCCTCTTGCACTCATTCGGCCTCATTATAATACGGAATTATCCAGCCGTAATGAAGGATCTGCAACTAAGAACGCGAAGCGGGCCTCTGATAAGAGAGTAGCAAACGAGGTGATTGATGGCCATAAGCGCTTACGAGAACGTCCCAAATCTGAGTTAGGCATTGGTGACTTTAGAATTAACCCCAACGCTAACAATGGCCTCGATTATGCTTTTACTGATGTCGTTCGAAACAAGGATGAACGAGCTGGGTTGGCAGGGTGCGTTCAGGAAGGTTGCTGCGGTCAGACGTTTCGGCTACAAGCACGTGTCGCACGTGACCACACTAGTTCATCAGACTTTCAGGCCTTGTTAGAAAGATATCTGGGCGATGAAGCCTGGAAATTGGGAACTATGAGCAAACCAGAGAAAGAAGAGTTGTGGCTTGAGGCCAAGACACAGGAACTCGCCAACGAGGATGGTAGGCATCGCCATCGCTTTCACCGTGCACCATCTCCAGCAGGGTTCTGGCGGCCAGATTTTCCAAATACCCAAGAGGAACAAAAGGACAAGGAAGAAGCGGCCAGGATGACACGCAAGATTATCGACGAAAGATATCGGGAGGCTATGCGTCCCGGTGGGAGATGGTTATTCAGAGACGAATGAGGCTTGTGCCGCTAACATGTTGGTAACCAGCTACAGTAACAGCACAAAGAGAAATCACGGTAACATGAATATTTCAAGTTTGTTAGCCTTGAAGTTGCAAGGCAGGGTTAACAGCAACTTGAAAATACATACCTAGTACATATGGATACCCAAATTCAAGTGTATGCAAACACATTTACAAAAGGCGTAAAGTCACATAGCATAGCAGGGCGTTATAGAGCTTTGGCATCAGTATTCAGCTATTTAGTAGTTTAGAACATAAATGACAGTAGCTTGTTTGCCGCTTCCAATGCTCTTATTCATCGGTGTCTGTAGGCACTTAACTACTATAGAGCATCATCTTGAAGATATACATATGCACATGGCATACCTAGTACTACATAGTACATGTATGTACATAGATGAATGGCATTAAAGTTATGTCACTGGTACATGCATATTTTTAATGCGCTCAGTTCAAGGTTCGATGGTCAAACTTTGAAGTTATATCTAACATTGAACATTGAACTTGAAGTAAGTTAGTTAACATAATGTGGCTGATCAATGTGGCTAAGTTGGACCCTAGCATGTACACATGACCTACCCGTAACTTACCTCCAGCCTGAGGCTCCAGGGTACCCAGCAGTACCTAACACTAGCCGGGATAAGGTAGTATGCACTAAGTACTTACGTACCTATTTTATTGGTCGGAAAGTTAAGAAAAAGTCGGAAAACAACTGGGCAAAGTCAAGTTGACCTCATCTCGACTAACTTCAACCTTTTTTTATTCCAACGCGCAAATCTGCCAAACTCCCTTAACACCCACAGGACATCTACAGGTGTGCTTTACCTTACCTTTAGCATTTGCGCATGGTTTGATACACTCCCTCCTGATTTTATCTGATTACTTGCCCCTTTCTTAAGCTTCCTATAAGGTCGCGCCACTCATTTTTGCTGTCTCCTACGACTGCGGAAGTGGATCGGAACTGATAATACAACGTGACGCATCAGTTGCTAACGCGCACCTATCAAGCAAATCATCGTCTTGGGTATCCCATTTCGCATCCTCGTACTAACAAAAGGTTGCGATTTGTCTATTGGCGACAAGAACAGTCGCAGAAGCGGTGGATAGCCACTGCTTCATCATCCCCAAGCCGGCAAGATGAACGGTAGTCATCTGCCGGCTGGGCAGCCCATGCCGGGAGGTATCGGCGGAGGAGGGGGGGGAGGAGTTGTGGCAAGAGGACAAGTTGATATGGGACCTAGCGGTGGGCGACGACGACCACCGCAGTATCCAAACCACCATCACCCATATCACCAACCGCATCAACAACACCAACACCAACATCAACATCAACACGTCAGTCCTGTCTACCACAACAGTTATATGAATCCCTATGCCCAGAGTTTCTACTCTCAAGCTCCTCACCAATACCAGAATGGCGCCATGGCCAATCCACCATATATGCATTACAATCCCTACTCTCAACGGTCTCCTCCCACCATCCATCAACAATATCCTCCTATCGTCTCCTCCACCCTACAGCCTATTCCTCAGCCTTACTCCCGGCCACCTCCACCTCCACAGCAACCTTCCCCGGCGCTTGCGACTCCTCCTCCTCCGTATGCGCTCGCTGCGCCGCCTCCACCCCCACCTGTTTCTGTACCCGAAACCCCGTCTTCGACGCATTCTTCACAGCTCCTTCCGACCCCCATGACACCACCTACCCCCCAAAATCAAGAACTCACTTCCAGTACTCTGGATGTCGAGTTTAGGCCAACCCAGTCGCCATTTAGACCTCCTGTAAGTTAAATCTCGACTTAAGGTATCTACGCAATGACTGATGAGTTTGTTCTAGTTGCCTTGGTTGTCGCGACCTGATATACCTTTCCCCACGAAGTCGGCGAGATCCAAAAGGAGAAAGCGGGTACAGCTTCCTAATGCCGAATTCATCAAGCTACCTTCAAATCAGCCAAAGGGATCAGAGCCTACTACTAGATCGAATGGTGAAACCACGGGAGCTGATGCCTCACTATCAAAAACGCCTACACTTAAACCTACCGTCGCTACCGATTCGACTACCAATGAGCAGCCAACACATCCCGAAATGCCTTCAAAGTCGGATGAGTCGTCTGAGAATCCACAACCGGCCTCACCATCCACTCCTCGATTAAGTCAACCGATCCAGAGTTCAACCGCTACATCAGTCACCCCTACCAAACCTTTAAAGCCTACCCCTCGTACAACTGTGCCCGCCATTCCTATCGTCCCCGTAATCCCTAAAGCAATCCCTAAAGAGACAATTACGCCTAGTACTGTTGCCAAGTCTTCAGAAAAGAAGCACCCAGCTGAGAACTCTTCCTCTGAGACTCCAGCCGCTTCAAGTGAGACTTCTAACGTCGAAGAAAAAGTTGAAACTGCGCCTGCGCCTGCTCCTGCTCCAGTGAAGACGGGTCCAAAACTTTGGACAGGACTATTTGCACGTACCACGTCGGCTGCCTCTCCTGCGACTGGCACAACTGGTGTGAGATCTGCGAGTACTGGAGCTACGGCATCTGATCTCAACTCTGATAATGTAGACCAAAGCAACGGGGGCGTTGGCTTGGGTAGCTTTGTGAAGTCGAATACCAATTCTTTGGCTGAGGCTCTACGAGCCTATAGTGTTGATAATGGCCAGAAAATTGCGTTTTTGGAGCCCAGGGGATTGATAAATCCTGGCAACATGTGCTATATGAATTCGGTAAGTCGCTGATTACTTGCTCGATAGGATATCTTGGTTAACAGCATTAAAAGGTCTTACAAGCCCTCATTTTTTGCATTCCATTCTATGAGTTCCTTGACCAAGTCGGCAAGAAAGCCGCGTATAGTTTCAAGAGTGAAACACCCTTAATTGATGCCATGTGAGTTTTTTTTTGGCCTCCTACAAACAACTGACATAACCTCGGAGTTTGATCTAATCTTGGTGTTAGGATAATGTTTATGCGTGAGTACAAGGTGATTGATTCAGCAGTTTCTACTGAACAACTTCGACGAAGACTCAAGAGCGAGGAACTTGAACAATACGGAGAGCCTTTTACCCCAGAATTTGTCTATGATGCCATAAGGAAGCTTCCAAGGTTCGCTAGTATGAGGGTAAGAAATATCTGTGCACCGATATGGAATTCATCTAACATAACTTCACAGCGTGGACACCAACAAGACGCCGAAGAATTCCTTGGGTTCCTTCTGGAGGCATTGCATGACGAATGTGCACAGGTAATGCGTCACCCAGCTAGTTCCTCAGCTACAACAACCGCAAACTCCGCAACGGCTACCCCTGCCGCAACGTCTCCTACGGCCACTTCAGAGGCCAACGATTGGTTGGAAGTAGGGCGACGCCAGCGCGCTACTATCACTCGGTCCTCTGGTCACCCTATCACGTCATCTCCTATTTCTAAAGTGTTTGGTGGACAACTAAGATCCGAATTAAGGGTTCCAGGCTTGAAGGATTCTGTAACCTTGGAGCCCTTCCAGCCGCTTCAGCTGGATATTGGCTCCCCTCACATACACAACATCGTCGATGCACTGAAGGGGCTTACTGGGCCAGAAACTCTACACGGCGACTTTAGATCACCAAGAGGAAAAGATGCGCCAGCTACCAAACAGGTTCTCATCGAGTCCCTACCACCAGTCCTTATCCTCCACTTGAAGCGTTTCCAATTTGATGCTGAAGGTACTGGAACTGTCAAAATCTGGAAGAAAGTTGGATATCCGCTCGAGCTCGAGCTTCCCAAGGAAATCTTTTCACGCCAAAAACGTAACGCGCTTACGGCCGAGGGGGTTGGTTCTCCTAAGTATAGGTTGATCGCTGCCATTTATCATCACGGCAAAAATGCGAGTGGCGGACATTACACTGTCGATCTCAGGCGCCAGGATGGCCGTGAATGGATCCGCATGGATGACACGATTATTAGACGGGTCAGAAGTGAGGATGTTGCCGAAGGTGGCGTTGAGGATGACAGTGCCAAGTCATCGTCTCGTGCTGACAAGAGAGATGTCCCTGTCGGCGTGCCCGGGAACAGATTTGACGGAATTGGCGACGACGAAGGTGGTGATGATGAAGGATGGAACAAAGTCAGTGCTCTAGTAAACGGAACCAAGAAGTGGAGCTCCGTTGTCAATGGTGCATCAAACCCGGCCCCTCAAACTAAGGGAAAACAGATGAAAGACAACATCAAGGACAACAAAGTTGCCTACCTGTTGTTCTACCAAAAGGTGTAAGGGGGCTCTGCTACTTCGGTGTAACGTCCAACATACATGTTGGTTAGCTACTGTATGAAGAGTAGGTCAGGATGGGGGTTGGTATGCCTACTGGAGGCTGGCTGCATTGGTATGACAAGGGTTTAAAGGTGTGTCAAAAGTTTCTCATGCAAGGTGGACGGTATTCAGGGACAGGATTGTGCGGCGGGATGCGGAGGCGGTAAACTGCCAATGTTCATGTTATGGATATGATGCATGACTGCATCATCATCTGTATTGATCTTCCTGAGTATCTGTATGCGGGATGCCGGGAGAGGGGGATGGGGGTCTAGGTATGACATTTCTCCCCAAGAGGTCATCCAGCATCAATACCCCTATATCTCCATCTGTCTCTCCTGGTTTTTTTATCCCCAAAACCCCAGCACCCGATAATGGAGATTTGCCATACCCTTGTTGTAGAATTAAAAGTGATTTACAAATCCTCATGAACACAATGTCATTATGTAAAGTTTTCTGTCTATGGTCTTGTGATGAGTGTTAAATGTGCCTGGCTACGATTGTATGTAGGAGATGCCTACCGACATGATATGTACCTAGGTTTCGGTTTATTTTCACTTGATGTTGTTGATGTTAACCCGTCTTTACCTACCTACCCTAGGTAGTTGGTGTTATTCATCTAGGCACCTAGTTATGGGATCTATTCAACTTTCTCATAGGGGGTTTATATCTAAATGCTTACCTAGGTACCTCACAGGTTAGTAACTCGGAAATTTTAGAAGGCGGCTAACGAACGAAAAACCACAAGTCCTAAAAGTAAGTAATATTTCACAACTCCTGAACTCGATCTGACGCTGGCAATTTCCCTAAATTAATTTCATCGCTAGGTTACCTTCTATTCCACCCCCCTTTCTCAGATAATCCCCAAAAAATCATCGCTCTACCCCCTTTTCGCTACACTCAAAATGATCGTCCAATCTCCCAAAGAGTGTACCCGGTTATTCCTACGCCATCTAATAATCCATCACCAAACTCGACCCCTTCCAGCTCATCTGTAGGCTACCGTTACCGTTACCGTTACCGTTACCACTCTCCACAGCCTCCCTCGCGCGCCGAAACTCACGCGCCCAGTCCCGCAGGATCAGGTCGTTCGCGACGTGCTTCGTGACATCGGTGCGGTGCTGCGTGAACTGGGGCTCATACCCGTACGCAAACACCGTCCTCGGGTCCGGCAGATACACATACGTCGAAGGCCACCACAAGCTGCGGCCCGGGATCTCGGCGTCGGGCACCTGCGCCGTGAACTCGAGCGTGAACTCGCGGTACGCCGAGTTCCGGCGGAAGGGGACCCCCAGGGGCCCCTTGAACTCGCCCGTCTCGTCGTAGAGCAAAGCGTCGCGGAGCAGGGTTACGCGCTTGTCGGTTGAGCGCATGCCCATAGGGAGGGGGATGGTGATGACGGGGGCGTAGATGTGCGTGTCGAATGCGCCTACGCCCATGCCTCCAGCCCCGAGACCCCCAACTCCGCTGTGGTGTGGTGCGGGCGTTGGGGAAAGCACGCCCATGTAATCGTGCATCCGGACGGGCTTCCCACCCACGTCGATGACGACGGGCTGCAGCGCCCAGCTCGCCTCGACCCGCTGGTTGAAGATGGAGTGCGCGAGGGTCTCGACGGTTCCCTTGATCTCGCTGAAGACGGCGTCGAGGCCTGAGACGATGACGGATTTGAGGGTGGGGCGGTACCGGAAGACGTCGGATTTCTTCCATTCGTCGCTGGGGACGTCGTCGGGGATGTGGATGGCGGGGTTCATGGTGATGGTGGTGGTGGTGATACCGCTGCTGGTTATGGTAGAAGAGTGTTGAATATGAGGGAGGTTTGTCGTGTGGTAGGTAGGTAGTGTACGAGACGCGGTTTGGCTGGAGGGAAGGTTTAGATGGGAAAGGGGATGTAGGAGTTTTATATATTGGCGAGATAGAGCTATGGAAGCTCAACGAGGGAGATATCAACAGTCACTGTCGTTCACATTCAGCATGGTATGTCTATATACTATCTACTCTACTAAGTCACCCGTGAAGCGAATGGAGTGTGACTCGTTCTGACTGCAAAGATAGTATACTACTTTAACATATGTCGTTTGTTGTTTTCCTTGCCTGGAATGGATTCGTGAACTTGACTGGCCATCGCTATTCAGATTCAAGACAAACAGACTACATGTTGATATAAGATAATATTGACGATGATCAAGTTTGAGATCTTCAAATGTCTCCTTAACATCAGTTATACTCCCCGAGTTGCACCCACCCAGGCAAGCTCACCATATTTCCAGATTCACCCCTTTTCAACACAATCTAGCACACCATTACGTAACACGCCTTGTTGCTTTCTGATCCTCAGTCCCTGATCATATGTAGGTCAGTAGTAGGTAGCCAAAAACGGTGCTACATTGGTGATACTCTTCTCAACACTTGTTCCAGGGAATCATAGCCCCTATCTAGGTACTAGGTACCTACACCATGACCACGTTGTAGTTTGTGGTACCTACTAACACTTACACCTTGTATGCGAATACCACTTGTCACCAAGCCAAGTGATTTGCCAAGCTTCAAAGTAGGTATCTTAGGTATGTTCGAGTCCCATGGTAACCTACTTACCTACTAAGTACCTAGGTTAGGTTATAATCAAGGTACCTATATGGCTGTAGCAATGTACGTACCTAGGTAAACAGACACCCATAGGGACTAGGCTATCACGGAGAATATCATCAATCGCCGAAATAGGCAAAAGGCGAAAGACGGTGATTTCGGATTCCATGTGAGTGGCTGACTGGGAACACCTTCGTAAGTGCGTCATGTGCAATTCCTGTCTTCTTGAGTCTTGTTAGGAGCAGTTGCGTGGTCATTCCTGGTGGATCGTGATAATGTATGTTCATAAATACCTCGTACCTAGGTAAGTTGCTCGGAATTTTCGTCAAAGGCTCTTCGCTCTTACATTGCTTACCTACCTAGGCACCTAAATAGTAAGTAGAAAGCTCGGTACAGGCCAGCTCCCGAGCGGGCTTTCCACGTGTAGAAAGAAGTAAAGTTTCACACTTCGGACTTTTTCTCATCCTTCGAGATTCTACCTACATAGATACCTTAGGTGCCTAGGTAGGTACTCATGTATCTTCATAAGCTCGTAAAATTGAACATATACCTCCCTATCTAGGTATCATCATCAGTCATAACCAAAGATACTGGCTTCGATCTAGGTAATGCACATATGTATACGCCGTGACAAATGCTAAACCCCCCTTTTCCCAGTAAAGTCGTACCCAATCCTATTGCCCCTAATTCCTCTTCCCTAACCATTCTGGGCATATATCCACCGTCCCTTTATTTTCTTGTATTCATAGTTGTCGTCCTCATGATGTAGTAGTACCGGGCTCCGTGGCGTCGAAGCAAGCGAGGTGAGCGTCCCGTCCGTCTGCGGCGATGATAAAATCCCGTTAGGTAGTCCCTTCGTATCTCCACAGATTACCGTCCGAAGATGACGATGATAGCGACGAGACTATGGATAATCCCCTCCCCCTCGTCGTCGCCGGCGAAACTAGTACATCCGCACCAGCATCCGCATTCCTATTCATCACTCTCACACCCACATCCACATCCACATCCACATCTAAATTGACCTTCGCCCGCGCATCCACGTTCCCAGCCATAACCACCCGGTCCCCAGACCCTCTCCGCATATCCTCTTCATCGCTCTCCCACAATTTCAGCATCTGCGCATAAACCCGCCTTTCCCTCTCCTTCTCCTCCTCTCTCTCCCGCTCCTTCCTCTCGCACCACCACTTCCTGCCTATCCACACCGGGATACCTACTAACGAAGCCACTGCTGCTGCTCTTCCCAGAGCGCGTCTATACCTCGGTTCCCTCACATCACCATCATCGTCATCGCCATTATTATCATCGTGGCCCCTTCTTTCTATCCTCTCCCCTTTACCCTCAATCCCATCTCCATCATCATCATCCCCATGCGTCTTCCTCTCCCTCCTCCTCCTCCTCCTCCTCTTCCTCTCACGCCCGCAAAACACCCACAGCGCAACCGTAAACACCAAAACCATCACCCCTGCTGTAACCAACAGCGCAATGCCCCACGTCGGGAAGCCCGTCGGCTTAGCAACGCCCGTTCCTCCGGCGCTTTTGTCACTCTGCGGTACTGCTGGCACGGGAGGAACAGGGATAGGTGTGTGGTACGACGACGTAGAACCCGCAGCGCCTGCTGGCATGGAGTTGTCGTTGCTATTGCCATCGCCATCAGTGGCGCTGACACCACCACTCGAACCCAAGTCCGGCACCTCGCTAGGCCTACTCTTCGGCGGCCGTAGGTCCACGATGCCGTTGGCGAGGTCGTTGGCGTTGTCGTGCGGTCCGACACCGTCGTCCAGCGATGGGGAATATGATGGTGGTGGTTTGTGCGGGCCAGAATCACCAATGCTGCCGTGTGGTCTATGACTGAGAGAATGGGGAGGGCCGGTCGTGGGGAGTTTAGGGGGGATGATGGCCATTTTGTTTGTTTCCCCTTGTGCCGTGCGTGCGTTTGTGTATGCGCTCCCTGGTTAATGCTTCATCGTAACTAATATGTGTATATACCCGAGGGTACTTATATAGGTAGGTAAGTAGGTGAAGGCAGGCAAGCAGTCAAGTAATGCGTTTACAAGATACCCAAAACCACTCCAGCCCGGATCAGTAGGTAGATTAGGTTTTCAGAACACGATCCAATTCAATTTAATTCAATTCAATTCAATCGAGAGGAGGCAGGATGGAACAGTTCTTTTTTTTTTTTTCTAGAAAACCCCATCCTCATCCTCGTCACCGATACAGCGGGTTTGGTTTAGCCGGGGAAGAACTTCTGCGCATCCATCGATAATAATTAGAACAGGACTAGTAGCTAGACAAGAGGCACAGACTGCCATCGATATGGCTGGAGAGGGGGGCGCAGTTAGCACGATGGATCGTCCTTCGTGCGGTGCGGTATGAGATGTAAATATCTACCTAGTACCTAATCGACAGACAGACAGCCATCGGTGGCGCGGTACCTAGATAATGCCACTGTGATGCTTTTTTTTTTTTTCAACTGTGTTTTTCTACTCTATATATACCTAGGTACATACAGATTGACGATGGGGGCATACGATGTTCATTCAAAAGGAGTCAGGAAAGAAGGAATCGTACCCCTGTCTCGTTCAACTACAAGTATTTTGCTTTTGTTTTTTTTTTGTTTTTTTTGTGGCTTTGATGCCAAGATTCTTCACGAACCCATTCGGTAACACAGCAGCTCCTTCGCAGCTCTTTGGTTTAGTCACCAACATGATATTTTTTTTTCTTTATTTCTGTTTTCAAAAAGAATCAAGTATCGGGGAATTTGTAAATGATCGTAAAGTTTGATTGGCTACCAAGCTCGGGACATGAAGGAAATGTAAGTAAGCAAGCAAGCAAGCGACGTCCGTTCCGTCGTCCCTACTACCCAACCTCTCCATCTCCACTACCTGCTCTGCTCTGCTCTGCTCTGCATACCTACCTACCTAGGTACAAGTATTCGTATATGTATATGCCGTGGAGGCCTGTTACCCACCCACGAGTGTCTTCTCGTCCCTCACAAGACGTTACTGTTACTACAAGACGACAAGATTCCCAAACAAACAAACCAACCCCTTACCTAGTCCACCAGTCTCGCCAAGCTCAGCCCATCCCAAAGCGGGCACATGAACGTCTCCAGCCGCGCGTTCTCCGCCGCGGCCTTGTTGTACTCGCGCACCGCCGCGACAGCCTTGTGGTCGAAGCTGTTCGCGTCGCTGTAGCCCGCGTGCCTGTTCGGGTTGTCGGCGCTGTCGTCGGCGACGAGGCCCTGGCGCAGCGCGTTGTCGGTGGCGATGATGCCGCCGGCGCGGAGGAGGCGGCGCGCCGCGCCCGGCGCCGACATCGCCAGGATCTGCCGCAGGTACCCCGGGTACCCCGTCTTGTCCGCGTCGATGAAGATGATGTCGTAGGGCTCGCTTACGTCGGCGAGCTTGGGGAGGCTGGAGAAAAAAGGTTAGGTTTTAGGTGTTCATGGGGGATAGGGGATAGGGGGCTTACGTCTCGGCAGCGTCGCCGACGTGCACGCCGATGTTGTCGAAGCCGCCTTCTTTCCAGGCCTGCTGCGCTAGGTCGGCATACTCCTGTGAGTACTCTAGGCCCGTGACCGTGCCTCGCGGGCCGACGGCGTGTGACCAGATCATGGCCGAGTACCCGACGAAGACGCCGATCTCAAGAACTAAGTTGCATCTGTTAGTATATCGATTTCATCCTGAATATACCCTATCGAAGGTAAGGATTAGATGAAAAGAATGATAAACTCACCTCTCTTAGCACCCATGAGTCGCGAGAGAAAGATCAAGGCCTGTGCCTCAAAGTTCGAGATGACCAGGAAGGAGTCGGGGCGCTGGTAGATCTTGGTATGGTAGGCCAAAAGTGACTGAGGAATCTTGAGCGATGTGGACTCGGCGTACTTGGTGACGCGGTCGCCCAAGGTCTCCGTGGAGTAGAGAATGGTCGTTCCCTCCTTCATGATGCCGGTGTTGGCCAAGAGCTTTTTTTGTTGATGGTGATGTCAAGTGGGATGAAGTAGCTTAGCTAGGTAGCTTGATAAAGCTACTGCAGGTGTTTTGTTACCGAAGTCTGGCTTGCAGTAGACTAAAGGATACCTTGTTGTTAAAGGTAGAGTAGTCGAGACAAAGAAGCAGACAAGAGTTAATCTGATAAATAGATGAATAATGGAAGAAAGAAGTCGGGGAGGAGAGCTCTTTTAAGTACTCTGGTGTCCATCCTACTAGATATCCCGCCTTACCTGCCTAAATGCCTTTTCCTTGTGACGTGACTGGAAATGCTGACTTTAGGGTGTTACCTCCTCTTGGTTGCTGGGTACGAAACATACCTCTAACTACATAGTATCTAGTATGTTACATAGTCCTTCAGCAAACCCGGAAGAGTCGACAACATCCAAAGTATGATATCAGACACAGCAAGTTTAGATGCTCGGTTCTTACCTTGAACCCGAGCTCGCTCTCGATCTCCGAATATCTACTATTAACCTATGACTATGTAGGTACTATCCATGGATGTAGGTAGTAGGTAAGAGTTACATACCTCAAACAACATCCATGCTGATGGTACGGATTGTAGTAGTTCGAGGTGGTATAACATTGAACATGCCATGTGGATATGCATAGAAGCCAGCATCACCCCACTAATATGTCCACGCATCAGGTACGATACTTTAGGTAAGTTAGCATGTTAGCAGCCCCGGGGGTTAAGCAAGTTCATGTTAGTTACGTAGTAGCATTAATGATCGTCTCCGGGGCCATCTTTTCTTGCCTTTATCCTGTCGTATTACATCGGTGAATACCACCTAGCTCCCTACTAGTACTTAGTGCACCTGTTGCGCAATGAATCCACGTAACCGAGGATGTACACGATATGTCCATGTATGTATGTATGTATGCATGTGTGTATGTAAGGCTGGGCGCTTTGAGGCCCTTCTACATAATCACTTACATATTCAGACTAAGCATATACCTAGATAGGCAAGCAGGCAATATATTCATCATGTAGCAGTCATACCTAGTACCGATACAGGAACCAACCGAAACGCACCGGCAGTTTACGCCGCGTGGCAAGGCTCCGGCATCCTCGAAAGAACCAACCGGATCTGATAAGATCAATCGAACCGGAGTCTTGAAACTTACGTACTCACCTACTTCACATCCCTACTCAGCGTATAAGCATTGACTCTCGCACACACATACACACACAAACACCGCACCAAGTTCGAGTAAATTCGTCTTTGTGTTCCCGTGAGACTCGGGTCTTATTCACTCCCTTCTTTCTTATTTCCCTTTTCAATCTCTAAATGCCGAACCTACCTAGGTAGGTATACTAAGATTCGAATCTCCCGCTCGCTCCCAAGAAAAAAAAAGAAAAACCTCGTCACTCAGAGATCGTAGTGGCGCCTGAGTCATACCAAAACAAATAACCCCCTCTCCGAAACGAAACACCCCCCCCCCCCCCCCCCCCAAGAGAAACCCCACATCATCCTCAATCTATTCATGGATCGGATGTCACAGAAAACCCTAACCCAACCTGCCCCAAAGAAAAAGGCTACCTAAACACCGAGCCGACCTTACACTCAAAACGCTCGGAGATCCGAGGGACCACCATCATATGCCCACCTCCCCTCTCCCCCGGCCTCCGGGTCCGCATGCATAACATGCAGGTAGGTAGGTATGTATGCAATGCATGGAGAAAAGAGAAGGGAAAGGGTATCGGCATGAAGAGGTGTAACCAACCCGCCTGCAAAACAACGCATAGGCACACCTTCGTCATCTTGTAACCAAACCCCCCCCTTCCCATCCAGGAACTTATCTCATACTATGCTCCCATCGACGGAAAGAGAGAGCACGCGCAATGTTTTAACCTAGTGCTTAGTGGCAGCGTAACGCAAGCACAAACCCAGAAGTTCGGAATTTCGTTTCGAGTGAAGCTTGGGGCCGTAGGTAAGCGAGGCTTGGAAGAAACCAATACTCCGAGAGAGGAAGACGTGGAAACGATGTAGGTAGGTAGGTATGTAGATATGTATGTAGTAGGGCATCGACGATCGTGGGGGTAGAAAGAGGTAGGCTAGGTAGGTAGGTAGGTATAGAACGTCCATGGAATAATGTATGTGCCGCCAAAGAATCGTGTCCAAAGTAGGTAGGTAGGTAGGTATCTCGTTGTCGCAGTTCAACCTCTTCATCTCGTCCCCCCCCCCCCCTATTCCTTCCCCCAACCACGACCCCCTAAACCAGCACAACCATCACCCCCGCCAAGACCCCCAGCGCCGCCCCCGTCGCCAAAACCCTCTCGTTGATACCGAGCGTCCTGGCCACTTTGTTCGTCAGCGCGCGGACAACACCACCCCCGACACCAACTCCACCGGGACGAGCAGCAGCCGAGTCGGGCTCGTAGATGTAGATGGGGAAGAAGGGGAAGGGGAAGAGGGTGTTAGTGGACTGGGTGGCGATCATTTCGCGGGCGGTGTTCGCTGCTGCTGCTGCTGCTGCTGGGGTTATTGTGTTTGTTGCTGCTGTTGCTGCTGAGGTTGGCTCTGGTGCAAATGTAGGCTCTGGTGTTCGCGCTGACTCTGGATACGTTGTCAGGGTTGGGACTTGCTCGGTTGGCATGGGTTCGAGTGTCAGTGTCCATGCTGCTGGAATCGGTGTTGGTGTTGTGCGGAGGGAGAGGAGCTTCGGGACCTCGGTTTCGTTGACGTCGGCGTCAACGCTGGTGGTGCGGTCCTCTACTGCTGTGCCTGCTGCGAGTGGGATGGCTGCGAGGGCGCCGGCTACGGCTGCGGTTACGCTTATGGACTTCATTTTGTTTTCCGTGATGAGTTTGTATCTATCAGGTGTCTATCTATCTGTATGTGAAGACAGAAAGAAAACAGAGAGTAACAGAGAGCTATTCAGAGTTATGTGTACAGACAGTACAGTAAAGCGACAAGTACGTATCGATACAAGACAAAAAATTCAGACAAGTCAAGATAACTCGGTATTAAGCATACACATCCACATACAATCCCCTTCCTCCCATTTTCCCCGGGATGTCTCTCTACTTATAGGTCCCACCCTCCGCAAACCAACAGCAAGAATAGAGTTATCTGTCAGAAAATATGGAGGCGACTGAGTTTAGTAGGCAATGAACAACAAGGTACTACATACACATGAGATGGCTAAAAGTGTACGATAGTTGCGAATTAGGCCTTGTGGGCGCACGCCCCAAGTTGCGCATGGCGCCAGGGAGTGGGAAATGGGCTCGAGGTGATTATGAGATGATCTAAAGTCGTCCCAGTCAAAGTTAGTCGAAGCCAAAGCCAAAGTCCAAGGGTAAATAAAGTCAAAGAAAAGTTGTGTTGGTTGTAAGCTTTGCTAGATCTTATGTTTAGCTTTTCTCACTTGAGCTACTATGTACTCTCTTCTGCTACTACATAGGGGGCTACTACAGGGGGAGTGGCACATTGAATGAGACTAGGGGCATCGTCCAAGCCCAAAATATATATTTCTAAGTACGGTAGATACTTCATCCATCTGCGGTAATGGATAATCCAATGGACAGTTCTTGGATCGGCACTGGATAAATATTACCATTACTGTCACAACTATTATGTATATCTGAGGCAAATGTAGGTACGCTTTCGTAGGTACTAGTTCAAAACCGATGGTTCATTCTTACGGAAACCAAGCGAGACAATTTAGAACAATAGAGCAGCGAGTTCTTGAATATAGCACTTTTCCTGATTGACTGGCTTATTTCCTATGGTCGAAGGATTGGCCTAGTCCTCACTCTACGCCGTCTGGCTTCATTGTACCGCCATCTTTATGTTTTGCAGCTTCCCAGCGAAACCCGCGGACCCCCTTTGAACACCAATGCGCACATGCCAAATGCTATCGTGTCTTAGTCTTCCGGCACACCGGAAAATAGGCCTACTCTCATGCGGTGACTCTACAAACCGTTATATTAGTCATGATACTCGGCAATGATAGAAAGTAGCTCGTGGGGTTACGTACAAAGGGTAGTTTCGGTATAACTACGGCTAGCACGGCTAGAAAGTTGATGGTGAAATAGGTGAGGTCGTAATGAGTGTAATGCGTGCTCAGGAGGAAGAGCACAATCGGAACACTGAGTAGGAATTTCTTGGCTGGTGTGTACTGTGCGCCATCATCGATTTGCTCCCACATATTCAAGTTGTCATATGCGCCGCTGTTGAAGTCGAACGGCACACCACGGACGTAATGGAACATAATATAGGAGCCGAACATGTAGGATATATTGGTCAGAGTCCAAGAAGTTTCCTGAGAGACGCCAGGGATCACGTCCCAAAGAATCTTTAGCGCAATGATCAGAACAATGTGGATGGTCCACGCTCCTGTTCGTGTTCGTCCTGGTTAGCAAATTCCAAACTTTTTGATTTCTGTTTGTTTGGAGGGAGTAAAGCATCCGGAGACTGATGTTTCACAGCGACGTACCTTTAGCGTTGACCCAGTTCGCATTGAGATTCGGGAGAGCAGACTGATCGCTCAGTTGCTCTATGGGTTCCTGAGGTTCTTGATATATCTGGAGTATGCTGCTTGACCTCCGTCTCCTTGTGGACTTTGAGTCGCCCATAGCTGTCAGGTAGGTACTACTCTGCCCCGGAGGGTTCGTACCGGCGTCGTAGGAGACGGTGCGGGGAATAAGGATTGGGGAAGACACTTTGGCGGTATTGGACGGTGACGTCGACTTTGGCGTTGTGCTTCGGAATCTGGCTGACATCCACGCAGCTCGAACTTGAATCTCGTTCGCTGTCGGTGGGCCGAAGGAAATAGGAGCAGAATGATGTATCTGCTATCACGGCAATCGGAGAGAAAGAGGATGGGGGATTCGATTTGGGGAAATTATCGATTGCTAGAGAGATAGGAGGCGAAGGGGGCCAGGGGCGAGACTGAAGACTCAGGAATAGGAGGAGAGTAAAGGGTATCGTAAAATGAATGTAGCAGCAGATGCCGAAGGATAAAAGGGGAGCTAGAGATGCTGCGTTAGAAGAAAGTACTGAAGAACATTCGCAGGGGTTGAAGTCGCGATGAAAGACAGAAGATAATCAATCTAATGCTACAACACTCTTTGTCTGAACTGGGATAAAGGCGCAGATAAATTGATTGATGAGGAATACAATTAAGTAAAGCAACCAGCAACCATATTGCGAATAAACTGGGAACTGGGTAGGGGTAAAGGATGTTCAGAGCATTGGAAGATTATTTACCTTAGGAGGTAGGTGGTTAGCTACAAAAGACGTGACGATATCGTGGGACTATGTAGCCGTTGTAGGTAACTAGATAGTAGGAGGTAGGTAGAGGTGAGTAGGTAGGAACTAGGGTAGGTATGTCTACAGCATGAGACTTTTAAAGGTGAAGTAAGGTAAAAGTGAGGTTTAAAAAGGGTTGTGATATGATGTTAGAAAGTGATGATCAAAAGCAGCAAGCAGCACGCTGAGTACTTCTTTGGGACAAGGACAGGTTATGTCAACGTTCTTTTTTAGTTCCAGTACTATGTATGTAGTTATCCTGTATAATAATACAATATGTAGGTATGTACATACATACTGTACTTTAGAACAGCAGGACAGATTGAACGGTTAAGTTGTATTGTACAAGGGGGTACAAGGGCATGTTCAATGTTCCCCCCCAATTTAGATTGGAGACTTTTTTAGGAGAAGACTTTAGGGTAGGGGTTAAAAAAGAATAAACCAATAGAATCTGTACGATCCAAATTTCTGGCGTGGACTTGCGTGGCTGCGGCTGGAGATTTCGGGGTCAAAATTGGGTCTCTCTTCATTTGTGCTCATTGCCCGAGTTTTCGAGGGTTACTGTACGGTTTTTTTCCCAAGGGGATTTGGATTACTAAGCAAACGCGCTAGGCTCAAATAGGAAACCTTTTCCACTTTAGGAAGGTGGGGATGTTGTTCACGTAAGCTTGTGGGTCTCTAGGGGAGGAATTTTGGACTTTGCAAAAGAGGAAGGTTTGCCAAGACTTCAAATGGTTGCTCACGTAAGCTTGTGGGTCTCTAGGGGAGGAATTTTGGGCTTTGCAAAAGAGGAAGGTTTGCCAAGATCCTCAAGCCACATATGGAGCCACACATACAGCCACACCTCAAGACTTAGAGGAATTTTGGGCTTTGCAAAAGAGGAAGGTTTGCCAAGACTATCAAGCCACGTGGGGAGCCACAAATGCAGCCACACGTATGGAAAAGTGCTTAAGCTTCAAGTCTCATTAAGTGCTTAAGCTTTCAAATAAGGAATATTGAAGGTTTAATATTATTATAAGCCCTGGAGACATTCAGATCCGTCAGCGGCCATTAAGATCTGATTAACCTATTACAGCTGTTATAAGAATGGAAAATATATATATTCAATTACCTCAATAGCCCGTGCAAGAAAGTCGAGATTGGCTGGAATCACTGGAATTGTGGGTCCCAGAGGCTACTCTCAGGCTAGTGCCACGCAAAAGATTTTCAAGGTTTTGACACGATGATTTGATTGGGTGCAGTATCCATTGGATCACATGACCTGCTTTTTCAAGCTGCAACTCTTTTTTTTGGACTGTAGGAGCCATCAACCCTTCTGATGCAACCTTTCCAATTGAACCCTTCTTATTCAATTCAGCTGATTAAATTGATCGGATTGAATCAATCGGATTGAACTGATTGGATTGATTGATTGATGGATTGATTGATTGATTGGTTGATTGGTTGATTGGTTGATTAATCGATTAATTGATTAATTGATTAATTGATTAATTGATTGATTGATTGATTGATTGATGGACGGATTGATTGAATGCAGCATCTTTCGGATCACGTGACAGCCTGCAACACTGTCTTTTTTGGTATGGCAGGGAACACACCGGCCATCAACCCTTCTAATTCAACCCTTCTTATTCAACCCTTCTTATTCAATTCAACTGATTGAATTGATCGGATTGATTGAATTGATCAGATTGAGTGAATAGCTGATCTGCATATCCTGTTGCAAGCTGGCTGGCTGGCTGGATAGCTGGTTGAATAGCCCGGGCCAGCTCATCCAACGTTGGATCCAAAGCTGGATCTAATAGCTGCTTGAATAGCTGATCAAATACCTGATTAACGATCTGATTTGTTGAGTGATTAAAGACCTAATTGAATAATGAATCAAAGAGACCAAGGGATTAATGCAATCAAGGGGATCTAAGAGCTGATCGAGAAGCTGAGCAAAGATGTTCCGGTCATATAACTTTAATCAGGTCCTTAATCAGTTCTTAAATCCCTTGATCCCCTTAATCCCCTTGATTCCTTTAATCTAGTATTCAATCAGGTCTTTAATCAATCAATAAATCAAGTTGTTGAGCAGCTATTTGATCAGCTATTAGATCCAGCTTTGGAACCAGCGTTGGATAAGCTGGCCCGGGCTATTCAGCCAGCTATCCAGCCAGCTTACAATAGGATATGTAAATCAGCTATTCAATTAATCAATCCATTAATCCATTAATTCAATCAATCCAATCAGTCCAATCCGATTAATTCAATCTAAATCGATCAATTCAATCAGTTGAATTGAATTGGAAGGGTTAAATCAGAAGGGTTGATGGTTTGTATATTCCATACCATCAAAAAAAAAAGAGTTGCAGCTTGAAAAAGCAGGTCATGTGATCCAGTGAGTGCCACAGCTGCCCACATCAATCCAATCACATAACTTTTCAACAACATGTGGCACCACGATGCATCCGGATTCAATTGAAAGAGCATTCAATTGCCAATTGATTGATCTGGGCCCCAAACTGAGGCGATACATGGTTGCAAAGTTATTCAGGTAAATAGGCTGGCAAGATGGGGGCACGTGATTAGCGTTGGGGACACATTAAGGGCCTTTAGAGCCGCCTAAGAGCCCTAAAGCCGCCTGGGGTCACCCCAAGCGGTGTCACGTGACCCCTCTCAATAGTTACATATACAAAAATAACTTTTCAACTACGTATTGCCTCAATCCAAGAGCGGTATCAATGGATTCGTAATTGAATGCGCTTTCAATTGGATGCGGTTGCACCCTTGCAGCTATATGTTTCAGAAACGTATTCAAGGTTGAAAGGGTTGAATAAGGTTTAGCTCTAAGGGCTCCAAGGGCCCTTTAGAGTGGCTTCAAGGGTGATCACGTGCCTCCCATTCTGCCACCTATTTACTTGAATAACTTCATGACCAGATATCGCATCAATTCGAGACCGGTATCAATCAATCAGCAATTAGAGGCGCTTTCAATTGGGCCCGGGTTCACTATGGTGCAATATCTGATTCAAAAGTTATTTAAAGTAGAAAAAGGGTTGAATGTGGTTTGGGCTGGGGGCGCTCTAAAAGTGCACCTAAGGGCCCCAGCTTATCCAACGCTGGATCCAAAGCTGGAGCTGTTTGAATAGCTGATCAAATACCTGATCAAATACCTGATCAAATACCTGATCTGTTGATTGATTAAAGACCTGATTGAATACTAGATTAAAGGGATCAAAGGGATTAAGGGGATCAAGGGATCTAAGAACTGATCAAGGACCTGATTAAAGATGTTCCGAGACTTTGATCACATGATGTGATTGAAGTCACATGATCGGAACACCTTTGATCAACTCTTAGATCCCTTTGATCCCCTTGATTGCGTTGATCCCTTGATCCCATTGATTCAATATTCAATCAGGTCTTTAATTAATCAACAGATCAGGTATTTGATCAGGTATTTGATCAGGTCGTTAATCAGGCATTTAATCAGCTATTCAAGCAGCTATTAGATCCGGCTTTGGATCCAGCGTTGGATGAGCTGGCCCGGGCTATTCAGCCAGCTATTCAGCCAGCCAGCCAGCCAGCCAGCCAGCCAGCTTGCAACAGGATATGTATGTAGATCAGCCATTTAATCAATCAATCCATCCATAAATTCAATCAATTTAATCAATTCAATAACTTCAATCAATCCGATCAATTCAATCACTTGAATTGAATAGGAAGGGTTGAATTAGAAGGGTTGATGGCCCAATAGTGTTGCAGGCAGTCACGTGATCCAGAAGGTGCTGCATTCAATCAATCAGTCCAGGAATCAATCAATCAATCAATCCAATTAGTTCAATCCGATCAGTTCAATCCAATTAGCTCAACCCGATCAGTTTAATCCGACCAAGTTAATCAGTTGAATTGAATAAGAAGGGCTGAATTGGAAGGGTTGAATTGGAAGGGTTGAATTGGAAGGGTTGAATTGGAAGGGTTGAATTGGAAGGGTTGAATTGGAAGGGTTGAATAAGAAGTGTTGATGGCCCGTGTGCTCCCTACCATCTAAAAAAAAAGAGTTACAACTTGAAAAAGCAGGTCATGTGATCTAAAGGGTGCTGCACCCAATCAAATCGTCTTATCAAAACCTTAAATACTTAGCGCTGCGCTAGCCCGAAAGCAGCCTTTAGTAACATTAAAATTGGGTCCGAGAAAACTCGGGCATTTGTGGCGCGCGCGAGCGTGTGCCCTCTAGTTGTGTTCATTTGTGTTGAGATGGTAAAGTAAGCGTGCTACACTAATCCTCTCTAGGCATCTACCTTGGTCAATGTATCCTTCCAACGTAGTATCCTTTCACGAGGTCATGTGACTCGCGTGGTTCTAGCCTTTTCCAAGATTGTTCCATCCCATGCAGTTGGGTTGGGTCCGGGTCTTTTCTCCCTTTTTTTTCTTATTGGCTTGTAAATTGATCTTGACCTACATATCAAGATGTAAGCCTGCATTATGTATGTGTGTATATTATACTACTAGTAGTAGTTATGTGCAGATAAAACGCCGACTATTTCTAACTACCTTCTATGTGCATATGCATGTGGATCTGATACATATGTGCATAGAGAGCAGCTACTACTAGCCTACTAGTGTAGGTATATATCAGACTAACACATATATAGATATGTACCTATAGTATATACTGCTTAATCCATATCATATAGTATGTAACAAATAACTATTGCTATATAAGGTATTGCCGTTGATACATACCTAATATAATGGAGAACTGCAATCTGCCGTCATTTTCCCGGAATCTAAGTGGTAGGTACTACTTGCAATACCTAGGTACCTACTAGTTAACTACATGTAGTACGAATTGTACGCCGCATCTTTAACAGTGCGATATCAATTTCTCAATTGCAACCTTGGAATCTTCAAGGAATCTTCAATGCAATTCTTCACCAGAGCCGCCTTTTATACCTCCACCTCCCTTACCTAGGTACCTACCTATAAGAGCCGCAACCTCCTAATTCGAGGTGGATTAATTGCCTCGTCTAGTCTATATTCTCAATATACCGTGTTTATGGTAATCCTCGAGTCCAGATTTCCTTTTCCCCTGCCTCTTTATTCTTCCGCGTCAAGGGCCATGTTAGGTACTTACACCTAGATACCCAAGTAAGCTTGACGCGCTACTATATCCTTTGAAAAGGGAGACGATTAATCCTTTTTTCTCCCTTTTCTTCACATCAGGTCTCCCCGCCAGGCCTCGTGTTCTCGCTGCTTTTAATGAGTAGGTGGGTTCTGGCATCACATTATTCTTTTTCTGGAGCGCAAAGATCGCTTTCAGTACCCATCTTCAAATTCCATCATCCACTCCCCCATATCGACACTATCTCCTATTAATTCTAATTCTGATGAGTGAACCATCTGCTCCCGATGCCCCCCAAGGCGCACCTGCTATGACCAATAGTTTATCTAGCCATAAGCGGTCACGCCATTACGGTGAGCAGCTGAAGGGTTTATCTTCCTCTGACGATGAGAATGATCATAAGTCGACGTCGTCGCCTACTTCCAAGAAACAAAAAATAAATCACTCCGATGATGAAGACGATTCAAGCTTAGATGACGGCGAGATAGTAGAGTCGAGTCCTGCTCCTGATTCTGCTCCTAGCCCTTTCTTTACTGCACCTACTCTACTTCAGCAGGTACCTGATCAAAGCACTTCTCTAAGCGTTGAGAAGAAGGACTCGAAAGGACTTGTGTCTGATACTGCTACACGCGAGCCGTCTGAGGACGGTGAAATTAGTAGCGCTGTAACTCCATCACAGGGTCCTGATCATCCAGATGAGCCTTCTGTCATCCTCGACAAGCCCCAAGTTGAAACCCCACAGCATTCAAGCCGGAACCAGGGAATCACTGTAGGAGCAAGGACATCATTCAAGAAACCAGCCACGCAGCTATTTCCTTCAGCTCCTTCACACGAAGCTCGCCAAGATGGGGACGAAGGCGAAAAGCCGGAAGAACCCGAAACGCAGTCTGAACTTTCCTTCACTTCAAAAAACGGCTTAGTATGGAAATATCCTCAAATGGAGATTCGCCTCGCTGAATGTGATTCGACGCCTGCTTTTTGGGTTGAGACCTTTCGGAACTGGGTGGCTGCATTGCTACGGGCGAATGCCGAATCGGCCGATAGCCTAACCCCCAGGGCTGCCCGACATGGGTTCAACGAACACATGATGCGTCACAAAATTGGGCTTCTGCAAGGCGCCAAGAAGGAGCAGAAACGTGCCAGAAGCATGGCCAAAAAGGCTATACTCGACTCTAACTTTATGGAAGCAGTTTTGAAAGAACAAGCTGAATTTCGAGGGAAACAAACTAAGGTAACAGAGAAGTTGACAAAAGGTGATATTCCCTTACCTGTCGAGTCTAGCCGCGGAGAACCTATGCAAGAAGTCGCAGCACTAGGTCGTAACGACCATTTGCAAGAGAATGAGGTCGATAGTGAGGAGGAGCTAGAACGACAAAAGAAATACTTTCCAGGAGCAGAAGATCCGTCTCGACACTGTCTATCTTGCTCCGCAGTCGGACACCGTGCTCGTGATTGTCCACTGAAGCGCTGTAAGTTCTGCGGAAGTCAAGACCATAGCCTATTTGGGTGTCCCACAAGGCAGAGATGTTCTAAATGCCATCAATTGGGGCATAACAGCTCAACTTGTGTAGAGAAGCTTGCTCTGTCACGTGACGAGCGAGGCGGTTGTGCGTTCTGTGATGCTGATCACGCCGAAGAACAATGTCCTGAGATATGGAGGAGCTTCGTTCCGTCCGCAGAAAACATCAAGAAAGTCAAGGATATTCCGGCTTACTGTTACACCTGTGGTGGTGAAGGTCATTATGGACCGGAGTGTGGTCTCCCAGACAGAGGTAGGAAAGTGTCAGGATACACAACTTGGTCGCAGGAGAATCGCCTGCGCTACATCGATCCCAATTCAGAGAACACCGCCATTGCCTGGGTCGGTCTGAACACTACTCAGTCAGAGCAAGCAAACTTCCACATTCGCGGTCGGGCTAAAAAGCAGGTTCACACCCACTTCGTCTCCGACGACTCGGAAGAGGATCTCATTCATGAGCCTATCAGAAAGTCAGAGCATGCAGGTGAAATTCGCATCTCGAGTAACATCGGTGCTCTCGGACGAGGTGGCCGGTTCCGCAATTCAGACCAGCCCCCGCCTCCTCGTCCATCTGCACATGGCAGCAACAGAGGGTCAACATGGCAGCCTCCTCTTCCACCCGGCCCACCACCGAACTCGGGGAACAGATCTCGGGGTTCACTCCTATCTGCCCCGCCCGGTGGCCTCCCTCCGCGCCCCCAGCCCTCCTCCCATCAGGGATCTAACCGAGGCGGCCATAACAGTCGAGGTCGAGGAGCCGGCCGAGGTGGTGGTGGAGGTGGTGGTGGTGGTCGCGGAAGAGGCATGCGTCGACCGAAATAAACCTATATGCCTTGCATACCTACATACCTACATACCTAGACAGAAGTCAAGTGAGAGTATGAATTCCTCTCACCTCTCTACTTTATGACTTCCGAGCACCCCGATCTCTCGGCCCTTCATCCATATAGATGGAGTTAGAGAGCTATGGGGAAACCCCCCCACCACCTGCAAATAAGAGAAGAGCCTTGTCATGCCACTGGCTAGTAATGTCGATACGAGTGACGCCGGGCAAGGATCCATGGATTAGACTAGAGATTAAATACGAAGTGCATTCTATCATACCTATCCTACGTTCATATGCTTGTGTATAACTAACATGTATGCATAGGTACCGTGATATCAACTCTTGGGAGTTATGATTCGTGATTGCTAACTACCAGCCTAATCTAATCTGTCTTTAACTCCTATAGCTGTAACTCACGAACTAGGCACATGATATCTCGTAGTTATTACCCAAGTAGGTACCTAGTATTAAGTAGGCGTGTATCTAACCTAGGTAAATGCCTAGGTACTCACGAAATTCTTTGGTATGTACCTACTATGTAGGTAGTAAGCAGAGTGGGAGACATAGGTCCAGATACAATAATGAATTCCAAGTATCTATCTACCTAGTAATCTACTTATTTTCGATATACCTACTAAATAAAGTATACCAACAACAAAAAAATGCTCATAAAAAACGTGTGCAAGTAGGTAAAGGGGAGGGGTTTCCCTAGGCACGATACCCAAGTAATCCCAATCCCACGAGACGAGCTCCCTAAACGATAGCGCGGAAGCATTGTCGCCGGTCCCAGTCTCGGCTGCAAACACGCCGTCCCAAGCGATGGCGTAGGAGCACTTTCGCCGGCGAGCCTTTTTTTTCTTTCTTTCTTAATTTCTTTCCTCTTCTCGTTCGTAGAGTAAAGAAAAAGAAATGTTATCCTCGAAGTGACAGCGTATCCAAAACACAAATGGGGGTATCATATGCAAGCGCCCAAAACCAACTTAAAAAAATCCCATGAAAACCAAAGGAAAAAGAAAACCAGGTGAAAATTCCCATGTAGGTACGCCACGTTCCCATAAGACGGGCAGGAAAGCGATAGCGCTCCAGCATTGTCGCCCTGTCCGTCTTTTGTTTTCTTTGAATCCTAAATATGCCTATCCCAACAATGGCGCAACGGCACTGTCGCTGTCCGAGATTAAAAGGGTGAAAGGAATCAATCCTGGAAAGATATGCGTATCGAGCTTCCTTGATGGGCGTGATTTGTACTAGGTTAGGTAGTGAAGAAGTTGGATAGAGTCGAAAGCGAAATAGTAAGAATGGCATGTTGAACTGCCCGTGTCCTTGAGAAGAATAACATCCGCACTAGGGCTGCTCTTGCTTGATCGTTGAGGATTTTGGCTGAGCAAACCCATGATCACCTTGATGGTCTATGAGGCAGGCAGCTACCTTTTTTTGTTCCACCACATGCGACCGAAGCCGCGTTGTTGGACCTCTCGCCGAGCCGCGCCGTCTTGGAAGCCGTCCGAGCCATCACTAATGGAACCTCCGCTGTTCTTGATTTTGCGGCTAGGCTTGTTACCGAGAGCCTCCAGTGCAACAAACATGACAGCACTGCTCAGGATACTTACGCACAATATGCCAATCATAACCAGATTGCTCTTGCGGTATTGGTGTGGTCCGCGAGCAGCATCCGCCGGCCAACCCGTGTACAATGCATAAGTTGTTGTGATGCTTCCTAGATTTCCCAGGCCGGAGACTAGTGCTGATGCAGCAGCTACGCCAACCTCGCCATGACGTTGTTGAAAAATCTCATTGGTCCAAGTCATACAGATTGGTACTGTTGGACCGAGCCCGAAGCCTACCATCAAAAGCCCACCGTATCTCGCCCAAGGGTTCGAGGTAGGAGCGAAAGTTACTGTGAGAAGTCCAGCAATCTGAATGCACACAGCACAGGAGAAGAATAAGGGGCGAAGGCGATGAAACCTATCCGAAATTGGGGTCACGAGTAGGATCGCAATGAAATCCATCTAGTAGAGTTAAAGACCGAAAATATTAAACATGAAGAAAGTAGAAACTTACGATCCAGATAGGGGCAAAGAGGAGACTGAGCTGCACCCCTGTGAATGATGGGTTGATGCCACGGATGATTACGGTACCATAGAGTTGTGTACCGATGCCAACTCCCACAACACCGAAGTACATCAGGGTCAATGGCCATAGCCTCCAGTCTATGAGGACATATCCCAAATCCTTAAGTGTCCAGGGTCTTTGGTGATAGACTCGCTTGAGGTCATGGTAATGGACTACTGCATCTTCGCCTGTCAAAGCTTCCGGGGTTGGAGGAAGCCATTTAGAAAGGCCAGAGCGAACCCTTTTTTCTCCCGGTGGTAGTGGGCGCTCTGGTAGCCACCATAGCAGAGTCCAACCGAGGACTATAGCAAGAAGTCCATAGATAAGAAACATCCACTGAAAGCCGACAAGCCCACCGGCGCCGTCCATGAGCTGAAACCCTGCGGAGACCAGGCCAACCACGGCAGCAGAGATTTGCGAGGCAGTAAAGTAATACCCAATCCGCTTGCCCGTCCGAGAGGGTGGGTAGAAAAGGGTCAGATAATAAGACATTCCGGGCCACATACCGGCGATAACCATCCCAAGTAGGAAGCGCAATAACCTTGAGCAACGAATTAGCGATTGATGTAAGACTAGAAACAAGATGTATCGGGACTCACTTCAGACTCCAGGCAGAGTGGACGACGGTGAAGCAAGCTCCTATAACGCCTACAGCGAAAACGATCCTAGCCATCCAGACGCGCGGGCTGAGCTTGCTCATGACGAGGTTTGAGGGGCAATCGAAAATGACATAAGATACGTAGAAGAGAGCCAGCGCGGTGGACACATCGTTGGACGAGAGTCCAAGCATAGTCATCAAATCGTGACCAACATCAGCGTTCATCGTTTGTGCCAACCCGATATTAGAGCGGATGGCAGAGCACAGGAAATACAGGATCCAGAAAGCTAGGGTTGACTATTAGTGTTTACCACGACTTTCAGGTATGAAGATATTCTTACCAGGAATAATACGAAGGTCTAGTTTCCGGTAAACTTGTTCAACTCTCTCAATATCGTAGTCTGTATGGACAGGCTGAGGTCCTTCTTCCCGGGCGGATGCTTCATGGTTCGCGTTGGTTTCGACGGGAGACTTACTCTCCGCCGCAGTAGTAGCTGCAGCCACTACGGCTGGGTCTTGATTCATGCCTGCTTTGGACTATGAAGCAATGGAGGTGCGTGCTACTAGTCTTTTCAAGCAAGCTACGAATTTAAGCCCGGTAGATATATACCAAACCTATCTCGCCAGGTCCAATTTTCCTCAGTTTGACTTATGTCTACTTAAGGATGCCTAGGATTTCTTGGTGAGGTAAAAAGTGAAAAATTAGAAAGAGAGGAAAAGAGGAAAAGAGGAAAAAGGACATGAATAAAAAGAAAAGAGCTTATAATTGATAGTTAGTACTACCTAGTATGTAAGAGCTTAGCCGAATACTCGACCTTAATTCGCTCATTTCAAAAAAGAATTAATGGGGCTTTAACTCTGTAGCCAATCTGTGAAGCTCTAGACAAGCTTTAATGGGTCTAAACTTTATTGCAGCGACAGCTATGTACCTCCCTGCCTATGTCCTAGTACCTACCAGATGCTGGGCAGGTACGCCACATGAAAGGTGCGATGCACTATAGCAACTATTTATTCAGAATCTCCAGGCATTAGACTACTCTTATCTCTGCCCTACTCACATAATATGTACTACTACCCGATAGACCTCTACAGATATGTGCGAGAGAGAGAGAGAGACGAAAGGGAACAGAGGCAAAAACCTATAATCGTTCACTTAGTTTCTCTAAGAATATTCTCTCCTCCGGCGAAATATATACATCTTCAGGGATAAAAACTTGTCCTCGCTTGATGATCACCTTAGACTCCTCTTCCATAACAACTCTCCCTTCTTCTAAATGCCGTGCTTTGGTAATCTGAAACTTAGCCCCGGCCTCACTACCATCATAACTACCACTCCTCTCACCATCATCATGCTGCTGTTGCTGCTTTTCTCGACACCCGACCTCCGAGGGAGTCCACCAGTACACGGGAAAGCGCCGCTGAATATTGTTCAGGGCTAGGGCCACACATTGCATCAACATACAGTCGAGGAGAACAACTGGTATGATGAACCACCCCAGCCGCACCACGCCCGCATCCATTACCGCGAGCAGGGCCGTGGCGCCTGCTGGGGGGTGGATAGTGCCCGTCAGGGCCATAACAGCGACCGCGCATGCACAAGCCAGCGATCCTCCCAGCCACGCCAACTCCTCCGACACAGGACCTAAGGCAAACAGCTTACTGATGCCCACGCCAACGATGGATGAGAGAAGCTGGCCTAGGATAGCATTGCGGGGTTGCGAAAGGGGCGACTCAATGGCGTAGAACTCGAGGACGGCGGCGGCGCCCTGGCTCGTGTTAGTCCCTCGCAACTCTTTGATTTACTTGGGTTCCTAGGTAGGTATGCAAGCCTGACACAGATGGAGACATATGGCAACAAGAACCTACAAAACTACCGATAATGATGGGCGTGTCGTGCTCCCTAAAGGCGGGAATCGCGCGACTCACAACTTCGATGATAGTGATAGCGCAGAAGACACCGATGAAGGCCCACAGGACCATAATTATATTACCCAGCGGCCGCTGCTGCTCCGTCCTGTAGCCAAGGAAGCGGGCGACCGGGTACGGGAGGTGCTTCCATGGTGCGGGGGGCAGCCAGGGATTAAGGTAGTCGTCGATCTCGAAATGCCATTTTGTCGGGTGGACGGGCATCTGTAGGCACGTGCGTATCTCACGTAGGCCCCAAGTTTCTTTGAATCTGGAAAAGTGGTGGCTCCGAAAGAGCACCTGCAATTCTGAAAAGACAGACAAGGTACACGCGTACGTATATATGCCAGTAAGCGTCAACGACGTAAGGGCACACGTTGGCAGCAAACAAGATCGTAGGTATTTATCGATTTTCCCACCGTTCCGCGCCAAACGTTCGCCCTCCCTTTATTGGCGCCTTTGTTCCGCTTAAAAACCGTCCCTACTCGCTCATTCCACGCAACAATGGTGCCATGGCGCGTCGAAGGGCATGTGTTTCCATGGACCAAAACAGTTCTTTGACTAACAAAAATCAAAACCTGTGTACCAGGGGTTGCTCGACCACGCGATCACCAATCCGTGGTATTCCTAGCATCATATAGAGTAACGGAAACTCCCAAAATGGATCTTTTGGTTACTCTGACCAGCCTGGTGGGAATCATGATCGTACGTACAGGACGGGGGGGCCCTTGACTCGGGCTCCCGAATTCCGAATCTGTGACATCTCCGCGGAGCTAAACGCCCCCATCATATCCTTCAATGTTTTATATATGCAGGTAGGTAGGCGTGTCTAGCTAATTTCTTTGTTTCGGAATGACGACATATAGAAGAAAATAAGAACGTATTTAGGGTTTAAAGAGTGAGACTCGCTAAGTAGCCACGCCGGGTTTTAGAAGTCTAGAAGCATGGTGGAATCTTCTTTTCTTTTTCTTTATGGTTTTGGGAACACTGATTAATATTCAATGAATCAGCACTTTGGAGATTCCGAAAGGCGAGCGGGGACAGAAGACCACAATTACAGGTTGTTAGAAACCCGGCCAACTATTTTGACTACAAGAGTATGCTCAATCGCCTCTGAGGACAGATATATCATTTTCGACTACAAGTCATCTCGAAAGGTGCACTCCCTAAAGCTTCCGGGTCTATTATTATTCTATTTTATATACCTACCTAGGTAACTAGCCTGGCATATATGCACTATATCAATATCTATACTCGTTCCTAGAGTCTGCCATACCTATTCCGGGAAGTGCTCTTACACACAGACCTCAACGCCGAAGATATAGTCTATATCCGAGGGGGAGAGATTCCATAGGTACCTTGCGTCGAATGTTTTTATTGCCATCAGCCGCCCCCAAAAGCAAAACCTCAGGCGCAACAAACGACCAGCCAAAAGACCAAGCCAGAACTACAGTCTTGACTACTCATTTCCTTCTCAATATAGATATATAGGTACCTACTAAGGTTAAGTACTGGGTAGCTAGCTCCTCAAGAACGGATTGAAGTGTCCGTCTTCGGGGTGTCCCACGAAGGTGGAACCCCCGGTGCCGAGCGCCGCATACGGCTCTCTCTACCTTTCCGGGGCGGAGGCAGCACTAGCAGACGTCATAGCCTCCTGAGAAGTCGTCAATAATCCCGGGTATCAGCTCAGCTCGTATATTTCTAGCAGGCCGTGGTCAAAGGAAGCAATTTGCAAGACTAGGTTGCTAGACGTGCTCGTGTTGCCGTCGGCGCCGCTAGAGCTTGGGCTCGCCTTGTTAGGGGGCTTAGGAGATATTCGTATAAGCTCGGTTGTTTCCAGCTCTCGTTAAATATACGAACTCTTCTTCTATGCATGTCAATGGTAAATTGAATCATGAGGCTGTAACTATGAGTCGTGGGTGACTTGATACCTGATACTGGAACATTACACACCATTCTCGGTGAGTGCCTTGCCTACATGTAGGTAGTTAAGCATAATAGCTGGAACATTTTTGTGCTTCGCCAGCAGCAGGGTCCCTGTTGCACGGCAAGCTGAGTCAATGTATGTATGTACCAAGCTGTATCCTTACTCGACGAGTCCTACATGTACCCGCAAGACTACATCGTTGACGATACATACCTATGAGTATACTATATACGGGTAGATGTGTGTAAATAGCTGCCTACCAATATCAAATATAAACTACACAGGTGTCCTCTGTCTGGGCAGCATCGAAGGCAGCAGTACGATACTGTACACACATCTTGACAACGCAACATACATACATACATATACATGCCAGGCATACACCCACCCACTCATGCAGCCATGTAAGTATAAGCTGCAAACAGCAGATACGATGCATCCCATCGACAAATGCGCGCAACCGTCTACTAACAATACCGGAACCCGTCGCCTTGACCGCAGACCAGACCAAACCAGGCCAGACCAGCCTCTACCTACGTGGAGCAACCCCCAATCACAATTAATCACAGGTTGGGGGGAGGAGGGCGGAATCGAGTCAATGTGCCTTTGCTACCTAAATATGTACCTACCTACATAAGGTTTTCCCGAGCTCTGGTATGTAACCATCAATGCTGCCTGCGTATACATACGTATATAGTATGCACCACGTGGGAAACACCAGGCACCTGAGCACGTTGCATGTAGGACCTCGAGAGCTATATATATATATATTTAAAGAACAAGACAAGAACTAGGAATTTAGGGGTAACATCAGTATATTCTAGGCAGAAATGGAGCAACAGGGCGACAATGGTACGTAAAGCAGCCTGTGTTCAAGGTTCTTTTAAAAGAAACGGGTTTACGACGTGAGGTGAGGTGAGGTGAGGTAGAGCCTCGTAGCACGACAGGCAATATATACGCGACATGCAACTGTAGATACCTACCTACATACCTAGTATACGTAGATACATACAAACGCCAGAACCCAGGCGGCAGTGAACAACATTAGGTACATATGTATGGAAGGACAAGTAGAACAAGGCCAAAGAATAGCAAAAAAACAACATGGCTACCCGCATCACCGTAATTCCGGCACGAGGAAATCAAACCGTACCTACGTGGCCCATCCGCCTCCCCCCTCGTCCCCTCTCCACCACCCCAAAATGCCCCAAGCCAGCATGCGTGGAAGCTGCATGGAAGGATTACTGCTTGCTCGGCGAGAGTCGATGGGCTGGCTGGCACATAACTATCTACATAGGTGGCACTACTACTCACCTACCTACCTACCTACATATAAATGCATTGGATACCTATGTACATCATCACAGGTCTAGCCTTGCTTATATATACATCGTTTGTTTCGGAAGACGCGGAGGAAGGAAGCATGTAGGTAGGTGTCTAAAGCGGATTCGAAGACGGTGGGTGACACGGCACGCGCACTTGGGGCCGTTTGGTCCACTCCCCTCGGGATACCGCATTTTTGTGGTGGGGAGAGGTGAAGGGAAGAGAGAGGGAAGGGGTGTTGGTTGGTTGGTTGGTTGGTTATGACATATATATCGGAAAGGGTGGACGGGAGTGCTGCATACACTATTTAGATACATGCCTCTGTTAAGTTATTAGGCAGGTAGGTTAGGTGTGTGTACATATTTTACTAACTAACTACTCACCCACTTAGTTATGTATTATGTAACTATCCCTCAATGCAAAGTGTTTGTTATGATCTTGATCTCATAAGTTACTATGAAAGCAGGCCATCATAAAAGCATAATGCCCTCCCCCCCGCCCCCTCCAAAACGTGAGGCGATTACACAAGCTGGACTGATGGGGGGTTCTCTTTTTTTTTTTTTTTTTCTTCATTCAAAAAATAAAGATCGCCGTTGGCTTCAGGGAGAAGAGCAATTACATCATAATTGGATTGGCCGATAACCACATGTATCTGTCTGTCCATTGTCGAGCAAGCAAGCAAGCAAGCACGGTGAATTATGTAAACCACGCGCCCCCCCCTCCCCTCCCCTCCACCCCCCGAAAAATCCGGGACTGTGGGACACTATGTTTGAGCTTCAGTCAGCAAGGTTCAACTGCCGTCAATGCGGCTCGTTGGGTCCCTCCCTGGGTTACGGCGTAGATGCTCAGCTGGGAGTGGGTGGGTGGGTGTTATGTATTAAGGGTCAGGGTGCCCGGGCCTTTCGTATATCGATATTGGGTATTTGCACATACATATTAACGGCGCTCACCAATGTCTGGCTTTGTAAATCACGATTTATAGGTAGATTACGGGCACGTAGGAAGAGCAAGAAAGAAAGCAGTAAGTGTTTACCGAAATCTTGACGTGGTGTTGTTTCGAAGCAATGTGTTCTGGGCAGAATCGGATGGCGGCGGAATCTGTATAGAGCTTCACACATCAATGTAGGCGGACGATACGAGGAAGCCTGTTACTAAGGTGCCATATATCTGCAACCATGCGAGGTTTTCCAACACTAGTAAACATTGAGGCCTTGGAATCTGCAATGTCAGTATAACTTACTAGGAGTGTCGGAACAAGAGGGTTCCGATGTGTCGTCGCTCTCCGACATAGCGATATACTACTAGTATGTCCTTAGGTAGTACGGAGAATAAGAGAATTGTATGTCGTTAGACACGACTATTGAAAAAGCTTTCGTGGCCGAGTACATGTATCGCTTGATGGGGCTGACTACAAGTAACAGATACATTATTCGTTAGGTTTACCTTTCGAGATGAATCATAGGACTCGGTCTAATCGGGCTCGGACATGACGGCGACGGCTCATAGCATTTGACAGGTAGGTGACAGGTGAAGTCATTGCTTACCGCGACCCCAACATCCAGAGTTATAATTCCAAGGTTGGCCTGTCGCTTGCCAACACAACGGTAAAGCCTATTGCTTAAAGTGTTATGGTGTAAGGTATCACGTGTGGAATGCCCTCAACATGGTTTCTCCGGGTTGTAGATTGACGCAGGGAATATAGGTATGCACTATGCGTAGATCAGTTGGCAAAGCCATGGCTCATCGGTCGTCAGTCATACGTTCATATTGAGTATTAATAGGTAGGTACCTATTTAGGTTACCCGCGATGCGACGGCTGATATATATACCGCCTTGTCGCGCCAGCAGTAAGCATCCGCTGACTGTTGTGGCAAGGTGCAGAACAATGGCTTCGAAGGATTGTGAAACCAGCGGACAATCCGGGTCGCAAAGTAGTCTTGCGCCCGACTTTTCTTAGTAGACAGTTGATGTTTTCAAGACAACTCTCAAGCTGTGAATTATCTACCACCACTGTGGCACTAGGTAGGCAAGCCTGGCAAGGTAGACACCTACATAGTAGGTTGGTATGTAAGTTACGGCGTAGTATCGCTATGTAGTATCGCACCAGACAGATACTATGGGGGCCAGCTGAATTTCGGTAAGCGATACCTCATACTTACAAGGTACTGGGTATACGAGGGAAACAAAGAAGTCCATTTAGGATCTTTGGCCCTAACCAAGAGAAGTTTAATACTAATCTTTCAAATGATGATTGTCCTGTGCCTGTACAATTTAGCACGCCCGCATGTTTTTAGGTGCATAATCACACTGACGATATCTTAAGCCGGCAATTCTGAAATCGCTCCAAGTGGGCCGTTTGTGCCGTTTGCCTATAGCACTATGTAATAGTCATAAGTAAATATGTGTGTGGATTAAGAAAGATCGAGAGTCCCATAGTGTCCCAGACTCCCAGCGGAGCGAGCTCTGTGCTTTGAGCCCCCGAGATGGGTCAACTTCATGGAACTCGGGTCGACACTTGGAAGTCTTGGAGTAAGTTTGAAAATAAAACATATCAAGAAGGACCGAACGGAGTAGGCGAACTTGTTTTCTTGACTTGCCATCGAGGGACGGGTGCATGTGTACTTGCGGTGAAGGATCCAGTACATGTAATATATGCAAATCCTGCCCTCAGTCGTAGATCGGCAGCTTTAGCACGCAGCCGACGTAATAGTGTGCCTCGGAGCTTAAGAAACATAGCCTGATATTCGTCAAGCATGCTGAAGGATGGGTTGTAATGAGTAAGCTCTGGGGATTGCATCAAGAGTGCATCAAAAGATATGTCTCGAAAAACCCGGCTGGCATCGAATCCTGCATCCTTTTAGGTCAAGCATTAAGGTATTATCGTATCTACATATGTTTATCATACGGACATCTCTTAGCCCCCATTCTCATGGGTCAAGCTGAATTTATGTAGTGATGATGGCTGGCTGTGTCGTTGAGACATGCAGACTGCCAGGTGCAGTATCGTTTCTCTTGCAGAAGGGTTTGGTGGTTAATGTTAATGGTCATAGCCTAATGCGGCCACCATCTCATCTCAACTCCAACATTGAACATTGAATGTGACATTGCAAGTTCTTCGGTATTATATTTTGTTGTAATCGGGTCCTTTTTTGGCCTCCCTTCTTTTTTTTTTCACTTGGATCGCCAACTTTTAAGCTCAAATGTTATAAGTCCAAAATGTTGTCACAATATGTGTATGTAATACATATGTAGGTACCTACCCAACTGCATCAAGCTCCTCCAGTTCATTGAAATTCTGCATCGGAGATAGCAACCTAGATAGGTATACATACCATGTACCTACTACGTATTGTACATATGTACGATGTAGTAGCATACTAGGTTCTTGGAGGTAGGTGTGTTCTGTAGCACCTCCATACAGGTACATACCTTGTAGCTTACCTTGTAGCTTACCTTGTAGTTTACCTAGTACCATAAACCCTGTCCCTTTTCGCGTGCCGTCGCAGTACTAGTCCGGATCTAAATGAGCGAAGCAGCTACAAAGGCTGCGAGGTAAGCCTAAAAGGGCCAAAAATACATAAGGTGGATAGCCTTTCCTCCACCTCCCATGAGATCTTCTGTGGGTTGTACGATCCTTTGAGCAATATCCAATCCCGTGCCTTCCTAACGATTTGGGGCATAGCCTATTTATTTCTTGCTGCTTGCTGTATTATCTTAATGTAGTTATGTAATATTGGAAGTTTCTTATGCAAAAATTTGCTGAGGAGAGCTTTGGCGATTGATATATTACGGTATATTTTCATATATTGAACATGATATATTGGAGAATTATTACCACCGGCTCTTTACGAATGCTGATACGTAATGATCTTTTAATAGGCGAGTTTAATGATATCCCTTCAAGGCTGAAAAGAAGATCGTGTGTAATTACATATGTATCATATGTAAGACTTAAGTACATACAGCCAAATTGTAAGTATGTAACTACTATGTATCTACTGTGGTAGCTAATTGACTGCATGTTTGCACCATAAATCTCCGAGATTCGAATTCGAAACGTGGATACACCCACTCTCATAAACGCTACAGGTCATTTTTTTATAGTTATTTTTCTGGATTACCTACATATGTAGGTATATCATGGATTTTGAAAGTTGATGATACATGTATTATATCGTCTATGTGATACAGTCCATCTCGGACATTGAAACTGATGATAGCGATCATGTGAGATATGTACTGTACCTGTTACCTGCCTACCTACCCTCAATGATACTACCTAGTACTATGTAGACTTCAAGTTAACATTGAAGATTGACACTGATATCTGGTACCTGGGTACTCTCTATGATGGGCCCAGCTCAGGGGTGCACACCTATTCCTTTCCGACCCCCTTACCCTACATATTCTAGCAGGGATCACAGAGGTATTGTACCTTACCTAGCACAGTACCTAGGATACAATGAGACATAGATTGGTCCTAGCTGGTAGGTAATAGGTATTAGCTAACGGTTAGTAGGTATTTGACTAAAGCACCAATGTGTACTACTAGTATCCAGGTCGCTTAACGAACCTACCGTAGATATATCCATGGATGTAAATGAGATAAATGAGGTAAATGAGCTTCAATGTTCAAAATGTTCATTGCGTTCTCCAAAGATGGGTCTCGGCTTAGATAGAATGGGGCGATACCCTGCCTGCATCATGTACACACTCATGAACACACATCAATCTATGCTTGTACCATAGTACGTGGGTACAGCATCGTTGGTACGAACTCTTCAGCACTTGAGTGTTGTGCTTCCCCCGTGTTGGGGGCGGAACTTGCATACATCAAGTACCTAGGGTACCTAATAATAAGTCTGGCAATCACAAGCGCAAAGTATCTAATACCTGCGTAACCACGACAGTTGGAAGTTGCATCTGCGAAACGTTGGAGGTTCAAGGGTTCAAATGTTAAATGTTACTTTCACAACTGATTACCCTACCCTGCTACCCTGCCGACCTGCCTACCTGCCCAGACCTTCCTACTCATGCACATCGGAGAACTAAAAGTAGAACAAACGTCCAATCTTGCTCAAGTGCTTCCTTCTCCCTCTCCTTCTCTTGTATATTGCTACACTACCTAATAATACATACCTACAAACTTTTAGTTCGAGTTCAATTCTCTATCCTTCTCTTGTTTCCCTTCTCCAACTTCCCGCTCGACCTCTTTTTCTTATACATGTAGCCCTGGGGGAATTGGCTACTTTCGATACGTTCAGCTAGCCAACAAACATCATCTACGATCTTAGATACATTGGATATTTTTTATTCATTTCAATCATACGACCATTATGCCTTCTTAGCACTAGGTAGCTCCGAACCTCGATATCAGCCAGTTAAATCGCTTCCAAGTTGCTCCCAAGTTTCAAAGAATTGCGCCTCAGCTACTGGTAATACATTTTGCTTCTTTCAGAACTGAACAATAGGTATTCATAGGGTATGTTGGTCTGAATCTATTTTTTCTTTATTGCACACCTTGTTTTTTTTTCCTTTTCCTTTTCATGATTATCTTCATCAGAAAGCTCTCAAACTCCGAAGCTCCTGTCGCTGGCGGGTGGTGCCGGATCAAGATTTGATCGCGTTATATCATGGAGCTTCTCAATAAGTTTGGAAGAGGCCGGGTTGCCCACTGATCTTCTCCGTTTCCTTCCTTATAGGTACCCTAGTTGACAAGGGCCAGCTTCTGTGCGTAAAGCCTCATTCCCACGTTATTTACGAAATAGGGGAAAGCAGCCAGTATCATTATCCCTTCTTCCCGGCCTAGTGGTTATCCCAATCCCTCGTTCTAATCTCTTCGCATCAACACCACGTGTGATCACATACCTGTGTTCTACGTAACGGCAGCTGGCTAGCTAGCTATCTATGTGCATGCCTTGTAATGATGCATGACGCATGAAGAACTTGTCTAAAAGTCTTCAACTAGAGACGATTCCATTTGTAGAAACCCTGACTCGACAGCTTTCCCTAGTTTCTCTATGGAATGTTTCATCTGCGAGTTCCCATTCGCTCAATTCACTAATGACCCTACTACTCTTCTCGGCAGCCATTTTGGTGCAATCCTAGTTCATTTTTTGACCCTTTTATTCTTATTCTTTAAAGAATCTACTGTTAATATCACTCTCGTTTATCATAGCTTCTGCATGTCGATGACTTCATAGGGCTTCGAAAGCCACCGCTGTTTTACTGTGGACGACGAGTCTACTGTCCTTAGCTGCATTCTGTCACCCTACCCTAATCAGGCCGTCCTGACGGGATCTGCCGTTATAGCAGACCATTCCGATCGAGACTTACTACCAATAGTGACTCCGTGTCAAGCACTTTCATAGTCAGTATGGCGAACGCGCCGCGCCGCGTTCGTTCTAGAACCCAAAGCATCTCGAGCGATCGTCCGTCCGCGACTGGCCCCAATCTTATGGCGCCTCCTCTCACTGTGTCGCCCGAGGCGGTATATATCGCCGCGTCTGCCGCCTCGCAAATCGTCACGAATGATCATGACAGCCATGCTGAGAAATGGTATGATCAAACCGGCATTGAGCCTTCGGGGGAAGCTGCCTTGGTTTCACCAAATGCGCTCCAGCTCGCAAACAATTTCGTTGACCAGATTCTGTTCAATATCATTGCTATTGCCAAATCCACTTCGCTATCGACACTGCGACCGGCTGTCAGTGATGTTCTGAAGCCAAAGCTAGCCAAGGATGCCATCAACAACGCAGACGAGGAACTAAAAGAATATCTGGGCGGCGGTGAAGCTGAAGAACTTGCGCGCTCTGTCAAACCTGAAGCGTCTACGGAGTGGGATCTCGAATTGACGTGGAAGAGAACAAGATTACGATGCATGGTCTACTCCTCTCTTGGAGACATGGAAGAGGAAGACGAAGATGTTTACATGGAACAAGAGCACCTTCGGGCCGAGTCGGACGATTACCTGTCAGAGGTAGTTTCACCTGCGGTTGCTATCTTTTTGACTTCAATCCTCGAATTTATGGGCGAGCAGGTTTTGGTTATAGCCGGTCAAGCGGCGTTTAATCGGTTGCGAAGTAAATACGAGAAGGAGCTAAAGGAAGGGACTCGAACCCCCGGGGGGTTCTTTGATCGTATTGTTGTCGAGGAGCTGGATATGGAACGCGTCGCTCTCGATCGAACTCTTGGTAGACTTTGGCGAGCCTGGAAGAAGAAGATTCGGTCGCCCATGGAACCTAATTACTCACGGCCCTTTTCGCGCAATTCTGTGAGCACCACACATCAGCGACGGGGGAGTGCCGCTACCGATCGACGCTCGTTATCGCCAACTCATAGAAACTCAGATTCTGCGCTTGCGGTGCAGAAAGAGCATGATGGCGGGGTGGCCAAAGAAGAAGCGAGCCAGAAGGTAGTTCCGAAGGAGATAAACCCGGCAGATATGCCTCTACCAGAGAGTGATGTTGAAGGGACATACAGCGACGAGGGAGAATCCGCAGCAACGAGGGGCCAATCTGCCCGACCCATGAGCCTCGTTGTTCTCCCGCGGTCTGCGAAGGCCGAAGCAACGCATACATCTATTCGGCGCGTACGGTCTCTCCCTACAGGAAGACGTCCTCGCCATCTTAGATCGCGTGCTTCTAGCCGAGGGACTGGTAACCGACAGTCCCAAGCTGAACGTAAAGAGGCAGAAAAGGATGTCATTTCTACGATGGAAGGCAAGGAAAGTAGCACCAGCGCCAACAAACGTTTCGGCGAGAAGACTACCGCGAATGGTCTGATACTACCAAAATTAGATACTCGTGCCTCATCCTCAGCATCAATGGCGACCACCAGCGACGCGCTGCATACTGATTTTGAAGAGGATGAAATTGATGATTTCACCGAAGAACCCGAAATATTGACATCCTCTCGGATTTCCATAGGGGGAAGAAGTTCGCCTTCTACCTCGGAGTCCGGCAAGCCCGCCTCCCTAATTCTCGGAAGATCTAATAGCGTTCGGTCTGTGCGTGTTATCGAAGTGCAAAGCCCTCGCAGTCCAACCGTTGGATCTCGCGCAAACTCTATGGACGTGTACGATCCTGCTTTAAACAGTCGTAGAATTGCGACTCCCCCGATTGTGGAAGAGAATAGGGCTGATAAGAGAATCATTACGCAAACGGCTTACGATAGATCCCAGGATGTTGTGGTAGCACCACCACGGAACCCAAGCCCTCTGAGAAGTGTTCACTCACAGTCATTACAGCCGTTGCATGAGGTTCCGGCCCCTACTAAAGTGTCAATCGTGAGTGGGCCTGGCCCCGACGGATTTCAGGAAGAAAAGCCGGCGACACCTCTAAAGATGCCACGGAATCCACCACTGCCAACGCTACCGGAGAGGAGCACTAGTAGGCCAAATTATGGACGGTCGAGCTCGGCTGGCGTCTCCTCTGATACATCCGCTCGAAGGGGCACGCCCGAATCACCTTTACCACCGCTCCCTGTACCGAGCGAGTCCCCCTCTTCGACGTCAACTAAGTTTAAGGCTGTTCGTAGTTCTGAAGATAACGGTGCTGAGGAGGGACCCAACTTTGAGCAACTACTCAACAGTGGAGAAACCATACAGTATACTCTCACGCCAGAGACTATGCGTGACATTGAGGTAAGTTTCTTGCTAATTATAAGCCTATCGCGATGTTCGACTAACAAGAGCCAGTCTTCTTCTAATGGAAGCCCTAAGCCGTCTACCAGGTCTCACAGAAGCGACGACGCCAGACTTCACCGCTCACGATCCTCCTCTAGCAAGAGGTCCACGTCGGCGAGCAGACAAAGCAATCCCATAACCAAGCAGACAAGTCTGGGATCCCATCCTCCTACAGACCTGCCCATCACTAGAAAGTTTCCCGGGTCGGTTCCGAATATGCCCATCTCGGTTCCACCGAAGGGCCGATCAGCTGCCGTGCCGCAGGCAAGGGAGGCGCGAATTCCTCGGGAATCATTACATGACTTTGCTGAATTTATTCGATCCACCGGACCCCCCGGTGAGCATAGTGCCAAATATAGCCGGATGCACGCAGGTTCAGTTGGCACCGTTCGGGTTTCAGCAGACCCTTCCCATGCGAAGAGTGCAAGCATCGACAGCCGAAAGACGAGCTCGACTATGCGAACCCACTATCAAGCTAGGGAGGCTGCCGTCAACCCTGGCAGTGAAAACTCGGATCTGATTGATTTTATTCGACGAGGACCACCTAACAGCAACAACAACAACCACCGGATTCCTCGCCATGTTGCGCCGTTCCGCACCACCATGGACTCGGATCAAATGCAAATGACTGGGGCGACTGGAGGCAAGGCGATCGACGCTGTGATTCCTAATATCCGAAATAGCGAAATTCCTACGAATGTCATGGAGACGTCTGCTCCTTCTTCGATGAATTCGCAGAGTGCTCTTCTCCACAAGGCAAATAGAGTCCAGCAACAACAGCCCGGCAACAGCTTTGACGATGATGATATGATGCCGAAGCGGACACGACGTCGGGTCCGCGACCCTTATGCAATTGACTTTAGCGATGAGGAGGAGGAGGAAGAGGATGATCTGTTTGACATAGTGCCAACGCCAAAGCCGAAACCGAAGAGGGAAGAGAGCCTGATCGATTTCCTTAACAGTTACCCTCCTCCTCCCGAACCTATTCAACAATCCGTCACCATTCCAAAGAAGAAGCACAGCGCACCAAACTTGATGGCACGCTTAAGATCGAGCGGAAGTTCCATTGGCAGGTCAGCCTCGAGTGCTGGCTCTAAAGCATTCAACATGGCTGAATCAAGGTCGCTCAATAGCCGGGCCAGCCTCAGCAACAACAAGGGCCACACTCCTATTGTTATCCCGTCCAGGCCAGTCAATTTTGGGCGTGAACCCGTACCTAACACAAACGCACCCCTTCCTCCTCTACCCACGACTAGTTCGTCAGGGCGTGTTCCGATGAAGAAATTCGAACCCCGCGACGCTGTTTCTGGTCGCAGCGCAACATCGGATCTAGCGACCTTCTTACGTGATTCCGAGCCGCCACCACAAACGATGGCATCACTTCCCTCTCCTACCGAGAATAAAAGCAATGGCCTCTCACGAATGTTCGAACGTCGGAAGAGATACACAGCATTTTGATCATATAACTGGACCGCATTTTAATTCTATAGTGTATAAATTTGCCCCTTATATTTGGGATCTATGGCCAGGATCTTATTTATTTTTTTAAAAGTTCTAGAGCGAGAATGGTGTCGTAGCAGGCTGAAGGATGTGGTGTTTTCGGCCTACGGATGGGGAGGATGTTGTGTATATTAAGTATCTATCTTTGATACCAAACGGCTATTTCTCATTTTCTATTACCTGTCTCGGCGTCGACTGGAACTAGTTGTTCGGTCTGAGTCTTTTACTTGATACCACGCAGTGCTCCTTTCTCGTTTGTGTTGTTAGATGGCTGGAAAGGGGAGGAGAAAAGAGAAAAGGGGGGAAGCGAGAGATAGGATGCGGTGACTGCGATTTACCGATTTTATATGTGTACCTACCTATCCATTTAACCTTAGGCACTTTGGAAGCTTGTTGAAATGAGGCTTGTAATGTTAAGTTGTCATGTTGTGAAATACTTGGATGATGTAGTAGTATCTGAATGCTAGGTGAATGGCCTATTATCTATTTGACTCGGGACCTTGTATGTTGGTGGAATCACGAAAAGTAGGTGGGCAGGCAGGTAGAGAAGGGAGGCAGCACTGAACACAAAGAATAGGGGCATATGTTTGTACGCTTTTATATCGCTGTTTTATTTCTATTTTCGATGCTCGCTTATGAATCGCTGCAGACCCAAGTGCCTGCCTACCTAGGGTAGATAACTTGAATGTACGTCTGGAATATCAATCAATCGCTAGCTCCCTTTCCCTCTCGCTTTCCAGTTCGCTTTCCCTCTCTCCCTTCCGTTGTACATATGTCTCTATCCCTATCTCTATCCCCATCTCCAAATTGACAAGCCCCTGATACGCCTCGCTCTTTTTTTTCTTTTTCTGTTTTTTATCCTCCTTTTCCCATCCTTTTTCTTTTTTTTTTTTTTCTCTTTCTCTGTATATAGGTATGTATATATATATGAAACGATTCCGCTGAATAAAAGTAAGTAAGAAAATCCGCTATGCCCATTCGCTTGTTCCTGTTTATGCTGTTGTTGATGCGGTCGCTATTGGTATCACTGTTCGTTGTCGCTATCGCTGTTGCTTTTGATGTCGTGGTGTTTTTTTTTTGGTAATGATGGCCATATCCACTCCATTCGCTGATTCTTTGTTCATGTTATCATTGTCGCTAGTTCGCTGTCATTTTTTTCGCTGCTCTGGTGTCTTCACGATCACGACCAAGCTAGTCATGATCATACCCCTCCCACCCACCCACCCACCCACCCCCTTCCCCTTTCCCCATTCCCCCCTCAAATACCAAATATCAAAAGCAACCCTCGCTCCCCCACCCCACCCCCTCCCATTTTAACCCTTATTCCCCTTCCCCTTTCCCTAAGCTGCTCGCCTAGACCATCGCAAGCGAGAGCGCGGCCAGCCGTCTGACGAGAAGCAGATCTCCCTGTCTCTGTCTCTGTCGCTTCTTCTCCCTCCGCCGCACCGCTAGCGCGGAGCCCGCGGCGGCCGGGTCGGCGGCGAGGCGGATTATGGGGAGGAAGAAGGGGCGGAGACGGGGATGTTGGGGGGGTTGCTTGGGGTGGGTGGCGAAGAGGGGGAGGGTGGGGGAGATGGGGGGGATGAAGAAGGAGGAGGGGGTGGGTTCCGGACCGGCTGCTGCGGTAGTAGTAGTGGTGGTGGTGGTGGTGGTTCGCATCGAGAGGCTGAGAGTCTCGTGGTCTTGGTCTGCTGTTGAAAATGGTTCTCCGCTGCTCGAGCACATGCTAGGGGTTGGTGGCGCGCTGAGAGACATGAGGCGCAGAGACTGTTCCAGTGCCAGTGCCAGCTGGCTTGCAATGGTACCGGGAGAAGATAGTGATGCCCCGGGGTTGTGGCTTTGCTGTGCATTGGTCTTGTCTCCGGCTTCCTCGCTTCGGGTTTGGGCGCAGCCCGAGGGTGTTGGGTTGGAAGGATGCATGACTGGTTCTCTGAACAAGTCGACGCGTTGGATAGGTAGGTAAGTCGTTGGATAAAGATTTAGTGGAGGAGTTTAAGAGTTGAAAGCTGATGATTGCGAGATATAGCTTTGGGAGGTAGATAGTAGGTGAGAATGCCGAGTTTGAGGTGTGCGTTGAAGAGGGGAAGAGAGAGGATGAAAGGAGGAGATATGGAATGGTTTATATACACACATAGGCACGCACGCACGCACATCCAGAGAGAAGACTTGAAAGGAGGTAACCTTGATAGTCAACAGTGGGAGTAGAGCAACAGCAACAGTGAGAATAGAGTAAATGATTAAGTCTGATGGCATACCTAATAGTCAACAAGGTAGGAAACCACAAGGGTTGTATAGTATATATTATACACACACATTGGTAAACAAGTGCCCTGGGCGCATCTATTAGTCTTCGTTTTGTTTGAGCGACAACTCCCACTGTATGTATGTATGCTCCTAGGTCAAGGGCCTTTGATGTCTTTGCTCATGATTGCTTTCTCCCCCCCTTTAACAATCTCTTCTTTTTTTTTTTACTTGCAAACCACAAACTTCACACTTTTCAGTTTCTATTGCTTCGCGGACCCATATCTCTCAGCAAGCACCTCCTCCGTACTCCTATTCATACCACTCGCTCCCTGCTGGTATCGTTTCTGCAGAGCTTTTTCCTCCGGCGACAACAACACATTACTAGCCTTCTCTTCTTCAGATGCACCCACCAACATCTGCTTGCCCCTCGAGAAAAACCCCCCAATAGCACCGAAGATCGAGCCCTTTGCCGCCTTCGCCTCCCCCTCCGCCTTATTCGCCGCCTCGATGCCCTGGGCCTTCAGCGAGTTCCCCGACGCCGCCGCTACGCTGCCCGCCTGGCTGCTGATCGTCTGATCCCTAGCTCTAGCCACGATCTCCTGCGCCTTCCCCTCCGCCTCGGCCCGTACGTTCTTATCGTCGCTGCTGCTGCTGCTAAGCGCCCTAGCCCACAGCCTAGCAGCAGCGGCCTCGAGGTCATGGCGCGCCTCGTACCAGTCCTTGTTCTGGGCCCAGTGGACGGCGCCCTCGACCTCGGCGTTCCAGCGGTCCTTGGCGCGCTCGACGAAGTTGGCGCGCTGGGCGGCGGCGAGCTCGGCGCGGGTGGGCGGGAGGGCTGGGGGGAGGGGGTCGATGATTCCTGAGAGGGCGCGGGTTTGCTGCCGCAGGATGGCGGCTTGGTATTCTCGGTTTCGCTGGTGCGTGAGCACGGTTAGGTAGGCTATTGAGAGGGTGAGGGTTACGCCTCCGGTCTGTTTTGTGGGTTGAGTTTTGGTCAGCTTGTAGTTAGAGGAGGGGTTGGTTGGTATGGTGGTGGCATGGGGAAAGCGTACGAAGCCTGTTGTGAAGCCCATGTTGAGCTACTCTTTGTGTGTTTCCCTCTATCTAGCTGTGAGGGTAGGCGCACTATGGCGCAGATACTATGAGAGAAATACTCGGATGTTGAGGGAGGTATGTATGGTAGACGAGTGTGTTTAATACCTAGAAGTGTGTAATTAGGTGTCTATGTCTATGTAGGTACTAGGTTGACGTGGGTAGTGAGATATAGGTATGGTGAGGGCTGGAGATGTGCAGTATCACGAAATAAATATTTATGAATAACTAGTTAATTGAATATTCAATAAATCGAATTTCGATCAGAAGAATTAATGACGTGAAAGTCGCGCTATCAAGCTAAGGTGCTAGTTATCAATGATGTACAGTACAAGAATACTTACACTGTGGCACAGCATCCCACCAATTCACACACACAACTCACCAATCAGAAGCTCGAAACCAAAAAAATCCGCAGGCGGCTCTAAGTAACTCTGTACCCCTGTCAGTTCAGCATTTTTGAGCCTTCTAATCAGCATTTGAACTTGACATCACTCCAAAACTTCCCCCTCCACCAACCACCACAATCAATCTTTCGACCCCCAAGAGCAAACTCGGAAAGGTAACCCTACACCACCCCCGAGGCAGCAGCAGCAGCAGCAGCAGCAGCAGCAGCGATGGCCGGCGGTCTAGTGAAATACCGGCACCTGAGCCGGAACTCAGCGCACCGACAAGCCCTGCTGCGAAACTTAGTCACGGCCCTCGTCCAGCACGAGTCCGTCCGCACCACCTGGCCCAAAGCCAAGGAGACCCAGCGGCTCGCCGAGAAGCTCATCACCCTCGCGAAGCGGAACAACGAGGATGCGCGGAGGAAGGCGCACGGCATATTATTTGTACGTCGTGCTCTCTCCCCCCTCTCTCTCCCCTCTCCCCACCCCCCCATCCCCAAAAACGAAAAAAGAAAAAAAAGGGGGAAGGGGGGGAAGAAAGAGAGAATAGCTAGACTAACGAACACAACCCCCCCCCAAAAAAACAGACCCCCAACGCCCTCGTCCCCAAACTCTTCAACGAGCTGCGCAAGCGGTACGCCTCCCGGCCCGGGGGCTACACGCGCGTGCTGCGCACCGAGCCCGTGTCGCGGTACGACCAGGGCGACTCCGCCATCCTCGAGTTCGTCGACGGACCCAAGGACCTGCGCTTCGCCATCACCGCCGCGACGGTGGCCCGCGACCAGCGCCTCGGCCAGCCCTCGAACTACCTGACGATGCTGAACAGGAAGAAGGTCACGCAGTTCAGGAAGGGGGGGGAGCAGGCGTTCGAGGAGATGATCAGGAAGGTTGGGGCGCTGGGGTTGGGGGGCAAGGGAAGCGGAGGGGGAGGGGCGATGGGGGTTAGTGTGAGGAAGGGGGGAGAGGGCGCGGCGGCGAGCTAGGGGGGGTTGAGGGAGGGATCAATCATGAAGTAAAATCTATGCAAAAAAAGATAAGAAGAGAAGAGAGAGGTTTGAGGGGTCAGTCAGTCAACGGCAGCTGTGGCAGGTGAAGGGAGCAAACCTAGCTAGCCAGCTTCCTGTTCATGGCATCTACCCTTGATCAACGCTCGTGGGGTTTATACGGATGCTGTTGCGAGCAAGCAGAACTCTCACTTACTCGCCTAGCAAGGAATGGATGGGTGGATGGACGGATGGTTTACAATGGGTAGAACCTCCATGAGCCCATGTAAGTATGTGTGTGGGTAGGTGTATACCACTACGACTTACAAGTCTCAGTTCATCTCCAGGACAGACGCTCAGGTGTTCAGACGAAACATAGCTATTGTACCATTACTGCATATTCACAATAAAAAAAAAAAATAAACAACGAAGAGCATTGAACCTGTATAACACATCCAGGCGTCCAAGTACACATCGATGCATGCTCTCTCCAACTCTCATTATAAGCTACGTCTCGTAATCCCAGTCCTCGTAGCTCTTTATTATTTTAACTCTCTTTACCAAGGTACCTACCTACCCCCTTTCCAACCACGTTTTCCTTTTCTTCCCCCCCTTTCAAATAAAATCAAAAGTATCCCCCTTCTCCCTCACCATCCTCCCCACTCTCTTGGACCCCACCACCCTCTCGAGCTTCAGCACATCGTACCTCGAGAACAGCGCCCTCGCCGACCCCTTGCCCGGCTCAAGCCGCGACTCCTGCTCACTCTTGGCGAGAAACCCCCCCACGATCTCGCGGTAGAAGACCGGGTTGTCGGGGATCCCGTACAGCAGCACGCGGCGCACGCCGCGGAAGACGTAGCGCCGGAAGTGGTGCGCGCGCTCCGTGTACAGCAGGACCTGGTGGCGGCCGTTGAGGAAGTGGGAGCGCGCGCGCGAGGCCTCCGACACCTCTGTGTACTCGGACACGGCGCCGAAGGTGAGGCCCGAGCAGTTGGGCGAGGTGGCGAGGTAGTTGCGGATGCGGACGAAGTCGAGGTACGACGGCACGAACACGAGGGTTCCGCTGGCGGAGGCGTCGCGGCGTTTTGTGAGGGCGGGCAGGATGGCGCTCGTGAAGTAGTCGAAGCGGGCGTCGGGCTCGGCGGCGACAGAGGGGGCTTCGAACCGCGAGAAGGTTTGCTTGGCCTTGACGACGGCGCCGAGGTCCTCGATGGCGCCGCCGTATGAGGCGGGTTGCACGCGCACGCGGCCGGCCCAGTTGGCGCCGAAGCGGCGGTGCAGCTCCACGAGCTCGGGGGTGCTGAAGGCTGAGAACACGAGCGTCTGTCGGAAGTTGTGGGCCTGCTTGTCGAGGTACCATTCGCGAACGCGGCTGAAGTCGCAGTCGTGGGCCTCGCGGGGTTGCTGGTTGAGGTGCTCGAAGATATACTCGACGTGCTCCCAGTTTTGCATGAGTAGGGCGTCGGCTTGGTCGACGATGACGACCTCGATGGAGCTGAGGAAGTCAAAGTCTACCTTCTTTTGCTTCTTGTCCTCTTCGGACCCAATTGCCATGCGTAGACCCAGGGGAGAAGCTATTAGAATGTCCGAGTTGTAAAACTGCGAGAAGTACTTGATGGTTTTCCTCGTGAATTTTACACCGATGCGGAACATGTCATCGTCGTTGCCTTCGAAGAGCTCTCGAAAGTCTTCAGGTCGGTCCGACGCGAATTTGGCCTCTTTGTCTAGGTATGAGTCATCGAAACGCTTTCTGTTCTCCTGCTGCTCTGGCTCGCATATTGAACAGATTGTATTTACCATCTTGACGGCCGAATTACGTGTTGGTACAATCATCAAGACTTTTGGGCGTGTAAACCCCTGATCCCTTGGCTCAAAGTCAGTATTTTCGCCCTCCTTTGCGAGCTTAGCATTGTTTTTGATGACTCGATCCCGAGTTCTGTGCTACGGTTAGCAAGAATATTCCGTTGTCATGGGCTAAGTAACAGGGGCTATACTTGAAAATGTGATTGACACTATGCAGACATGCCATCCGTCGTAAATCTTCTGCATTCTTCGTTGTTCGCCCACAGAATAGGACATCATTATAGGAAAATGTTAAAGGATAAAGAACCTGCTCGAGCTTGTCATAGGTGGAGCGTTTCCGACTAGCTGGCTCGATAAGTTTCTGTTTGAGCTTGAGACCGGAAGGCCCTAGTATCAAGGGTGGGAGAGGTGCCACTTGTGTGGTGTCCTTTCCTGGTAGGTTTCTTATGAGTCTCCAGCCGTTCTGCTCTGAATGCGATTGAGAATATTCGTTGGCCTGGATTGATTTCAAGCGGGTTTGCAACACATCCTGATCAGGATCGACGAAATGGGTCTCAAATGGGTCGGACGAGTCTGGTATATCCTCGTCATCATCATCATCATCATCAACTATGATCTCATTTTCGGGCCCTTCCTCTGGCTCATCTACATGATCAATGTCTCGTTCCTCGTCCTCTTCTGCTTCCACCTCCTGTTCAGATTCAGGCTTAGTGGTACTTGACTTGGCTTCTTCAGATTGATGGTCAAGTTTTCTCCTTTTAGCGCTAGGAGCCGACTCCTTTGATAGACTTTGCATTAAAGCCAAGTATGGCTTGTTGACTGGTTGATCCTGTTCGTCTTCCGACCCTGAGTCGTCATTTTCAGATATTTCATCTGGCGAGGGCGAATCTTCCTCAGATTCCTCCTCTGGTACATCTCTATGTCAAGTTAGAATATGCCTTTACTGAAAATGAATAGGAGTAGTGAGTGTAAGAGCAACCATACTCAATTTCTGCAAGTCTAGCGCTGTCGAACTTGGGGGTACGCCCATAAGTTCTCTTCCCCGTTGGTCCGCCACCTCTTCCACCTCTGCCGCCTCTGCCGCCTCTTCCTCTAGGTGGCCCTTGCCGATTGCCTGCTCTGAATTTTGGAGGCATTATAAGAGCCTATGAATTCAAACCTGCGATCATGTACATATGATTTTGTAAGTCATATATAATGAATAAGTCTAGGCGAACTACTAGAAAAAATTCATACAAGTATGAAAGTAGGTAGGTATGTGCTTAGCAGTAGAGAAGCTACACAGATCGATTAATGATATCTAGGATAGTAGCACATAAATCTGATGTAAGTTCATGTAACTACTGATATGTACATAGCAGGACTTCAAGTTTGCAGATTTAAAAATTTAAGAGTGGGGACCTTAAGCTTCAAAGCGCAAGCCACAACGCCACACAATTAGTTAATGGACTGCATCAGGGGTCGCCCCTATTACATAATACATGCTCTACTGCTTTGTAGTATAACTACTTTGTAGTATATACTTAATATTTGGCTCTCAAAGTTATCTCGCCATCTTCTTCACGTCTTAATATAACATCCCCTGCGAGTTCTGGGAATTGAGCTTGTCCAATTTTCTCCACCTCGTTATCTCGTAGACGGCCTAGTCGCTTCAATATCAGCAGTGCATCATGTGTTACTATCTGCGATAATGCCTGCCAAATATTTCCTAAATCTGATTTGTCCGTATACAGCAAGAAAGATACCGCGGCAGTCGCTATTACGCAAAGATGCACTGCGATTATGATCGTGGCACCAATGAAGCCGTTCCACCTTATAGGAATGAGCACGGTTGAAGAAAATATAGTAGATGCCTCGCCTGACAAGGCTGACATCCGTAGAAGATCGTAGTAGGCCATCTGGGATAATCGCGTGAAAAATGCTTGCATAGCTAATGAAGGACTTTCCGTTACGTGTAGCGTGTCTTGGTATAAAGCGACGTGCGAGAGATGCACTGTATTGGAACCAGCTGTGGCGTTTGAGAGTGTAAACCCCAAATTCGTAACGGTAGAATTTACCAATGTCGTCAAACCGCCCATCATATTATTGAAGTAGTCGGCATGGTATTTTTCATTATATGGTGAGGATACAATCCACTCTATCTCGTCGATCTCTTGCCAGTCTGCTGGGTGGTTGAGATCCAGTACGCCTCGATCTCGGGTTGATGCTGGCTCCAAGCTGGCCCCAAGCTGGTGTCGCGAATTTGCCGTGTCATAGGCTCTCAACTCGCGTTTCCAAGGCATTCTCGGTTCTAGCATATCCCGCGAACTGTGCATTTGCACAGACTGCACTTTCCAACCTTGGTTCATATAACATGCAGTGGCTCGTACGAGGTCTTCACCCTGCTCATCCACACCAATTGCCCACGGGCCATCTGTACGCACTACTTTAATAGCAGTTTGATTTGCACCGGGAACCAGGAACGTGGTCATATCCTCTCTAATAAAGTCGAGAGCAATGAAGATTGTAGTCCAGGGGTCATTCAGAGGGTCATTGAGAATGGGGATTCTATCACGGTTAAGGTTGCACATAGTCGTGAGTCTTATAGTTGTGCCATTCAAAACGAAGAGGGGGCGAGAGATTGGACAGACAAAACCAATGGTAGGCTGAGCATTCAGCATGGGGTATGAGCCGTTGACGGTCATCGTCCCTGAGAATACGTAGATACCCTCGGTTTGGCTGAAAACGAGATTGTTTAGGGAAGGACGGACACAGACTACACGGAAGTCAAAGATATCAGCCGGGCCACGGTATCCGCGTAGACTGGTTCTTTGCACTTCGTCTTCATAAGGCAAAAAGGCACGATAAGTATGGCCTGTATCGTGGAAATCGTCTCCCCCTGTAAATGGTTCCGAGTACTCGGCAAACCTCCAGTGCGCTGCTGGAGGTTCAGCTATGTATGATTCCCTAAATAAAACATCGGTCCTATAAGTGGAACGTACCGTTGTCGAGTTCGGTAAATTGCTGACCGCCGTATTACCAAAGTCTGATATCAGAAGCGTTGACAAGAATTGTGAAGATATGGTAATCATGACTTCAATAATGGCAAGTGAATACACCATTGTAGACTTGAAATTTCGGCGTCGGAATGTGATGTGACTTAACAGGTTGTGTGGTTGAGTTTGGAAAGCCCTCGACATTGAAAGAAAGGGCACATCGAGTATGGAGACGCCAATCTTCTCCAGAATCAGTGCGCTTATCATTGATGTGAAGATGCCAGCCTGAGTTCCCATCACGGTTCGTATAACCGCTGTACTGATAGTGACGATTTTTGTTGCCCAACCATTCGTCGCAATATGATGCCAAAAAGGTGCAACATCTTGACCCTCAATTGCCAGTAAAGATTGCTGCCAGATTATTGCTAGGAAAATCAGTATAGAAAGAATGGCTACGGAGCCTAGAAGCAATGTTATGAGACCAAGAATTCCAAAACGTAACGACCAATTGGTGCGCCGGTCCGAACTTGCATCTCGAATAGAATAGCCGTAACTAGAATCCCTTGGAGCGATATCGACGAGAGGAACGGCGACATCGCTGGTTTTCCTATTCGATGACTGATTCAAATGATAACGCATCGTGATTTTCCGATCTCCAAGTTATCCATTCCATGGAATTGCTAGTAGAGCAAAATGAGAAAAAACATTGCTGCCTTATATATCTAACCTAGGTATATACCCTAGGGGAGGAGGCAGACATAAGCACAAATTGCCTTGAATGCAACCTTGCCCCTTTAGAGACGAGGAATACGCCTGGGTACCTACCTGCCTGCATGACTCCGACGACTAGGTCTCTCAGCCCAGCCCATTGACTGGTTGATTGAAGATGGAAGGCATGGCATGAATATGTGCTTATTATCTTGGCGGGCTTTCTGTAGAAGCTCTTGTTCGTAGCTTTCACATGTAATCCCTTACTATGAATCTCGAGTAACAAGTAGCAAATAGTTGGTGATATACTTGGCGTATAATTAGTCTTTTATAGCACATAATTAGATCGTATTAAATTGATGAAAGAAAAGGAAGAGATGTTGAATCCACAAAGTTCGTCAGAGTCACACCGAGTCACACGAAGCCTTGAGGTTAACCGCTAGGGTTCAAGTTGCACAGGGTAGAATGCCTAGCCAGTGATCACCTGGCAATCATGGTCCAATAAAGGCTAAAGTGTAAGCCACGACTCCACTTTATGACATACCTTGAATTTCTTATCTTATCCCCCCCCCTAAATTGTTCAGCCTTGCCCACAAGCTGAGAACCCCGCTACGCTCAGAAAGTTGAAAATTACAACTTTGAAGAGAAAAAAAAAAGTAGCGAATCATTATTTGATTTCGGTTAAGACAGGAAGACAATACAGGCGACGTTCCGCAACTTAGTCTTGTTTAATCCACTCTTTTCTCTTCTACTTTTCAACCTACTTTTCGACATAATCCTAAAGAATCGAATTAAATCGCAAACAAACCCCCAACCTATCACTCAACCCACCGTTGACCATATCAATCATGGCTCGGGATACTCCCAGATTCTTGCACCTGGCGCGTCCTCTTGCGCCCACCGGCGCGAATTACCAGAACCATACCGGCCCACTCTCTGTCACTATTCAATCCCAGGTATGTTCTATTTCATTATCCTCCTTGCTCAGTCCTTATATCATACCGTTCTCGCTAACCATATAACAAAAAGGCCATCGTCTCCATTCTCGACCATGCCACCCGCCGCGATATTCGCCCCACACCCACACCTACCAACGAGTCCGCTGTCGTAGCTGCTAGTTCCTCATCGCGGGTTATCGGAGCTCTTGTTGGCACCCGATCCGAGGATGGCGCCGAGATCAACGTCTCTTCTTCCTTCGCCATTCCCCATACCGAGAATGAAGACCAAGTCGAGGTTGATGTCGAGTACCAGAAGAATATGTTGTCCCTGCATCTGCGAGCCCACCCTCGCGAAGTCTTATTGGGCTGGTATAGTACTACCCAAGAGCTCAACAGTTTCAGCGCTCTTATCCAGAACTTCTTCGCGAGCCCCGAGACCGGCACCTTCCCACACCCGGCCATCCACCTCACAGTCTCCGCTGACCCGGGCTCCGATATCAAGACCCGGGCTTACATCTCTTCCCCGGTCGCCGTCAACGCCGAGCGCGCTTCTGAGTCATGTCTCTTCATGCCCGTACTTTGCCGTGTAGGCACTAGTGATGCTGAGCGCGCCGCACTTGACATAGTGGGCCGAGCTCGTGATAACGTTACCCGTTCTGCCCCTGTCATCACCGATGTTGAGGCCCTGACTACCACACTCGAGCACACACTATCCATTCTGGATCGCGTCTCTGACTACGTTGGCGCTGTGATCGACGAGGAGCGAGAACCCAACAATGCACTTGGCCAATATCTGATACGAGCAGTATCCCTTGCGCCCAAGGTCGACCCTGCCACCATCGAATCCGACTTTAACAACCACATCCAAGACGTCCTGATGATCAGCTATCTAGCGAACAGCATCCGCACCCAGATCGGCCTAAGCCAGCGCCTCGCCACAGCCGTCCTTGCCGACGGTGACAAAGTCGAAGGAAAAGATGGCGATGCTAAGGATGGTAAAGGTGAAAGGGGCGAACGGGGCGGCCGCGGAGGTAAACGAGGAGGTCGTGGAGGAGGTCGCGGAGGCGGACAGCGAGAGCCGCGTGAACCTCGCGAGCCCCGCGAGAACGGTGAATGAAGTTCTAATTCCTTACAACTACTTGACGACGGAGGCGAGCCAGAACTCGCCATTGCCACGCCAGATGAACGATACAATGCCCCGTGATTTTCTCACAACAGGAGAAAAAACGTGGTTTGGGGGCGGGGTTTACCAGCAGGGAAGCTAGGCATATCTAGCTTAGGTGGCCATTACGGAACGGTGTGTTTATAAGTAGGAAAAGGAAAGGAAAGGATGGGAAGGAATAGGCCTGTATTACTGCTACTAGCCCTAAACAAAAGAAGAAGACTTGAGCATGATGATGGAAGAAATGGTTGACTACTATCTTACCTACCTTACCTAGAGATTCCCGTTGACACGAAGGAAAGAAAGACACAGAGAGAGATGTAGGTAGGCAAGCAGGTAATCAAATGCAGCAGGAAGGGTAAAAATACCAATACCACACTACTACCACTGCCACTATATATACCATTACCTACTGTCCGAGTAGATGTGTATACGAAGTAATTGATTGATTGATCAACTGCAATTAAACTCCCATACAAAAGATAGGTAAATTCGATTCCAACTCCCACCAAACATCCTAACCATCCCAATATACCTAACCTAGTTAGTTACCAGCGCCTCCTTTTCGAAGCTCGTTAAGTAAAAGAAGAAAAGAAAAAAGAAAAAGAAAAAAAGAAAAAAAAGTCCTACCCAGGTACCTACCTACCTAATTTCTATACATTTTATGTGGGAAGGATGTGATGTGATGTGATGTGGTGCTTACATGTACTGTATAGGTACTCTACCTCCATACCTACCTACATATCTACTGTACCACCCTGCCGAGGTATGTAGATTGGTAAATGGTAGATAGGTACCCAACTACCCAACTAACTGACCACACCAACTTACTGCCAACTTACTTCAAACTGTGATATTTTCAACTCCTGGGGCAGTATATGTGTTGTCTGCCCAGGTATATAGGGGTAAAAAGTGTAAGAGTGCAAAATGGAATATGGATACCTAGTGCAAAGTAGAAAGTGGAATGGATATAAAATTTCTTCGCCTGCCTTTACCCTGCTCTGACTTGCTACAATACTACTCTGGTAGATAATACTATGGATAAGTTATCCTTTACAATCCTATGTTTTGGTCGCAATTCCTAGAGCCAATTTCCTCGCAAATGGAGAAAGGGGACTCTGTTTAACCTTAATGTATGGTGTATGGTGTGATAGAGGAAAGATAGATCATCCCATCATTTCGTATTGGCTCTTTGCGAGTCGTGTATGAATATATTTACTCCCCATCGCCTTGAACGCCTACCAATGATACCGTTACAAACCACCCGCCAAAGTTTTACGCCGGTGTCGTTGTCTTCGCGGGTTTCCTGTATCCATCCGCCTTGATTTGTCAAGTCCTCACCGAAAAGAATAAACACCATCAATGCTTGCTAACTTTTCATGCATGTGCTTACGTTGTGCGACTCCTCCATCTAAATTCCCGAAGGGGGCTTCTGTGGTAGAGTGGCCGGATTTCCAAACGCGGGGAGGTGGCTATAATTCTGACCCGGCCCGGTTGGTGGAGGAGGAATGCTTGGCTTATTCGGCATCTGAGGCGGAACCTGCGGCAAATGTGCCGACGGGTGTTGGGGAATGTGCTGTGTTGGGTGATAAGCCGGTAGGGAGCTGTTGGACCCTTGCCGACTCATTCCGTATCCCGGTCCGCCTACATACGGCTGAGGCGGAGCGGGCGAGCTATAGCCACTATAGGCTAGATGAGGTGAACCGACTTGGGGACTACCGTGGCCGCCCATGTTATACGGGGGCATGGGGGGCTGGACCTGCATCATACCATTGCTAGGCACGAATGATTGCGTCTTAGGATTGAACGCGTGCCGATTATAACTTCCAGGGATAGGGTGCTGGCTCTTCGGATCATGGGGGTTGGCATTAGCAGGAAGTTGTCCGAAGGCGTAAGGGATACCAATGGATCCCGGGCTACCCTGAACCTGAGGCTGGGGTTGGGGTTGCGGCTGTGGCTGAGATGGAGGTGGAGGAGGAGGTGCACGACTTTGATACGGGCTAGAAGACGGTGGTACTGGGGCGAAAGTCGGTTGCCAGGGCTGGTGCGGAGGGCTTGGAACCGGCCCACCATACGTTCCCATCGAACTGTTGGACGGGGTGTATCTCGGAGGCGTGGGTTGTGCTTGGGGTGGATACTTTGAAAATATATTAGCCTCCTCCGTCAAAGTCATCAAGCCATGATTGACACTTACTACTGGCATATTGCTATATTGAGGGAATGCATTATTCGGCATCATAGTAGGGTTCATAGCAGGGTATGCTTGTGCAGGAGGCGCATATGCTTGGGGAGGCATTGGGCCCTGATAAGGCTGTTGAACTGGACTGCCATATTGTGGGTGGTTGATGGGGATATACTGAGGCGTCGTCCAATTAGGTTGGTGTGGGTGGTAGTATGGCTGGTACTGCGAACGGGAGTCGAAGCTCTCAGAGTCGTCTCTGCGTTGCTTGCCAGTCTTTCCTCGCTTGCCCAGTGTAGATTTATCCTTTGCCGACACGGAGCTTGCCCGGGAAACACCATTTGCGTCTTCATTATCTAATAGTAGTGTTAGGATGTTTGGCAAAAACGTGGAAATAATATCAATAAGCATACCTGGTGTCGACTCTCCCGGCTTGTCTGAACTGCCAAAAATTCTTTCCCGAGCTTTTAGATACGCTTCTTCGCGTTCTTCTCTAGTGAGCCTAGTGTGATGTCAATGAGATGCACACTGGTTGATATATAGCAGTACTTACTTTTGATTCGGAGCCGACTTGTCCTTGCCGTCACTCCCAACTTCGGATGTTGCTTTGGATGGGCTGTTACTACCATGGCCGGATCCTTCTTCACCACGCCGCATAATCTTCTTCGGCAGAACTTGGGGGGGTGTCGTAGTGGCAGGGGGTTTGACATTGGTTCCCGCAATGCTAGCTAAGGATGGGGGAACTCGGCAGAAAGGAGTCCGGAAGATACGGACGGAGCCTTGGACTGCTTCGAAGGAATGTGTCATGTGATAATAATCAGCAAGCTTATGAGTCAACATTCTGCAGAACGAGTTGTTTGGTGGAAGGTCCATGTAGGGCTCCCTATATTGGCGTTAGCTTTCCTATTATTATACTAGGTATTGCTTATAATACAGATCTTATGGGTACTTACTTCGAGGATTGGACGAAATTTATTACTTCTTGTTCTAACCGAAGCAAGAAGATACGGTCTTTAGGAGACTGCATGGCCTCAAGAAGCTTTTCATCTGGGTTCTGACCGTAGAGTGAGGTGAATGCATCAGAAGACCCATTAACTATACCTAGAGTCTGAGGCTGTTCAACAGGAGGCTGCTGGCTGGAGACACCACTTTGAGGAGTAGACACGTTCTGTTCTTGCGACTCAGGTAGTATCTGTACGATTCGCCTTTCGGGCATGTCGCCGATTCGAAGGCGATGGATCCGGGCTACCTCGGAGCCTATGCGAGTGTTGGCAATTAGGGAACCCCTAACCGAAAAGGGTTCGTCGTCCTCTGCAGAGGCCTTCACGCTGGCGCTGTCATCTGGACGTAGGGATTCCTTCTCGTCTAAAGCGAATGTAGTTCCTGAAGTGATGCTTTTTCCATCAAGACTAGGGGCCTTAGTGCCCATCTCAGAGTTAGAATCAGCCCTTTGTGAAGCGTCATCAGATACTGAAGTTCCATTGTCGTTTTTACCATGCGAACCGCCAACAGAAGAGGAAGAGCCGTTTACGACCAAACTAGGTGTCGATGAAACGCTGGCAGCAGAAGGGGAGGGTTGCAAGTCTTTCCCGCCCTGCACAGCCTTGGCGCCGTTCGCTGCCTCGCTCCTGAGCGTATTCGTCACTGAGCCGTTTTCCAAGAAAACTGGGGTTTTAGTGGTAGTGGTAGTAGTAGAAGTAGTAGTTGCCGTTGTCCCTTTGCTTGTCGCAGATGCCACAGGGATAGCGGGTGGTTGCATGCGATGCTCCATGGCTGGTACAGCAACTCTTGTAGTTGAAACAATAGGGATATTCTCTTTAGGTTTAGATGCTACAACCTATACTCAAAGTTAGCTATATGATATAACCCAGAAAGCGGAGTTGGTGCGCTCTCATTGTGGCATTCTAGGACAACCACATACCTTGGCAAATGACAGCTTTTTAGGGCCAGCAGATGGTGTGGGTACGGTCGCCATGATTTGTACTAATGGCGTCTAGATATAAATGCGGTAGGCAGGCCGTATCACCTTACTCTCGATAGTGACAGATGCAAGCGTAGTGCGCTCGTGAACTCTAGGTACCCTGAACAAAAGTACTTCAACAACCGAACTGTCCAATAGCTTCGGTAAATCGACGTCAGAAGAGGTAGAAATCAGGAAAGAAAATGAATAAACGCAGCCCTGTGGGAGTACGGAATACGGCTAATCATTGTGCGATTCGGGTATCTCAGGGACGTATCGTGAAGTTCCTAGGTTCCAGGGTTCGAAGCCGATACAGGCGATCTTGGAGCTTTTCTGAGCTGTCGACAGTATGTCTACACGGGAGGAGTGCCGAATGGTGTTGGTGGAAAGAATGGATACTAGATAGAATAGGGCTGCTGTCAGCAAAGTAAGAAATATTGGGGCGGGATGTTGGATAAGAACTGATGGAATAGGAAAGGGAAGGGAAAGGAAAGAAGGGGGAGAAAGAAAGAGACAAGAGCGAGAGAGGAAAACGGGTTGAATGTGATGAGATTGGTTGATAGTGGTCGACAGGCTGACTGGTTATAGAAAGTTGGGTTGCACGAACAATCGCATATAATAAAAAAGCGTAGGCCACTTACGGCTCGAATGGTTCGAATGGCTCGAATGAGACTCGGTCGCAAAGAACCAAGATTGATGATTACTTATTACTTAGATGAAGCGCAGGAAAGGTTTATAAGGCCGTTGTTTGGGTACAATCGTAAACTTCTCAGGCACAAATGCAACTGTTGATTCTTTCTGACCGACAATACTGACGATAGTTCTTTTCAAATATATGTTGGTGGTTTGATTTCGTTCGTTGGTCGATCCAGAAAAATGGAATAAAATAAGGTGATAGTCAACCTCTCCTCCTCTTCGTTGACTAGGTCTTGGTCCTGGTCTTGGTCTTGGTCTTTCTCTTTCCCTTTCCCCTCTACGAATAGTAATCTATCGCACTCGCACTCGCACTCGACCTCTTCACTGTAGCGGGGGTCGAGGAGGGCGACTTTTAAAAAGTCGTTGTGCGAAGGAAGCAAAGCGAGGCTGGGTATATTGTGTGTTGTGTGTGTGTAGGTGTTTGTTTGTGTGTAATCCGCAAAAGGCAAGGTAAGGTAAAGTATGGTGTGGTATGGTAGATTCTAAAGAAATCGGCGAAACCACATGTGCAGTTGTAAGTTGTTGGTTGTCAGTTGTTAAGAGTAAGGTAAAGAATGGCAAAGGTTAAAAGTTAAAAGCCAAGGCTCCAATTCCAATCTCACTCTCTACACTAAACTAAGGTTAGGAAGTTTCTCCAGCCCCGGGTCTTACAATGTAGCAATGTAGTGTAGGTATGTAGTAATAACCTTGGAAGATTGGGGAGCGTTCAATGTTAAAATAAAATAAAAATGGCAGGGCTTGAAAACGTCTGTAAGTAGCTAATTTTACTAGGCAATTAGCGAGTTAGCGCCCTAGTTTTACCTACCGGTAGGAGCCGTGTCAACCTGGAAGCGAATTAATCCCCTGATTGCGGCTGGCTGACGTCTGAGGTTTTGCTCTTTCGATGCTTACCCAGCACTGATCATTGAGGTACATCCCTGTAAGTAACTAATGGGATTTCAACTGATGGCACTCTGTGGCTGACAAGGCTTGCACGGCCACAATTTATAGATAGTTCAAGTTACTGCAGTGATATCATTGGCCACTGATGATGTGTATTTCGAGTTGGAAGTTTCAATATGTAAATACATCCATGATCCATGTCGCTACAGTGATACTACATATACATAGGTACAAACAAAGCTCTACATGGCCATGCCTGGCATCAATTGATCCATGAATTCATTGTTCGATATTCAATGTTCGACGTTCTCACTGTAAGTACTGAGCAGCAGCACTGAAGCCTTTCACACAGACCACAGACCAGAGAAATAAATCGTGGAAAAAACACTTTTTGTTCATATGCATATGGATACCTGAATATCTCAATTAAACACTGTCATCATTCTTTCATACCGAAACACCTCCTACATACTACATAGGTATACATACATCCCACGCCATCTCATAACGAATCAATCTCGCAGCCATGTATCGACGCGACCCAACAAAGGCGACTCCCGCTAATGTCCAATGCCAAAAATGTCTTAAGAAAGATATGTGTACACCATCAAACTTTCTTAAGCCTCTGCTAACCTTCTCAGCACGTCACTACTCTTATGAATGCAAGGCTTCAACACAAGAGAGGCCTTATGTCTCCAGGCCCTCACGCACCCAGCAACTCCTCAACCCCAAGCTTGCCCCCAAACTGGCTAGCGATGTTCAAGACGCTCTAGCGAAGCAGTAAGGGTACTCCCGACATTCTAGTTTTGAAAATTTACTAACCAGCTTACAGAAAGGGCGTAGCCGATGAGGAGCTCGCTAAGCGAGAGGCTGAGAGGGCCAGGAAGCGAGAGCTGGAGGACAATGACTCAGAGGGAGGGTCTCCTAAGCGAAAGAGGTCGGTTTCGTACGACTCCGTATCCTCTATCTCTACGAGAGGATCGCTTTCACCACCTCGAGCCCAGCAAGCTTCTACTGTGGTACCAGACTTCCTTATAGAAGCATCAAACCGGCCACCACCACCACCACCAGCAGGCCGAGCCCCTCGAGAGCGGTCATATAGCTCGGATAGCGATTCACAGCGACGCTATTCGCCAAATCCTCCCAGACGAGCCAGGAATGATAGCCGGTCTGATAGACCGAGTCGAAAGCCGCTCTCGCCAACGCGGGGTGGCAGCCCTGCAACGGGAGACGAAGGCCCATCCAGTCGGCGTAGAGGATATTCTCCAGAGTCTGATGTGTCACCCCCGCCTCCACGTGAACGACGACGGTACCGTTCAAGGTCTCCAGAACCATCAAGAAATCGTGACAGGAGCCCGCCACGACACTCGGACAAGCGAGGCAGTCGAGATCCCGTGCCTTCTCGTGGAGGTGGTCAAAGACGGGGAGGGGCCCCGCCAAGGCGAGAACGGGAGCAACGTGATAGGAGTTTGAGCCCTTTCTCCAAGAGATTAGCTCTGACACAGGCAATGAACACGAGTCGTTGAAACTTGGGTATCATAGTCTTTAATTTAGTCTTTAATTCGGCTCAGATCAACCATTTCTAGTGAAGTCTACCTACTTGTAGACTAGACTACTTGTATGGTAGTACCTGAATACCTAGGCATTATTATAAATCCATCTTTTTTGCCAAGTCCATGAATAAACCAAAACGCCGTAGCCATGCAAACGATTCTTCCCTCGAGGTCCTGATTGAGATTGTTTTATTTTATATAGCATCTTCCTCCTCCTCCTCGCGCTCTTTCCGCTCCTCTTCCTCCTCCTCCCTTTCCCTCACCCTTAGCCCTTCCACCAGCGCCACGCCATCCATACCCGCCGCCTCCACCCTCCCCCCCTCGTCATCGTTCTCATTCTCCGCAATCGGCTTAGCCGTCTTCTTCGCAGCCGCCGCCTGCGCGCCCGTGATGCGCTCCCGAACCAGCTTCGCGATCGCGTTGTCCGTGCGCACGTTCAGCACCTCCAGCTTCTTGTCGAGGTCGCGCTTGAGGTCCCAGTTCGGCTTCTTGGGCTGCAGCTTGAACAGGTCGATCCCCTTGTCGTCCTTCGCGTCCTCCGCGGCTTTGCGCTTGATCTCGGCTTCCATCTCCGCTGCTTGCTCCTCGAGTGTCGGACCTTCCATGGTGAGTGTGGGCGGAGCCTCGAACCCGAGTTTGGGACCTTTGGTCTCGGCGTCGTAGTTCCGCCCGGATAGGTGCAGGCGGGCGATGGATTCTACTTCGGTTTCTGCGGAGGGTTCTGGAGCTGGGGTTGCGGAGGGAGAGGCGAGGCGGTCTGATTCGGGGGGTGCGATCTCGTCGGCGGGTTGCTTGCGCTTTAGGGACTTGAGCTTGGCGAGCCGCGCCTTGCGGTCGTCGGCCGCGGCGCTGAGAGCTGCTTGTGATGTTGACATTTTGATGAAGTCGTCAAAGACTAAAGAATGAATGAATATAGGGCTTGTGGTAGTGATGGCAGGTTGAATTGGATTGGATTAAAATGCCACACCTAAAAAAAAAAAACACATGTAAGTACATACAACTTGGTAATGGACCTTCAATGCTTGCAATTCAATGTTGCTGGCTGATTATCATTTATCGATAAGAAGTTTTAGGGACCGATAAAGAATTTTAGTTGACAACCCACATGGCATCTACCTATTAAAACCACTAATCTCTAAAGTTAGTGACTTTTTGGCTTTGCGATAGTAACATAATTGCATTTTAGAGCTATTAATTACAACATCAATCTTGAATCTTGTTCTTGTTTTGTATATTGTGCATGGTTCAAGAACAAGATTCCTTTCTTGTTCCTTTTTTTTCTTCTTCCTTTCTTTTATAAACTTCTTCGATACGTATATAACTTACTATGTACATGTTCCCTACAATACATGTTGCGCCTGTGTCTTAGTAGACCCTTCAGTCCAAATATTGAATCCTTTCGCGAGAGAGACCAGGACTCTAAGCATTATTCATCCACGACCATAAAAATGCCCTGTCAACCTCATGTCGATCGAAGCCCTCTGCTAGCTACATTCACGATACCGACTTACTTGCGATCATGTCCACGCCATTCATATGTCGCAAATGTATAACCCGACTTGCTCAGTCCCGTATGGGCTATATAGGACGACTGAAACCGAAGCGCCTAAAACTACACACTCAAGCGACATCAACGTCGGTACCACCACCAACTTGGACAATTTTAGAAGAGGAACAGAGGCGGGAGTCTATAAACCAGCAAAAGCCTACCACTGGTCATGAAATCCCTGTGGCCAGACCCAATCAAGTACCCGGTTGGCAAGAAGTTCAAGTTCAAGAGGAATCGGTAGCAGAACGAGGAGTGGCACAGGAGAAGCGTAAAAGAAGGGGCAGAAAACGACGAAGACCAGTCCCTACGCCGCTAGCTTCATCTTCACAAGAGTTAAAGGCGAAGATATTAAAAGCAAACGGAAATTATCGCATTGTCTTCGACGACCTCGAACATATATATCAATTGTCGCGGGAAGAAACCCGTCATACAGTTGGCCAACTGAAAAGGCTGCTCCGGGAAGCATGGGAATCAAATTCCCTGGAAAGGGCAGAAGCGCAACTTGATTTGTTCCATGACTGGAAGAATCATTTCAAGTTCTTAAAACAGACAATCAGCCTTGCTTCTGCCAAGCTATCTTTCAAACTATCTGCCAGGCTACCTAATGCGGATTTTTGGATGACTGTGTCGAAGCAAGGTTTGGAGACTATGAGGGATACATGGCACAGATCGAGCCAGGAGAAGCGCGAGTCCTTATGGCCACGTGTAGTAATGGCCGCATTCCAAAGCCACCTCAACTGGGTGCCAGTTTCCTTTTTATCAACGTTTCAATCTACATCGTGCCCAAGCTACATCGTCGAGGATTCGGTTTACCTCCTTTTCCGAATGCTGGATGACGATAAGATCGCCAAGGGCAACCATCAACAACTTGTCGAGCTCGTCATGTTCCTCCTTGAGAATTGTCCTCCAGGTTATATGGTTCTAGAGCAGATGGTGATCCGGAGGGTTATGTCATTGATATCAACTCGTCAGCTGCTTGGGCTTCATGAAGCTCTTGAAAAGATCGAACATCCGCTTAGCTCCAATACACTTCTCCATTTTGCAAGTCGGTACGCTCATACAACAAAATACAAGGTACAGGCTGCCGAAGTCATTCATTCTCTCGCATCTAGGCTCGGGTTCGATATAAACTCACCAGCGGCTGCCAGTGTTTGTACTTCTCTTCTAACCATATACGATAAAGAAAGATTGCCGAGCGGTCACGCTGCGCCAGACGAGCTTTTCAAGTTGCTGCTAGACTCTGGGTTTCGTCCCAATCTACTAAACTTATCTGCCCTGATGCAAAACTTCTGTGCTCGAGGACATATTGAGACCGCGTGGAGTATATTTGACCTCTTAATCAGACGTGGCATAGAACCCGACATCAATGTCTTCTCGATCCTCTTGAACGGGTCCAAACTCACCCTTGATATGGCATATTTCGAACGCATGTTTCATATTATCGAGTCTCGAGGAGCCTGGACTCTATATCTAGTTAATGATCTTCTGGATTGGATATACCGATACAATGAGTCACAGAAGGAGCATCGGCGGAGGCAGCGAAAACACATTGAGGCGTTGCGGCTGATGGCCAGAGTGTATACCAAATTCTTCCGCGTGGAACAGCTACAGAAACTCACCTTGTTTCCCTTAGAGAACCTACTTCTTCCGAGAAGAGGTGGTCGACCCAAAATGCACATGCTAGAACTTGCTGAACTAGCTGATACTCTGGTGCAACGACCAGATGCCCTGCTTATGAAGCCGGATACTACCACTTTATCAATAATGTTCAGGGCCATTTTTCGAGTCCTTAAGGCTCCAATGCCTATAAGGTTGTATTACCGCCATTTCATGCGTCTCTTGTACCAGCGCGATCATACATTAGTCAAACTCATCAAAGAAAAGGGAACTCTAGTCCACGACACCTTTCTACGAGATATATTACAGTTCTCCAGGGCCCTAAATAATGGCGTTCAAATGGTTGAGAAAATGCAGGCAAACGCAAAAAAGGAGCGAGAAGAGTCTGGGGAGAACATAATTCATCCACCACCGTCAGTCCACACTTATACAGTATTGATGAATGGCCTGAAAAACCATAAGCGCACCCAAGCGGTGGTAACAGTGCTAAACATGATGATTAAAGAAGGTCTTACACCCAATGTCGTTACATGGAACATCGTCATTAGGGCTCTCATTCAGGACGGTTACCTTGTCCACGCTGTCAGGGTTGTGCGCTTTCTGGAGCATATCGGCATTGAATCCCATTCTCGTACAATTTATGAATTTAATCGTCTGAATGGAGCGAAAAGAAAACGGGTGGCTACACTAATTCAGGCTTTACGCAAGGAGACCATCAACTTCAACGAACCACGACAATTTGCCGAATATCTACTTAGTATTTGGGAGGCAGATGGTTCTGAACAGCCGTTTACACAGAAGCGATACCAAGCTCCAACTTCCCCATCAATAAAGGAAGAGGTCCAGAAGATACGTACAGGCACAACCAATGATACAAATGAAGAACTTCCTAAGCTTAAGCCTAGGTCCATAAGCGAGGCAGAACAGAAAATCGTACAGGAGAGTTTAAAAGAACCTTTAGGCATAGCCTCTGCTACAGGTAGCGAACACGAACCTGGAACCAATCAGGAGGAGCAAAAGGCACCTTTGGCCCTCGCCTGTAACCCAAAGGAAGAACTCCCCAAGCCTAAGTTTGGGCTCACGGATCAGTTCAGACCACCCGCTCCGCTGGAGTCGACTCCCCTGGGATTGAAAGCGCAACCTCCGAAGAAGATGCCCATAGGAAAAATGCCGGTTCTAGACAGGGAACTCTCCAAACTCAAGACCGACGCTGAGAAGTCCGGGGGCCAATCCAAACAGACGGCTGCATTCCGAGCACCAGATCCAAACGCAACTCCCATAGGATTAAAACGGGACACGTCGAAGAAACCGCTAGGCATAGCCCTTGGTGAGAAACCCGAACTCCCGCCTAACCCTATCCTGGCGATCCCGAAGCCGATCGGCCTGTCCCGTGCCCCGGATAAAGTGGTGCTCCCTTGGGTTCGCAAGGGGGGTACGGGTATTGGTGGGTAGATGAGATGGGTCATCGGGTGGGTTATATAAATACCATATAGACGGGAGAGAGAAAGTGGTTTTCCCCTCGAGTTGTTAGACGTAGAGGTAGCGGATCTAACTGGCTGGGAATGTGTACCTGTATATACCGTGTATAGTATCTAAACAAATACTACGTACAAATATATTCAAGCGATAGCTCCGTCGACTGATACTTTTACTAGAAGTGTTACTTGCCTAGGCTAGGTAGGTACGATACTTAGTTACATTGTCTTCGTGATAGCCTCTCCTCTGCACACATATCTCTTTCATAGGTACCCCTTTCATACCCCTTTTCTATAGGTATGCGCACCTAGTAGTCAGTCACAATTGAATCGAATCGCCACCTACCTACGTATCTACCTATACATACATAGGTACCTAGGTAATATACAATCCACCCGCCTAAGGGGAACCAACCATCTTACCGAGGCACCTAGGCAGCAAAGAGGTCTAGACGTTTTTTTTTTTTTCTCTCTCTCTTCCGCCGCGACGATGGACATCGTTTCTCTCTACTACTACTACTACTACTACTACTACTACTAGCCTTGGCTATTTTATTTTACTTGGTTACCTATACAGTATAAGTCGGAGTAGGTATGAGAGAAAGAGCGAGAAGAAGAAGAAGAAGAAGAAGGGGAAGGAAAAGGGGTACGGGGTGAGAGTTGGGGGGGAGGGGGGGGGGGGCTCTATTTCAAGTCTCTGTATCCCGTGTGCTGGCTGCTGGAGCAGCACTTTGCGTGTAGGTACGTTTTCTGTATGTATGTATGTAAGTAGGCCAGAACAATGCCTACCTACCTACCTACCTACGTATGCAGGGGTGAATCGCGAAAGTACTGTACAATACAATACATAACTAACTAGCTGAGGCTGGAAAGCGAAACTCGGTTGTTCCAAGCGAGCATCTATCACAATTACCTAACCTAGTACCTACCTACCTACATACCTACACACTGACTGACCCAAATACATACCAACACAGTAACTACTTCGTACATCCAACTAGTTAACTATCAGCAAAGAGAGACAAGCTCCAGTAGTTACTGTAGTACTAGCATAAATAGGTACCAAGCCTGTTATAACTACATACCTACCTATACATAGGGGCCACTACGCTGAAAGAGATGCCCATTCTAGGTACCTGCCTCATACTAGCTATTTATTAGATAGACAAAAAGAAAAAGGGAGAGGTCATTTCCAACGATCTGTACCTAGTTATTGGCCTAATATATAGGTACCTACTTCACTGACTGTGTATTCTAAGGGGAAGGGTTTACCCAGAACAATATCATCTATCATCTAGGTATCCGCATTGCCCAGGCTATTTCTTTCTATTTTCTTTTTCTTATTAAAAACCACGTAGAGGATGGATTACTAGGTAGGTAGTATTACCATTATAAGGAGCCACCTGCCGACTACTAGCTACCTCCCTACACCTTTCTACCTGGATAGTACCTAGATAATAGGAGGTAAATATATCTATCTTCCTTTCAAAATATTTTTTAAAAAAACAAAACAAAACAAAACAAACAACACCCCTGCTACCTTTTCAGTCCACCAGACGCCATGGCGCCCGTAACGATGCATGAGCATAATAGAAAAGTTCGCGTCTAGGTCAAAGCCAAGTATCTATACAGGGTACACAGGGTAGACACAACAAGAGAAAAAAGAAGCAGGTAATCTAATGGTGGTTGACAAATACAACAATGTTCGCGTCATTCGCCTGCGTTCTTCTCAACACGAGTACAACATCAAACATACAAATCCATGGCTCTACTACTAACGGCGAGATAGGTGGTAGATCGATCGCTGATTCACCACAGGCGTGGAAATGTGATAATAAATTTTCGGATGGTGAAACTTTTAGGGCATAGTAGTTCTAAACCCGCTGTCTGGCCTGTCCAGAAGGAATTGGTCGATAGTGCCCTGCAAATAAGTGAGCAAAAACCCAGATCAGAGATAGATAGCCAACGATTCTTACCCAATCGACCGAGCTGTGATTGTTCAGCACGGTATCTAATGGTACGAAGTCCATGGAAAAGTCTATGGGGAGTATCATAGAGTCGAACAACGTAGACGAAGGCGCTGGCTGGACATCATTGTTAAGCAAACTAGCCAATGAGCCATCCCGAACCTCAGGTTTTGGAGGTGGAGGAGGGGGCGGGGGTGAACGAGCGGTAGCAGGATCTTGCATCGAAACCTTGCGAAGAATAGCACCAACCACTCGGGTAGCATGAGCTGCGTCCTTGGAACTATGCCTCCTTTCGGACCACATCTTGTAAGATGTCCCCAGAGCCTTAAGCTTTCTTGATCGATCGGTAGGACTAACATTATCGTCAGCAGATAATAAAAGAACGTCACCCTCGCATTGCCTAGCTTATAACTTACCTGCTCGGTAGATTCTCCGTTAGATCAAGACATAATATCATTGATGCGATCAAAAAGTCGTGGAGCGTTAGAGCCGAAAGCATATATTTATCCTCGTAGATCCGGCCCCCTGGTCGGCTCTCCGCTTCGTACTCGGCGTGTAGATCTAGGATCCGGAGGGCAGCATCCCGACAAGTCGTCCGTGATCCATCGTAATTAGGATTATCTTTCTCGCGATTTAGATAAGGTCTGTGCAGCACACAGAGACTCTTTAGAAACATCATTTCCAACATGAGGCGATGCATGATGTCGTATGTCTGGTCCGTGAAGCTATATGACCGGACAGGCTTAATTTGTAAAGAAGCGGGAACTTGAGCGTGGTACTGATGTAGTTCATCGTCTAACTTCAGCACTTCTTCGTACGGCGGAGGGTGGATCGACAACGCGTAACGAATCACTCGGCGCAACAGTCGGCATAATTTTGATTTGTAGCACAGGTATAAAGTAGACGTGGGCTCAGTAGGGGGTCGTGGCGGAGGGAGCGTCATGACATTCTCGTCAAAGTCGGAATCATATAAATTACTTGGCGACTCGGTATCGCATTCGTCGTCGCGAATGACCGGGGGCATGCCAAGCTGAAAGGAGAAAAGTACATCGAATACTTCGATGAAGAAAAAAGCTCGTCTACGAAGCTCACCCTCGAACGGTGTGACGTTGGAGAGATATTTTGGATCTCTATGATATCCCATACGTTGCGCAAGCCGGGCAACCAGTCCAAACTTGGCCCATAAGCTTGAGTCGATTTCCTTGTTCTTCTGTAACTCTGTATAGCTATGCAAGAGAAGCGCTTCGATGCAGTAGGGTTTGCTAGATAAGTAATCTCCGGATACCAAACACTCAGTCGCTAGGGCATTTAGATTGTCAGGCATGCTTGCTTCAGACTCATCACTTTCGCCCTTCATTATCGAGATTGATGCGGCAACCCAGAGCATGGAAGCCAGGCAGCTAATCCAAAGAAGGCTAGCCGAAGACGGATCTTCCCAGAATGCATCGTACTCTCTTTGAAATTTTGTGGTATGGATATATGGCGCTGTGGTGAATTTATGACGAAAGTACAATAATATGAGTGCATCCGTTTTGCTTCGAGGTGGTAACCGCGCAACAGCTTGCGACAGAGTGATAGGTGGTAGCTTGCCAAAGAGAACATCCAGACCAGCTGAGCACACTTTCTGTGGTGGGGGTGAAGGGGTAGGGGCATCGTCCGACTCATTGTCCAAAATCCCTTGGATGTCGTGAATGCTTTCTAGAATAGAAGCCCAGTGAGTAGCGCCGACATAGCTATGCTCACCAAGTGCAGCAGGCAGAAGGGGTCCGCCTGACGTAACTACGCTCGGTGGTGAGCCTAGATCAGAGCGAGTCTCAGTAGTGTCCGTCCGTTGGTCTGAGCTCGAGGGTGTGTCAAGAGCAGGCTCCCGACCCCGAGCTGTATAAACTAGGCCGTTTACCATTTCCTCAAGCTTCTGAAGACGGACTTGCAAGACAGGACGAGACATGGGCTCATGTCTCGCCCGGGCATCTACCTGCGGACGCGAATCGGCGCGGGTCTTGCGAGAGGCACGCGGCGCATACTCGCAAAAGTTGGCCTCGCCGCTCTTGACACACCTTTCACATGGTTGCTGACGGTCGCATTTTACTCTATAAGGGGGCACGGTAAGTAAGAAGGGGATGGATGGTGGGGGATAATAAGGAACTCACTCACTTGCGTGTACGGCAAAGTAGACATGATACAGGAGGACGGTTGCGCTTTTGAATCTTGCGTTGAACTCCTTCGGTCGGCTGTGCGCGAAAGACACTTGTCTGATAGCTGGCGGGCCGAGAGTCCATGGCGCCGAGCTGGAGTTTGGGGAGTTTGGGGAACTTGAAACTGGGGACTGGACTGAACTGGACTGAACTGGACTTGGGACTTGGGACTTGGGACTTGGGACTTGGGACTTGGGACCTGGGACTTTGAACTTAGGATTGGTTATACTGGTAACTCGTGGTACTCGAGGTACTTTGATTGAAAAAGGATTCGGAAATAACCTCAGCTCAAAGCCTCAGCGACATGTAAATTGTGCATACAAAACATCAATGATACAGGATTGCGAGGACTTAAGAAGATTCCTGATTGAGAAGATGTCCGGTAAGGGGGTACTAAGGTAGGTAGTATCATGGATGACAAAAAAAACAATAAAAAAAAGGTTACAAGCGAATACCTTCAAATCACAAAAAAAAAAGGACTTCCTTCAATTAACCTTGGCTGTGGCCGTTGGAGTTTACCAAGGTTCAAGTCTTCTAAGCTTCCAAAGCTCAGTGCAGCAGTGCTATGTAGCCCTGGAGGTATGTATGCTACTAGGTAGTAAGTACCTACTAGATAGGTACCAATCATTCAGGGATCTTTTTTTCCCACGGTGCCACCGGTGCCACGGTGGTTATCGGAAACAATGGGATCCGTATATCCGGATAGAGTGAGAACTTTGTAAAAGTGAACCTTGAATTGATGGAGATGATATTTTAAAAAAGGGTACAGTACCTGTGATTTTGATTGTCCTTGGAAACTCCGTTGCGCAACATTGAACCCCCTAGGCTTTACATGTTATGCAGGTGTATTGTACTTGCCAGTTCCTGCCTGGGCTACTTATTTTAACCTATTAAACATGCTGAGACCCAGCTGACCTTGGCTCCAATTAATAAGTCATGGTCATTTTTGGTCAGTTTGGTAAGCAGCTCCTACCAAGTAGAGTCTAGAAGCTAGAGATACAAGAGATACAAGAGATACATCATTACTTACCTAGGGTAGGTCACTTCTCCTTCTGGCATTTGCGACCGACGGACATTCTTCGGCTGGATTTAAAGGTAGCTCCGCATATTACCATCAACATTTGCATGCACCAGCGATACATGCAATCGCGCCTGTACGGCACGGCACAGTAAATAATAACTACATATATGTACTTGTAACTTGGTACTTCATACTTTACTTTTCAAATCTTCGTATCGGTAATAATTTTTGAACCTACACTTCGCATTTCGTATCATTTCGTACTATGTACGCATCTCGTACACATAACAGGATATTCCCTACCGTTAATGCCGTTTACTGTGACTGGCTACTAGTTACATGTAACATTCAAAGTCCGATTAATACACAATCTCCATATAAATTCCTAATGGAGTATGTCTTACCTCCATCACGACGCCACCAAGGGGTGTGAAATACTATGTACGGTAACTATCAATACTAACCTAACCTAGATATGTAGCTATATAAATAAGCCTTTGGTAACTCACGACTTCGAAAGAGGCATGGAATCTAGCCTCCCCTTACCTCTTTGAGGAGACGACTAGGTAAGACAAAGCTGACTGTCTTAAATGCTGTGTATTACAATTTACCAAGTTGAGCATAGCCTAGCCTGCCACCATCACCTACCACCTACCGTCTTTCTTCGGAGGCTTAGGCCTTCCCCCTTGTAGCTTACTGTGTGGTTGACATTGTGTAATTAAGCCCGGCACGATTGGAGGCTAGAGACCGGAAAACGCGGTAGTTTGAGAAATCCATAACCCGGCAGTATTCATTCCGACAGCTGGCCCTCCTCTGCCACACCCGGTGCCCCAAATCTGAATTTGCCGGCCCCGGCATCTCCGGTAATAATACTATTGGCCCGGATTGCTTCACCCGGTGTAGGTGTAACATGATGGACACAGGTTTATATTATTGATCAGACAGAACTGCTCCAACTCGATTTTACGTCGATATTTATTGCTCCTAAGAGGAATGCGGGCAGTGACATGTTAACTATATCGGTGTCTATATAGGCTTATACAGGTGTTTATTACTTTCGTTGCCCATCCGCCATAGCCCGCTCGCTCAAAATAGTCCCGCGGGAGATCATGTAATTGAAACTTACACGTAGGGAGGAGGCGATCCGAGAGCATCTAGGGATGGAGCCGCATGCGCCCAGCCCATGTATTTGTCATGCATCCATGACGCACTAAAAGCACAGCGGTTGATGTCCTGTCCACATCTTTAACCGTGACAAATTAAAGTGTTTTACGAAGAGGTTTGATGTTTATCATTTATGATTGCTTGGCCTCGCGCTTACGTATTTCATGCGTATAAATACTACTTACATAAACGCGGTTTGTTTACTTCAGACTTCAGTAGGCCCTTCTCCCTTCTGTTGTCCAATTCGCGAGCAAAAGTTATTTGAACAGAAGGTTATCATATATGCCTACCTACATGCGAGAGAGAGAAAAAGAAAAAAGAAAAATAGAAAATCTAATCGAGCTCAGCAGGGATCGAACCTGCAATCTTTAGAGAGTAGTGATTTCAACCGAAATCTAACGCCTTACCATTAGGCCATGAGCCCGGATGTTTCTGCTTGATGTTGTGAAAGTTTGTGCCCTAAAACTATACTATAACCGATGTTAGTGAAGCGGGCACTTTTTGGTAGATCGGGTCAGTCAGTGGGTCCTCTTCGGGAGGAGCCCCGATCTTTTCACGAGCACAATCTCTTCCGAGTCGGACGTGTGGGTACTCGCCTAGGTACGAGGTGCTAACTAGTTCTTTGGCAGGAGGTAGATGAACCCAAGTGCCCCCCTGTAGATCACCTCAAACTCCCCCCATTTTAGGCCTAGTGTCCCGCTATAAAGCCCACCCAGAATGGGGCTCGGTCACACGAAAATCCGGAATTTAGCTAGCTGTAATTGGCCACATGCTTTACAGGGGCCCACCTGATTATTTGAACTTTCGAGTCTTATTTTTTTGAGTTTTGCCTTTGCACCCAGGTACAAAGAAAACGGGCTGCAAAAAGCCCAAGCTTCAAACCTTCAATCAGCCCAAGCTGCCGCTTTAGTGCATCCTATATCATTGGAATCGCCTCAATTAGAGCTTCCAAACAATATATGTTTCAGATTAATGCGATATCTGAATCTGAAGTTATTTGAATTTAAAGATTAAGAAGCACCTGAAAAAAGATACATCTGTAATCGGTACCTTGATCACGTGATAGCCCTCGGCTAGCGTTAAAAGTGCTTACTTCATTCAACCCCGAATAACTTCGCAACCACTGGTCGCATTTCTTTGAACCATATATCATTTGGAAGCGCTAATTGAGGCGGTTCTAATGATACCGGTTGCATCAAGATGCGTCTATTGAAGGAAAAGTTATTAAGGATAGTATGTTAGAGGCTAGCTGGAGAGCCCGGACCAGCGCTATGTACTAGGGTGCGGATAAGCCTCCGATAGCAATTTATTTTTAATTAATTAATGATTAAATAAGAATCAATTAAAAATCAATTTATAATTAATTTGTAATTAATTATAAATTGATTATAAATTAATTAAATTAAAATTAAAATATATAAAATATTAAACTTAATAATTATTATAATTATCTTTTAAAGTTATGTTTATAATTAATTAATAATTAATTATGAATTTTTTGTTTTTGTAAAAATAAACCTTAAGTGACAAAAAGTTGAACCCAAGTGCCTAAAAAAGCAGTTAAGCCCAAGTGCCTGTCCGAATGAGGTATAGTCGTCGGCCCAAAATGGGGGGAGTTTGAGGTGATCAACAGGGGGGCACTTGGGTTCATGTACATCCTCGTTATTTGGGAGTTCAGTTCAGTTCAATCAAGACGGTGCCAGCGTGCACTCCTCCAGTTTCCTCCCTTACATAACTCCACAACATATACCCGCTCCGCATGAGAGGAGATAGTTTGGATAACGAGATAGGACTAATAGCTGTTCTTGTTACTCTATTCACTTTCCTTGCGTATCTAGTGTATGATGTGACTTGAACTGCATGCACTACCTACCACAATCACCTATCATTGGGAATCTTACATAGTACCTGCGATAGCTATAAATCCAATGACAAAATAGAGCAAATTACCTGCCTAAAAATTCAGAGAAATGGGATAAAAGGGGACGCACACCAACTCAAACCAATTACGTAATCCGATAACCCTGACTTTAAACCGTGATTCGACATTACTAGGTAGTAGGTACTGTGTATGCACCTAACTAATAGTTACCTATCATACGTGTGTAATGGAGCCAGCCGGAGCTAACGCTCGTCATCTCTACTACTGATGTACTATGAGGTAGTTACCTACTACCTAGTATGTAGGGCCCAAAAATGCGGAGGCCGAAACATTAAAATAAAAAGCACAAGTGGAGGCGGGCACGGCGAAACTTATCGGACCTCTCCAATTAGTTAAAGTACCTCAAACCCGCTCAACGCCTTCGAAATATTCCATGTTCCTGAATAAGCACGTGAAATTTAACCATCATACAAAATACGTAAAATAAGATAAAATAAAATAAAACAAACCACAACCATGGTCTACACAATCGTCGTGCACCTCCGCTCCAAGCCCGGCGCCGACACCATCGCCAAGCTGCACGCGAAGCTGAACGAGGCGTCCGCCGTGTACTCGCAGGACAAGGAGACATTATCGTGGTTTGTCAGTACGTTGCTCCCCCTTTCTTCTTCCCTCCCCTTCCTACCCCTTCCTCCCATTCCCGTCTCATCTCCCCCCCTTTCCCTCCCCCCCCAAAACCAAACTTGTAGGTGCTCACATACATAAACAGTGCAATCCGTCCACGACCCGCAAGACTTCACGATCGTGGAGCGGTACGAGAACGAGGGGAGCCAGAAGTACCACCTCTCGAACCCGTACTGGAAGACGTTCGATCCGTTCGTCGTGCCGCTTTTGGAAAAGCCGATGGATCTGCGGAGATTCGAGGAGCTGGTGCCTAAGGAGGGGGAGGAGGCTTTGTTGAAGTGAAATTTTATTTTTATTTATGGGATGGGAAAAGGGGAATTGGGGTGTTTGTGTAGGTAGGTGGTGAATCTGATGATTGCCTCACTATCGTCAATTACACGATATTCAAGTCAAGTCATAAATGCGCGGCTTGTGAGTTAATCACGTTACGTAGCAAAGCACTCATCTGGGTATTCTTATAGTTCGGATTATTCATGAAGCGGAATATCAGCTATATGTTGGCCCTGCTTTTATACACTTATATCCTGATATCCCGTGACCTCGGACCCCAATATCCCTTAACTATTCTTATGTCTTTTGTCCTTTAGGCATCTTCCTCTCCTCCAACTCCTCCAGATCCTTCTTCTTGTGGAAGTGAGGCGCAACCTCATTCAACCACTGCGGCTTGATGGGCATGCAGCTTCGCATGTACTCCTTGTTCGTCAACACCAGCTCATAATAGATCACCATCCTCTCCGGCGGCTCCGACTTCATCAGCACGGAGCTAGGGTGGATCCAGACCGTCGTGTTGTTCTTGACTGTTCGATAACTATCGCCACTGCGTTGTAACTTGGCAGCATTGGGGAAGAAACCTGCAGTGAGCGCTTTCTTGATGGGCTCGATGTTGGACGAGCCGCACGTGGACGGTGCAACCTCGACCCGCTCGCAAAGCTTGGCTAGCTGATCTCGAACATCTCGGGCCCGAGTTAGGGACCGCTGTTGCAGGAAGTTCTCGCGCGACCAAATAGGAGAGAAGTCACTCTCAACCCATTGGTTCCATATATTTAAAAGTGTTAGATGATCACCACCCTCCTTGACAGTAAACCGGTTTCGGGCACTATCGGCGTGGATCTTCTTGTCCTTGGGTCGGAAGAATAGAGCCGAGGCTTCACTCAACATCGCCACAATCGACAGAACTTCATCAACGCACTTGAACTTATCTGCAGCGAGCACTGCCTTGGCAAGCATCGGGTCTGTAGGGAATTCAGCCATTTGCCTGCCGACTTTTGTGAGCTCGCCCTTATGGTTAAGAGCTTGCAACGCAAAAAGTTGATTCAAAGCTCCAATCAGAGATTCAGTAGGGGGTGGATCCATGAACTCAAACTCAAGTAGCTGATTAATGCCAAGCGACTTTAGCAACAAGACGACACTGTTGAGATTTGTTCTTTGGATTTCGGGTGTAGTAGATTCATCCATCTCGTTCATGTAGGCAAACCTAGTATAGAGACGAAAGCATTTACCGGGACCAACACGGCCAGCACGTCCGCTGCGCTGATTCGCTGAGGCTCGGGAGCATGGGACAACGACGAGATTTGACATACCCGTCGCTGGATTATACACGTTCTCCTTCACATATCCCGGATCAATGACATATGTGATGCCATCGATTGTCAGACTGGTTTCAGCAATGTTCGTAGCCAGGACCACTTTGCGAGCGCCGTCGGGAGTGGGCTCGAAGATTTTGGACTGAAGCTCTGATGGCAAATTGGCATAGATAGGGCACACGAGTAATTCTTTTACTCGATTCCCCAGTTTCCTGGCAGTCTCTGTTAACTGTAATTCGGCGGCCTCGATCTCGTCTTGACCTGTTAAGAACACCAGAATATCCCCCTTTCCTTGGCTCGTGTGGATCTGGAAGATAGTCGTGATAGCTGCTGTCAAATAGTTCGCTTCTGGCGCTGGGGTGTAGTAGATATCGACGGGATACCTTCGTCCCGGAATATTGAAGATCGGAGCATCGTCGAAATATTTCGCAAATTTCTCGGCATTCATTGTAGCCGAAGAGATCAAAAGTTTTAAATCTGGTCGCTCTCTAGCTAGATCTTTGACCAAGGCTAGTAGGATATCCGTATGAACAGTCCGCTCGTGGGCCTCGTCGATCATCAAAGCTGAATAGCCGGAAAGGTCCGGTTCCGTCATGAATTCTCGGAGTAACATACCGTCGGTCATATACTTTAGGACAGTCTTGTCGCTAGTAGAGTCCTCGAATCGAATCGAATACCCAACCTCATTTCCGACCTTCACTCCCATTTCTTCTGCAACTCGAGCTGCTACACTCATAGCTGCAACTCTTCGAGGTTGTGTGCAACCAACTTTGAGGCCATTTTTGGTATAACCGGCCTCATGTAGGTATTGAGGTAATTGTGTAGTCTTTCCACTACCCGTCTCACCTACGAGAACAAGGATCTGGTATTGCTCGATAGCCGCGATAAACTCATCCCGGTATTTGTAGATAGGTAAACTCTTCCGAGTCTCCTGAATCGACAAGGCCTTCTTTTCGGCAGCTTCGATCTGTGCGTCCAGAAACCGTTGTTCCTGAGTTAATGCCTTTCCCTCGCCCGCTAATGTCGAGCCTAGATTCCATTGTATATACTGTTCTGGGTCTAGCACAGGGGCATAGTCTCCTTCATACTCTCTTTCCGCCCTGTTGATCTGGGCCTTGGCTTTTTGGGTTTGCTCTTTCTCCCATTCTTCATGTTCGGTCACGAATTTCTCTTGGCCATATTCGTCTCTTTCGACGTAGCGTTTGTACAAAGCCTCCTCTTTCCGCTTCCTATCGATCTTTCCCTTTTCTGTGATATAGTCCTCCGGCATGTAATATCCATCGCGATGATCATCAATCCGTAATCGTTCTTCGGCAAGGCGTAAAATTTCTCGATTCTTCGCAAACTCTGTCTTTTCGCGCTCCGACAAACGTACGCCACTGTTTAACTCTGCCGTTTCTTCTGCCACCTGTTTCCGTAGCAACGCTAACCTTTCCGTCTCTCTCTTCTTTAGGTAATCTTGCCTGGAACGCTCGCGCAAATCTGGCATAGCAGCTCGACTTGAGGAAAGTTCCTCAGCTAGCCGCTGGCGTTCTCTTTCAGCTTTACCCTCCGTCTTTGACTTTCCCCCGTCTCGTTCCTTGAGACGTTTGGAAAAAGCTTCTCTTTCGGCGATATCACGCGCCGTATCGGATTCAGCACCATCATTTTTGTCCTCATCCTCTTCATGCCTTGTTTTTACACGTTTAGGTAATTCCTTGGATTCGGGTTCCTCGTCGCGTCCATCCTCCGACGGGTCAGGCTCGCTTCCTGGTTCTTCATCGCCCCATCTATCATCAAAGTCTTTCTCGCCTTGCCTTCGTATTGATTTGGATTTGTGTTTGTATGTATCTGGGCGGGGCGATCGACTGCGACTCCGACTTCGAGTGCGATGCGACTTGCGATGGGAGTCGCGACGAGAGCTTGATTTTTCGTTTTCATCACGGCGTCGATGTTTTGATTTCTTCTCAACTTTCTGTGGACCGACTTCATCTACGTCCATAGGGACGAAGGCATATCGTTTGCCACTCATGGCTTGTTCGATTTTCGCGGTTCAGGGATGTCTAGTTGCAAAAAGGTCCAGGGTTTAGATGGTGATGGAGATGGTGCTGGTGTTGGGTACGAGAACGTGCTCTTGTATTCCCAAAATTCCTATGCTTCCCATGTCGGATATTGAGTTATGGTCAAAGACATATGAGACAAAGTCTTGATTAAAGATAGGAATAAAGTTGAGGGTTATTAATCTCGAGAATTCAAGGCTGATTTGGATGATAAAGAGGTCGTAGTTAATAATTTTGAGAGGCTGATGATGACTGTTAACTAATAGTTGATTGCCTTCCTTGGGTGATACTAAGTTGTTATGGCCAATCAAAGCTTAATTAGCTGCCAAGATATACCCACTATATAGAGTTACGGGTCTTATCTTATCATTATCCTGGTCTGGTGGTTTTTACCACGTTGACACGCTGGTATTTAGTTACTATTTTTCGAGTACAATTCGTTTGCAGGCGCTATAAATAATATGAAGTAGTGAAGTGACTTACATATACTTTAAAGCTTACAGGTGTTAAGGCTACCTAGAGATACCTATCTCTCATCTTCATCTTTATTCTCCTTTGCTCCCTTCTACCAACAAACTATATATTCCCAACATACCACCTTGGCCAATTCCTATGCTTCTCTTTTTGTATTCATGGGAAAGCTGTCCTTTAGCGTTACTTACAACTTGGTATCTTTTATCGGATTGGCCTTGATATAGAACCAACTTACATTTCTTTCCTTAATCACTAACGGGCTTTTACAAGCCGCCTATCTGGCAAGATGCTATTCCACTGGGCAACCTTTGGGTTGCTCGTAATCTTAGCACAACTTGTCTTCTGCGCCGAGGACTTTTATAAAGTACATTTAATCCCATTATGCGCCGTCGTATCTTTTTGCTAATTGTATCGTCAGATTCTTGGAATAGATCGCCAAGCGACGGACAAGCAAATCAAGTCCGCATATCGACAGCTTAGCAAGAAGTACCATCCAGATAAAAATCCGTAAGTCGCCAATACCAATTGCGCGTTGCAACAAAAACACAACTTCTTCTTAGCTACCACTAATACGCAATATGCAGAGGTAACCCGACAGCCAAGGATAAGTTCGTCGAAGTATCTGAGGCCTACGAAGCATTAATCGATCCAGAGTCGCGAAAGATATACGACCAATACGGACACGATGGCCTGAAGCAGCGCAGTCAAGGTGGCGGACACCACCACGACCCATTTGACCTGTTTAGTCGTTTCTTTGGCGGAGGTGGCCACTACCAAAGAGGACAGCCGCGCGGACATGACATTGAGGTCAAAATCGGTGTTGCTCTGCGCGATTTCTACAATGGCCGGGATACCGAGTTCCAATGGGAGAAACAGCAAATTTGCGAAGAATGCGACGGCACGGGCTCGGCTGATGGTGCCGTAGAGACCTGCGGCCACTGTGATGGACACGGAGTGCGCATCGTCAGGCACCAACTAGCGCCCGGCATGTTCCAACAGGTTCAGACCACGTGCGACGCCTGCGGTGGCCGTGGCAAGACGATCAAGCACAAGTGTCCGGTCTGCGGCGGTAATAGGGTTATTCGCAAGCCGACCACCGTCTCCCTCAAGATCGAGCGGGGCGCAGCACGGGATAGCAAGGTTGTCTACGAGAATGAGGCTGATGCAAGTCCCGACTGGATAGCTGGCGATCTCGTTGTTACCTTGACTGAAAAGGAGCCTGACATGGAAGGCGATAATCCGGACCATGTAGACGGCACCTTTTTCCGACGTAGGGGTAACGACTTATTCTGGCGAGAAGTACTATCCCTTAGAGAAGCCTGGATGGGCGATTGGTCGCGCAACGTTACGCATCTAGACGGCCATGTGGTGAGGCTAGGACGGAAGCGCGGCGAGATTGTGCAGCCCGGTCATGTTGAAACGGTCGAGCACGAAGGCATGCCTGTCTGGCACGAGGAAGGCGACTCTGTATACCACAAGTTCGAGTTCGGCAAGCTCTACGTCGAGTACGTCGTGGTGCTGCCGGACCAGATGGAGTCCGGGATGGAAAAGGAGTTCTGGGCCGTGTGGCAGAAGTGGAGGGGGAAGATGGGAGTAGACCTGCAAAAAGACAGCGGGAGACCGGAGGTGCCCATCCTGGCTACGGAAGAAGACGGCAAGGATGAGTTGTAATGATACCTACTACATACCAAGATTTACAGAGATGCAATGTATGAATGATATACCAGGAACTGAACACCTACTACCCCTACCCTGCTACCAACGATTCATGTACGTTATGTGCCCTACTAACCTAGGCTAGTACGTTTACCCATCTCGAACGGTGCAATTCACACAATATGCCCCCCCCCCCCCCCCCCTTGCCAGACTACCTAACCTAGGTTAGTATTAACTATGTATGTATCGCAATATCTCGGTACAAAAGCGTCACGGAAAGGTGGCGCAGCAACATGCCCTAGCCAACCACAACACCAGATGTCTCTCCTCGCGATATTCAGCTCCTACAGTACATAATAAAGGGGGGAGAGAAATCCAGGTATAAGTAGACCAAGCGTTAAAATGTGAAACATTGAGGTTTTGAAGATGGTAAAAGTGATGGTAGAGCGAGTTAGGTACCAGCTGGTATAAAAGTTGAAGCTATTCCAATGTTCCTCGCTAAGTGTGGCTGGCTGCGCTATTTTGCACCTAACACTTTGGGGGGTTTTTTTTTTTTTGAAGGTGCAAGTGGGTTTGGGTCTCTTGGGCTGCTGAACCCCAAAATCACCTGACACCTGACAAAAGTCCGAGATAGCTGGATGCGCATGTAATTGTACAGTAGCATACCTAAGGATGAGATGGCGGGGGGGGGCGCTATATATATATATATATATTTCCTACCTAGACATACCTGACCTACCTACCTGAGGATATGTGATATGTAATCAAATAGGTGAGTGAGACTCGGGGGGCCTCGGGTTATATATACCCAGGTAGTAGTGTCGCTATCTATAGGTATAAATTATCTACCTAAACCCAGGCAGACGCGCTGGTTTTGCTTTCCTTATATATTTCCCCCTTCCCATCTCGCACCTTGTTTCCCCTTTCCCTCCTCCTCCTTTCTACTCCCCCCCTAAATCAATCACCCACACACAAATTTTGTCCCTCCCCCCCCCCCCCCCCCTATTTTCCCTTTTCCAAGACACAACTCCCCTTAACCAACCCAAACTCAATCCCCCCTTTTCAACTCAATCCCAATCCCAATCCCAATCCCAATTCCCACCCCCCTTTTCCAATCCCTCCCCCCTTTCCAACCCGAAAAAAAAAAAAAGAAAAAAAAAAATGCCCACCCAACCACCCACCCTCCTAACCCGCACCGCCCTCGCCATCACCGGCCTCCTCGGCCCCTGGTCCTTCATGCTGCTCTCCCTCTCCTACCTGCCCCCCACCATCCTCCGCCTGCTCCAAGCCCAGCAGCCCCTCACCACCACTCTCCTCAGCCCCGCCCGCCTCCAAGAACTCTGGTTCAGCGAGTTCTGGAGCCGCGCCGCCGGGCCCGGGGTGCGCGGGGGGGCCGGGGACAAGGTTGTCCCGCTCCTGCAGGGGCGGACGAGCGGGGGAGCCGTTGTCGTTGAGGAGGAGGGAGGGGGGAAGGGGAAGGGGAAGGGGATCGGGGGCGTGGTGCTGGAGGTGGGTGCGGGCGCGGGGCTGTGGGTTGACGTTTACAAAGCTGTTGGGTGTCGGATTCAGGGGGTAGACGACGACGATGACTACGACGACGACGACGGCGATAATGAGGAGGAGGAGGAGGAGGGGGTGAGGAAGCGGAAGACGACCGGAGCAGCAGCAGCAGCAACAAGCGGCCGCATAACCCGCATCTACGGCGTCGAGCCCTCGCCCGGGCAGCACGCGCACCTGGCGCGCGCGATCGCCACCGCGGGCATGGAGGCCGTGTACCGCGTCGCGCCGGTGGGCATCGAGGATCTCGCCGACGGCACGAAGTGGGACGGGCGCGTGGAAAAGGGGTCCGTCGACTGCGTCGTCACCATCCTGTGCCTGTGCTCCATCCCCGAGCCGGAGCGGTGCGCCCGGGAGCTGTACGGGTATCTGAAGAAGGGCGGCAGGTGGTATGTGTATGAGCATGTGCGCTGCGGGCATAGCTGGTACATGCGGGCGTATCAGCGTGAGTTTGCTTACACACCCGTCCAATCGTGCCCCTAACCCCAATCCCCCCAACCCCCCCAACAGACTTTTCCATTTTTTTCCATTTTTCCTTCAAGAAAAAGAAAAAAAAACGAGACTAATTCATTGCACCCCCCTAGGCTTCGTAAACCTCTTCTGGCCCTTCTTCCTCGGCGGCTGCCAGCTGACGCGGCCCACGGAAGCCACCATCCGCGCCGCCGGCCCCTGGGCCGAGATCGACGTCGGACAGCCCGTTGCCGAGCCGTGGTTTCAGGTTGTCCCGCATGTTATGGGGGTCTTTACGAAATAGATGTCAGTTGCCTTTATGTTAGGTACCTACAGAATTGTAAGGATTGGTAGTGAGGGAGGGGGGGTTGCTTTATTGTTGAGCTGAAATATACTAGGTGTCTGGAAGGAGGTACCGAGTAAAGAATGAGTGGTGGTTTCTCATTTGTCGTTTGTGTGGTTGAGAACGTTGGGTATGGTGAAGAGTACCAGCTATGAGTTAGTGAGTTGTGATAACCCATCGTGATGAAGAGTATGATATGATATATGAACCTGGTCATAGGGTGTAATTTTCATATCACATTGATGATCACACAAAGACTTAAAGTTAAAAATTGATAATTGTCATCAATTCGTGCCAACTAATAGGTGAGTAAGTTGGTACCTAGGTATATTTATGAAACCGTTTTCATCCCGTCATTACCGAACCCAATAATATCCCATTCCGTTCCTTATATGCCCCTGTGTCTCTCTTGATGAGTGCCAACACTGTTCCTCTGATCACGCTGATGTGTATGATCATCGTGCTCGATTAGGGGCTCGCCAACATGGCGGTGCATGACAGAGGGGGGTACCTGTGCCGCATCTGTAGGGTCCTTGGTAATATGGTTTCCACTTCGTTTATCGTTAATACATGAAATTGTGGAAGCTGGACATGGCCCGAGGTTTGGCCATGATGGCGACTTACGATCGATGGGCAGTGCCGTCAGCTGTCTTTGTGTCTACTCTGGGGTCGAGCTTGTTCAGCAAGTTGCTCTTGTGGACGGGGCCAGATGAAGTATCATGAACACCTGATGAACCAAGTCCCGCTGTACCGTGTGTACCGGTCGTACCGTGGGTGCCAGTGGTTCCGTGGGTACCTGTTGTACCGTAGGTTCCGGCCGTGTTGTGGGTGCCGGCCGTGTTGTGAAGGCCGCTTGTGCCATGAGTGCCGGTGGTGCTGTGGTTTCCAGTGGTGTCATAAGCACCCGTCGTACCGTGTGTGCCTGTTGTGCCAGGGATGCCACTTGTGCCGTGAGTACCGGTAGCACCATGGGTGCCATGAGTTCCAGTCACGCCGTGAGTGCCAGTCGCTCCATGTGTACCGTGAGTACCGGGAATACCAGACGAGTTACCAAATCCGGCGCCAGTTGATCCACCGTGGGATGAGATAGGAATGCCATGAGCATCGGTGGCAGAGCCGTATCCAGCTCCGTTATGGCCAGTAGTATGTCCCGTGGTATGTCCCGTGGTATGTCCCGTGGTATGTCCCGTAGTGCCAGCAGGGTTGTAGCCGGCGCCTGTGGTTCCGGCGGTGCCGGAGCTTCCGTATGTGTTTCCGACAGTGCGAGAAGCGTCACGGTCGGAGTCGACACGAGGGTCAGCAGCGTTAGCTATCCGAGAGTTGTGAGGGCCAGCAACACCTTCTGGGCCGCTACCGCCATAGTCGCCGGCTGTATTGCCGGTGTAGCGACCATCTCTATCGGAATCGATTCTGGGGTCTACTTTGTTCGCTAAGTCTGATCGGTGAGGCCCAGAGGTTGTCTGACCAGTGGTACCGGCATGGCCGGCGGTACCGGAGTGGCCGATGGCGCCGGTATGGCCTGTTGTGCCGGTGTGAGTGGTGGGGCCAGTGTGGCCGGTAGTGCCAGGGTGGCCGGTGCCAGCATGTGTGTAGTTGTCATTGGCTGTGTATGCGTGGTTGCCGCCTACAGTCGTGCCTGGTGCGGCACGGTGGTCACCTAAATCAAGGTTAGCTTCAACAATGTGTAAAAGGACGGCATGGGAGGAACATACGATCACTGTCCACTCTGGGGTCTACTGTGTTGCCAACGCGGCCGTGGGGGCCATGAGTACCTTCGGGGGCACCCTGGTTTGTGTTGTGTGTGGTAGATGAGCTGTGGTCACCAGAGACGGCTTCCTTGACTTTGTTGATAATACTAGACATGATGAATTATTGTTGATATTCTTTGTTGATAAAATAGTTTGCTTTGTAGGGTATATGATGATTGTTGTAGGTTATGTAGTTGTTTGATGATGGTAATAATGAGTAAATCGAAATATTCAACCAAACTGAGACCCCGAAGGATAAGTCTTATATAACAACGAGAAGCAAGCCATCAGTAGTTGTGTTTGTCCCCGTATCCAGCGTCCCCCTTCGATCTGCCCCGGTATGTCATCATCGACAATCTCGATCAAGTGCTACGGGCGTTTGTTGCCAATATTTCTAGCTTCCGAAGGTTGGTTGGGTTGAGTTTCACGCCCAATCACCAAGAGCTACGGGGAGGATTTGGCTGTGTACGAGCTACTCTTACTTCATACATCGTCATCCGCCCCTGATTAGGGAAGCATGATCCTTGCGGATTACGCTTGTCAAGACTTCCCGGTACACCTGTTCCGGCCAATATCTAGATTCAAGCACTACCAGGGCTCTAGCTTAACTTGAGGAGCCTTTGTCTGTGGCTATCCGGGCTCTCTACCATATGAGGGATATGAGGTACATGTAGGTAGCAAACCAAGTTTGTTCAACATGGTCGAAAGAGTGCAGTGATGTGGCTGAAATACTTGCGTCATAGAGCTTTGGGTTGGATTCGGGATACCTAAATGTAGCATTATTGAGTGAATATCGAAGAACATTGAACAAGATGTCGTGACAGCCACCTCCACATTAGATACCGATGGATAGGTACACATTACATCTACATATGTAGGGCAATAAGTTGAAACACAAATGATCCTTGTGACTTCAACATGTGAGGTATTAGGTACCTACCCTACGTACATACAGCAGACTGCAGTTGAACTTTGTTCAATGTTGTACTATGTAACTAGCCAGGTACTAAAGTTAGAAATTTCCCGATAACTAGACTCGGCGCCGCATATCCGAGGTACCCTACGCGGCTACGCCATTTCTTAGTGGAATAACTGGAGCTAACCTCAGTGCTGGAAGTTTCAATCTTCAGAGTTGAAAGAACAACTTCAAGGTTCAAGGTTCTAAACGTCGATGTGATGTTAAAAACTGTGGCTAGTGGTACGTCACACCCCCGGGCCCCCTCTCGAGTCTCAATGTTATTGGCAACTACACAATCACCGCCACAACGCCTCATCATGGATCTAGCTATTTTCCCCTGATCGGCCCCACTGATGCTGTCATAGACTTCCCTCTTACCAACTTTCTCTTTCTCTCGTGTAACTACCTGCCTACATATGAGGTACATACTACATGCAGGCGCAAAGAACAACATGTATCACAAAAAAGAGCTGAGGTTTTTTACCCAGGTCAACATCATTGGTCCCTCTAACTTTCTCGGTTGCATAACATATCATCGATGTCTGTCATATAATCAATACGTTACCATCGAACACATGCGGGCCGGAGGAAACTGTCGTGCATCTTACATCAGCTGAGGGAGGGGGGGCTGAACGGGAATGATGCTATGTACCAAGATAATCTTCGAGAGGAGGGGTTAAGCAGGCCGAGTTGTGTTGTTGTCACGAGTTTTTCGTGACGAGCTTTTTTTTTCTATGGAACGTTCGGTAGAAGCCAATCAAGCCAGCACGCAAGGGAGACTATGCGCAAGCAAATATAGGTCCCGATACTATAATAATATCGCGGCTTTGTTTTAGAGCGTCATGGTTCATGTAGTTCTCCATCGATATAGCCCTTTATACCTAGGTACGTACATACCTACACATCTAGATGTACGTCATGTCTTGGAAGTATCAGAGAGAGCATGTATTGTAAGCGCTGATGCTCAACACCAATTACGCCATAAGCTACGGGAAAGACATTTTACTCAATCACGAGGCTAGATAGATATTTTTAGGGGAGAATCAAAATTTCATTACTAAGTATAGATTACTAGATAGGCAATAAGGGTATCCTTCATTTTCCTCTCATAATGTTGTGGTTTCGTTTAGGGGGCTCCGGTAGCCCAATGGGTATCGTGTAGGCAACACCAACACCGCCAAAAAGAATCAAATCATAACCAATGTTGCTGTTGCTATTCATAAATCGTCGTAAGTATTGGGGTAAAGAAAAATTCGGCGCCTAGGGTATTGGGGGGAGGGGTTGAGCAAGTGATAAATAAAGTAAAGATCGAGAGGCTAGTTAAGGAACGCGTATATCGGTTTGTCATGAAATATGAGGCAAGCCGTCAAATTTGATTATTTTCTGGCTTTTTCTCTAGACGCGCGATCTGTTCCAGCGGCGACGGTAGGAACGGGCTTCGTGGTCACGAACCCAGACGATGCCGACGATGGCCGACACGAGCCAGCAGATAGCGGATAGGAAGGCGAAGGCGATGACGGCCTTCCATCGGCCGCACTGGTCTCCGCGGATAGAAACATCGCCCCAGTAAAAGACGTATCCGCACGCGCCGTCAAGGTACTAACGGGTGAGGCGAAGGTTAGCGCTGAAAAAATTCTCCGAAGTGGGTATTTAAAGGACTTTGCGGAGGAGGACGACTTACATTGACTAGTAGACCGAAGACGACAAACCAGCAGATGGAGATGATGATGTCGACGGGCCAGTGGACGAAGCTGCCCGAGAAGGGGAAGAGCCAGATGATGGCGAGGAAGATGGCGATACCCGCTACCACTTCGGTATAGATAAAGCGGCCGTGGTCCCAGCTATCTGTATGTCTCACAGCGTGGAGATATTGCCCGTTGATCCCGGCGACGATGGCGGCGAACGCTAGCTCCGCCAGCCGGAGGATCATGGCAAATATGTCCGTCAAGATCATTTTGATTTATTTATATCGATGTTTGATTTAGTATTATTTTTTAGTTGATGGGGCGAATGGTGTACTGGTTACACACTCAGCGAAGTTATGGTTAGTAGTTAAATAAAGAAATCGAAATCAAGAGGATCACTGGGTAGGTAATCAGTATTTATCTGCCGTTCGAGCAAGGTATCTCCGGATCAAAGCTTAAGGCGATGACGCTGACTCTGGTGCCCAAGCCAACAACGACAATGTGATATCAAGTTACCTAACCTTGACAGATTTAGTCACATCCCCAAGGGCTGCCTCCCGGCACGCACACCCATAATCACGACAAATCAGAGAGTCCCTGTTAAGTTAAGCATTTTGCAAGTTTGTAAAATAACCCGGTTGCTTTTCTAAAACCCTTGCTGTAGATCGAGCTTTCACCCCAGCATCTAACCCACATCCTACCTTGAAACCTTGCTATGAGCCAATACGGTTGACGAAGAGGCAAATAGGTCACGCGGTATGCTTTGACGAACCCCGGGTCTTTCGAGAAGGATATGGAAAGACGTGGCCAATGTAGAACGCGTGTTGCGTTGTCAGGCTATGCAGAGGCGTCACTCCATTCGCTAGCAGTCGCTAAATGAGGTCATGCTGAAAACTGGAGCATTGAAAGTAACTTACTTGCATAGCCTATCCGTGGCTTGTGTGTGCTTACGTACAGCGCGTTGGGGCTTAGCCGAGCTAAACCTGTTTAGGGCTGAGATCCTGTTTTACATAAGCCACCACTGCAGGATCCATTTTTAATGAAGCATGACTGCGGCTTGCATTTATACCTGTCTGTCTCTCAATTCTGTGCAATCTAACTAAAACCTCTACTCAGCTCTTTGACAGTCCTAACGGCTGAGACATTTAGATCATACCGGTTCTCTTTCAAAGACTTTTTGTGTAAGCACTGATGTGCTCGATCAGGGTATTCACATGACTACCCCACCACATTTTGATGCCTTCGAATCTCTCCCTCTCGCATCATAGCTCCAAATGTCGTGTAGCACGTTATGGCCAGACATCCCAAGTCATCAGCTACCTGCTAGATATCCTCAAGACGGATTTGATCTCAATCCAGGCCCGAAGAAGCTAACTGGCGCACGGACACCTGAAGACTTTGAGGCTCCGAAAGGTGTCGCTTTGAAGGATATCACGTGATATGGCTCACTTATTGTTCCCCCTTTTCAACCACCCCGCTCCGGAGATGCATATACTGCGGGATCAATTCTTTCTTGATTTCCTCGAGTTGAAGCCAATTATGCTGGTCTTTTCCCATACAGTCTACATATGGAGTAGTCTGCACAGGGATTCAAACTGCAATCTTGAAAATAATCTTACGTATTGTAATAGCCGATCCTCGTTATCGTTCACGGTGAACTCAATATTATCTTCCAAGACACTCCTAAATTCACAAATAATGGGATTGGGTTCACAGGTGTCAATTCAGCACAGCTTGTAGAAGATCGTTCATCAAAATCGTAAATGCTCACTCAATGTGGCAGTATGTAAATTTCTACCTAACCAGGCATGCTTCCCCCTGCCTTCAGGGGGGTTAATTATCCGTAACATATTTTTTTGAACGATGTCAACCAGCTAACCAGCTGAAGAAGACCACTTTTTATAGTTAGCCAAGGGAATTTCGCTTGGTATCAACTATTTGATGCTAGACCTCCACCAGGTCAGTTAGTTATCGAGCTTGCTGCATTCAGCAGTGCCATTAGAGATGCTTGGACAACATCTTCGTGAATACCGACTCCCCACACTGCTTTTTGTTTGCTACCACCTGTAGTGCATTCTATGTACGTTGCGGCCTTCACATTAGATCCTTCTCCGATGGCATGTTCTTTGTAATCCGCAACGTCAAGGTCAATTCCTTGAGATATGTTTAGGGCATTCGCTAGAGATGAGATGGGACCATTTCCGGAACCTTTCATATGATACTCTTGGCCATCAATGGCAATAACGCCCTTGAACATACGCTTCAGGTCCCTCGATGACTGAACCTGGCCATTCGGGCGTTCTGGTGATGAGGATCGATCAGCTGAAATATCGTAATCGACAAGCTCGAATCGCGGATTCGGCCGTAGATAAGTCTCTTTGAAGAGATCGACAATCTCCGTCGGTTTCAGCTCGCGTGAAACCTGATCAGCTTCCTTTTGGACTATTTTCGAGAAGGCTACTTGTAAGCCACGTGGAAGGTCGAGATGAAGAGAGCGTAAGATGATCCATGCTGCACCACCTTTTCCAGACTGAGAGTTCACACGTATGATTGCTTCATAAGTACGCCCAATATCGGCCGGGTCGAGTGGGAGGTATGGAACCCGCCAGAAATCTTCGTGTTTTGCTTGAGATGCTTCGCGAGCACTGAATCCTTTCTTGATCGCGTCTTGGTGTGATCCGCTAAAGGCGCAAACAACAAGTTGGCCACCTATCAGAGCAGTGTCAGAGAAGGGCACATAGAGAAAAAAAAAGATGCTCCAATGGAGAGAAGCACTTACCATAGGGGGCCCGGGGATGTATTGGTATCTTGTTGCTTTTCTCTACGAGATCGATAACCTTCGTGATGTCCGACTTAAGACAACAGTCAAGTTAGTATATAGTTATCAAGAACAAGCAGTTCTCTAATTTTACGTACGAAGTTGATCCCTGGATGAATTCCTTGTGTATATAGATTGAGCGCCAGAGTGACAAGGTCGACATTGCCAGTTCTTTCTCCGTTACCAAATAGAGTACCTTCTACTCGGTCGGCCTAACATAGAGTTAGTATATCACTTTGAATAGGCGAGACTTTATACTAACCCCTGCCATTTGGGCCAACTCTGCAGCTGCTACAGCACACCCCCGATCATTGTGAGGATGGAGAGATACACAAATCTTCTCTCGTTCCGAGATATTGGTGCAAAAGTACTCGATCTGGTCGGCGTAGACATTAGGCGTTGCTAGCTCGACTGTCGCGGGAAGGTTGAATATGATGGGATTATGAACACTGGGCTCCCAGGCGGCCTTAACGGCCTCACAGACCTCTAGAGCAAAGTCCATGTCTAAAGGTAAGACATATATTAGTATAGCCCAATTCCCATTATGAGTCACACATACTGGAATCTGTGAAGGTCTCGGGCGAGAACTCAAAGGCCCACTCCGTATCAGCGAAGCTCGGGTCGTCCTTGGTCAAGCTGCGCGCAAGCACCGTGCATTCAACTGCCAATGCCTTCGTTTGCTCATTGGTCATATTGAAGACGATCTGCTGGAAGCATGGCGATGTAGCAAGGTAGAGATGGAGAATCGCCTTCTTGGCACCCTTTAGGGACTCAACTGTACGACGAATAAGTTCAGGGCGGCATGGCGAAAGCACTTGTATCCAAACATCGTCAGGGACTGCCTTAGGCGTGGTAATAAGTCGTCGTACAAAGTCGAAATCGGTGTCACTCGCAGACGGGAAAGATACTTCGATTTCTTTGTAACCCTGGTTTGGAGTTAGGTAATTGGGAATATAATTATTTAGTTATTAAATGTTCAACAATGATTTTACCTACCAATTCTACGAGCATTTGAAAGTAAGTCCATTTTTGGTCACTGTTCATTGGGTCTACTAGAGATTGGTTTCCCTAGTGTTGTTATTAGCATATTAGTAGCAGGGAGGTATCCGTTACAGGAGGTAGCCCTCACGTCGCGCAAATCAGTGGACAGCCATCTTGGAGGCTTTTCGATGGTTTTCGAAGGCCATTGGCGATTTGGTAGAGAGAGAGGTGGAAAGGGACGATATTTCGTGGAACTGAGGTAAAGGGTTAAGTTAAAATGATTCCATTGAGATCAGGTTCTATAAGGTAGATTTAGAGGTTTGGTTTTACATACGGATCTTTGAGCATCGGCATCTTGATTATAAGATTTGAAGAGTCACAATAAAGAAGGAGAGAGGGGGGGAATGAAGTAATAAGTAGTAATACATAGGGGAGTCATAGTAGTAGCGTGGCAAGGTGCACATGTGATTGTAAAAGGGTTTTTTTTTAAAAAAGAAGAAAAAAAAGAACCACCCCTCATAAGTGGAGAGCTAAGCTTTGTGTGAAGGTTATTATCGGATAAAGTGAACAAGGATTTAAAGTGCAGTCACTTAAGTACCTATATAGGTTAGTTGAAAAGCCGTTTGTAGTTAATGTAATGTATATACTACTACTAGTATTTTATATTTGAATACTAGGTACCGACATAGGAATTTGGTAGGTATATCTTGAAGAATGCTGCCGCGAATCGTGAAACATTTGCCGACTCTACCTACTTCGTACTATTCCAATGAGACATTCTATCAGCATCAGCGTAAGGAAAAACATAGTTGGTGGATACGGAAAACGTAAAAAGGTCTGATGCTGTTAATCGATAAATCCAACTGTCTCATGAAAATCCGACATATTATGACGAGCTGCGGGCCAAGCAGCAAATTTCAACCTATAGCAAATGAGGGAAGTGTCATAATACTCGCAGATCAGCTTGACTCATATGAGGCTAAATGCCCATACAGATATCGGGGCCCCGGATATCGTACTCACTGTAAACAGCTTATACTTACTTAGGCAGAGATCAGCACGCTGTACATAAAGTTGACTATCAGTAAAGATACTTCTATCGGTGCCAGAAACAACTTCCAATCGATGAGCATGAGAAGCATGAAGAGCACGTGGCCAAATGTACCTACATCAAATTCTACCTACTACCAATGTGAAAAAAAGTGTATAACGGGAGATTGATAGACTGCTCACAGACTGACATGTTCTTTTTATCGATGCTATCACTGTCAGATCATTTTTGATAATGCCCTAACTTAGAGATGACTATGTTGTTGATATCCGAGAGTGGGGGTCACGTGTGACTCATGTGGGCAGCGACACAAGAATCCCCTCTATCCCTCCGATGACAGTACCGATGACAGTACCGTCATATCCCGCTCTCCGAGGAGAAATTTGCTGTACGCGATATCGGTAGATGTGGCTGGCTAAACCCTCTAGGTGCCAAAATTCCTAATCCACAAGTCAATACTAGGTAGATAGTCTAAGAATCTAACTCACATGGATCTAACCTAAACACATCTGAGATAGGGGCTCTAATGTTCGGAGAAGGAGGCTGGTACGTTTTACCAACAATAACCCACGATCAAGCATAAAAACAAGCCCTGTATACACGTAACGCAAACTGTTTACAACTCGATAACAATTATCACCAAATTCTACACTGGCCTCAACGAAATCGAAGCCCAAAGCAACGGTTCAAGACAACATGGTAAGCTAAATAGCTTGAGGCCTATCTACCTAAGCAAGTAAAGAGAATGGAAATTTTGACGCCTGGGTTAAATGGTCAGGGGCTGATTGCGACCGGAAGCGTGTGTACGTCGGATTTTATTATGTTAGCTATGAGCAATTGACGCCGCTTCGATCATATTACGTATATTCTCCTTCCCCATAGTAGGTTAGGTCAAAGTTGGAGAGAGTTTTGCTTCGGATCTAATAAGGCTCGAACTGAATTGGCGAAAGCGCGTGACTGATATGGTCCCATTACTACAGCAAATATGTATCCAAGAATCTCTCAGTATTAATATGCAATATGAAAGAGAAAATATCGAAAATCTTTCTAGATATCTGGTTGTATTACAAGAGTCTTTCCTCGAATACTCGAGGACGGCTCGTAGTTAAACAACCTATTAAGTGGTACAAAAAAATAAGCCTCTAACTCCATGGTTAGCTCAAAATAGGAGCAGCCAGTCTTAAACTTCGGGTCACACACGGAATAGGGGCTGCCATTCTCAGATCTCAAGACTTCAATTCTTGGAGGTCTCTAGGCTAAATTTCTACCTAGGCACATAGGTGTTGCTTGCTTTGAGACTCGAAACTTGGAAGGAAAGAACGTAGCCCTGGTTCTTACAAATGACTCCATAAACTACACAAGCATCCGTGATCTGAGTACCTAACCTAGGCGAACCACCCGTATATATCTGATAATAGCTAGGTACCTAGGTAGGTATTTATAACCAGTTAGTTGTACTTCCTCCATACCTACAAAGTGGACTCCCAAGTGCAGTTTCGACATTGCTTGTCCCATCTTGGATGCTACAAGGCACATCTACAAAGTCAATATTCACAACCTGTCCAACTGTTTACTCCTTTGGCCACCTACCTCTGAGGAAGACCACAAAAGATTGAGCTTGTGCTTGGCCACAATGCCCCCCATCTGTACCTGAGCAACTTCCATTCAGTGGCTATAATGGTAGTAGGTCTTTAAACCAGCGCAAATCTGAGCATATCAAATCAAGAGCATGATTAAATAGACTGCTTGTATCCATGTACCCTCCACAACCATTCATCTTCACTGATCTCATTCCGTAACTCAGGCTACAATACGGAAGAGCAAAGTTTGTGTATGTACTTAACACCTATCTACCTACATACCTAGCTCTCTCCTTCACACACACACTCTTCTCTTCCATCAAATTACAAATTACCTACCCACACTGTCCAAGTCTTTCCCCTCTGCCACAGAATAAACACCACCAAGAATCGAAGCTAGCAGCAATTCCAAGCTTTCCATCTTGAACCTCTTGTTTTCCATGACACTCAGCTTGTTTCTTGCCAAACATCTACCCCGACTCGAACAGCTACCACCACTTCGAACTTGATCATTTCTCACTTCTCACTTCTCATTCCTCGTTCCACCTTACAATACAGTCGAGCAGAACAATCTTCCTTAAACTATACCTTACCATCCCATACCACCACTCAACATAATCCTGACCTTTCCCCTTCCAACACGCGTCACTTCCCATCTCATTCTACGCTGGTACCTACCAAGCAAACCCTCCCCAAGATGGCGACGGAGCCCGTCTGCATCGACAACGACGCGACCTTCTATCCCTTTGGAAACACGCCGGCCGTCAGCCTCACCCAGGCGATGCCGCCGAATGTAAAGGCCGATATCTTGCTCCTAGGCTGTGGCGATCTGCGTCATGTCTTATTTACGAACCATGTTGATGGTGGTAAGTTTTCTACTCTACTCTACTCACTCACTTACTTGGTTGAACGAGAAAGGAAGCGATGAGAGCGATGAAAGTGAAATAAGTGAACAGTGTGAGCTAACTAGGAGTACCTAGGTCGGGAAATGGACATCACTTGCTCTGATTCTCAGAGTGCTATCATAGGTAAGTTGAGACTTATTACTGAACATCCATCCACACACATACACCCACCCATACCAACAACCATCACATGATAACAGTTATGCGTGATTTCATGATTAACGTACTAACTCCCCCCGCAGCCCGCAACATCCTCCTCCTAACCCTCATCCTCGACAACGACCCGCAGAAGAACGCGCACATGTGGAGCCTCTACTTCCACATCTACATCGACTACTTCGCGTACCTCGTCCTGCGCTTGCAAGCCGTGAAGCTCTTCAACCTCGCCGCGAACATGGAGACCTGGACGCAGGGGCCCTATAGCTCCATCATCCGCTTCGTCGACAACGGCTCGCTCGCCGAGGCGCGGCAGATGTTCGAGTTCTACGGAAAGGACCGCGCGAGCTTCGAGCTCGTGCGCTTGCACCACCGCCTCGAGGCCGTCATGGACAAGGCGAAGACGATGAACTTTGGCCTCTATCTTTCCACGTACTGCGGCGTCCGCTCCGCGTTCCCGGCGGCGGTCGATAGCGGGGAGTTCCGCGACGCGCTGCAGAAGCTGCACATACATTACTGGCGGAACGGAGGCCTGAGTCTGCTCGACGACAACGAGAGCATGCGGTTTCCGAACACCATGTTCCTAAGCTTCCACGAGAAGCCGTTCGTCCACCCGGCCGCGAACCCGCTTCTGGGATTTCATCTCGCCTTGGCCTGCGGCCCCATCGGACCTTTATTCGATTCGACTAGATACCTCTGTCTGCGCGAAAGACTCGTCGTCGCAGCCAGGAGCGAGTTCCACTCCTGGGTAGAATCGTACCGCAAGGAGACGACGAAGATAACCCTCCGCTTCTGCATCGCCGACCCGGTGCCCCTCGCGCACACACTGAAGAATCTCCAAGTCTCGAAGACCCGTTCCGCCAACTGGTACCGGAAGCAATTTTACCCGGAGCACCTGATCCTCGATGGGCCCGACTACCAAGACCGCACCGCCCCTTTAGCATTCGACGTGATCGATACGGCGAGTCTCTGCGACGATATGGGCCCGCTAGTTCTATTATCCGCCGTCTCGCCCCTCTTGCGACACGAGGTATCCTCGACGCTCTACACGGAGCGCCTTAAGCCGCGCTTCATAACCGAATGGCCGACGCTCCTCAAGATGCTCAACGGTAATTTCAGCGCCGTTACCATGCTTCTCGGACTGCACCCCGCCGAGTTCTGGACGGGAGTATCGCCTCTTTCTTCCGGCGAGGAGGCTGTCCTTGGTATCCGCATGGGCGCCTCGCATGGTAATCAGGCAGAGCAGACGCGCAACACTCTTGGCCACCTGCGAATCAGCTGGAAGCGCCCGGTCTGCTTGCAGGGACAGGCAGGCCCCAGCATCGGATTGATGCCTATCGAATTCGACCCGAAGGAGCTGGCCGGCGTGCTCGGCCTGGTATACAAGCATATGTTCCTCGAAGACAGGCTTAATGAGGGCAGAAAGGACCCCTCAGGCCCTGCTGTGATGTGGCATCACGGACTTAGTTTCGTCGCATTCCTCCGCCTCGTCCAGACGCGTGTCGAAACTGACTGGAACGCCATGATGTGCCATCTCCTAGACTACATCAAGAGCCACAAGCCGGACAGAGGTGGCGATAAGAAGTACCAGCCAGAGATATTCAGCTACCTCCAGATCCTGGATGTATTCCGAGGTCTCGAACTAGAGACCCATTTGAAGGAGTGGCTGGCCCGATGGTGGCATCGCGAGTTAGTCCACCACAATCACCCACCGCCGCCGAGCCCACCACAATCGAAACTGGCAGACTGGAAGAACATCCCTCCCGTAGTCTGTGTTACCATAATGATCAATCATTATATCTTCAAGGACTTTCATAAGAGAGGCGGAAAATGGGCTTTCAGACCGAGTATCAACTGCAACTTGCGCAGTGTGCCGTACGATACCGCGTTCCCTGCTTGCCAGATTATGCGCGGCGAACACACTACCAAAGGACGCCGAAACACTCATGCGTTCAAGATTCATGTATTTGAGGTGGATGGCAAAGCAGACCCGAAATCGCCATGGTTCGTTTCTTTCTACGTCCCGTCAGTTCTCCTGCTCGAAGAGCCAGATAATAGCAAGGTTTGCCTTACGATTCACCAAGATGTGGTCGTCAGTGATGGTCGAGTGAAGCTAAACCAGGCGGAGGTGTTTGGGGGTCGCTTGTGTAACCACAAGAATGTCTTCATCACCCGCTACGCTCCAGGCCAGGCTGGCTTCCCGAAAGTCCCCGGCTTCGGTCCGGACGATCTAGCAGGCCCGGACGAGATGAACCTGGGCGCGGAGACATTTTTCAGCGCGGGATTTAATCCCCCGACTAGCCAGGTGATTACCGTGGTTGGCCAAATATACCCAGATCGCCTTCAGTTTCGCCGTAAATCCAAAATTGTGTCGGGGCCTGGAAAGAAACTGCAGTGGAAGTCGGCGGGGCCCTGGCAAGTTAATATTGAGGATGAGAATATGTCGGTGCCCTTTACTTTGCATTACCCCATCCCCGTGGTGCCAACCCCTACTGGATCGTTGGATGAGAATGCGCCAGAAATGAGTGTTCCCGCAATAGCCGGCAAGACGGGTGATCGGATTTACCCGATTTATCTTCCATGTGGAGAGCCGGTCATTTGGAACCTCCCATACCTGAACCTAGAGAAGTGTCCGATTATTGACACCCTGCAAAGTGAGAAGGTAATATGGCTGAAATGTCACTTCCTCTCCGCAACATCAGATGTGGAGTATTTGATGCTTCAGCCGCGTTCGCCGAAACCCTCAACCTTCGATGACGCCTACAGAAACTACAAAGAGTCAATCTATCTGATTTTTATGCGCTATGTCGGCCACATGGGTACTCGACCCCGTGTGATAGTCATCCGCGACAAGAATGATGATCTCCAACTCATCATCATGCCTTCGAGTCTGCGATTGGACCTCTCCAACCGCTCTGCAGTGCTGGACTGTGCTATTATCTCGTGCCACCCTAAATTTGAAAGCGAGAACCAGAACTTCCTCCAAGGGGATATTTGGAAGAACGTGTATTCGACCTCAGCGAGTGATGAGGAGATAGCGATGTGGCAGAAAGCCGTCCCCGCCTTTGTCGAGCGCTGCCGCACGTGGTCCCACGAACCAAACGTCTGCGAGTATTATCAACGCAAAGAGGTGCCCGTCTCGAGAGACGAGCAGAAAAAGCCACACTGTTCCTGCGGTGATGGCAAGTTCCCTCCAGGATTCTTAGAGGACGTGGACCACTGGGACAAGGTCTCTCCATTTGCTGTGCGCGCAGCAATATCATCCCCCTTTTGGGCCCCATCTGTGGCCGACTGTCGCTCGATCGTTGCGAATGAAGTTGATTCCAAAGCAATTTCCAAAACAGATGGAGAAATTTGAGTGAACAGATTGGTGGCAAGGGGACGATGAATGTGAGTGTGTATGAGCGGTAGCCAAACTACATCTAATGTTTGAAGGAGGGTTTAGAGGTTTAGAGATAGATGAATAATTGGCAAGCTGGTAGTGGGCTACACATGACTGGCTCCAATGAATTGGTCGAAGCTCGAATAAGTGAAAGATGGTACACGAAAGGGGCTAGGAGATGAATGTATCTTTGAAGGAGTGTGGTGATACTACATAATGTACTAAGGAAGTACAGTAGTACATTGTCTTCCTTCTATGAATAGGAACTTGCCTACTGGGATATTGGAACGCTTTCAGAAGCTTGTATCATGCTGGCTTAATCTGATACGTCTCTTAATAATATACCTACTTAGTCCTTTAAATTGTCTGCCGCTTTTCATGCCGTGCTTCCCTCGAGTCAACCATTCAATTTAGAATATTTGCCCTTAAGCTCTAAATGAGCTCTCAACATGAAAGACAGAAGGTACCTTGATTAATCATGCCTGATGCTCAGGGTAGTCCCTCCTAGGTAAGCAGACAACCAGACTTTCCAACAGTTCAATTAAACGGCTTATTTTCCCATGACAAGGAAACTCCACTGGGAGGAAAGTCGAGTCTGTTGTAAGGAAACTCGATTGTTCCGAACAGATTAGGTAGTTAATATTTCCTCGTGGAGTTACTTCTCCAAATATACAAAATAATAGGGGTTCAGGGGTAAAGGCTTCGCGAATTTTGACATACTAAGGTGCCTAATGAGAGACTACCCAAAAGATAAAATCTTGCCAGTTAATACTAAATTCCGTATCCAAACAGCAGCCTATTAGGTAGGTGTCTGGCATGTTTACCGTCTTACAACGATCATGATACATCCATCGCTCCCAACAACGGATCTGGACATACAAACTTAGGCATACAATGGAGACGTATATCGGGTCATTGTGGGACAGCCAGCTAGGAAACCTTTGACTGTGGAAACTACCGGGTTCGAGATTGGTCTCCAAGCGCTATTTGCGCTTGAAATAGAGTGGCAGGAATATTTGTCGCTCAAGTTCAAATTTGCACCTATAGAATAGATGAAGGTATACGGAGAAGAATATCCTCGCTGTTAAAGCGGCATTCCGGGGAGTCGGTCTTGATGAATTGGACAAATCCTTGGGCTTGGAAAAATGAAGAATCCCTAGCAATTTCCATTGGACTGCAGATAAGCGAGTATTGAAGTGGAAGTCCCACATCATAACCGTGTCCATTTATCGTCATGATTTCGTAATTGGCTAGATAGAGAAACGCTGTCCTAGTTCGTAGCAGGCGAGAACTCAAGAAATTATACCAAGAGATGGATTTAGTCGATATATCTCGGAATGCCTGAAAGTTCTGCTTAGAAGACGAGGGAGTGCTTATGGCCTAATTGGGTAGTCAACAAATAGTGTAATTTCCTAATCTAGGTCGGATCACGCGGGTAGTGTGAGCTGATTTTCAAATATGATGAAATCGAAGAAGGTGGTAGTAATATTGAATCTAGGCGCGTGTGTCGTGAGTCGAAGTTGACGTCTGAACCTGAATTACGCCACCATTCGGTTTCATAGTGTCTGCTGACCTCTATTGAGTGTTCGTCATGATAGAACATACATGCCTTGTTTTAATAAGGATCTTATTGGTAAATATTATGAACGAGAAGAGCCATAAGCGTAAAAGAGAAATGACAATTTTCCATGATAGGACATCCGCTTGCCAAATATAGAAATGCTCAGGCGTAAATGCGTGATGCAGTACCGTAAAAAGTAAGAGGGAAGAGTTCGGTACTGGCAAGGGGTCACTGCAATGTGATCCAGATACAGTACGTACTGTCTGCAAAAAGTGAGCAATAAGAGCCAATACCAATACTTGACCTGTGGATATTTGATGCTTTGTACTCTGAGGATTAGACCGTGTCTATTCGTCGTCTTGAAAAAATGGGGCGTGTAAGTGAGGCGAACCATGCATCCCTTGTGTATGCACCTACCGGACCATAGTCGCATTTGAGACGAAGATATGGCGAGCCAGATGGCTTAGATACAAAGCTGCTAAAGCTTCTCCCGCACATATAGAGCGGTGTGAGCATCAAATATAGTAGAAGCTCTTCGGTAGTACCAGGCCCGTTATTTAGAACTCGGCCTTTAAGCTTGCGCGGTAGTTGCCGTTTGTCTCTCCCACATAAATAGCCCTCTTGGCCAACTTTTATAGTAATTTTTGATACCCCTTGAGCGATTCCCCCTTTGACCTGCTAAACTTCGAAATATGGCATCCATTCCTATGAACAAGTATTGGATCCCGCATCTAGACATCCACAAGAGGGTCATCACCCAAGAGCTTCAATATTATTTGGGGCCAGATGCCACCGTGAGACCGTACACTCGAGAAGTACGATGATCATCATGATCTTCCGCGAACAGTAGATTAACAGATCCTTCTAGGGAGAAGATGGATTCTTGATCACGACACCTGGGCCGTGTCTGACAGACGTAAGCAAGGTTAATGTGCCACGGCCCCTGCCGTGTTAACTCGCGTTTAGGAACAGATTGACGACATCTGCCTGAAATCCAAGGAAATGTGGGAGCGGCAGGCGGCAGCGCGCTCGCAATTGAATCCCGAGAAGCCGTTGAAACGCCCACTGCATCAACCAATTTTAATCTCCAAGGGCTCTGGGGAAGGGTCAAAACGCCGCGGAAAAGATCGAAGAGGCCACGTTTCTCGGCGACCATACGATGACAAAAAGGGAAGCGAGACATCCCGAAAGTGATATTTTGGGAAGCTTGCAAACTGTCTGGGGATGCGGCAGATCACCTGGGTACCCGATGTAACGAAATTGTGCCCGTCAGACAGAGCGAGAGCGTAACTCGCGAAGAACCCAAGCCATGCGTTCCACTGCGGAGAGGGATGTGGGCGAGCCTGTGTTGGTCGAGAATGGATTGTCTGAGATTGAAATCTGCAGGAGGAAGCCTCCATCCAGCGAGGGATTGCCATCTGGCATTGCTGAAGCCCCTGTGGATCCCGAGGTTGAAACACAATAGTTCAATGGTTGTCTGCACAGGCACTCAACTTTCCACAACAAGTCAAAGAAGCTTAAGCTCTTTTAGCTGTATCTAGTCCCAATTGGCTCGTACCGAGCATTTCACCCTATGGTTCTGTGCATGACATGCAGAAGCTGTGCAGATATATGGACCGTGCCATGTAGAGTCGAGAAAATTAGGTAGATATAAGGCTTGATATAGCCCCTTTCGTTTGTTCGGTCTGGTGGCCAATGAATTAGCTCGACTGATTAGCCAACGGCGTCAATGAAGTCCAAAGGCCACGGCCGGCCGAGAGCGGAGTATTGGTGAAGCGAGGTAGCACCGGAGATCGATCGGAGCATACATATCTCAAAGAGTAACTCCCTTAGGTTTTGCTGAGTTGGCACAAAGTTACTTGGTAGGGCCGCTGCAGTAACTCTTGGCATCGGCCGCCGAATGCTTGTAGTCCACTGATAACCTAGCCGGACCACCATCAGTATATTTGTATCAAGCAAAAGCTTTATACCCGGTGACACAAGTTACTAAACGATTAACAGCGCTACTAGTGATTTCCCATCTGGGTAATTCGGTTTGCAATCATATCTTCTTCTTTGAGTGTTGTGTTAGGTAGGCAGCATCTGGGGTTTGGGCAATGGCCTCTCAGCGCATTGCAATTAAGGTAGGCTGATAGTGATGGGTGATGAGCGACGCATGCTAATTCCATCACCATTTGAAGAGATTCCTGGAATACCTCCGCCGATTCGTTGGCAGTAGTGGCATTTGGGTGTCTTCCATTTCGGTTAATCAAGCTCAGAAATGAGTGTCGTCTCGTATGATGTAATATCTAAGTCCTCGGCAATCCAAAGAGCAAGAGCTTGAACTTCAACGGTGGCGGTAGAAAAATCCGTCGTCTTAAGTGGTCTCTGCTTGATAGATGTAATGCAGCCAATTACATGAACCCACTGACCGATATCAATATGTTCGAGTTTGAGACTCTCGAGAAGAAGCGTAACATTGACACCAACTTTGATATTGTTCTGCTTGGGAAAGTCGTGTTGAAGGGTCAATGTCGCTGAATGCGTTGAATATTCAGTTACGCTATGATAGTATTAGTGCATATAGGCTTCAGCTAAGAAGATCTAATAGGTGAAGTGAAGTTTAGGGCCTTTGTCCATTCATCTCTGAATTTGCAAGGCTGCATAGGTGTTATACGGTAGAAAGGTATGGAATTATACATAGAATCATAGGTAGACGAAGGAAGATTGCGTTCTTACCATCCTAGAAACCTAACCTTGTCCCATATATTTCTTGTACAGAGATTGGAAAGAAGGCATCGCACAGACGGAAGAGCAGCGCGGGACATTTGCTTAAAGGCTTGTGACTGTTGATGGAATGCCTTTTTACCATGCAATCATTGGTTTGAGGCGGATGTTAAATAGGTATCGTAAGTATAACGGTCAATTGATTGATAGCTTCACCTTACGTCCAAGTGCAAAGCAGTATGAAATAGTGAGAGAGCCTCGAAGGTAGTAGATATTTGGTGGTGCCTAGCTACATACAACGAGATGCAAATGTGCATGCATGTGTGTGAGATGTGAGATGTGAGAAATTGAGAATATATTATATATGTACATGGTACTTTTTAGTGCTTCTGGTCAACAATGAATGATTCAAGTTCATGTTAACTAATAATAAGCTTTTCCTTTGCTCGATTACATAATGCAATTGAAACCTTGAAGGTTATGAGTAATCCGGCAGAATATCGGAAAGGCCCTAAAAGGAATAAATAGAGGGAAAAAGAAGGTCAGGCGGCGTCACCTGTAAATTTTGGGCAGTTGAGGCGGGCCCACCTTATCCCCTTGTCGCCCATGTCGTTCCTTGTCACCTGCGCGGCGTCATCCAAAACCATATCACCTCTATCTCCATAATCTATTTATCTACCTGAATTAGTATCTCTAGTTGTACCCCGAGACCGAACCATTTTCATTGCATCTGCCTAGAGTTCAAATAATCTTGTGATAGCCAACATCACACTTTCCTCTTTTGATTATTCGCATCAACAACAAATCCCCCGCACTCTATACAACATCTTCTATCCTCCATCTTCCATCTTCCGTCTTCCGTCTTTCGTCTTTCGTCTTCTTGTCTTCTCGGTATCTCTAGACAGGCGACGTCATCTTCTTGACTGCGATCAACGACTACGATCAATTCTACCCCGCGATCGATATCGTATCGTCTATAACAGTTGCTGGATAAACCTTCTACCCGATCGGGATTCGTATATTACCCACGCCAAATCAACCTTGATCTCGATATCCATCTTTCCCATCACCATGTCTGGCGTCTGGGGCTGGTTTGGCGGCGGTGCTGCCCAGAAAAAGAAGGATAGTCCCAAAAATGCCATCCTCGGTCTTCGCGCGCAGCTAGATATGCTACAGAAACGTGAAAAGCATCTCATGACACAAATGGAAGAGCAGGACGCTATCGCGCGAAAGAACGTAAACACGAATAAGACTGGTGAGTGGTTCACAACATGGCATACTGACCCTGGCCCGAGCTGACGTGTACCCTTGATAGCTGCGAAGGCCGCTTTACGGAGGAAGAAGACGCATGAGCACAGCCTTGACCAGACGATATCGCAAATCGGAACCCTGGAGCAGCAAATTAACGCCATCGAATCGGCAAATATCAACCGAGAAACCCTGGCGGCGATGGAGAGAGCAGGAGACGCAATGAAGCATATCCATGGGAAGCTTACGCCCGAAAAAGTCGACGAAACTATGTATGTCCCCAAAGTAGAGTTTCCCGCATTGGTATTGTACATTGTAGCTTACGAGGATCAAACAGGGACAAAATACGAGAACAAAACGCGCTCAGCGAAGAAATCGTCAATGCCATCACGAGCAATCCGATCGGAGGAGAGCCCATTGACGAAGATGAACTGGAAGGCGAGCTCGAGGCGATGCAACAGGAACAGCTTGATCAGAAGATGCTCGAATCAGGTAGCGTGCCGGTATCAGATGCAATCCACAGAATGCCTGCTGTCGGAAACCAAGAAAGTAAGTTTATTTTGTCCACTGAAGCATATATTCACGAATGACTAACCTCTCAAAGTCAAAGGCAAGCCTCAGGCCATCGAAGAAGACGACGAAGAAGCCGAGCTCCGTAAACTCCAAGCAGAGATGGCAATGTGAAAGGTTAGCCAGTTTCAGTATCTACTTGCTCTTATATGCCGACAATGGCAGCATGGGATTTCAGTCTGGAATTGCGACAGCGGTGGTCCAAGAATGAGCGATTGCACGAGGGGAAGGCATTTGAGTTGCAGTCGGAATTTGGACCAGATCGTAGGGATCTGAACGAGGTGTCAGATGCATAGCAGTCCCCTTTTTGAGCCATATTTCCCCATTCCTGATTTCGGCGTTGGCGTTCTAAGACTTAGGTGTGCTTCGTTGGCGGTTATACATTTTCAACATGATCCGTTGGTCAATGAAGTATGTTCTAGTCTAGGTGCGCACATGAGTCTAATATACCATCGATGGTGCTAAACTAATTCAAAGACCCTCTATCGAATATATGGATGTCGGTGAATGATGTCGCTCGATTTTATAATCATGTAGAAGCTGACTGCGGTGTCCCTTACCAGGACTCCCCCTTAGCAGGCCATGTTAGGTAAGATCATAAGATTTAGTTAAACAAGTCACCGTAACGGCGAACCCCCTCTTCATATCTACATAGATATGTTGACACCTCAACTCGCGATGCTTTACGTAGTACCTCATACTCCTGTCTTTACGAAGCCTGTTCCCGCCTCCCTTTCCTTCTACTGATATACAATATCATCTCGGCTTACCAAATGTAGGTATACAATAACCCTCTTTCAGGAGTTTTTAGGATGAGCCAATTAATCTATAGCAACCCGTTATCTTCAATCCATACGAAATTTCTTCCAGTTGCTGGCCTTAGATATCACACCTAAAAAGAATCAATATTGAAATAGCTGAAGCGTGAAGTGGCAGCCACATCTTCCTAAACTTGCTATTGGTGCTGAGGAGTCTCTAAGGCATTAATCAGTCGCCCCTTTCATTCCTAAGTTGATTATATACTAGATGGCCAAGACTCCATATGTACATCACTCTTCTACTGGCACGCTACGTATCTATAAACGCCGAAAAGTGTTTTCTTCGAGTCCACCATCAGTCCTACGCAAATATATATCTTGTATCACCTACACGGGATACCACCTACAATCTGCAATCATGCGAGTTTCTATGTGACTTAAAGTGATAGGAGGCGCATGTGATGAACTCATGTGACAGTCTTCTCCTACATCGGAGCATCACATGTGGTAGATACTTATATAAGGCTACATCTACGACACCTCGCTCAGAATGGCTCTCTATTTCTTTATTTAAGCCATAAGGATCTCTTGCTTCGGCTTATACTAACGAAATTTCCCATAATCATGATTTATGTTACACTCTTTCCAAGGTCAAGGGGGAGGTTATCCATTATAAATTCGTCGGTGAAAGGTCCAGATTAAGAGATCGCCAATTATCTCCATGAGGTTCTCAAATCACTCTAAATACTATGAGTGTGCAATTGACATAGAATGTTCGCGTACTGTAGGTCACTAGTTATCGAAAGACGTGACAAGTCACAAGTCACAAGTCACAAGTCAAATGCTACTACCGCGAAAAGAAAGAATGGGACAGCACAAGAGAGAGCGTTGTATTAGTAAAGGAAACCCCCAGAAAGGAAGCATCCTTCAGCTGGAGAAGAAGTCATCTGAAGATCTCAACTCTTGAAGGAGTGCAGGAAGTCACCCATGACAAGACCTAATATACCGAGTGTGAAGACCAAAACTGCCAAACACACACACACACACACACACACACAAACAAAAAAGGAGTCATATTCGTGAGCATTGGAGTTTCCGTAGAGAAAGATACTGCCAAATCCATCAGGACTTGGAGCCACTAAGCTGGCTATGAGAGAAATGTTGGATCCATAGGAAAAGTCAGCCTTAGCTAGATTCTGACTGACTGCTGAGAGCACGCGACGCGTATGTATATGAGGTAAGAAGGCATTCTTCCACCCCTTCTCTTTAACATAAATAGAACGTAAGTGCCTAGTATCAATATAGTTATTCTTCGCAGTATACATCCTAGCTTATACCTAGCTCAGGTTCAGTACCAGGCTTTTATCACTCAGTGCAAGACCTCTAACCACGGGATGGACCCTGACAAAAAGCCATGTAGGTATGGGCCATTAACGCTCACGGTAAAGGTTATGCCACGAGCTTTAGAGATGTGATAATGCCTTCAGCAGATAAATACGAAAGGCTCGTTGAGTATCCTTGACTGGATGGCAGCCTTGAATCATTCTAGCTGTCTAGAAAAGTGAAGAAAAATCATTAGAACACAAAGGAGCACCGAGGCCTGCCAGGAAGGCCATTAGCTGCAAGCCATTATCGTCTCCCTCCCCCGCTCTGTACTCAATGCTGGATACGGAGATCTCGTTCGCGCTGGGCTAACGCTACCTTGAGCATTTCTATTCTGCGTTTCCTTGCGGTTCCTCTAGTGCTGTGCTTCCAGATATCTAATCTCTATGCGAAGCTCTGCGACAGTCACTGAAAAGCCTCGTGATGGTTATTATATGTATGTAAAGTGAGTCCCAGGGGGTAGTAATATATGAAAGTATATGAGGCGCTCTTCGACTCCGGAGTACAATGAAGCTACGTAGGTATCGGTGAAGATAGGATAAAGGGATATGGTACCCTGTTCTACTATAGGGGTAAGTCAAGTCTTCCGTGCTTAGTTCATAGTTGGCAAAACTGACGGGTCCCATCTCTCCATACCATAGGGTGAATATGATGATATAGAGACGCAATAACTATTACAGGGTGCATATATCATGTCAGTACCTAGGAAGTCGGGCCAAAAAGTCAAGCTTATGATAACCTTTCCGCGAATCGTAGTTGGAGCTTTTCTGATAACAGCTGGCAAATGCTGGCGTCGTGCCCCTATTCAGGGCCAAGATACATGCGTGGCAAGCAGTATGTGCATATAACACAGTATTCAAACTACGCCTGGGTCATCTCAAAGCATTTGGTGAATACTTGAGTCGCGGAATACACGATCATTATCAAGGTATGATGTAGGTTGAGTTTACTTATCGTAAATTTGCTCGTAACAAGCCCCACTCTCAACTATTCCTCTGGAGACTAGCAACCAGATACCTACTTAGAAAAATCCTCAAAACCATACGGGTATCTATGGGGCATCCCCCTTTTATGCTTGTGGACCTCTGTCCTGACAGCCCTCTGATGGTTCTTGTCCCTAGTCATATCATCCCCGAAAACCAGTTCAGAATCCAGAAGACTCAGAACAGCATCGTTATTATGCGGGGATCTCTAACGTGCTTCTGGAGACAATAGGGGCTACATATATACGTAGTCTTCTCTACTCTAGCTAGCCCCCGAGTAGACACATGGCAACACAGAAATAAGGACCTGTCTACCTGTCCCGGACGAAATATGAGGGGCTTTTACTATCAGGTTGTTGAGAAACTCTCACCTGTGTCCAGAGTGAGTTTCCACACCTGGACCACACCTGGCAGCCTACCGATTGGACACAACATGTAGGGCTGAGTGGATGTAAAGTGATCATCCCCTAGCTCTCTCTCTGCTGGAAAGTGGATAAAGCCTCAGTCTCTAGTTTCTTTGCATCTCTTGGTTCCCCACCATAACTGTTTGATTGGAGACTACGGAATCTGCAGTGCAGATTCGCGGAGACTTCTATGTAAACTCTATTCGACAAGAGAAGCTTGAGTGGAGATAAAGAGTACGATGGTAGGATTTCGTTGTCTTGGTATGTGGATACCTACCTGCATTATAGCTAACGTTTCTATATAGCTCAACAACATTATACCAAAATCGAACCGAAGGGGGTAATGCTATAATATTGGCCACCATCAAACGCTTATTAGTGGCAGAGTGAAGTTGAACCCCACTGATATAGTTATAGCTACAAGCCATAAGCTACTCAAATAGAGGATTAACTACCCTGCCACTCCATCTGCATCCTCCCCGCCCTCTCGGTATTGGTTATAGTCAAGCCCCCCTGAAAGCGAAGACTTCATCGTCAGGGGTTAGCTACTTAGGTAGACAAGAAATACGATATAGTGGTTTCCACGAGGAGACTAAGGCTGCGGTCAAGATATCCAGTAGTCTTACGGGATTGTTGACGTACCTTACATCATATATCCCGCTACGTGCTCCCCACCAGAAGCCCTAGCACTACCAAAGTATGAAATAGCCAGACAGACTGTTATTCAGAGCATAAGAATGATGAGTAAAAGGATGACTGAGAGAGCCCAAGAGTCCACTTTGGGCTATGTTATGAGACGTGGCTCGGCGACGCACGAAAGAGCATACCGAGGAGAGAGAAGCAAAAAGGGAAAGACCAAAATTATAATCAGGTGGGGTTTGAGGTAAAGAAGCCTTATTATTTCGTGATATCTTTGTGTTACTGTGCCTCTCAATATAGGCCTCTGCATACCTAGTACCTAATGACCAGGGGACCAACAACCATCAGGCAACGGGGCCCAGGCTAGCTTGCCCTAACTAGTTCCATGGTACGACTGAATGGTGTTTTTCTCGAAAAAAAAAATGATGAAAGTCTAGGAAGTTATCCTAAAGCCGTTGGTTAGGTCTCAATGGCTCTGGTAGTCCCATGTGTCTAGGTTAAAGGGCTGTGCTATCTGGTCCAGTGAGCCTTGAGAGCTGATATCTTTACCCACTAGGTAGCTATCATCAATTCATCATCATTGGGGGGTTGGGATGGTCGTGGGTATTTCGGGCAGTGTGGAATCTACTTAATTCACACCTACTTCTATTCATGAATATATACTTGAACTAATCCTGTCAAGTTAGGCCGTAATACCTCAGAGCCTACCTACCTAGGTAGATAACATAGGTATTGGGCGATTCCCATAATAATAGGGATAATTAATACATGCATGAATGAATGCTGTTGGGATAAACTAATGTAGTTTAATTCGAATACATTTCCAATGAGCGCTGTAGATTTGCCAAATAATGCATATTGACATCTTGATGCAAGGAAGCTGTCTAAACGTTGGATAGGGGGGAAAGGTAAGGGATGTAGGGAGGGGGAAGGGAGGGGATCTGGCAGTGGAGGCTCTAAAAACCAAGCGGCCCGAGCTTATGTAAGTGATAAGGTATTTTGTACATTAACTAGAATTCCTAGCATTCGACCACACGTGATATTTTATCGATAGGCTTACTCTGTAAAACACCTCGTCGATCGGCTGATCAATTTAATTCATCTTTTTTATTTGTCAATCTAATCACGTCTTCCGACTGAGAAGCACTCATCACTCGTCAATATCATCTTACTACTATGTCGCGTTACATTATTTCGTACTTGCCGTCCGGCCAGGTGGGAGAGGCCCTTCAATTAAAGCGAACGGCTGAGCGATAAGACCAGAGATCTTGTCCGGTTGTTAATCCAATTATGCTTCCTCAATATCTCACAATATCTCTCTCCGCGTCCTCTCCACGTCCGCCCCACCAAATGGTTGGTTGTCGTGGCTAGATCAAGGCCTCAAGTTAGAAAGTGAAGCCAACGAAGACGTCCACGTTGCACACGACACTATTATCGGCATCATGCAATCTGCATAATCTGCAGCTGATGCTGTCGGTTGGGCGGGTTTACCCACCTGCGGCCAATCCAGGGACCACATACATACATCCAGGACTTTTAGATACTTTGCCTCTCGCATCGTTTCACCCTCAAAACATGCACACCTAGCAAGTATCTATATGTAAATACAAAGTTGTATAATGTACCTAGTACTGGGGAAAGGGAGACAGATGCCCCGGGAGGGTATGTTGAAGCCCAATGGTTTTGATTTGAGGCGTTGTCGCCCGTTATCATCCTGAACAAGTGGTCATGCATCATGCTGTCAAACTTCAACCTTCACCTCTCCCACCTCGCCATTTATGGAACTTTTTATGCGTGGGTTTCTGTCTGACCCATTATGTTGGATTGTAGCCCCTATCAGCTGTTGGGCCGCTACTAGCTTCCTTGTCGAGCTATCTATCTCGTTGCCCTTCACTCGGTACTACTACAAGTCGTAGAGATGGCGATTGACTGCCTTAGATCCAGATCTGTCTCAAACCTAGCCCAACCAACTCCGCGACGTGGCGCCAATGCTGTCGTGTCTGTCGGTAGCTCCTGGAGCACGATATGGGTCACAAGAGCTTGACATCTTTCTCCACTTCGACATATTCCCGCCGTGGGGTGTGTCCCATCCAAGTAGCTCCTCTTGAGAATCTATGTAGTCAATCAGACATCTTACATCGCCTCCCGGTCCGACCAAACGTCATCCACCGTTCCGAGCTCGCATTGAGAGAATTCTTTTACGCTCCATATGCCCATCTTTTGTCCACTCAATTCGTGTTCCTGACACCCATTATCCAAACCGTAACCCTATCTAGAGGTAGAGCCTGCATTGAATTGTCCATCAACTAAAGGAGTTTCCCAAGTTTCATACAGAACGGATATCCAAATAACTGGGAGTATCAGCTCGCGGTCCAATTATCTAACACAACTGCTGCAAATACCCGCATTATAGTTGTCACTTTGCATAACTTAGGAGATAATTGGAATGTCCCATCAAGTCGTTGGTGGGGCCTAATTCCTGTTAACCAAACGGAGCATGTCAAATCAAGAAGGAATCGCATTTTGTCCCTTTCGGAGCGATCCAATTGGAAATGTTCAAGTAGCTGACTTCTCAAACATACAATATCTTCAGCCTGAAGGTCCAGACGAAGAAGTTGCATACTCAGGTACACGAGCTAGACCATATCTGATATATCTGCGCTAATATGACCTGTAGCTGGAGACATTGCACCAAAGCTAAATGATGTAAATGAAGACCAATCCCAACAGAGAATATATTTAAAGCCTCCGTTACCGAAATCTCCACCCCCAGTGAAACCACACAAGGTGAAGACTGAAAAGCCTGACAAGCCCGACAAGCCTGCTCCAGCAGCGCCCAAGCCAGTGAAAGACTCCAGTACCGAGCTTACGGGGAGGGCGAGGAAGAAAGCTAAGAAGAGAGAAAAGGACAAAGAAAAGAAGAAAGTCAAAAGCAAGACTGACGATGCAGTGAGGGGTATGGAAGAATCAACCGCCAAACAGCCGGAGCCCGAACAGCCGCCGGAAGCTCATGTAGCCCCGGAAGAGCCCTCGCTTAAGGCTGAGGCTGAGGCTACTGAATCAAAGGATGTACCGACGTCCACTCATCCAGCCGACCAAAAACCTGTCGTGACTGAGACGAATAAAGAAACTAAGAGTGATACTGAGTCGAAACCTAAATCTGACAGTCCAAATAAAGACGATGAAATCAAGGAGGCATCACAAAATAGTATTTCATCAGATGCCGCACCAACTCACGACTCTTCAGATCCGCCAGTTCCAGAACAGCCGAATGAACCAGCAGCCTCAGAACCTACCCAGAAAACTGTGGATGCACCAGCTACAACCGAAACACTAGACGATATTAAAGCTGCATCAAGCGATAAACAGGTGGAATCTGAAATAACTCCAGAGCCTGTGAAAGATGCCGATAGCGCCGCTGCCAACGATACTGCATCAGCCGAGTCTGCAACTGAAACTTGCTCCAAGGTGCTGAGCGGAAAAGAGGCGCAAGAAGGGGCAAGTCAGTTAACAGAAGAGGCTACAACCTCGCTACCTAAAGAGCTGGAGAATATTCACGATGATATACAACCCGGGGCACTCGAGGCGCCAGGAAAGGTTGAAGAATCTGTAAGTTCACTCACTCTGTACTTGTTCTGTGGGGAGGAAGCCTGCTTTGCCCCAATTTCCAAGCCACTTGACGACATTTCCGGCAAGCTAATAGTACCATGAAGATGTTACTAACAACTCACTATAAGGTACCACCAAGAGGAGAAAGTGAATCTCCAAAGCCGAAAGATCCTAATGCCCCTGTGGATGAACAACCCGATGTTAATACAGGTGACCAGTCTTCTGTCGAGGCTCCTGTTTTTAGCGAGGGAGTTTCGGGCACTGCCGTAGAGTCTCAAGGTCCAGTTGCAGCAGAAGATACTAAACCGACTGAGCCTGTCTTAGACTCAGCTACGTCCAATGAGGAGGGTGATACTAATGAAACTACTGCCAGTGAGGTGGAGCCACAAAGCGAGACTGCTCCCAAGACGGTAGATAAGCCCGTTGCTGAAGCGGACCTCGAAAAGAGCTCTGAGAATAAAGAGGTAAAAGATGTACCCGATGTCACCGACTTATCCCCTGAACAAAAGCCTGCTCAGACTGAAAGCCATGTCGAAAGTAATGAGTCTTCAAGTACAGCGGCTGACGATGCGACTGCTGCCCCGGAGCTCCAGACTCCCCCCGAAGAGCCAAAGGAAGAGCCGCGTACCGAGCCAGCCCAGCTGGCGACTGAACCAACTGAGTTACCTGCCGCATCGGACGAGGCCGCGAGTGATCCGGCTGAATCTAATACACACTCTGAAAAGCAGACCGCTGATGTTGCTCAGCCGGACTCAGCTGCAGAGAAAAGTATACCAGACCCGGATCAGTCAAATGATTCTCCGATTACGAAACCCCCCACCCCCACAGCCACAGGCGGAGAAGCGAATGAGTTAGCTGCCGAGACTTCTGAAACAACTACTGAGATCAAGCCTCCTGACGATGATTCCAAAACACACGACGACAACAAGACTCAACATACAGTTAAAGACAGCGCAACAAAAGATGAGTCGGATCATACTCCTGTTTCTGAGGCCAGTGAAACATCGGACGAGCCACTTACAAATGTTGAAGCGCCAAAAGAAGTTGTCAAATCAGAGGAGTTGGCAGACACACAGAAGTCAGAACCGGAGTCTAATGATTCTACAAAGGATGACAAGGTTTCCGAAGAACAACCCACTGTGGGTTCCGGCGAAGTGCTAGCCGATGAACCTCTCGCTGCCGATGCTAGCAAAGATACGGAAAATTCCAGTGACGCCCCGGAGCACGAAGCAAAAACGAGCGAGGTCAGCCCCACAGTTCAAGAGGTAGCCGGTGATGGGACTGAGCAAAGTGTTGCTGAAGCGACCGATGAAAAGACTGACAAAGAGGCTGCCGATGCCCCTGTACCACCCCAAACGGCCTCGGCGCTGCCAGAGCCAGCGGAGAAAGAGGAGGAAACTGTAGCCTCTGCCGTTGCTCCTGAGGAAACTACTACTGCAACGCAATCTAGCGGCACCGAAGGATCCGTTGCCCCTGAAGGTATTGCTAGCGAACAAACTATCCCTGAAGAGCAGTCTTTCACTACGGAAAAGTCTCTCGATGATACCTCGGAATCTGCCACCCAAGAATCCGCTGCCGAAGAAATTCCTGCCGAAGTTGCCGACCAAGACCCTGATAAGAAGGAAATCGCCGTACCGGAAACCGCTGCCAGTACTGCGGAACCTATACCTGAAGCTGCTGTCGCCAATGAAGAAGCTTCCAGTAGGCAGCCTACTGTTGAGTCCCAGGCACCTGCCGCTCAGGAGCCAGTCAAGGAAAGCACTCCTGTTGATACAAATCCGGAAGAGTCAACTACTCAGGAAGATCCAGCTACCAAGGAGCCGACAGTCGATGAGCAGGCTACTTCAGAGGAGTCTTCAGCTGGCTCTAACGCACCTATCACTCAAGAGCAAACCGAGGAGAAAGTTCCCACGGAAAATGTTTCAGATCAGCCCAATCCTACCGAAGAGGCCGGTGATACCAAGGCTCCCGCTTCTGAGCACATTGTTCCTGAAACACCCACTACTAAGGACGATGTTGCTATTGAAGAGACATCTAAAGTCTCTGAAGAGCCTGCACCTCAAGAAATTGCCGCAAACCCTGTTGACAAGTCGGAGGAAAATGCTACTGATATCAATAAAGTGGCACCGGTTGCCTCTCTAGAATCGGAAGTCGAGACCACCACATCTGACACTGGCGCACATGGATATAGTGAGGATGGTGTTACTCCTACTACAGCTGTTGAACCCAAGCCTACGGAGGAACCCGTTAAAGAACCTTCTCAGACGGAAGACGTCCAGACAGCACCCGAACCATCAGAAACGGCCAATATTAGTGAAGCAGCTGACGCTACCGAGGTTGCAGTGCCTGAGAGCGTGCCCGAAATTAAGTCAGAAGATGCAAAGGATTCCCAAGACTCGGTAGAAGACGGGAAGGCAGCAGATATCAAAGAGGCGCCTGTGGCTCAATCGCCTGAACATACAGGGACAGACCAGGGAGGAAGTAACGAAACCCAAGCTTCCCCAGAGCAGGCGCCAGCGGACGAACAGGTATCTACGGAAGATCAAGAATCTTCCGAGAAGCAAGCGGCTGCCGAGAATGATGCGCCCATCGTTGAGCAACCTATCACGGAGGTGCCAGTAGAGGAGCCCGCAGCCTCGAAGGGGGTACCTCCTCAAGAGGATGCTGTCGAAGATCACACTATGGTAGAACACGTGTCGGCCGAAGCACAGGCCCCAGTGCAAGAAGAGACGAACACGTCGGAACAATCTGTTGTCACACCCGAGGAAGAAGGAAAGTCTCCTGCAGATGGACCAGTAAGTTCAGAAGAGAGTTCGCCAGAAGCAGCCCAAGAAGAGCAGAAACTAGCAGAAGCGCCAGAGCAAACAGAAGAACAGATCCCAGCAGAGGTACTGAAGCCAGAGACAGCTCCAGAAGAGAAAGAGGTTGTACAAGAGCAAGTAGCTACGGAGGAGCACATACCCTCAGGTGAAGACGCAATAGAGACTGAACAAGCCCCTGCAGCAAAGGAAGTTACAACTGCTGTTACTAGTTCCGAGGATCAAACAAAGGAGGCCGTTCCTGACGTGGCTAATCATGTTGCCAACAAGCCGAGCGAGTCTGGCAATCCCGCAGAGGATAGCACTCCGGTCGATGTTTCTAAGACCGAGGCGTCTCCTGACGGAACTACCGACGAGCCCTCTCATCAAGAGCCCGAGAAGGTAGAGGTGTCAGCAAATTCACTACCTGAGCCTGAAAAGCTGGAAGCTGCTGAGGCTAGCCAGGAAACTCCTGCGGAGGAGCCTTCCGTAGTAGAGCAGAAGGCGGACGTTGCTGAGAACAAAAAGGAGTCTGTTCCCGTGGAAGCGCCTCCTATCACGGAAGTTGCGACGCCAGCGGTTGATGCATCGCCCACAGATCCTAGCGTAAGTCTATTTTTTTTTCGACCTTGATCAGTTAACCTCCTCTTCTCTTCGACATTTATCTTCATTATGTCCATTATACAATCGTGAATTAATGAGACTAATTGTTGGCATTATAGGCTGAAACCGGCAAGAAGGCCGATGTTACAACGCCAAAGGAAGACGAGCCAGTAACAGTCATTCCGGCGGAAGCGCCCGTTGTTGAAACCAGCAGTGGCGAGCCCATCACTGAGTCAGTTGCTGTCGAGCCTTCCGCAAAGGAAACTGAAAAGGCCCTCGAGTCTACTGAGGGGGTCGTGGGGGAGACTACCGCGGAGCCTACTGCCGACGTGAAGGAAGCTACTTCCGAACCAGCCACTGAGGGACCTGCCGATGCACCGCCTCCTACGCCGCCTGATACGCTGCCTGCTACTGTTGAGGTTATTCCTGACGAGAATACTGCCGACCAGAAGGCTCTGGACGACAAGGGGGACGACGAGAAAGAGCCTATCGAGAACAAGCCTGTCGAAGAAGTGGCCGAAGAGAAGGCTGTTGTTGAAGAACCTACTGCAACAACCGACGCTAGCGAGGGAGGGTCTACCCCCCAAGTTACGACTACCGAGGACCCAATTCCCAAACCCGCTGAAAAGTCCGAGGAAGTGGCTTCTGTTGAGAAATCTGAAGTTCAAGAAGTGCCCGCCGAAGTTACTACGGAGTCGGCCCCGGAGCCCACGCCCGAGCCACCGACTGCCGTAGAACCACCGGTTGTAGAGACGTCCACTCCCGAAGAACCTAGTGTGCCGGTTGCTGAGGAAGTTACAACGGCAGAAGCCCCGCAAGTAGTAGCACCTGCTATTGAAGCTACCGCCGGAGAGTCTACAGCTGAAGCACCAGCTGAAGTACCGGTCGAGGCACCAGTCATAGAAGAGCCTTCTAAGGAGCCTTCTACCGAGACCCATCCAGAGGTAACTGCTACCGAGGACAGCGCAGTGGAATCAAGTAGCGGACAGCACGTCGCCAAGGAAACACTTGAAGAAACAGCTGTTTCTCAAGTACAAGATGAAAAGGTCACAGAGAAAGATTCCGGTGATCATCATCCTGTGGAGGCTCCCGCCCAAGAAGCAATTGCCAATCGATCTGCTCCAGAAGCGACACTGCCCAAAGAAGAACCGACCGCTCAAGCACTAGTGGAAACTGAGACTACTAAGGAACAATCAACAGACACTCCTAATTTAGAAAAAGCTGTTGACGAGTCTGCGCCCAAGGACCCCGTGGCAAAGTCCAGTGATGAAACTCCCACTGAAGCTGTACTTGATGAGAATCCCCCTACTGAACATGCCAAGGAAGAGCCTGCACCTCAAGCTGTTGAAGAGCCTCAGCCTGTCATAGTGGAACCTGCCAAGAAAGCTGACCCCGAGCCTAGCGAAGTACCTGCTACAGTTGATTCTGCAGAAGAATCTACGGCTCAGCTGAGCGAGGAGCCCGCTTCTACCAGTCTCATTGAGGAGGTTATCAAACCTGCCGAAGAGCCCGTCGGAAAGCGTACCGAAGAGGCTACCGAGAAACCTGCCGAGAAACCTGCCGAGAAACCTGCCGAGAAACCTGCCGAGAAACCTGTTGAAGAACCTTCCAAAGAGCCTGCTACTGTGGAACCTATCGTGGAATCGTCTAACGCCCCTGACCCTATTGCTGAAGAAGTTCGTATTGAAAACCCCCAACCCACAGAAGAAGCTGAGCCTACTGAGGAGCCTGTTGAAAGGCCTGCTGTTGGGGAGCCCGTCGTGGAATCGTCTAGCGCGCCTGCCGAGGAGGCATCCGCTGCTGAGCCTATTACTAAAGATATTCCCATCGAAGCGCCTCAACCCACAGAAAAGGCTGAACCTACTGCAGAGCCTGCTACTGAGGAACCTGTCGTGGAATCATCTGACACCCCTAAGGAGACATCCGCTCCTGGGCCTGTCGCTGAAGAGGTCCATATCGAAGAATCTCAGCCCCTAGAAAAGGCTGAGCCTTTTAAGGAAGCTACTGAAAAGCCTGCAGAAACTCCTGCTGCAGAGGAGCCTATAGTGGAATCGTCTAATACCCCTGCTGAGGAGGTATCCGCTCATGAACCCATTGCGGAAGAAATTCCTGTCGAGAAACCTCAACCCACAGAAGAAACTTTGCTTGTTGAGCAGCCCATCGCCGCAGAAGATTCCCCATCAAAAGAGCAGCCAGCAGCTGCTAAGGAGCCTGTCTCGCAAGAAGCCAAGACCGAAGCCCTTGCTGAGAAAGCAACTCCCAAGGCGCCTTCAGTCGAAGAGTCCACCTTGGTCAACGAGCCCTCCGCCGTTGAAGAGCCTATACTTGTTGCAGAGCCTGTTGTTACTAAGGAGCCTACTACGGAAGCTGTTACCAAGCCCATTGAGAAAACGGTTGCTGAGTATGAAAAGGCAGCAGATACCGAGCCTGCTCCTGGGGCTCTCAAGCCTGAGGTTGTTGAGCCCAAGGCACCAAAGTATGAGCCTCAGCCTGAAGTTGTCTCTGAGGCGATTAAAGAGCCCATTAAAGAAGAAGCGAAGGCTGAATCGCAGGCCGAAACCATGGTACCTGATGAGTCACATGAAAGCAAGCCTGAAAAGGTTGTAGATGCTGTCGCTGTCAAGACTGCCACCCCGGCTGAGCCACAAGAGAGTAGTGTCAAGGAGGTTGTGGAGGTTGTTGCCCCCAAGGCTGTCGTAGAAGCACCAGCGGTTGACCACAAACCAAAGGCCCAGGAGGCTCCCAAAGATGAGAACACGAAGTCAACCAAGAAGGCCAAGCGTGAAAGGATCCAAAGTGATGATGAGAGTAAGGATACAGTTGGACCCATCCCAAGTGAGGGTGGGTCGGCCCAGAAGGCCATGAAAGGTGAGACCCAGTCATTTTCAAGTTCAGTTCAAGATACCCCTATTGTTTTAGCGAATGTTTTTCAAGATACCCCTGAGCCGGTTTTGGTGCGTTCTTTTTCAGCTCCAGAGGGAGGTAGCAGTTTAGAGGAAGTTGATCAAAGTACCACGGATGCACTCAAGCCAAGGCAGCCTAGTACCGGCTCAGGTTTTGGCGAGGCTTCCCTGGTACTCCAGGAGAGCGATATTCAGTCACAAGTTGAAGTAGTGACGACCAAAATCGTCCATGAGCCGTCGATCGAATATAATTCTAATACATTAGATAACGAAACCACCCCAACAGACGGCCTAGACACTTTTAGTGGACAGAGCCAGGATGTCCACGATAGCCCATCGATTAGCTTGGATAAAACCCAAAAGGGTTCCCAAGTGCAGGACAATCCACAAGGTCTTGAGGATGATTCAAAGGAAGAAGCTGAGGCATCCCTTACAGTGGAGCTCAAAGCAGCTGTCGAGTCTCCTTCCACGGTGGAAAATCACACTTTGCCACAAGAATACAAGGGCGAAGAGAGGGTTTTGGATTTGGTGGAAGAATCCAAAGATGAAGTTGAGGGTGTCACCGAAATTTCCCCTACGGCTCTTGGAGCTTCCGCGGAAGAGTCACTGTTGGTTGGTGAGCGGCATGTACAGCCTTCAAACGAAGAAAGCCCCACCCCCGCTCTGGAAGCTACCAAATTAAAGCCTAAGAGCAATGAGAAGAATGAGCCAAACACTCATCCTCTCGAAGACCAAAGTCAGGATAAAGAGACACATACTGAGCCAAGTGTCAAGGCCCCAGAAGAAAGGAGCCAAGATGCGGACAAGGTACCTACTAAATCAGCTGAGCAAACGATCCTAGAAACCACGACCAAGCCCATTGAGTCTCCTAAACAGACTGAATTGGCTGCAGAGCATGCATCAAGCGATGTTGCTGAGGAGCAAAAGTCTGAGTGCATCGAAGAAGCGATAGCGCCTTCGGAAGCAGGGCCTCTGGATGGGCCGAAAGACGAGCCTCAAACTGCCGAAGTAGTGCATATTCCTCAAGAGCAAGAAGAGACTGGTGGCCATGTCCCAATTGAGTCTGTCGTGAAGGAACTCCCAGAGCACGATGGGATAGTTGAGCAGCCTCCCGCTATATCGGACGCAATCATTGCAGATACCTTAGAGACCGCGGTTCCCCTTTCAAACGACAGTGCCGAAAAGGTTCCTGATCCTGTCAGCGAATTCACGCAGGAACCAACCCCTTCGGAAATTCCCGTTGAGTTGGCACCCGAGACAGCAGTGGAATCAAGAGACGCCAAAGACGTCGAGTCGGCAATTCCAGCGGTGGGTGCTGATTTAGATGAGCCTGACAATGCTTCCCCGGTAGCCCCCAATACTACGGTTCCTGTCGAAGATGTGGTAAACGACGTTACCATTATACCAGAGCCTTTGCTCACTGCCGAAGATACTCATGATATCCCAACAAAAGAAGCGGATGTCGAGCAACCTGCAGTTGAAGAGTCCAGTGAGGCCTACGAGCCTAATGTTATTGTGGCCTCTGCAGTCAAGGAGGTTCCTATCACTGATACAACTTCTGACCAACCCGACGAATTAAGTGTTGACCAGCTTCTGGATGTCAACGTTGTGGAACTAGAAACTACAGTCGATGAGACACTACAAGCTTTTGATATGGTAGATGGTGGGGGCTCGGGTCCTACGTCTACTTCCGAAGGCGAAGCACAACCCATACTAGCTAAAGAACTCATACCTGAAGCTATAAACGTTGAGGTACCCACCGAAGAAACCGCAGCTAAAGTCGCCGAGGGGCAGATCGAAGAAGCTAGTCTCAACGATAGCATTACCAAAGACATTGTCCCTGAATCAGTTGGTGAATCTGCAGTTGAGGGGTCTGTATCGGAACCAATCAAGCAACTGGAGGAAGCAACACTAGTTATCACGCCGCCGATGGAGGAAACAATTCATAGTGAAGAGAAAATATCTGCGGATGACGTCTCTCCAAGTCACCTTGAACCTGAGCCTACTCTCGACGATACGACTGCTAAAGTCGATGGCCAAAGGTTGGATCTACTCGCCAAATCTGAATTGATATCAGAGCCACCTGCACCTAAGCCCGTTTCTAGTGAGGCTATTCAAGAAGAAGTTCAACCTTCTGAGCCCCAGCATGCTTTGAAAATAGCTTGCGAGACTGCTGCGGAAACTGCTGTCGATAGCTCGGAGTCTCTCACATTTCAGCCAGTGCCAGACACTACCGATACTACTGAGACTAAGATTGTCGCATCTTCATCTGAACCAGCCGTGGAAGTGATTGAGGGTTCTCCGATAGATCAACATGTTTCGGTTGAAGAGCCTGGTCTGCCAGAGGAAATCCCCGCTGCAGAAGATGCTGTTGAAATGCAGCCATCTGCCGTGAACGAACCTTCGGACGCCATCGATAAACCTTCATCAGTGGGACATGTTACGGACGAACCTGCACCTACTCCGGCGTTAATGCCTGCTAAAGGAACAGTCACTTCATCAACAGACACTCCGGCAGAAGAAGTTGCCATCTCAGAAGAGTGCGCTACCACAGAGCCTGGGGTCAAAGAAGATATCCCTATCATCTCCGATGAGCTGATCGTTCACGAGAAGCCAGCTCCCAAGGAAGAGCCTGTCATCCCAAAAGCCGTTATCGCCAGAGATTCCACGGCTCAATACGGGTACTCCCTCGGGAAAGAGCCTAGCATTGAAGAGTCAGTCACCTCTGAGCTTAGTCCAGGGGAGGATTCAGTCGCTGTGGATGATCTGATGTTGGTAGAGGAGCCGACTAAGGGAGAAGATATCTTTATCCAAGACGTTATGGTAAAAGAGTCTACTGTGGAATCACCCTCGTTTCCAAAAGAACCACTAGCTGGTGAAGAGCCTCTCGTGGATAAGGAGGACTCTTCTGTCGTCATCATGGAGCCTATCGTCAAGGCCGAGTACGCTGTCTCGGAGGATCTGCCCGCTTCTGTAACAAAGGAAATCCTCGCAGAGAAATCCGTTGCGGAGAAAGTATACCCCACAGAGCCTCCCTACACTAAAGTACAGCCTACTCCCGTTGAAGTGGAAGGGGATCTCCCTCTGAAAGAATCCACTTTTAAACCGGAGCCCACTGTTTTGCACGCGCAGTCTACCATTCCTGAAGAATCAGTCGAAGAGCCCGTCTATAAGAAACAGAGTATTCCCCAGGAGGTTACGATAGAAGCAGAGCAAGTCCAAGTACAAGGCGCCCAAGATGAAGTGATTTATGGCAATAACGCAATTTCTACAGTTGAGGATCAAGTTCCACAAGAGCCGACTTATGTTAAACCATTAACGACGCAAGCCCCCCCGCATCCATCGGAGGAAGCTAAAGAGCCTGTGGCTGAGAACTTGGTACTGTCCATCAAGGAACCATATCCTCAACCCCTAGATGAGTCTGCCAACTATGCAAATATTCAACCTATTGCGGACGACCACAAGAAAGAAATCCCTGTGCCAGAGCCAGAGCTGCTGCCAATTACTGCCAAAGAGCCTACTGAAGAGCTTGGCCAAGAGGCTGTCCAGGTATTGATACCAACTACATTGCCTACCAGAAGTGAGGGCCAGCCATCGGATTTGCAATCTACAGAACCTCAGGAGAAGCAATCTGTTGGATCAATTGCTGCCACCATCAAACCAGACATCAAACTAGAGCAACGTTTACTAGAAGTGGATCAAAGCACTGAGGGCCTCGTCGTCTTGAAAAATTCCACTGAGGCAATTCTACGATCTGAATCCAGTGTGCAATTTATCAATCCCTCAGCCACGGGTGAGTCTCAATTTGAAAATGTCGCGGGCGGGAAGCTTGACACAAGTGTCAAAAAAGAGGCCAGCGACGAATTATCACCTATTGGCGAAAAGCCTCAACCTAAACTCCTTGTGGGGTCTACTTCAGACAATGCTCAAGTTGAAAGGACAGATGTTGGCGACGACTTTATTATCGTCGAGGAACCCGATGAATCTGTTGTAGTTGAAGTCACGGGCGGCTCAAAGCAGCAAGAACAACTAGATGCTGATCCCGTCGTAAGCCCCTTGGATTCATCCTGCAGCGATGAGCCAGCTCTTCCTTCACAGCCATCGGATGAAGAGCAAGAAGGAGATCAATTCACGGAGATGGGTGAAGCTCCAATCCAAGATCATATTGGTGTTGACGAAGAGAAATTTTCGATCGCGCCTTCGGGGACAGTAGATAATCTCCAGGGATTTATTGAACCACCTCCCTCTGAAGATATCACGTCTCCTTGCTCGGATGAAAATATTGAGCAAGGCACTATCGATATCCCAGAATTTGATCAGCAATCTAGCAGTCTTCAACAGCAGGATACTAAGTTGCATGATGACACCGTCGAGGCTGTGCAAGATACAGCCGAAATTGTGAATCCACAAGCCTTACTGTCAGGCAATGAACATGTGAATGTCCCAGAAGATCACAATGACGCGGTCAAGATAGGGGTTGTCGGAGCTATTGCGCTTGCAGCCACCGGCGGAATTCTTGTTCATGAACTTTCAAAAGAGACCGACGATATTCCAGTCACTATTGAGCATACTCCGTCTGCTCTTGCAAGACCGGTGGATGCCTACAGCCTTCAGGTTCAAGAAACTACTCCTGGCAGCGCCTCTCTTTCAAAGGCAGATGACCAACCGAAATCAGATAGTGTCGACACGCCTGAAACTCCTGATATAACGGTGTCAGCCATGCCCCTTTCAAACCCTTTCACAGTAATTGAAAAAGAGCCAATCCCGCAAAAGAGTAGCAAGCGGCCACTTCGGCCATCTCTGGTTCATTCAGGCACCCAAACCGAATCCTACTATGACTTTGGCTCTCAGCCGAGCACTAGTCTCAATAGTATCATCAATTTTGCTGATTTGGAGCCTCGGTCGAGAACCCCAGGAATCATGCTCCCAGATCCTGATGATTCCAAAGCAAGGGCCTTGGGCCGCGCGAGAAGCGTGAGAAAGCGCCGCAAGCAAAGTATTAGACAAGTTGAAGAAGTTGTTGCAGCCGCCGTCGTGATATATGCCGCAGCTCAAGAGCTTGTTCCTCCACAAGATTCTCCGTTGGGTAGTGCCCGCATCAAGGACGCAGTAGAAAATCTGGAACCGGCTAAGGGAGATGCTCAGAAGGTGGATGATTTTTCTTCGCCGGGATTTGTTGCAGGAAATCAGAGCGTTGGCCAGAATGATTGTTCATTGCCCGTTGCTGACCTGTGTACAGACGACGAAGAAAAGAAGTCCGCAGACGAGAGACATCACCGGCACCGACATCACCACCACCATCATCATTCTTCGCACCACTCTTCACGGTCACGAGATGACAAAGGTAGCGGCGAATATATCCATCACCGCAGCAGCCGTGGAGAAACCAGTTACCCACCAAAGTCTTCTTCCGACCGTTCGATTCCTCGCCAATCCCCGAGACAAGATAGTGGCTTTTCGGTGGGAAGCTCACACAGTGCCTCGAGCCGAAAGTATCAGCGTACCCCAGAAGAACAAGCTGCCCACGAAAGGCGCAAGGAAGAGCGAGCACGACGCGCTGCACGTGAGGCCTATGAAAGGGACCGAGAAAGGGAACGAGAAAGTCGAGGCAAGGAATCGGAGCCTCCACCCAGTGATCGACCCTCCCATCGCAGTTCAAGGCGGCACAGTATATCCCATTCCGAAAAGTCTCACCCCGAGAGACGATCTGAGAAATCCTATTCGGATAGGTCATATTCCGAAAGGCACTCAGAAAGATCCTATCCCGACAAGCACTCGGATAGATCCTACCCTGACAAGTACTCAGATAGATCCTATCCTGACAGGCACTCGGAAAGACCTCGTTCCGAGAGACACTCGACGAAGGAAGAGAGCACATCTTTGGGCAAGAAGTTCTTTGATATGAAGAACGTCGAAAGCAACGTAACGCCGAACGTTGCCACACGACCTAAAAGCAGTAGCACGCATAATAGTTCATCTCCAGTCTTCAAGGATGCGCCTAAATTCGGGTCTCTAAAACGCTCCAGCACCACCAAGTCCCATCGCGAATCTGTGGACATCCTTCGATCCAAAAGTCACAGGACCCACAGTGACAGAGATAGGGATAGAGACTACGATGAAATCTCTCGAGAGCACGACGACGGATCCAAGCGACGTAGGGTGGAGACGAGGCACGGAACCGAGGCAGTGTCTTCCAGCTCCAAGGCCTCTGTGGGCAAGGATGAACGCCGGCACTCGAGACGAGAGGAAAGACAGAAAGCTCGCGAGGCCGAAGCAGAGGCCGAGATGACCAAGAAGTCAACCGGGTTCCGCGCTGCCTTCAAAAGGCTCTTCAAGTGAGGTAACGAACAGGGCATTTGCAAGTCGTGGTTCACAAAGATTGCATGACCCGAACCAACCACAATGGCTGTCAAAGATGGTGCTGATTTACGAGGCTAACGATATTTTTTACGATTCTGTTCCATTTCCATGTTTTGATGATAGGTATGAGAGACGAGATGACGGGATACTTCCCTATGTTGAAGCAACATGGTTTTTGGTGCTTTCTTTTCTCCATTTACTTGTATTGATTGCTACGAAGTGTATGAAAACGTGTGTACCGGAATGACTTTTCTGTACGTTTTATTTTTGGACAAGAAAAATATGGAAGGAAATAATATCATGGATGTATTTGGACGGGACTTTCCTTGGCTTGGAAAAAGAAAAAAAAGGGGCTAATCACATAGGAAGGAATTTGCCTAGCCTATGTGCCTTAGTAACACTGTATGGAACAAAACGTGAAGGGATTCTTTACGGTGTATCGAGTACAAGTGGGTTTGCTGGATTGGTTTGGGTTTCTTCATGAATAGGTACCATCATCTCTCATACCTATCTGTAATGAATTTATGACTTAGGTAGGCAAATATCTATCATCTACCTTGTTCAAGTTTAAAACTATCACATTGTTACTTGATGACTAGCAAGGTGCTCTCTCTTTTACATTATAGTGTTTGGAATGCAATTTGATGTCTGCAACCTAGTTGAGTGCCTAAAAGGGGAGCGTGGTAGGTTACTTACCTACCCTAGGTGCCTACTTACTTTGGGCTTGCCCTGCCAACTACCGGGTACGATGGTTCTTAGTAACATACTGGTAACATGCATGTGTTCATGTGTTTTAGATTAGGAGGCTCCAAAATGGGAATATTTGGAATTCGTCGAGCTTATATCAAGTCTTCCTTCGGCAAGTCAACAAATAGAGTCGGGGAAATAGACTACACACTCCTCTTACAATCCTGTTTGATACTGCCTTGTCTCAATCTTGACGTAAGTATTATGTCTATGAAGCCTAACAAGGTGAATACATCTGCCGTTTATCCCCCCTTGGAGGTTGATTTGAATGAAGATGATATGGATGGTTCGGCAACAAACGAGATGAATGGAAGGGGAAGAATATGTAGGTATCCTCAGTACTGCATTGATGATAGGGACTAGCTCTGAACTGGTCTCTTTACAGGTGACAGTTACAGCCTGCTTTTACTTGTAAATGAAGCGATTTTATTTATAAGACATGACTCAAAACAGAGGGTACAGCTCAATAACCTTGGATGTAGGCGGGACTTCAGTCGCGTATACTGTATAGCTATCACCGGTTACAACCCTTTCTTACACACAAACACACAGCCTCTTCACTTTATTGTTCTTTTCTCATTTCATACCTTTTTAAAATCGTGTCTAGTCGAACAATGGCATATAAAAGGGTTGTCATACAACAAGTTATTCATAAATCACAGAAAACTCAACTCCATGCCTCCTATCAATGTTTACAATCTCCAGCTACCAAAGAACAACAAATCTGACCCTTCAACAGTAAACTGTTGCTAATTAGTAGAAGCAACCAATTTCACAGGGCTCTATTACAAAGCTTTCCCCCAGTGGGAGAGAGCACACCATACGTTGTTGAACAATATAAAAAACCCCCCAAGCCTCGTCCCATTTAGCCAGGCCCAATAGCATGCCACCGATTATCTAAATTGAACAAACGCTCTCTCTTTCTCTCTTCGTAATTAATTTAGGATGATGTGAAGGGACCCTGCCCCCCATGTGCCTGGCTCGCGGCATTTTCGAAAGCCAATGAACATATGACAAAGGCATTTGCCGAAAACCTGTCAATCTGTCATACATACATGTCTAATATCACGAATGCTACTGAGGTAGGGGGCAGCCGCGAGATGATTGGTACCAGACCTACGCCTTTTTGGTTTGCCTTTATTTGAACGTAGGTACCTATTTCTGTGTGACTCCGCTGTCCCATTTCAGTGATACCCGCTTGCAGGAGATGATAACGGTTGTGAAGTGAGTTCAGGTAGGCTCAAGGTTTCTTTATAGATAGATCTGGGCTTGCGCCTACTCACCTCCATCTCCTTTTTTCAACTCTTCTCCTCGCCGTTGCTCTGTTGCTATTCCTGTCCACTAGGTATCATGAAGATGAAGTTGCTCTCAGCCATCGCGCTCATCGCGTCCGTCCAAGCCGGACTGCGCTTCCCGTGCTCAACCCTGACGATCCAGCGTCTCGACCCCGTCGTGCAGCCCGGCATCAGCCCCTCCGCCCACGTCCACCACATCGTCGGCGGCAATGCCTTCAACGCCACCATGACGGGCGACGTCGGCGCCAGGGCCACCTGCACCACCTGCCAGATGTCGGAGGACTTCTCCAACTACTGGACCGCCCACTTGTACTTCAAGCACCCCACGAACGGCTCCTACCACCGCGTGCCCGTCGTGCCTGTGCAGCCCCTCCTGGGAGGCTCGAATGGCGCACAGGGTGGCCTCACGGTCTACTACACCCAGTTCGACCTGAGCCGCGACAACCTCGCCCAGCAGCCTATCATGGCGTTTAAGCCGGTAAGTGTTACTACTACCTGCCTAATCACCATACTAGATATGTGTCATGCGATATGTGGGATGTATATAAACTTACTTAAAGCTTTTCATAATAAAATATAGGGGTTCCGCATGACTGTCGGCAGCCCAACCGCCACGTCCCGATCGCACGTCGGGCTCAACTACCAATGCCTGACGGGAGGCAGCCGAGGTGCCTTGCAGGCGACTATTCCTGACAAGCCGTGCTCGGGCGGCATCTTCACCAGCCACCACTTCCCCGCGTAAATGAATCCTTTGATTAATCCCAACCTTTATATAGGTATAAGGGTGGTAGCTAGATATGAGATGCTAATAAGTCACAGATGCTGGGACGGCAAGAACCTCGACAGCGCGGACCACCAGTCTCACATGTACAACACCGTCGACACGGACTACTTCAACAACGCGCCCAAGTGCCCGTCTTCGCACCCGTAAGTTTAACCCCTTCCCCCCTTCCATTCCCTCCCCTCCCTAAAAAAATCCCCTCCAAAGCCAACCAGCCACTCCCTTCTTTTCTCTACACCTCATCCCCCCAACTAACCCTCCCCCTCTCTAGCATCCGCGTCCCCCAAGTGACCTTCGAGACAACCTGGGACACGACCAAGTTCAACAGCCTGTGGCCGTCGGGGGCGCCGAACCCGTTCGTGTGGAGCTTCGAGGGCAGCAGCTACGGGACGCACGCGGACTACATGTTCGGCTGGAAGGACGACTCGCTGCAGCGCGCCATGGACAAGTCCGAGTGCTTCTACGACGGCTGCGGCTCCATCCAGAAGCAGGCCATGTCCGTCGCCAACCAGTGCAAGATCCCCGACATGGTGGGCGAGGAGACGGATGGTTGTGAGTTTTTTTTTTTTTTTTTTTTGTCCTGTTCTTATAAAACGAACGGAATGTTGTTGTGCGGGTGGGGATTGCTAACTTGCGTGATACTACTACCTAGGGCTCGACAGCTTGCCAGGCACGATGGCGTAAGCAGTAGGTAGGTCTACGGGGAGATAAGTAGGTTGTTTGGGTTGTAGGTGGCGCTGTGCATAGCAACGCTTTTCCACTAGGTATGAGGCTATTTTAAGGGGTTGGGGTTCAGGTTGGATTTACTGGTAGCCATATATTATTCATATACCTATGTCGCTCTCTACTTCATCTGCTCTTGTGTGCGTATGTTTGTACATTTCAACACTGGTGACATCTTGTGCTTGGTTCCCCTGATGCGGCTGTCCCAGAAGGTTGTGAGATGATGCCCCTGGCCGTGGTAGTAATCTGTCTATCTAAGTACAAGAGCATGACAACGAAGAAACTGCGTGCTTTGAAGTTATTTTTAACATGCAACTGGCAAGGGCTGATTCAAAATTCTGAAAGACTAATTGCCCCTTATGTAAGCTTGTATCTATATCGGTGCATTGACAGTTAAGTATAGGTAGGTTACACAATGAATGAATTTTGCCCCTATTCCCAAGTCTTTCTTTGTGAATCCTCCAAGTACCAATAACATTTAGTCAGCAATGCCGTTTATGTCTATATCAGTCATATAGTCTAGCCATTCAGTATGCTTATAGTTACTTCGTTGCACATTCCATAATTACGTTACGATCTAGCCTATACGACGCGGTCACATCTGCCATCAAATTACTGTTCTCGCCAATAGCATACACTGCACAGGCACCTACCAATCAATATCTCACATCCCGATCCATGGGCGGAGTCCGATACCACCTCAGGTGATATAGGGATCTACGTCTGACTACATGCATACAGTACCAAGCAAAATCCGTAGATACCTAAAGGTATTCTACATACGTTGTAGGAGCACGACCCCTGGAGTACCCTGAGCTTTCTGGCTTTTGGTTATGTTGCATGTGGTTTTGACAAGTAGACTTGCATTGCGCCAATGCATTATGATTCGCATGATGCAGAGATGGGACGTATGGTATGGATGAGCGATGGCTGGCCAATCGGTAGTATTGCTCCTTGGGACTACACAGAGGCTTGAAATTCCATCTACCAGGCTGTCGATGAGACACGTTTAAACCCAGCATATAAAACGTTATGGCAAGAATATGTGGTAATTCCTACAGATATCTTAATAGGAGAGAAAGAGGTGTCTATCATGTATGTACCTACACCACCGCCCAATGTACAGTAGTGTCTGAAAGACTTGTTGCGATTGGTTGAGTGCAAATGGATACATATCAAACTAGACACCCTGGGTACCTAAGATATCAACAACAATAATTATATTAGCATCAAATTTACATGCACGCCATGCCTTCCGATCAGCCATTCCGTCATCTCTAGCCCGTCAAACCTGTCAAAACAAAAAGCCATCCCACTATTTAATTAACTCTCGAGTCTCTCCCACCCCGACGGTCTTTGACAGAGCAGCGCTAAACAACGAACGAGGTTCTTGGGTTATGAAAAGCAAAGCCCGTAATGAGTCCAACTAAGAAGAAAATATATCTAGTTCCAGCCTAGCGCGTCTCAAACCACTATAACTCTCCCAAAATAGCAAGGCGGCAAGCAATGAACCAGGTGTGATCACGGGGGACTTGGAGGTTGCATAATTTAGTTACCATCCAATGTTGTAGTGTCTCACTTGTCTCTATTGCACTAGTGTAGTTAGCACCCCTAGCCAAGCAAAGCAGCAGGCTAAAAAAAAAAGAATCACCCTATTTTCGTTAAGAACTGCTCGGGAAGCGGCCAAGCGGGTATAGGTCGTCTGAGCTAGGACACCCGGTCTAGCTCAGAACAACCTAAACCCCCACCGCGGCACTCCGGCCTACCAGGATCCCTCTTCTCTCTCCGAGACCCCCCATCCTGGTCCGCCGGGGGAAGAGTTGGGGGGGGGGGGGGGGGGGGGGAGGGGACACACCACACACATCTTAACTACCCTACCCTAGGGCCTAGGTATGTGTAAACAGATGTCAGGTCAGAACCCCCCCCCCCCCCAAGGAACCATATTTAAGCTACAGCCTCACTTTCGCTTCAAATGCCGAAAAGTTTCTAAAAACGGCTGTAGTAGGCGCTCGGAGATTGTGGAAGGAGAGAAACGGTGTCGTATCGAGTTGACTCCCAGCCGCGAAGGCAGAAGAAAAACAAAAATCAGGCCACTTTCGAGGAGGAGGAGGAAGTAGAGCTGCCTATTTAGACAACTAACCTAGGTTTATGGCCAAGAATTTGATGGTTCTTGTTAAAAAAAAAAATCCCCTACTGTCTGGTAATAGTTTAGTTAGTTAGTTGCACACACACCTACCTAACCTTAGGTACCCGTTCTAAATAGGTATTTTGTTAAAGAAGCCCATCCCAGCACCGGAGTCCCTATCCGAGTTGGCCATCCAGCGCCCTACTAGGCACACCAACAAACCCAGCGGCCCTAACTGTATTCGACGCAAGCGTTATACCCTATCTCGACGCTACACGTGCTAAATCAAGGGGTAGACAGGCACAAAGCTTCGCTCTTTCTTGTCGCCTAGCTAACTACCTACCTACCGAAAAAAAAACCCGCGAAGACAAATACGACTTAAAGAGATAATTACGACCATGGGGAGAACCTGCTCTCGTCACACGTCATCTGCCGCTAAGGGGGGGGGGCCAGAGGTCTAGACTTTCGTGGATAGACCTACCTACCCACCTAACCTGGTACATACATACCTTAGTAATATACGGGGAATTGGGGCGAGGCGTCATCGTCTAGTAATAGTAGTTGCAGCCCTACCAGACAGACGACGGCAAAGGGAGGGAGGGACCACGAAAAGAGTAGCAAAGCGCGAGTCCCCCCATAATAAAAGAATGTGTCAGCTAGTCAGCTAGTTTACCTGGGCACTTTATCTACACTACCTACGTACTATGAAATTTCACTGCACCACGCTATCATGTGTGTATAGATAAGTATGTGTGTGTATAGTTAGTTATACCTGGCCTACATAGGTATAAATTATGTACCGTCGGCATATGCCGAAAAGGGGGTCGGGATAGCCGGTTCGGAACGCCAGTAGTCTGTGCTGCCGATCTCGGGGTTAGACGGAGGTGGATTGATGTAGCTGTATCGCATTGTATTGTATTGTATTGTACCTGTACGCCGAGCTGCCTTGAGCCTTGACAACCCACGTGTCGAAAACGAGCAGGCGAGCATGGCATGGATAATCGTCCAATATCTAAGACATCGAGACTGCGAGGAGGAGGCGACTAAGCCCACAATGCCTGTCCCTTCTTCGAGGGTGTTCGGACGAAGCTTACTACGGTGTCGAACTATAGCGTTGCAGAGGCGTGGATACGATGCAGAATCTCTCTACATAAGCAATATAAACATCCATACGATCTAGACGAATCTGACCCCCAAATCCTGCCTAGACGCGATATACAGCCATATGGCCACAACAGGAAACGCAAGCTGCCAGCCTACCTACCTAGGTACCTACTCTACCGCATAACCTAGGTAACTTCCACAGACAACACTCCCTAGCCAAAGCTCCATATCAGCAGTAAAGAGGGGGTGAGGTTGATCTACAGACCTGCTTGGTCACATTCTCTCTGCTATAGGTGAACGACAATGGCAGCAAGACTTGCCTGCCTGCCTCCCTACATACATAACTCTCCAGCAGCGGCCCATTGGGAGCCGTAACGCGCCAACCGTGGTTCCCACGACGACAAAAGAGCGAGTGGTGTAAGCATGTGTGTATGTAGATATATGTATGTATGCCCAGGTGTGTTAACCGCTGTTCGGGGTGGTTATTGGCCAGATTCAGATATAACTAGCGGCTAGGTTAGGATCTCCGTTGTATGCAGCAGCACACGCACGTATGACTGCATTGTGCCTACTGAGCTAAACCAGGTAGGTTAGATAGGTATCTCCTGGCATAGCCTACCTACCTACGTATTGTACATGCATAGAGATATATACCTATACATACAGATGTGTAATGTCTTAGGCAGGGAGGTAGGTAGGCACCTATAGTGTAGTTGCTCCATCCACCTACCTACCTACGTTATGGGCCCGTCATCAGCCCATCCACCCCTCTACATATTCGTCCCAACTACCTACCTACCTACCTACCTCACAGCCAACCGCTGAAAAAAGCAAGCATACAGCTCCATCCGTTGTCGTAGCTACCACAGGTACCTCCATAGACCTACATTCGTTCTTGTTTGCTGACCTACTTTCCTGCTAACTATGTAACTTGCCTACCTTACCTACATACCTGCACAGGTTCGGGCCGAACCAAGCTTTTTTGGGGGGGCACTGACCAAGCCGTGATAACATTACCATCATGGATAGCATGGACTAAGTAGACGTCCGAGCTCGGTATCAGCCGATAAGTAACTTACGAAACGAAACAAAAGGAAACGAGAGGGGGGAGTACGGTAAGACAGAGCGGGAGTCCGAGGGTTCCCTAAGACAGTAGGTAGGTACCTAGGGTAGCTAACTGAGCTCCCCTCTTGGGTATTTACCTATATTCAGTAAACACCTACGCAGTGTAGATCTAAGACAATACCTACATCTATGGCTGTCTACCTAGTAAATGCGGCTTCAACACCAGGCAGTAAACCAGTAAGTCAGTAAGTACGTGTAAGTACAGGTACCTACGCAGTACAACCACCACAACAACAAAACCCAAGTCCCGCAGTAATCATCAACATGTGGAGATCCATCAGCAGTCGAAAAGCATCAAGAGCCAACAAACGCAACCCAACTAAGTCACTAAGTCGTTATACACAGGAGAGGAGAGGGGAAGGAGGAAGAGGAGTTTTCTTCCTTCTGTCTGTTGTAGATCTTGTATGTAAGAGCAGCGGTGAGTGAGGCACATTTATACATTAGGTAGGTATAGTAGGTACTTAACCCTACATACCTCCTTCTCTATCTACCTAGTCAAGGCATTCAAGGGGCGAAGGGCCCTATGAGAAGGCTTAGGCCAGAGTCAAGTGCCATCGCCATCTGCAGGCCAAGCGGTCTTGCATGAGGGCCGGTACGGGTCTAGATTGCTTTAGTCCCTAGTCCCTCTCTATCTACAGAGAGTCGGTCAGCCCCATAAGAGGGGGAGAGGAAGAAGACGAGGGTTGATGGTGGCCCTGGCTTCCGCAAAGACCCTTCTTATGGGACGCAGATGGGTGTGGGTTCTCAGTTCAAAGGGGTTTTTGTATCGTCATTAGTCTTTAGGAAAAGTTGATCTTCTTCTCCATTAAACCCTGAAAAACGTCATTGAGAGCCCTCCGTTTCTTGGTCCTCTCCTCGTTAGACGCATCTAAGGAATCGTCATCATCCTCATTATCGTCTCCCTCTAAACGCGGTGTCCAAGCTCGGATCTGACCGTCGAGGTGCGCCCCGAAGACAGCACCGGCGGTGTTGCTGCCGCCCATGACTGCGCCACTCGACTTGTCTCCGCCTCCAGCACCTCTCCAAACTATGCTAGTGATTCGATTTGGGATTTCTTGTGTCGCGCCCGTGGATGTTCGAATGCCAGTGACAGATGGTCCGGTCTCTCTAAGTTTCGTGACCACGTGGCCGTCATGTAAGTCCAACACTAGAATCTCCTTCTCATTGGGCCAGAAGAGAAGCTCTTCTCCAGGATGGGTGAGGCCGACTGGCGATGTAAACATGATCGCGCTGCCGAGTTGACTGTTTTTGATGGTGGGTCCAAAGCTTGCAAGCGTATTCCTTCCAGTTGCGATATCCCACACACGGATTTTTGCATCGTGTCCAGCCGAAACGAGATATGCGCCGTCGTCGGTCCAGGTAAGGCCATTGGCAGGGGCCGTGTGCGCTTTGGCCGAAGTTTGCAGGCGGACTCTACCACTGGGATCCATATTGCCATTATGAAAGACTCCAAGACCGTCGTCTTTGTTCAACATGCCTACAACTCCACCAGCCCGGCGAATGTCCCATAACTTGACTGTTCCATCTACACCCCCAGTAGCAAGAATATGCTCGTCTCTCGGGGACCACGATGTGGCTAGTACGGCTCCTCTCTGGCCAGGCAGGGACTGTACGAAGGAGCCTGTACGTAGATCTACCAAACGAGTGGCGGGGTGCTGTGTTCCACAGGCAACGAGTAGGTGGTGGGCGATAGGAGAGGTGGCGTGGGTGTATATTCTGTGGCCGAGATCAAATGAGGCTGCAAGCGTACCACATCTCGTCGACCAAGCTTTCAACGTCTTGTCGTAGGAAGTGGAGAGGAAAGAGTGTGGATCAAAGGGAAAGAATGAAAGGTGGGTGATACCAAACTTGTGGGTTTCGGGAGAGCGTGGAATATCCACAGCAGGAGTGTAAGTGTGTCCCTTGGTTGGATCACTACACTGTTCTAGGTCCCAAAGTCTGATACTGCCATCTATTCCTCCAGAAATAAGGCTGTGTCTGTTAGATCAGGTACACTGATCTGATGAGATTTATGGCTTACACTTTCCCATCGAAGCGGTCGAGTGCCAGAGCATTAACACCAGCCTGATGAGCCCATATAGAAGAAGGCGTGTTGGGGTCTATAGCCCCATTCTCGTCAATTTTTACGGCTGTTCCGTTCTCTCCACCATTGAAGCGGATCTGTGGCGTAGGTTCAAAGGAGTGTAAGAGCTTCGTTGATTGCAGTCTAGCAAAGACATTGGGTCCAATGTTGCCAGTGGACCGCTCAAAAAGCAGTCGATTCATTCATTAAGGATAAATGACCATGACGAGAAGTCACGGTCTATTCAATTAAACTGAATACTCAGGGATCAGAGACCCAGAATTACAAGAGAACCTTATGTTAAGTCGTCTTACTTGAAGGTAGTACTAGTAGTAGTCTTGATGTGAAGATGTGAAGATGTAATGATTACGTAGTTGCGTTAGATGTATAAATAGGTGGGTATCTCTCTGCCAATTGTGAAAGACCCCGCTAAACTTTAACGTGAGTTACAAAGTACAACTGTACAAGGGAAGAGGTAGTTTAGCCTCACGTGCCTGGAACATCACAGACAGTAAGTACTAGGTATTATGTATGTACCTAACACTCCAGTACACCTGCTGTAGGGAACATTGAATTATACTTATACTTATACTTATTCCTTATGCATATACAAGGCACTACTACTACCATGACTATCCAGGTATGAAAATACCATACACAGAGACAGCGCAAATAAATCATGGCATCATCATCTAAAAGAGACGGCTTCCTACCCTACCCAGAAGAACGCGGCACCGCAACCGGGCGTGAGACCGACTTCGAGACTGAGCTCGACGCTATAGACGGCGGTAGAAGGAAGCGCAGGAAGCGAGAAGCCAATGTGTATGATGCAGTAGCAGGTTCGTGCTCTCCCTTTCCCTACCTAGACTAGATACTTTCCAGCTTTCCCCCCTAGTGTTCTTACCACAACTTACCTTATCTCCTCTCTAACCAAAACCCCCAGGCCGCGTAACCACCACCCTCCCCCTAGCCGGCGGCGGGGACTCTGGCACCGAGCGCCCACCCCTCTCCTACGCGGCGCGCAGTCTGAAGCGCGACCCGACGCTCGCGCCTGAGGACGTCCTCTTCCGGCGCATCGGCGCGCCCGTGCGGTACGCCGAGAAGGACATCTACCACACGGCGGTGGCAGCCTTACGCGACGGCAGGGGCAGGGACGAGGTGCGGTTGCCTGACAGCGACATGCTCACGGCGATACACAGCTATGCTAGTCACTTCTACGGGGCTCTTGCTGTTGCCTCTGCGCGGAAGAGGAGAGGAAGGAGAGGGGGGAGAGGAGGTGGAGGTGGAGGTGAAGAGGCCCGCAACGTCGACGAGCAGAGCATGGACGAGACTGCGCTCCTGGCGCTAGGCATCCTACTCGAGGAGGCGGGGCGCGAGGTGCTGGGCAAGAAGGGCGATCTGGTTTTCACCGAGGGGGTGGAAATCATGGTACCACCACCAACAGCGGCAGGAGCAGGAGAAGGAGTGCCAGTAGCAGGGGACGGGAGTGAGATTGTGGATTTCAAGGCTTCGATGAGCGAGAGGTGGCAGTCGAGGCCACGGCGGAAACGTAACCCCGAGGCGAAGAAGTGAGGTGTCTGTCAGATGATAGGTACTTAGCAGTGATGATAATGATAATGATAATGATTGCGAAGCCATCCAGGGTTCATGGAGTTTCGAATCAACCAGCTAATGGATGATTCTTTTACTAATGATAATAATAGCGTCTTGTTAGCAGACCCGATAGGAAGGCTCACTCGCTCGTACACGCATACATCCATAGGTGTCATCGTCGGAGGAGTTAGCCCCCTCCCCCCCTCTTAGCCCTTAGTCCCAAAAGGCCCAAACCGGATATAGTAACCTCAGGGAACGTTCTTTCCCCATGACAACGAGGCTGACGATGATTTCTCTGAACGAAGGTTTGTTTGACGATAGTTTTCTTTATTACCGGGGTCTCTAGGTAGTTACCTGTGTTTTTTCTCGGCAATTGAAATTTGAACCTCCCAAGTGTGCCCCACATACTTCGCGAGCCAAACATACTGTAGGTACGCAACATTGTCAAGTTAAGATAATAGGTCCCCCCCAATGGATCCCATAAATACCATACCATACCTAAGGTTTTTTCGTCTCGCCCACAGAATTTAGAAAGGGTCTGGAAGGTTAGTAGGTTAGGTAAGGTAACTGGGTAAAAGGGGAGGGTTTGGGCTTGGTTTGGTGGTATCATCTAACTAAACTAACCTACTTGGGTACCTAGATCGTTGGGACGATCTTCATTGCCGGCTTTTTTTCGAGTCCCATGTAAGATTTGGGCAAGGCTGTCGAGAGGGAAGGGAAAGATAAAAGAATTATACCTAGTAACTATCTAGCAAGCCAATTGCTGTGTAATCATTTGTCACGAATCTACAGTACAGTTTTTCTAACTGGGTATGTATGTAGATATCGTTTTTACCACAGGAGTGTCACCGGTAACCGTGGTTCGTTTTTCTTTTCCTTCTCTGCCTTCCCCATTCGTTACCTAATCACGCAATTACTATACCTACCTAGGTTACTAGAGTAGGAATTCATGGCCCCCTTTCCTGCGGCCGCAGTCTTTTGCTGCAGACCGGTCAGACATCGTCATCTCCTTTTTTCCTGCGTACCTCCCTACATAGTTACCTACACAAGAGTTACATAGGCTAGTCTAGGCAGGCAAAGTTTGGTAGGTAGGTAGGTCGGTAGGCAAGTAAGTAGGCACCCTTCTACCTACCTTACCTTGCTCCATCAATCCCATCGTTGGGCCAAAATGAGGATGCTCGTTTTTTTCTTGTTGTGGCCCAGCTCCAGCCAACGAGGAGCAGCGGGAGAAAAGGCGAAAAAAGGAAGGAATGCCATACCCTAAAAAAAAAGAAAAAGAGACAGGTCAGAAAAATTGTCGAGCCGTGCCCCGAATTGGCAACAAGGCAGTGCAGATCTTTTTTTTTTTTTGGCGAGAATGCCTACTAGCTATGCTTGTATTGTACATCAATACCTACCTACCTTACCCCAGGTTGCTGTAGGTACAAAAGGTCTGATATTACATACCAACTTGCTTGCTGCCGCTGCTGCAGGCAGGCGTGAAATCTTGAAGTGCATGTGGTTGGGTATCGCTCGGACACAGATGACCGCCGACGTTATTCGCAGTGCGTGCACGTACGCCCGTAGGTACCTCCCTCTCCCTCGCCCCTATGTAAGTGAAGAAGCAAAAAAAAAAATTTGGTACATACAGCACAACACCTCCGATGGTTTCATACTTCCTCCCACATGAGATCTGGACTCGGCTGGGCCTTAGAACTCGAAACCTTGGGACTGGAATTATCACGGTGATCATGTCATGCCACAATGCCTACCTAAGAAAGCGGAGTCTGTTATGTATGTATGTAGGAGGGGGGAAACATACACACCGCGATAGTGTTTTCTCTCGTACATACTTACGTGATAACTTTTTCCCTCCCCCCCCCTACCTACCTACTTATTTTTAACCCAGAAAAATAAGAAAAAATATGACCCGTCAATAACTTACTCGCTTCTGCTCCTTGTCTTGTGAAACCTGAATTACACACACACATACGTACATGGTTAGGTACCCAAGCATGAAAATGTCTGGTGCGGACACACACGCACACGCACACACATGATCGCGCCGAGGACCAGGTTAGAGGGAAAACAAGGGGGGAAGGGGAGTTCAAGCCAGGCGGTAGAACATTTGTTGATGCATCTAGCCGCGTCTTCCCTCTTTTTCGTGGCGCAAACATAAGTGTTACCCCCTTGACCATCGTTCTACATAGCCATTCGATTTTTGCTTTTTTTTTTGGGTTGCTGGTCCAGGTGCTTGTGGTTGTAGGTCGTGCCGTGTGCGGCGTGCCACCCTAAGCTGCACGGCATGAGGGTACATGTGTAGTTGAACGGCTTTTTTTTTTTTTTTTTTTTTTTTTTTACGACGGGCTTACTCGTTCTCGGCCTAACGGATACAGGAAAGTTCTCGAGTAACTGCATACCTACCGGCAAGCATAGGCACTAGACGTTCTATGCGGTATATAATGCGGTATATGTAACAGGTAGCATCCCTCCTTGGGACGTTCAGATATATCAAAGTGGTGGCTCGTTAGGGGTAGTACATATACACATATATACATACATACATACATAGTACATGGCTATGTAGGTACATGTATGACTATGTATGTATGATACCAGGCATTCAATATGAGACTCGCAATCATCTTACTTATAGACTAATATGGATCTCAAAGCAAACATATACGAAAATGCAAGTTAGCAGATCTGGTAAACGTCAATGGGAAGATCGGGTCCAACATCTTGCCGCTCGGCTGATACCGACGCAATCAGAGCTCGTGGTTTGATCCAGAGAGCTGGGTCCGTAAGTTGCCATGTGTGGGCAGGCAATCTACCATGTAGGCAGGTAGTCATCTACCGTAGTCTATCTATCTATATATCTACTACATACGTGCGTACGAAAGGAGGTGCAATAAACTTGTCCCTTGTTTGGGCCCGGTATTTAAGGGGACGTAAGGGAGGGCCTCCTTGAACAAAATTCTTGCCAACTCCCGAGGCCGGCTATGGGCGGAAGCGGTCATCAGTTTTTTGAGATTGTGGTATCGATGCAGAAGCAGCGTATGTATCTGCAAGATCGATATTTGGGACTGGTAGATCTAATAAATCGTGGAGATGGGTGTTTCATGATCGGACAGCACACATGACCCTCAGCCCTAATGCGCACCTTACCCCTAATACCGCCGTGCTGTACGCAATAGGCATGTTTCCGTACGAACAGCGGATACGTCCGTTGTCAGCTAACCATCATAAGCTGGCGAGAAGGGATGGTCAGCCGTCAAGGCGGGTTCCTGGATGGGGTAAATACAGCTGACATGGGATGAAAGGGTCATGAGAAGCGAGGTGGATGTAGGTAGGGTAGGTAAGCCTCGGATGGACTAATTCTGAACTACCTGGCTGAGGCAAACTTGTAGAAGATGACTTGATACTGGGTATAAATAACGAGCTACAATCATCGGGCATCTCTCCAGTGGAAGCGATATCTGCATAGGCAGACATATGTATTACCTACAACTACATATGTAGGAATGGGTGAGATAAGCATGCAACACCACATGAGAGTGTATACTGTATCGCTGCATCGTGGGGAAGAGTGGGATTGTATAGATCCGCAAAAGGGAATTGAGCACCGTTGAATCAGAGACCTCAATGCAGAGTTACGGGTTGGCTGGGTGGTTGGCTGATCGGTACGAACTAGCCCGTTGGCCTGCTGGTGGTCACCTACATAACACCATAACACACGGGCGACAACGGACAAAGGGCATCTCTCGCGTAAAGATTTGCATAATACTGCTGACGGCCGTAACCCGTTGATGCGTCGGTAGGTAAGCATGGACAACATGGACATGGTCAGCAGTGGTCATTTACTACTACTGGTAATCAGCTGGATGAATGAGGACAGTTCAGAGGATTACGAGGGAATCTACCTGGTTTTGGGGAATGATATATCACAAATTCAAGTCAGGAGTCAGCTTTTGTTGTTGTATTGGTACTGTAGTGTAGGTAAAGTTGTGTGGTGTAGTAGTAGCCTGTAGGTGCCTGCAGTGCCTGCAGTGCCTGCACGGCGTGCGGTAGGTTACCTAAGGTCCCCTAAGGTAGAGAAATATGATGTATCGCGCGTAAGTATTAAAAGTGCGGAGAAGTCAACGGTTAGAATGAAACTAACTAGAAATCTCCTCTTTGCTATTCGCTCGGCACAACAAGCATCATAAGTGTAACGTTGAATCGATAACTGCATAGTACCCAAGTACCTACAATGTAGGTTAGACTGCACTGCACGCAGACATCGGATAACTTTGAACCTCAAAGTTGCCAATACATATCCCTACCTAGCACATACCTATCTATGTTTGAAGCTAAATCATATAAATCCATACGACCCTGGAACTTTGGAAACATCAAATACCGTTAACCTGCTACTAATTACTTAGGTCTGTACTTATTAACTGATCGTCGGTGTTTGTACACATTACATTATAGTAAGATCAAATTCGGAACTTGGAACGCTGAGCAAAGAGGTTGTAGCGTTAATATACCATCATTTATATACATAGACCTACCTAGCTACCTATGTAGCTGCCTAGATACATACGAAAAGGATGCCGTATATGGCAAAAATTCGTGGGGGTCTATCGCCATGTGTTGCCGTCATTGCAGTCACCGGTCCATGGCCGATGTAAATCTGGAATGGGTTTCAAGGTTGACATGGACATAAAATGTTGAAAAAAAGAGACCTTGCAAAACGTGGAAAATTCGCGACGAATATGGGGTCGCTTTGATTAATGTCTTTCATTTTGAATATCAAGCGCTTCTGTCCTGGCGGGGTACTGTAAATGATATCAAGCTTGCCAAGTTGCTAACCAGGCTAACCTAGGTTAAAATGTAGGTAGTATCAATTGATCGGCTTACATATCGGCTTACATATAATACACTACATTCATCAATGTCACTCACAAGGCTGATAGATTTTTTTTGCCAATGGTGGCATGGTAAAATAATGAATGGCATTTCTCGTATTCCTGTCAGCTTACCTTGCACTTCGTTGAAGATCTACAGAGTACCATTGTGTCCAAACCCATATGCCTCCCTTGCACTGCAATTTCTAAGTTTTCTCTACTTCATACGAGGCTCAAGAGAGATATCAATGATACTAACCTACCTACAGTACCCTCGGGAATTGTTGAAACCGATGGCAAACCTGGTAAGAGAAGCAGATCATTCGGAAGATGAGCATCATTGAAGTATCATAGCCGTGGAGCAATTGCACAGCCCATTGTAGTGTAAACAAACAATGAGCTAGTTAGTTCATTGGACATTCATTGCCAATTGCAAAGAGGAACATTGAAGATTTTATCTTCTTTGCTACCAAGGTTGAGTTGATATTCATTCTTTGATGCCCTTTGTAGGTATTTCGGATACATATGTATCTCCCTAGGTTAGCTGCTTAGCAGGCATGTACTTAATTACAGCGCGTCAAAAGAATTTTGGAGGGGTCGTACAATACCTAACCCTTGGACAAACCCCCCCCTTCGAGTGGCAGCGGCGGACTTTACACCGTTTCTAACAGCCAACCAACAGAGCTCCTTTAGGGCATTGGACAGATTGGGGTTATGTACCACAGTAGCGAAGCTCGAACATTGGAAAGGTGGGGCCCCCTGTTGCGCATGGATTTGATGGTGCAACCAGAACAAAAACGCTGGTACTACCAAACTTTTATCTATCAACTATCACGTGACCTCATGTCAGATTTCAAGGTTCTAAGGGTCACCCTTGTCAGCTAACTCGGCCTGTTCGGTACACATTTTGAAGTTGAAGACTTGAAGTACAATACTAGGTATTGAAGGTACATGCAGTAACTATGTACCTCGGGCTATCTACATGTAGGATAAGGTGCATAGGTACATGCCTCTATACATCAATTGTATTGGATTAAACAAAACTATCCCACCCGTTAATAACCGCAAATGCTGCCTATGTACATACATATATGTACTACTACGCTACTGACATTTGAATTTGAATGCTTTTATTAGATTTGTGGGCTATTATATACATGGCATAGCACATCTGTCATCTGCAGGGTCTTCCCATTTGCAGTAAAGAAGATCATATGTTAGTGTGGGTGCCTAAGTAGATCCTTTCAAAGATTTCGATGAATTTCCCCCATTGATCATCCAAAGAACGCTCATCCTCCAAAGAAGAAGAAAAAAAAAAAAGACTACACTATGTATCGCCAAAAACCTTGAATAGCTACCTTGCTAATCACACTTAACCTACCCCTACATTATAGGGACCTAGCAGTTACAAGCTACCACTAGGTAATAGGTATAATGGTATATGATATTGTCTGTCGCGAACGTACCTTGCAGTAGCCCGGGCGGCATTTCGAGGGAAGGACGGTGGTAACCCATGACAGGCCGAGCTACTTAAAAATTGGAGAAGGACGACCTGACAGTTCCAGGGCAAGGGTTAGCCAGAGGTCTAGACGTGATCTGCAGAAAATCATGTGCCGTTACGGGAATTAGAGCTTTTCTAAGGGATTTTCTGTCCACGTACTGCACTTTATTCTCTTCGGTCTTATATCTCCTCTGGGAATGGCTCCCTATCGAGGCCAAATTAGTGCCAAAAAGGTCAAGCCTAATAATTTTTTTTATTTTTTTTTACTCTAACGTCCTTTTTCCCTTTCGCCGGCATGACGTTTCGCGAATGTACTTTATCTTAAGAAAAGAGTGTGTGTGTACATACATCCCATACACACCTCTATTATCAACAGGTACTGTACCTCTACATACCTAGGCTGGGTAGGTACTAGGTAGTGTATTCACGATCTTCACAATATGATGATCTACCGAAGTGCCGTGGGCACCATGCTGCCTGATTTACATGACCCTTGTTTTGATAGTTCGCGTATCAGATATCTTGTTGTACAAGTACTAGAACAGTACATACACACCAGGCAGATATGTGTTGTGTATGTGTGGTCCTATGGGCATCTCTAGTGGTCTCTGCAGAGTACACGCTACATGTAGGCAACTATGTACATGACAGTACATGCCTACATGAACCCAGTCTAGTATGTAATAGGAAACGTTCGTGGGAACAAGCAAGGAGCCTCATGTTCGAGGCTCTTTTTTAATGATTCATCGGCAGATAGCCTTGCAGCCCAATGAGATCTGAGACTCGTTAGGCATTTATCTCAATATCAACGTCTCATACCACCATGTATGTACAATACATAGTACAATAATACAATACATCCAGAACAATAATATACCATATGCGGTACCGTTATTGTACGGAGTTCGTTTTCGTGTCTGTGTGCGAAGCTAGTACACAACGCGGCACACACCTCGCTTCGCTTCGAAGTGAAAAGCATGTTAAACAAGCTTTGCAGGAGTTTGGAAGTTTTGTAACTATGTATGTGTGTGTGAACAACTTTGCGTCTAAGCGCTTCAGCTCCGGTGATACCTAGTAGTTTAGCGTGGCCTAACCCGCTTCTGCTTTAGTGTTTCCAGACTTTAAATTTGTAAAGGAGAACCAAACACAACCACATCTTAGTTTCGAAGCTCTAGAATGCGGCTAGAATGTTATTATCATATGGCTAGGTTGCCTATCCAGAGGGGGGCGGGCGGCTAACGTACTTGCGTACGTACATGGTAGTAGTTAGTTAGTTAGTTAGTAGTAAAGGGAAACGAAAGAAGAAGAATAAAAAAACAAGGCTGGCGAAGCTCAATGGGAGTTCTATTCGCAGGTGCTGGGCTGGGCTGGGCTGGTTCTTTGACGTCGGTTTCGTAAGAAAAGGGCAAGCAAGTAACTATGTACGTAGGACCCTCTGGGTAGCATTCAGTCCGAGTACGCTATTACTTGGGAAAACGGAGATTTGTCCGGCGCGTTGCATGAGGGTGACCTGATTTTCCACTTATTCCATGAGGAATAAAAAGTGAAGAGGCAAGTTTATGGATACTTCGTGTTGGGATTCAAGGCACGTCGTCGTCTCGCGATGGCAAACAAACAAGGCTTACCGGCCACCCAATCTAGTCGGCCCTTTGATGGGGGACGGGGAGGGAGTTGTTTATTATTATGTAGGTATTTTCAATTATGATGATGGTATAATAGTTTCTTATGCAGGAACTGTTTCTTGCCCTTATCAGGTTTATCCCCTTTTTTTCTTTCTCTTTCTAACCCCCTTCATTAGTAGTTATCAATAGTTTGTCGATGCCCGTCAACACGTACACGGACGACACAGCGTCACGCAAAATGTAGTCATAAAAACCCCATGGGGTTGCACATTAATTTCGTGATTGGCTTCTTAAGGTGAGGTTCCGGCTGTGGGAAGACCTTTTCAGCCGCAATTCCTTTGCAGATCACGGCAAACCGGCACGGCTTATATGTATATCTGTATCTGTGGAAACTACCACGTAGCTAGCGACTGAGAAAAAACTGGAGTCTAGATGATGATGCTTGAATGTGGTTTTGATGTGTTTAATGGAGTTGGTAGGAGCAGATCACATGATTGATACATATTCACTACAGTACATACGTACGTAGTCACTTCGTATGTAGTGTCCATGTCTGTCTATCTAATATTAGTAGTTACTTGTTTGATATTCGCTGAAGAGAGGGATCTCGAAAACGGTGGATAAAATCCTAATAACCCTGAGCCACATCATCAACAAGTCCGAATAAGCTAAGGTAGTTTTTGTGAGTGTCTACCATGTAATAGCTACCATGTAGTTGATTTTGTGTCTATTACTACATAAGTAGACAAGTAAAGAAGTAGAAAGCTGCAGGGATCAAATTGATGTACTGTACAGTATTTGCGGCTGTGTTCGAGTTTGAACCCAGAAAGAGAAGAGACTGGCACCGACCAGATCCTACCGTAATAATGGGATTGGATCATTGCTTGCTTCGGGAGGCTTGATCTTTCCATGTCCATGACTCTGGGACTGGATTCCGTACTTCATTGGGTGCCACCGAATCGAGGGAGCTGAATACCGAACGTCGGCCTGTTCGCTTTTAGCGGGTTCGCTTCCATACTGGGAAATACACGCCCCTTGGCGAACCCGACTCCCTGAAGTCTTCCCTGAGATATTCTAGACTTCCAGAGACTCTGGCTACCTATGTAGCAATGACGTCGGGGCATCTAAAAACAATGAGCTCCACATGCATATTAGATTCGCATATCAGATTTCAATGTTTTTTCTGATTGTATTTTAGATTATACGATAATTAGTTGACTAATATATAGGTTAGGTAGGTATTAAGCAGGCAAAGTTGGTTTAAACGAGAATGATCAATTGCTGTTGGTATTGTCATGTTATTTATGTACCGCCTAGGGTAGGTAACTGTGTAGGTAGATACCTTGACCTGGCTATGTAGTAAGTTGAATGGATTGATACGACAACATTGAAATGTATAATGCCATTTGCTATTATATTTGTTACCATTAATAGATGTACGTTGGATATTCGCAATGTAGAGTTAGTAGTGTACTATGTAGTAGAGTAGTACGGTATGTAATGTACATAGTAGCTACTACATACTACATAATAGTCAAAAGGAATCAATTGCTTTCTGCTGTCGCAGGGTTAACCTGGCTTCGAAATATGTCTGAACGTCTAACGGACTCTAACCTCATAAGACAGGGTTCATCAGAGTTTCGCTTAATTGAAAGGCGTCAAATGTCTTGTCAATGTGGCTCGGGCGTATCTGATGTAACATTGAACATACAATGTATATGTACATATGCACATACGCAGAAAGATGATTGACAACTTCAATGCTGATAATAAGATATTGATACTACACCATGCACATACACAGGTAGTATAGCATCCACTATCATGATTGCTGTGTATACTACGCAGTATGTCCCTAGCAGCCCAGCCACTACTACGCATGTACCTAGGGTTAGTATCTAGTACTATCTACAAATGTAGTCAAGTTCTGCGGCATGAAAATCAAAACAAGCGAAATACCGCTTAAGATTGTTGATCGGCCTTTGGATGTGGTCTGATTTAACGCACGTGGCTTGTAAGGTCACCGCTTTAGCTCTACAATAAGCCACTAAACCAGCGGGGCTTTAGGGGTTTTGCTGCATTTTCGCATGATCTTTACCCATAAAAGCATCGCCTCCCTTGTCTATAACAGCTATCTATATAGGTCCCATATCTTGATCAAGTATGTACATACCTACCTAGGTAATTGTCTAAGTAGTTGTCTAGGTTAGGACCCTAGATGGCTGTCTAGGTAGGGTCTATGTAGGTATCGTCCGGTCCCAGCGCAAAGTGTCGTATCTGACATCTATCAACCCTCTGCAAGTCGCTAGATTCGGCAATTTCAAGAGTCAACGACCATGACATGGGCTCACGATTACACTAAGTACTACCGTCATTGCGGGGAATAAACGGTCTCTGTACCACGAGTTTCTGATGCGGATGACAAGGGCAACATGCCAAACATCTACCTTGTCTGCCAGGTGTAATAAACAAGCAACAAGCAACATTTGAACGCTTTAGAAGGTCTCATAATGCATACCGAAGGCGAAGGAAACCTCTTGTCATTAGTTCGAAATTTTCCGATCGTAGGGTTCACCTGCGCTAAGAAAGGGTTGATCGTTTGATGTTCAATTTACTTATTCCAACTTCATGGTACTTTAATAATCGTAGCCCTTGATAATATGTATGTATTCATTGTATTGTATGTACATATCAACGTAATAAATTGGACCAAGACGCTAAATAACACCATTAATATATATAGTACAATGACACAGGGCTGAGAAAGATAAGCCCTGGCTCCCAGGCTCATACCTACATGTATGTATGGGATTCTCTACGCCACGATTGTTTTTATGACTTGGAAATGGTAACTACATACAATACCTACTTTGTCTAACAGAACATCAACTCAAGGCGGTAAGTAATAATGTTTACTTAGGAATAGTTGGTACGAAGTGAGTCCATCGGTGTGTAGACATCCATGGTTATCATACTATTAATTGCTCTTACTATTACTTCTTCTCCCTTGTTCTCCCTTGTTGAAGGAATAACCATCACAAATATCACACATGGCTGTTGGACAACTTTACCAATCGAAATCCCTTTTTGCGGGCCCATGGGCCGAAACCTCCGATCGGCATTCTTTGGCTCGGTACGATGGTAGTTTCAACTCTGTTCATTCGTGGATCCGTTGCTTTTCTCCAGATTGTTTCCGACCTTCTGGTTTATATGATGCTCCCCTACCTACATAACCTTACCTACACTACCTTACCTACCTAGTTTATGTAGTACATGTCTACATAACACTCCGACAGAACCTGTCACATGCGATGGTGATTATAGACAGGCATCTTCTAACGGCACGAGACTTGAATTGACCGCGTACGAACGCGATTTAATATATATCTCTTTGTGACTTCCGATATGATCTGCATATCTTCAACCCGATTCAATCTGAGTACATACTTGCCTAACCTAGGTACTTACTCAGATAAACACAATGACATATAGGTACCCAGGTAGCTAAAAACACATTGTATAAAGAAGGAATTTCTTCAACATCAACTCCGCACTACTACGTAAGTACTCCTAAGGTTTAGGTAGTAAAAGTACGTGTGTCAGCAAGTGGCTTACCACAAATAAATCACCATGAGCAAATAGTCGACCAACGGACTTTCTAGAACGGGCAGTCATGAAGATCATTGATGCCGGAGCGGACCGATATCTGCTTCCTGATGGCATATTGTTAATAAGGGATTTGTCTAAAATGAGCAGGCCGCGTACCTAGCCCTTCCACCATCCCTGACAACGTTGGTTCCTCAAATACCCGATCAACAATGAACAATGGTTATACAATGGTTAGGTATATGGTCGTACAAAAGTGATCTTCAACATTAACATCCTACGCATCGTCGCCCTGCTTCTATGTATGTAGGTATGTTGAGTATTAGTTACCAGTAGGTTGGCAACATTGAAGTTGATACATCAGGTATGTAGGGTTGAAAACTTATAAGGAATGTTTAAAAAAGGCTGTATTATCTTTATCTTTAGGACTTATCAGTGATTATCAGGGTCCGTTAGTTCATGGAAGCTGGCCACCATGTAGTTATTAGTACTATGTATGTATACACGGCACGGCATGACCAATGACCATTCATGCATGCATGTCACTTCAACTCTACCCGCATGAGGGCCGTGCTTTCTTAACAGCGATCTCTGCCTCCTCACCCTAGCCAGCTTAGTTACGCCGCCGTTTGCTACACAGTTTGAGCCACTCAAGATTGATGGGCTGGACTGAGGTCCGAAATGTATGTAAGGTAAGAAGTGCAATGCGTACGACCACGGTGTAGTATCAGAAGCATCTCATAGGGTTGGCTAGACTGTGAAGGGGGGTGCTATATGTGTGTTCCCAATCGACCAAAAGCCACCTATGTATGTGTGTACCCTATCATCTCACTAAGCCCCCATCCTCGCCCGGCCGTGTGAGGAAGTTCACAAGCGCTCTCTCCGCAAGTCACGATCCCTTATTTCTCGCACCTCTTCGGCAATTATTCGCAATCCTTCTTTAAAGATTGCGGTGTTAATATTAGTATCTACCCCTCCAGTAGACCGCAAGTCCTCCGAGTAGTCATACGGTAAGAGTAGAAGAGGATAAAATGCATTTCGCAATTGTAGCGGTCAACGAAAGAACCAGGTAACTATTATATGTGACCCGGATTTAGGACCACCTGGACTCTGGAGAAAGGCGATATGCACATATCAAATCGTTGCTCTGTGAACAATAGCAACCCGATCCATTCTTTTTTTTCTTCTTACTGAGGTACTCTTAACGCCCGAGGTTAAGTACAGCCGAACACCTACGTACATTAGCCCGACATAGATCATCGGGTGGCCGTACATAATGCAAAGAGTGTGTAGGCACATAGGGAGCGACTGCATGATCTCTTGTCCCTACCCAAACCATGTCCATGTAAAAGCAGCTTTCAAAGTCATCCGTTTAAGCCACACCCGTCCGACGTTTTCCCATACTATGCCGTAGACTTAATCGCGACGGTAACATTGTGACCTTGCTACGTTAAGGCTAATAAGCGCTTAAGCCCGTAATTTGATTTATGGGCCTGGTCGGTGACGTTGGTCTCCCGGCGCCTTTTTTTTTTTGTAATACATATCAAATATTAGAGCCAACAGCAAACAATTGATGGAACCTGGATTACATAGGTGAAGAAGGTACATACATCTTCTTGTTGCCCTATCACAAAATACCTACCTACCAAGGCTACACATGCCTTGCCTAGAGAACTACATAACTAGTTAACCTACGTACATACTACTACTACCTGACAACCTTGAACCTACTGAGAGACATGCCGCTTACACATTGCATACCCGCATCCCAAGCCCGAGGTGCCATGGATACCAATATTAAGGATACGCATGTGTGTATACATACATACTTGCAGGTACTGATCAGCCGCTTTCCAGACGATTGGGCAATGCAATGTAATGGTTTATACTTCTCTCGAGCCTAGGCCTCCTCGTATGATTCGAGAAAACGGAGCAAGCATGAGCTTATAATTCGTAGATTGTATAAAAAGAAACAAAACCCCTCCTCTGAACTATCGTAATGGAGCTTCGGCCGCCTTCAAAAAAGCTTCTATCTAAGCTAGTCAAACACCGCATTGCCCGCAAACCATACCATCGTATTAGCATGAGGTTACACCTCGATTACCAAAACTCATTAAAAGCCACGAGGCATCACGAAAGCCTCGTTTTTCGGGGACCCTGTCGGACCTGTCAACCTGGAACTTTAAGTACGTAGGTAAGGGGAGAGAGAGAGAAGGTTAATAAATATGGGACCGGCGCTGTCAAAAAAGCGCGAGATGGCGGAGATATTTTCCTTGCCTTGTCGTCCTGCCCCGCCTTTCGAAAGAATGCTGCTGCTTAATTACCTAGGTAGTTAACTGTTAACTAGACGTAAACGTGTGTGAGGTGGTAGAAAGAATTGAGACTAGCCCTGTTGCAGATAAAGCCCAAGAGCAAACTAACCCATACCGAGTTACCAACGCTGGAGTTGTAGGGCTTACTGTCTCTTTTTTGTGCTTTCTCCTCTTCCGAAGGTTCCCTTAGCTATCTCTTTTCAACTTGCCTATGTAACCTCCAAGCTCTACTAGGTAATGGATATGTTCCATAACTCTCCTAGGTTAGGTAAGTAGGCCGATTTGGTATTACTAGTAGCCTTAGCCATCGTAGATTTTTTATGTTACCTATTACCAGGTAGTTAAGTGTACTTACGTGTAGGCGTGTATTATGGATATCTTCTTTTTGACATGGGCCGCAATGGTTTGCCGCTTAGCCACGTCTACCATTGGTCAGTCAAAAACACGCTTAGGTTCAATGTTATAAACGGTTCACTTTCCTTTATATGCGTATACGTATGTGAATCCATATGGCTGCAAAGGCAAGGCACGTTTAGGTCGTACACTGGCTTTTCTTCCATGTTGATAATGTAGTACATGTATGAATTCCCGCATCTACGTACATACCATACTCCGCCAGCCGCGTACAGAATATGTTCATGGTGTACTACCTGACCTATGTGATGTCAGTAGATACATACATACTAGACATACATATATGTAACTCGCACGCCTTATATCCTACATACACTACCAGACATGCCTACATGTACTTACATAATGTAGCACTGGTTAGATTTCATACCGGAGGTTATTGACGAGACCGTTGTCGGTCGATTCAGTAGGTCCCACTGACACTAACTTGTCTTAAACTGCGCTATGAAGTAAGGCGAGACAGGCCGAGTAAGACATGACGCCAAGGTTAAGGCGCTATTTGCGAAGCATTGAAAATGTTTATAGATATGTATTGATACTCTAGGTGGTACATAGATGCCTACCGGCCCTACCCATATATCATTGGGCTCAAGTAACTATTCAAGAAAGTATTGATGTGTGTTCAAGTTCAATATTGAGAGTATGTAGTACTTATCGTGTACTACTAGTAGGTAGGACCTGGTAGGTATATACGGATGTACCATATGTAGGTTAGATTAGTACAAATTGATAGTATTTCGCGCGCTGCTATTTCCTGTAACTAATGGATGATTAAACTTGAAATACACTATTATGGTATGTACTTACCGTATGTGCACTGAATCTAGGTAGGTACAACCTTCAGGGCTACCTAACCAGCTTAGAGCTAACCCTACTATATATGTATGTACTAACCTAGTATGTATTGTACTATGTATGTAACAGTCTGTAGTGACACAATGGATCCAATCTGTGAGCTCCAAGGTTCTCCTTCCGACCTTTTTCGCATGCCATCTTTTCTCCCTCACGCCGCACCTACTATGTACAGATACCGTAATAGGTCCCTCCCCTCTTCTTCCATGCAAGATGCATATTGAGTCCTGACTGTCATTGGTCCACCTTTTTTGTGGTTACTCTTATGATGTCTGTTTGATGAGAAGGCAAGAACAGAAAAGAAAAGAAGTGCGAAAAGAATTAAAAAGATAAATCAAAAAAAGAGAATATACCGATCGATACCAAAACCATGCCGAATCTGTCATCTCTTATTCACCTTAGCTGCATACCAAGTACATGTCTAGGCACATACCCTACCCTAGCCTGGGCCTAGGCGCCTACCCATAGTATGTACACTATCTTACCTACCTACATCTGCCAGGTCTATGTAGCAATGTAGGTAGGTAGCTAAATTCCGAGTCCATGATACTACAGATCTGATTATGCTTAGTTTTGATGTTGCTAACCTAGGAGTCTGTCATTCGTCAATTACGGCTGAGCAGCTGGGTTAGGAAACCTCCGCAAAAAGTTGCTCGCCTAGGTACCTTACTTGGCAGGCTCCAAAAAAAAAAAAAGAGCCATCGCAGGTCGGCCATATCTCTTCTATATTCAGATGTCCCAAAGTCCTCCTCACCGCTCTAGTCAACACCTATGGCGACTATGCAGCAGCTAACTAGTACCTATCTTAGGTTATTAACCTACCATAGTAGGTATCCTAGGTACATACAATGGATACACACATACCTAATTGTCCGCCGTCCTTCCCCAGCAGTCGATTAACAGCACACAACAATTAGTGTACGGCGTACAGCATATCTCACATACCTACCTACTTACCTATCTACCTACATATATGTAGGCATGCAGATTCTATCTACATACATACATACATACATACATACCTAACCTACATACATGTACGTACGGATCGTGTGTATGTAGGTATGTATAGGTAGGTAGGCATGTAGGAACATGTTGGATGGTAGGCAAGATAGGTATGTATGTACCTATATATCATGGCATTGTATGGGTCATTACCCTATATCCTTTCGGTCCCAAGGCAAGACAACACGGTGAAGAGGAAAGTACCGTAACATCATTCAGCGACTAGCCGTCTCTGTGGGCGTCAGCCAATTCCGTTACCGTACCCAACACTCAGTGCTTGCTGGACTACATACACTACATGGCTACCTATACATGTCTACTATGTAAGTACATTCGCTGCATTGGCTACGGTCTACTACATTAGGCCATCCACATCCACTTCGCCAAGACGCGCAATTACAGTACCTCTCTATCGATCGCATGCTCGTCCGTCCCCATGTTATGTTCCCATGCTCCATTGCTCCATGTTCCATGCTCCTTGCTCCCATGTCCACCAAAGACCCCTGCTTTTTCTTCCCATGTACTCAAAGTATACAAACTAAAGACTCTAGCTCACCCTGTTCAATGTTGATACATACGTGCGCCCATCACTTAACCAGCAGGGGTCTTCATCGCTCGAATTTGGAGCGTAAGTACAGTACGTACCGCTTTCCCAGCTTCCAGGGCTTCCAGGGCAAATCGCCTCTTGGACGCCGAAATAACCTGAGCTGTCATGGATGACCGTTGACGACCCTCTTTACCCACTCTGTTACTCACGCTGGTCTCGCGGTTTTCCTTGTTTGACATCCACCAAAACCTCGTCGTCTCCTAAAGCTTCAACGGCGTCGTTTCTCTTGCTCTACAATCTTGGAAAATTCTTGGAATCCCCCTCTGTACAGTAGTAGCCGTAGCTTCGTCTCTGCCCAACTGCTGATCATTCTGGATCTTGGGCTCCGGACCGTAGAGCTTCACCCAGGGACCCGGGACCGCAACTCCACGCGACTCGTTCGAGAACTGGCAAGCTCACACAGCCTACCCCCTACATTACTATACGTTGCCCATATGTTCCCTTAAACGTCCCCTACACTATACGGAGTACTTGGACAATTACACCGACCCTTCAATGTCATCATACCTACACCAATAAGAGCTGCGACACCATCAGAACTCCTTCCTCCACACAACCAACTGACCAGCGCGCAGTCTGAGCTTTGTCTTGGCACTCGAGGAGCCGATTGCTCCATACCTGCTCGGGGCCATTTGGTCTCCTTCCTGATCGCCTTTCTCATGGCCACCTTCCCCGTTGTTCTTTTTGCCTGACCTGTGCTTGTCCTTCTATCCGCCGCTTATGACTCTACGCATATAATACCCCAAGCATGGAATCTGGGCCGCCTGAGACCAAACGCCCCCGGCTCTTGACCGGTTCGTCATGGTCTTCGCGTCAGACCTTATCGCTCCCTCACCCTAATTCCGCACACCATACACCAGTATCAGGTCCTCACCATCCTGCGCCGCCGCCGTACCAACACCAGTCCCCATTCTCCCGCCCCCCAGAGCCTCCCTTGCCGCCGGCTCACCATCTCGAAGACCGCCGCCACCATGAACATGAGCAGTACCCGCCAATGCATGATCCTCACCGACCGCCCCTGCCCCCCTCGTCAGCGCATCCGTCCTTCTCGCCCTATCCACCGCGAGATCCCATCGTGAAAAGAGACCCGGGCGAGGAAACCTCGCTTCCCCAGTTGCGCCGGCCGAACTCGACTGGTACCGTTGCCGACAATATACCACAAGGTCCCCATGGTCCTCATCATTCTCATCCTCATCCCCCTCCTCCCCCAGACGACCCGCGACGACATATGAGTTACGACAACGGGGCACCTATGCCACCTTCGCCAGCCATGTATAGACCGCCGCAGAATTATCACCCCCCGCCGACTCCAGTCAGTCAGCATCCTCAATATGACAGCCCTCAGATGTATGGCCCGCCGGCATCCATGTATCCCACATTAGAGATTGCGACTAGCGCTAAGCGGAAAGCCCAACGCGCCTCACAGGTAGTGCTCCCTAAGCGAGCTGTTGTATATTTTTTTTTAGCTGACTTGAACCCCGTAAAAGGCATGCGACAGTTGTAGGCAGCTCAAAGCTAAGTGCGACGAAACTAAACCGTGTAAGAACTGCCGAGAGAAGAATATCGATTGCAAATATCGAGATCCTCCAGCAAAACAGTAAGTCCGATATAAAAAGGGTGGATAATGGATGAGGTACTTACTAGAATTGTAGGCCGGATAAAGTAACAGCAGATTTGTTGGAAATGCTTGCCTCTATGAGAGAGGAACTAAACACCAAGCTTTCAAGTATAAACGAAGAACTTGCCGGTCTGAGACAGGACAGCATGAACCACAACCAGCGGGTGGCCAATTTGGAGTCCAAGGTCAAACAGCTGAATTCCGGGATCGACATGAAGGTTGAATCGATAGAAGAGGAGGAACGACCAAGCTTTCCTGGTTCGCCCCAGCCCACTGGTAAAACGCAAGGCGATGAATCATTATCTTCTCCTGGTGGGACGGTGGTAGAGCCTAGCCTCACGATGGATGAAGCTCACGCCACGCTCCAAGAAGCTAACGACGACGAGCAGATGGAAGATAACCCAGGACCACTTGTAACACCTGGCAAGCCTGCTATGCCTCCGAATCATACGACGTTGGCTGGATTGCTTTTAAAATGGCCTTCGATTAAAAGAATGGTCCATCATTTGATGGAGGCAGAGAAAATATATCACCCTGACGAATACCCAATACGACAGGAGCAACAGCGGGGTATGCTACGCGTCTTTGGAAGAGGCGAGGGGTTCGACCAAGATATCCGCGCTTCCGATAAAGAGACTCCACCGGATCATACTATGACGGATGTTTTGGATGACTGCTCAGACGTTGCGTCTCCTTCACCTATGGGAGAGGCATGGGGCCAAGTAGGCAGCTTAACTCCCCCACCAGGCGTTGAATATAGAGGCGGAGTGGTGAATGTTGATGGGAATCCGGATTGGGACGCGGCGAAGATTTGGAGATACGTGGCCAGCTTCGAGAAAAACATTCTCAATATGCATCCGATAATAATCCCCAGGGAACTCCACGCGATGGTCAAGGTATTCCTTGAGACGTTACCAAAGAACCAAAGCACTCAGGGCAACAAGCTTGGTTTAAACGCGAGATTTGTCAACCAACCGAGTGCGATACCTCCGTCGTTCTCTGAAACGGGAACCAAGAGAAAGAGGTCACCCGCCGCTGATGAGCAGACTCCTTCGACATCGTTTTTAAAGCCTGGACGACCATATCGAAGTGTTCATAGTGCACTTGTTCTGCTGGTTTTCGCCCTCGGGAAAATCTGCCAACATAAGGATAAAATCCCAGAAGCGGTTCACGAATCAGATTCGCCAATGCATCACTCGCCTTCGGTTCGAAACGGCGTTCTAGCTTCTCCTTTGCAGGGATCACCTCCGGGAATCATGTCTCACTCACAATCCTCGAATATGCCCTCTCCCAAGGAGAGTGACCGAATTCCTATGAGTCGAAGACCTTCTCTTCAAGGGAATTCCTCGGGTTCAAGGGGGCCACATTCGCATAAGCGGAATCTAGATGTGATTCCTGGTCTCGAATACTTCGCTCTAGCCATGGATATCATGGGTAGCCATATCGGAGGATTTAACCTGAAGCATGTATATGTGCATATTTTAGCAGGTCTTTATTATGGACAGCTTGGGCGTGTTCTTGAGAGTTGGTCGTACATATCTCTTGCCAGTCGGAATCTGCAGGTCATACTTAGACCGTATGTTGAAATTGGCGATAAATTCTTCTGGGCAAGAGCAAATTACTAACTGAGAGTATAGGAGCCTCGATCGACTTTCAAAGTTTCACGATGCAGGGAAGAGTCTTGGATCATCCCGTAGGGACAATCAGTTGGCCTTCGCTTTCTGGACATGTCTGCAGTTGGAAAGGTAGCTAGCTCTGCCTGGAATCCCCCTCCCCCGTTATGTCTGAAGATACTAATACGCGTTGTTCTTAGTGACATTCTTGCTGAGCTGCCCCTTCCCCACTCAAACATCTTGCAATATGAAGATAGGATGCCATACCCAAACTCCGAGTATGCCGTCAACCAAGGTTTCTCGGAACACGTCGTAACGGGTTACATTGCGCAACTGTATCTTAGGAAACAGCTAAACCAAGTGCACTCACTGCTCTACGACTCCGAGAAGCAAGCCAAACATAAAAATGGAATAACGTTAGACGACCCGGCGATCGAAGAAGGCATCAAGGGGATTGAGGAGATGCTTAGGAACTCGAGAGATTTTTGGGTGCCTAAGAGTTACCAGTGGAATGATAACGACCTACCGGCAGCAGATATACTCGGGGCTCGCCTTCGTGCCAAATATTGGGGTTCCCAGGTCATCCTCTACCGACCTTTTCTGAGGGCAATACTCGAACGAGAGCCGTGGCCATACCACAACCAGGGATCACCAGATGCTCAGCCAGGCCTAAGCCTCGAAGAAATGCCCCCGAACGTGGACCCCAGGATTCTTAACTATGCTGGCTTAGCCATCCACGCCCTCGTGGAGAGTACCAGAGCATTTCACGGGATACCTAGCAGTCAACGGATTATCATTACCAATGTGTTTGGAACTGCTCATGCGTAAGTGCGATGAGTATAGAAAACGGGGGGATCAATGACTAACTCAGATTTTGCAGTCAATGGGGAAATCTTTTAACCTTAGCAGCGTGCTTCAAGGATAGATACCTACGGAGGTTCATCGACGGGGAAACCTTGAAAGAACTCTTTTCTAAAACGATCGCCTTTTTCCAGACGATCGTCCAGCCTACCAGTGCGCTCAGGGCCGATATGAATATTCTTATTGGGTTGGCGAAGGAATTTGGCTTCCCTTACGAAGAATACGACCCTGTGTACTCGAGCTTCTCCAGCATGTCCGGTAGCGGTCCTCAACCATCTATGCATAATAATCCCAACGACAACTACCACGGCCCTCCAGGACGCTCGCATTAACCGATGTCCTAGGCTCTCCCCTTCCTAGCAGATCTCGTTTACCACACGGTTTTTGGTTATCTCGAAATCAGTTTTCGATCTCCTGGTTGATCTTGGAAAATCGAATTCCAAAAAGAAGAATCTTTTTTTGGGTTCCCACACATCTATCTATCCCATATATTTCCGATACTAGACGGACTGGACGTTTTCGATGTCGTTCCCACTTTATGGTGTTATTATTTTGATGGCAGAATTATTGGAGAAGGGGGGAATAAACCATTGTTTGGCGGGGACTTTTTTTATTTTTTTTAAACAAACTTAGCAACGGCGTTTTCATCAGGATAACATACATACATACATACTTGTCCGGCGCGGCATTTTACGTTTTTTTTGGTTCCACGGTTACCAAATTTGCATACTTTTTTTTCACTTTTTATACTATTACAAGAGAGAGAAGAGAGAAGGAGAGAGAGAGAGATGCACGCAAACGTTCATGGTTTCCGGCAAAACTATTTTTTTCGTCACCTTTTTTTTTTCCTCCCCAAACCGAACCGAACCTCATCATATTTTCTCCTTTATAAATATTTCTCTTCAAGTTCTACCTCCTTTTTTTTTTCCCGCCGCCTCGCGCCTCCTGTCTTCAATCTCTCCCATCTGGAATATCGTCTCTCCCATATCTCTGTCTTGTGGCGTACCAGCCCCACAAAACTGGAAGCATACAATACCGGCGTTTACTTTTTCGTTGTCGTTATTGATATATATATACGTACATATAGGTATATATATATTTAACATCGAGGCTGCATTATTAGGAAGAATCATTCGTGTTTGTTTGTTTGTCTGTCTGTTCGTTCTGCTGTTCCGTCTGTTGCTGTTTGTTTTGTTTGTTTGTTTGTTCCTGTTGTCTGTTTTGCACGCACGTTTGGCACACCACACTTCTCCGTGAATAACCAACCTACCTAACCTAGGCGAAGCATCCATCCTCCTTTCCGCCCCCCCCTTTGTTTATGGCCGTTATTCATATCATATCATATCATATCATTTATCTACGGATTAACTTGAAATCGAGAAGCTGAGGATACCCCCTTATGCGAGCGGCATCGTCATCTCTGGGTGGTTTAATGTTTTTTGGTTTTTTTGGCTGGTGGTGGTTTCTTTTTTTTTATTGTGTGGTGTGAAACCTGCCTTACCTTCCTGCCTGCCTGTTTATTTTGATGGATGCTGGGTATAGTACAGGTGGAAGGGGTGGGTAGGTAGGCAGGCAAGGTTTATTATCTGAGCCATGCATACATGCATATATATATATATATACATCACGTCTTATTATTATTATATATATATACAGAGGTATATAGCTCGCTAGCAAATGTCCAAAGAAACGTATATAAAAATTACAAATTTGAAAAATTCTGAATGCTTTGGTGTTTATGATATGTGTCTAAGTTGCTTGGTGTTGGTGTTTCGTGTCGTGTAAGTACATGTATGTATTATTTCTTTGCTTTGGTGCTTGCCTGGTAGGTAGGTAGGTACTATGTAGCCCTGGAGTTTCAAGTTGTTTCCGTGAACAGGACCAACAGGTCGGCCGGTATGTAATGTAGGTACATATTTACTACTTACTACCTACCTACTCAGGAGGAGTGAAGGTGAACTTCCCCTTTTTCCTTCCAAGAGTTAGGCCTTGCGACCTACCTACCTATCTACCTGATATCGATAATGTTTAGGTTTAGGTGGGGATGTTGTTTGTCAAAGCAGAAAACCTGCAAGTATTGTTGATGTGTATCCATCCATGATTCCATATGGACATGAATGAAGTCTCGGGGGGGATTAAAGGGACCATTACACGAAAACCCGCACCTGGCATCCATCACGTCTAACTACATGCATACCCCCAACTGTCTATCTGTAATACTTACTTACACTAGTTAGGTGTGAAAACATTGAAGTTGAAGGCAGCAGATGCCAGATAGATATACCGATACCGATGCGCAGATATAAAGACGGACCACACCGAGCCGGACGAGTTGAAAAATACATAAGAGAAGGGGAGTGAGCGAGCGAGTGAGTGAGTGAGTGATAGAAGAGAGAGGAGGGATAATAAATATGAAGGCGGGTTATTCAACATCAATGAGCGCAGCAACACGAGCGCTGCTGTATTGTGCTTGCCTTCTTTCCTCTCTTGCCATTACTAGGTACTATCATTCTTGATGTAGCCGTAGCTGTAGTTGTGATTGTTGCGGTTACCTATAATTGTCATTGTCGTCGTTGTGCTTCCCACCTCCCCCCCTTCCTTTTCTCAATTCAATGCGACGGCGCACTTCTGGGGCGGGTATCTGGTAATACATACCTACATGCACAGGTAGATGTGGCAAAAAAGAGTGTAATAGTGTATACCACTCATCTATTTCTATTTCTTTTTCTTTTTCTTTTTCGCGCGAGAGCCTATGCGTCTACATATGTACCTACATATGTTTGCAATCATCATATGTATGATGTATTCGTCTATGTATTTATTTTGTTTGCCCGTTTATTCGCTTCCCGAGTGGGTGTGAACAGATACCTACATACCTAAATATATATAGAAAGGCCGGTAGGCCGGTAGGTCGGTAAGCAGCTACGTAGATCAGAACATCAATGATCAATGGGCACGCGTTGCGTTGCGTTGCGTTGCGCCGTGCTTGTCGTTGTATGCGGTGCGTCGGAGACGTGTCCGCGCCATTTATATCTTTGGAAAACTGCCTCTTTTCCTTGCCTACCTGTTCACATAATTCACACAATTCACATATTTACGTACATACCTACCCACCGACTCTCGTCTCCGGTTTTAGTGACAGACCGGGTAAAATGGCTCATTAGGTAGGTAGGTATGTCATGCTTTGCTTCTTGCCGGTTGCCGTTTGCTACTGTTGCTGTATGCGAGGGTGGCATTATTATGGTGCCATTGATAGGTAAGTAGGCAGGTACTAGTAGCTGTGCTTGGCCCAGCTGTCATTCGATGCTCTGCCTAGGTAGTTATATATTCTGGATTTACTTTGGTACATGTAGGTATAGATAGGTACAGGTACTTAGGCTAAGCAGAGTAAAAGGAAAGCTGCCCCGATCAGGAATATAGATCTATTACCTAAAGGACAAGTACCACAGGCCTGTAGGCTGACTTCCCAGGCTATTACAACTATTCCTTCGCCTAGGCCCTAAAAACATCCTTGGGGAACGACCATCCATCTAGTACATATATCAACGTAGAGTTTGAATAAGTAGGGTGAAACGTATGTAAGCTACAGATCTAATGGCTTGACAACCAAGCACAGCCAACCATCCGGATACGCTGCCTCGCGCATCAGCTCCTCCAGTGGGGCATGGAAAGGTACACTGGCGCCGTGTAAGATCACGTCTGCTAGCACGGGGTCCCGACTACTCGGAAACAACCTGGGGAGAAGCCGACGAAGCGCAGCTCCGAGAGTTTGGGGGGTGCCTGGGTACATGGGTAAGTGAGTGAGATGTTTTTTGTAAAGTATAGTAACAGCAACTGACGTCATGGCAGATAGGGAAGGGGGAAAGGGGAGGGTGGGACGACGTACGGTCGTTTACGCGTGGCTGCACAAGAGACTGGACAACCTTGAAGGAACCCGTCTGGGCATTGGCGGCGGCGGCGGGGTTATCCGACGATTGCGGGATGTATATCCGGATAGGCACGTGCCGCAGGTCGCGCGAGCTGTTAAGCAGGACGGAGTTGACCTTGCTAAATGAGGCATAATCGTCTTTGTGCCCACCCCCAATCAATGTCAGTGTTCGTTTTGGGATGCATCGTAAGTGCCAAATTAGGAAGAAATAGAAAAAAAAAGGGGGGTTGGGCTTGCTGCTGCTGCTACTTACTATCTACTACGGCGTTCCAGAGCGCTGTCGTATGATCCTTGGATAGCGCCATTATCTGGTGTGCATTACCGTTACGCACGAAATCGGCCTGTTTTCCACCAGTTAATCAGCCAGCCAAGTTACTTAGCTAGACAATGGTCCATTTTATATATGTCCCTTGCGTACTAGTGTGTAGGCGGGAAAAGAAAAGAACAAGAATACGCCCGAGGCTGAGATAAGGGTGGGCTTGTGGCAGTGGTAAGGTTGCAAGGGAAGAGGGGGAAGCGAATAACTTGCCTCTTTGGCGCTGTTCAAAAAGGTATCGCCAATATCCCAGCTCAGGCCATCGGAGACGACAAGCCGCCAGGGCAAGGTAGGTTGATAGAGATCGGCGAGGAGGCCGACTGCCAGGTTACGCAGGAGGATGTCCTCATGGTGGAAGCTAGAGCAGGGGAGGCCGAAGAAGGTGGATAATCGCGGCAACAAGAAGGCCAGGTAGCTAAAACGTGGCACTAAAGTGACAAAGGGAGTGTTGGGAACGCTCGCGTGGGTGATGTACAAGGGCACCTGTAAGTCCCAGATGGCCTGGGGTATCGTCGTAGATGACGAGGGCGCCGGTGACGACGATAATGACGTCGTGGAATTCATCTCCTCCGAGTATAGTTGAACTACCGGTACCTGTCTTTTTCTAATGTAAGAGTGTCGGATATCATCTTCGCGAATCCCTTCCCCACAGTTACGAATTAGTATGCAGTATGTAGTGTGGTATATAGTTGAATCAGTTGGCTGAGCCGCTGAGAATCCTTGGTGTATCAGGGGATGGATGTATGGCCAACCACCGATAGATTCCTATGGTTCTGAAGTAGTTGAAGTCAACTACAATTAGAAAGATCCGGGGTCTTACACCTGTAAGAACTTACATTAGACACCTTAGTTAATCCATGATAGGTAATAGGTTCAATGTTAGTAGTCAGAATTTAGAAGAACAACTGGAACAACTGGAACAAGTGGAAGACAATTGAGACGATTCGATCAGCATTGCATGCAAAAGTGGGGTAGCAAAGTTAAGGCTGAAGAGCGGGGTCTAGAGCTTGAAGCTACTAGTACTAGTAGTATGTACCATGTACCTACTCTAAAATAGACTAGCGTCATAATAGCTGACATGGCTGGCAGCTAAACCGAGATAGGCTTGACATCAGGGGTTCCGAAGATCGGCGCTCCCTTGTCATCAAACTCTCTTTTCCGCGTCAAGGTCAAAATCAACTATGAATGGGCATCTCACACAAAGTCCTACATGGCAATCCTGGTCTTGCAGTCACATGGGTAGCTTCTTATTTAACTATTCTTTTTACTCTTCTTTAAAGCAAAAAGAGTCTTGACACATGCTTACATACATTCAACGATACATGCATGAACAACCATGTGATTTTACTGTATCTCTGTCCTGGACCCACATAACTCACTAGGTTAGTATGTTTCATTCCCTGGCGCCGGTTCCGTACGCTCGGGTCCGGAAACTTTAAGCTATCGGGCCTGTGACGTCGGAAGGGATGGCACTATTACTTACCTATTCAGGTACTTATTACATTACATAGGTACCTACCTACCTACCTACGCATGCTTTTGCAGAAAAATGCCACAGGTCATAAAAGTAACACGACCAATGAGCAAAGAGATAATAATCATCTTGATCTAATAATAGAAAAATGACCCGGCGCGTTTCGGTTTCAGATTGTCGGGCCCGGCTATTTGGTTGTCATATGTACTAGGCACCTACATACTTAGGAGGCAGATCTCCTTTTCCATCTACATACATCATCCATGGATACCATGTGTAGAGATTTGACAGCCTACTACATCTGTTACCAACTAAAAATTTCTGTCGTCCCTTGCATAAATGCACATGAGCGAGTAACTAGGTAGTCGTCTCGTTTATCTCTGTATATCGTATGTACGCACGTAGAACCCTAGATAGATTCGGATGATCCGAGATCGACTATTATGTAGGTAGGTAGCATCTATCGTTTTCTACTATCGTACAGATCTCCTCCTCGAGTCCACGTTACATGGAGAGCAAACAACATTACAAGTACTCGTCACTACCTAGCACTTATCATGACCTTCGTATTTGCATAACAAGCTAACTAACCTAACCCCTGAGTCTCCTGCCTGCCCTAAAAATTCCTAGCTTTCCTTCGCTTTCCTTGTTTGATTACCACCCAACCCGCCTCATTCCTAAGAGGCAATCCTCCCCAGCGGCGTCGGCAATAGCGGTAGCCGTGGCACCGACCCGATGGACGAGAAATACTCCGCCAGATAGTACCTAGCCAGGTAGAATCGCAGCGGTGCTGGGACGCAAGGGCGTAAGTTTGTTTGCGAGGCAGGTCTTTTTGTCAACCGCCTACAGGGCTTCCATACCTATGTCCGATCAAAATAGCTGAATAGAATTCAGGCGTCGAGTAGTAGCAGATCTGCAGAGCTTGATGGTTGCAATGCCGAATCCATATCCACCAGCCCATGTACTGTAGCTACGCGTGTACCCAGTGCTCATCATACTTCGTCGACGTTGCTCTTTCGGAGGGGGCTCGGCAACTTCGTCTGTTGTTCAAGCCAGTTGATGAGGCAAACATAGTCGAAGTCTTCGGTGGCCGCCAAGGTCGAGGCAGGGCTTCAGTGACGCGATCGAGGCAGAATGACCCGCCACAACCTGTTTTGTTCGGGATTGTCGGTGTTGCCTGATTGTCTTCCTGGTAATGCTACTCCGGCAATGTCGAATGTACTCCGTGTCCCAGAACAGCTCCCCCATGAGCGATGCTCATCTTAGAGGTCGCCAGCCTCTTTCTGTTAGGTTCCATCGTAGGTGTCAATCCAAGGACAATCAGGTACATGAATCCAAATCCTCTGGAAGTGTGGCTTTTGCTACCACTCTAGAGTGGGAGGAGGGGGGGGGGGGGGGGGGGGGCAGGCCCCGGTGGGTTCGGGACGAAGCTGGAAGCCGTCGTGGAGTTTGTCTCACTGGGGAGGCCGGGGACAGGCCAGCCTCAGGGGTTGGACTGGATGATGTTGTATGGGAAACCGGAGAGAGAGAGAGAAAGAGTCATGGTGGATAGGTTCTGGGATACAAGAACGTGGCAGCTGGGGCAAGGTAGTCACAAACGTGAACGTGTAATTGTCAAGCGACAAACCGCAGCCATGGTCGTTCTCAGCAGCAACAAGTCCCGGCCCTTTTGGGAAGCTCTGCCTTTCATTGCTGCCAGCGAGCCAACCAGAAGTCGATCAGGAGCGTATCTAGCATGAGGGACAGTTTTGGTGCAACCGGTCTGCGCGTCGACGGAAGGGAACCATCCACTGGTTCCAATCTGGACCCAGCAGGCGCCATAGGTCGTGTCATCTCCAGACCCAGACCCATGCCCTGTGATTACTCAGTGAACGCCACGCGATGGTAGCCACGTTTGTGTAGAATGAAGACCTCCCACCATCTGCGGGTAAAACTCATCAGCATCGTCATCTGTGATCACAGCAATGCGTTGAGCGCTGGCTGTAGAAGCAAGGCTGCCCTCTTTATTCTCCTTGTTACTCTTTGTCGACACTGTTTAGTCATCGTCATGGCCAATGACGACGAAGACAGTATCATGAGCACTGTTTATAGAGACAAGGCTATTCTCTCTTGTTGATGCCCGTCGACAGCATTCTCGTCCTCGTCGAATACGAGGACGACTTGAGAGCGGATTCTGATGTGGTAAAGCCCGTAGGGAGAACGCCCGAGACATATATCCGTCACATTAGGAGTTGTGACCGCGGAAATTGTAGACTCGAGGGTACTGGCAACTGTCGTGGTCTTTGACAGAGTTGTGGTTTCGGAGGCCTCAGATAGAGCAGTTCTTGAGTACTGTAGGTATGTAGAAACAACCTGGAAGCCTTCTCTTCTTCTTCTCCTTCGCCTTCGTCAATGATGGCAACATCTTAAGTTGTGTCTCCGGAGGCATGTCTATCCTCTCTTCCTATTTGGCGACATAATTCTCATCCTCATCGAATGCGATGATCGGATGTGGAGAAAGGCGTATAGAGGCAGGCTTATCGTCCTTGCTTCCCTTTGTCGACGGTGCGCTCGTCTTCGTCCATAGCCAATGATGAAGACGTCTTGAGTAATAGTTGTAGCCGACAAGCTATTGTTCCCTTCGTGCTATTTGCCGACGTAGTTCTCATCCTCGCCAAATACGATGATCAGCTCCTGACAAGTGTGTGTGTAGAAAGGCAAGACGTCTATCCTCCTTTTCCTTTGTCGACAACGTCTTCGTCGTCATCCTCGCCGATGACGACGACGTCCTGAGCAGTGGTTCCAGAGGCAAGCGCATCCTCTCTTCTTCGTATTTACCGACAGTATTTTCGTCCTCGTCAAATACGTCGATCATATCCGGAGAAGTGTGTGCAGAAAGGTATATCTTGTTTTTGCTTTGTCGACATCGTTCTCATCTTCATCTTCATCTTCATTAGTGACCAGTTATGAGGACGTCTTGAGTAGTCGTTGTAGCGGAAAGACTATTTTCTCCTCTTCCTATTTGCCAACGTAATTCTCGTCCTCGTCGAATGCGATGGCCAGTCTCGAGAAAAGCATATATATATGCAAGCCTATTCTCCTTGCTCTCCCTTGACGACATCTTCCTCTTCTTTGTTCTCATCAATGACCAAAGACGAGGACGTCTGGAGTAGTCGTTGTAGTCGACGGACTGTCTTCTCCTCTTCCTATTTGCCAACGTAATTCTCGTCCTCGTCGAATACGACGAGGAATAGGCCTCTAGGAGAGTCTGCAGAAGCAATGTTGTGTTCTCCTTATTCTTCTTTTGCCGAAGTCATTCGTGACGTTATCATCAACGCGAGCATCGGCATCAGCCCAGGCGAAGAGGCTATCCTCCTGTATTTCCTTTGGCCTCTGTTTGACATGTTCTCCGGCTTCGCAATGGCCGATGGCGGCGACAAAGACAAGGTCTCAAGCACTGTTTATAGAGGCAAGGCTATTCTCTCTTCATATTTCGTGTTCGCCGACATCGCTGTTCTCATCATCCTCCATCGACGACCAGGACTCGGAGCAGTGTATGCAGAAACGCGAGGACACTCCCCCTCCTTGTCAGAAAAAACAATTACTCGATCGCGTTATCGTCCACAAGCACACTTTCACTCATCTTCGTCCCCGTCTTCGTTCGTCAGCTGCGACAGTCTCCTCTTGCTGAGACCGCCGCCCACAGAACGCGCATCGCTGTGTTGGAACTGCAAAGACGTTGGCTTCTCGTTGCCCTCCGAATGAACGAACGTAGGACAAAACGCCATAAACTCGACCAGAAGCACAGCCGACCAGAAGCGCAGCGACCGCCGTTGATGATGTGTCGCATTCGACTCGGACGCGGACACGACGGCAGCCGGGGGCTTCTTACTTCTGCTGTAGTCGCAGAAACCGGCCCCCCGTGGCCTTCGGAAACACTATTGTCACCTGGGGGCCCCCCATAGAGGTGGGATCTAAGGGGGGAGTAGCTGGGAGGGCTGTGGCCAGCCGGCTGCACCGGTGAACAGGCGGCGGCGAAAGGCCAGTTTGACGGCCTCCGCCGCCGCCCGCGTGGAGAGGTGCTGGTGGTGCTGGAGAGAGAGAGAAAGAGAGAGATCTGTAGGTAACGCTAGATCTGCACAGATTGAACCGGAGAATGTCGCGATGTGTATAGTTGTGAGGAGGGCCAGCTGAAGCAGGAAGCAGGCGGCGACCATAACCTAATTGAGTATGGGGGGACGATGAGCCTGTTGGAGGCAAATGGTCGCCGCCCGCGTGGAGAGATGCGAATGATCTCTAGGCACCCAACCTTAGCACTGTGAAAGGCATAGTTTTCTGTTCTGGGCCATAAATCCCTTTCCAGGGCAAAAGTGACGCAGACCCGTTACCTTTCTCGTTCTGGACGTTCACGGGATTTGACGTGTATATCCACCGTTGATGGCGCCCCAGAATAGCGACCAAAGTTTGTTGGGGCGTGAGACGAAGGTTTCCTCATAAGCGTAAGTATTGGTCAACCCTGAAGTCGAGCAGAGCAGAACATCAACAGCCGAGCATCATCGGTTTCTCGGATCCCTAGGCCCCCCAGGGCCCAGTCGGCTGGGTGTCATGAGCCGTCCTCTAAAATGTGACGGTCCACCATAGGGAGGTGGGCTCATATATGAAGCCGTAGCTCCATGGAGTGGCGTGCCCCTGTAGACAAACGGGTAGAAGTAGTCTTAGAGACTGCTATCCAGGATAGCTGGTCGCCTGATAGTTGTGGTGTTGGGGTAGTGGGTAGATTTTGAGCTGTCCCGCCGCAACATCAATAACCGACAAGATGACCATACTGCTCTATTTTGTATAACACCACATCTTGTCATCATCCTCCTATCCTTGAGCCGCATTCGGTGCCTGGTAGTGTGCCCGTCCCGCGTTTCGGGGTTCTCGATGCTGTTCCACGTAGGTGTCGTCAACCACGAATGGAATATGATGAGTAGGTAGCTTCACCACGAGATAGACAGGGAAGGAGGAAAGCACCACGCTATAGACGATTCTTGTGTTGTGCGGAGAGAACCGGAACCTGTAAAGGAAATTGGACGTTCCAGCTCTCGAAGTTTCACAGTTGTAAATGCCACCCAAGTAGGGAGCTGATAGAAACCGCCCACGGGTGATTGTAGAAAGTCTGGTCGTAGTTGTCGCAGAAAGCCCGCAACCAGCTAATGCTGGCACTCTTCGTAAGATCCGGACGCCGAGTATAACGCACGACAAGTCACGGAAAGGAACTAGAGGTCTGGTTCAGAGGACCAATCATGTTGTTTCGAGTGGTATCTGTTCCCAATGCTTCCTCGATGTTGCGATCTCCATTGACATTGTTAAACTCGAAATGTCGTGTGGTAGAACCCGAGGAAGATAAGAGCTTTATACCTATGACAAGCTCGGAATAGGAATAGGTAGGCCAAGGGTGACTATGGGTGACTATGGGCGACTATGGGCTCCAAGAATTATGGACCTCATCCATGCATCCATCATTTGCTGTCGTCACAGAGGGAATGGAGAGAGCCATGCTCTCCATTCCCTCGGTGACCTGATCAACCTCGGCGTTGGTCATCTCGGCATCTTCGCCTTGGAAATTACCAGACATGGATATCTCCGTCGTCGAATTCCTCTTCATTGGCGTGATTTCAAGACAGGTAATGTCCACCGATGCGTTGAGCATTCTCCGTAACAGGTGCAATCGTTCTTGGTAGCCGAACAGAACCCCCACCCTAGCTCTGCGAGCACACTGCAATGTCCAGAATATCAGGCATCGGGAGCAAAACGAGGAGGTGGGCGAAGCCCGTTTTGCTGAGCTTGTCCGAGTTCTGACCATGCGTCCCAGGCCGACTTATCGTTAGGTGCTCGATTGCCGTTTTCGTATAGGCTGTTGTTTGTGAGCTTTAAAGGCGGAACCATGGGGAACATCGTGCCGAATGGACCGCCATGAAACGGGGCACTTGGGCTTTGTTGAGGTGAGCGCCGGCCATGCATCCCAGGCCCGGTATGTAACTATTCATGTCACTTTTTCGTGCAGGGTAGTTGGGAGCACAGACCGGATGGCGCAAAGCATGTCATATCTCCTATCCAGATTTTCATGTTGCGGAACACCTGAAACTCATTGGTCCGGGCTTCACCAAACCACACCGGGCCGGTGCGAAGGCTCTTAATCTCTGTTCTGAACTGAACTGAACTGGAACAAGCATGAAGAGATACCCATTCAGACCTCCACGGAGCGGAGCGCTCGAGCTTCGTCCGCACGGCCTCCGACCATGCATTGGAGTCCAGCTTGGGACTGCTCGCTTTCCTTTGTCGTGTAGGTTGAGCTCTTTGTTGTTGCTGGGCTGGACGAGAAGACGAGGGATCTCCCATCTAGGGCTCCATGTCTCGGATCTGTTTGAGTGTGTTGAAGCGAACCCCGACCATAGATTCCAGGTCGTTGTGCCATTGCTCGATCTGTTCTTTCATCTCGATCGAATTGCTGGCAGTTCGGAAGTGGCGAGAACATGGAAAGTCTCTCATGCGGATCTTCATATTTCAGAGCATCAGTATTGCAACAGCGACCTGCTTGTCCATATGTTTGGACCACTCGCACTTGCCTGAGCTGGCGACAACAAGAAACGACTCCCATAAGGACCTTCGTATCTCAAGGGCATCAGGATCGTATCGGGGAACCTGTTCGTCCATGGTGCTTTGACCACTCGCACTTGCCCCCGCCAGCTCAAGCAACGAACAACGAACAAACGTACGCCCCCCCCCCCCCCCCCATCTCGCGGGGCATCTCCTTCCGCCTTCCGCGTCCCGCCCCATCATCGTCCACTTCTACGATGGGGCGGACGATGAAGAGAGCGAAGGGAAGACGACGCCCCACCCTTGCTTCCAAGTCACGGTGGGCCTGGCTCTCGCATAGACTTGGGAGTGTCTGCATTTGCTTCCACCCATTGTCCGGCCAAGCGAGCCAGGCGGAAAATGGGTGGAATTGACGAGAGCCAGCCGTGGTTGGAGAGGGCACGATTTTGCCGAGCCTCCGCGTATCCCGGAGCACCTTCGTCGGAGGTGCTCCAGGACACGTGGAGGGGGGGGGGGGGAGGGAGGGAGGGAAGGAGGGAGGTGTAGAGGGAGGCAAGTAGCTGTTCCAGCAGTAGAAGCGTAGCCTGAAAGCGTGCCAACGCTCCCAACGTTTGTGATGGCCCCGTGTTCGTCTGCACCCAGTTGTTGCTCGGTGGTGAATGATTGGAATAAGGGGAGGAGGCTGGGCTGTATATTGACTCCTCGTTGCAGGCTCCCAGCGTGTAAGTTGAGTAGATGCCGCGGAACAGGGAAGTGGGTTTTGCCCTCGGCGGGCTTGAGACAGGCCGTCATGGAAGAGTCTGTATATGATACGTCGTGACTTGCCGATGTTGCTGAAGCGATCCAAGGGTTGCTGTGTTTGTTGTACTGCAACTCGCCGACGCCTAAACGGCTGTATGTTGTCTTCTTGTGCTGTAAACCCCGCCGACGAGGATCTTCATGTAATATGCATCATTGTTGAGGAGGGGGGGGGGAGGAGACAGCGCCTTTTGTCTTTCACCAGTAGAAGGGAGCAAATCTCTCCCCAGTAGTTGAGGGCAGTGGAGCTTCTCCCAGTATTTGGAGACCTTGTTTCCAAGAAGCTCCACCACCCTCAACTCTGTGTCGACTCGCTGCTTGAGACGAGCCTCCAGCTCCAAGGGCCGGCCACCACCGGCCACGTGATAGTTCTCCGGCCAGGCGAGAACGGAGCCATGGCTGATAAGGATCTCCCATTCGAACCCCCGTGTCGCCGGTCCAGATGCTCGGCGACACGGGGGATCGAATGGGAGAAAGGTGGTGAGGTCTGTAAGCAAACAGCTCTAATACCATGATGATACACCATCTTCGAGAGGTCTTGGTGGTTGATTCGAATTGGTAAGAGAACGATTAGGAGAAGCCTCAATCCCTATACTTGTTCGTATATTGTGATAGGCTACTGTCGAACTCAATCATTTTTTGTAGAGCACCAGTAACCTGCGACTCGGTCGATTCGTATAAGATTGCCAACGACTCGGGAGTACTTCAGGCATCTTCACATCTCTCGAGGCAAGAAGCCGTGTAAGTCAGCGAGTGAGAGAGATAAAGAGAGAGAAGGTATGTGTAAGTGAATAATGGTTGAGTGAGAGTTTGAAAGACCGATGAAAGTCCCACAGCTATGTTGCTGGATCCTTTTTGTTGTTTGCTCTTTTCGGACAGTCCGGGGGAGGAGTCAGATTTGTTTCTGCTGTTGGGCCAGCAAGGAGAACAAGCGATGCAGCTGAAGTAGGTATTCGCGAGTCTTTTTGTAAGTCCTTCCAGCCCAAGCGTCTTGAGTCATAGAGACTTCAGCTTCCCGAAACCGCCACGTGCGCTTAGCGCATCCCGTTGTAGACAGACACACCGAGCCAAGCTCACCTTGTATTGAAAGTTGATCCAGAAGAGCATTGGAGGGCTATTCTTTGGTTCGGGCTGAGTTTGATTCCCGTGTCGGATACCACGATTTTGGTTTGCACCATCGCTCTCGGGGTTTTCTGATAAAACCCCGTCAAGGGAGTGCAGAGACCACCCACCCCGTAGCTGGGGGGGTACCATAATTGGGACGAGGGGAAGTCCGCCTTTGGAAGCAGGAACATTTAGGGTATTGCATATCCCACTCCTCTTCGTCGTGGTGGAAGTTGGCTGAGGGATACCGACTAGATTCCAACAAGAGCGGCCACGCCGTGCGTCGTCAAAGTTGGCCCACGTAGTTTGGAGGGGGCGAAGGCCCCCATACCTTCAATTGGCGATAACCTCATCCACAACCTGCTTCCAGATCTAGGTGTATCACGGAGGATGCGGTCTCATATTGTTTGTTGAGAGATGCAGATGGGATTTCCTGAGACGTCGGACCAATAATGAATTGATCCGTGGTGTCCCGGCAGCGCCAACCGTAATCTAATTAGAATATAAGTTAGAATATATAACTTTAAAGAAATGTCAGGTGTCAGGCAATACGTACCGACATATCGACGACCCGGCTCCCACCCCCATGGCCGGCTTGGACGGCTGGGGAAGAAATTCCCTGCTTGAATCGTTCCTCGCCGGCCACGGGGACACCATTCCGAATTCGTCATCAGCTTTCTAATCCCACCCATTTGGTGTTTGGGTTGTGTAAACCGAATGGATTTAATGTAGCTAGGTGGGATTTCTGTTGCTTCAATGTTAGCAAGGTTCACTTTTCATTTGGGGTCAAGTGCTTCATTTCATACCTTTGGCAGCCGATTGAAAAGGGTGACTGATAGCCACCCATCAGGGAAAGGGCTTTCTGGGAGATGATGAGAGGGTTGGGTCAACAAGCTCTGTAAAGCTGACGCTTTGATCGGAATTTGTTGGTAGATGATTGATGATGATTGATATGAAGAGTTTATCAATAGAGAGTTGTGGTGTGAGAAGTGAAGATAGAACCTCAAGTTGAAGGATTGTTTTTGGTGGAAGAAGATTGGAAGAAGATTGGAAGAGTGTAAACAATGTAAACAATGTAAACATTGGAGTAATGGTTGTGTGGATGAGAAAGGTTGGGCTCTTGGAGATAGGTTGAGGTTGGACAGCACCAGCCCGCTTATTTGGTGACAGGTATGAAGATGAGAGTAGGTACCTAAGACAGTTGTGGGAAAACAAGGGCTCTGATAGTGGGAGTGAAATATGTAGTGCTTAGGTAGGTAGGTGAAGGATGTGTTATGTTAAGAGCTGACATATTGAAGTAGTAGAGTAGAACATAATGTATGTTTTGTTGTAGACCTGGAGGAATTTGTGATTGAAAGTGTGGGTTATTATGAAGATGGGATTGACTGGAAAAAGTTGTAAGAGGAGAAGAAGAGAAGAAAATAAACAGAGGACAGAGGGTTTATATACTGGTCCTGGAAGTCGAAAGGGGTCCGTCTAATCAGTAACATCGAAGAGTAGGTACCATTCCATTTTGGGAATTATGAATATTGTTGATTTGGAAATATTATATATAATAAATGTGAGCCTGAATCGCCTCATGGACATAAGTTCTCGAATAGGGGCTCTGCGTGGGCTATAGACTTGGTGCGTGGGCTATACACATTTCAGGGGCTAAACTAGGTCTATAACTCCGCCAGCTATTAACTCTATAACGCTCCCCCCCTTTTCAGGTACAAGACAGGTTGTCAGGCAACCACCAAAATAAATCAAACATGATCCAAAATAAACAAAAAAGAAAACAGAATGTGCAAAAATAATCCTATTTGGGTAAAGTGTCTAAAATACCTGTCATGATTTTATAAATCAGATCACAGGATGTGAACAACATGAAGCAAACATCCCGTTTAGGACTAACATGACCCCTACCCATGACTCCATATTCACCATCCCCATTTTCCCCTTATTCTCCTTTCAGGCCTCTCCCACCATAGCACCATGTTTCGCGAGAAAGGCCTAGCAAAGGAAGCCCTAGGCCACAAGCTTTAGCACTTAGCAGTCCTATTAGTGGTAGTGATAGTGGCTGTAGGTACCTAACCACCCCCTAGCAACCTGAATTCGATTCCACCTATCGTCCTCAGTCACCCATGAGAATATTCAGCAAGCTGCCTAATCTACAGGTACCTAGGTAGCCTAATCCTGCTTTCCTTTGTACCTAGAAGATTGCCTAGGTGCCTAGGTAAATATCAAGAGTTCGCAGGACTCATCATATGCCTCCTCCCCCGAACATAGGTAGGTAGTTTCTCATACAGGTTCAACATTTTGATAAATATAGTTACCATAGCAACACAAACCCTTCCTAAGAATTCTAGATCTAGTTTAATTTATGAACGGAGACTCTAGCCATGCGATATAAATATCTATTAAATTACTATATAATATAGGTATTCTAGAAACTAATTTCATATTAGGTAGGCAAGAAGCTACATCTGCCATGCTAGTAGAAACGGAACCAGTGTACGGGAGGTTTATGCCACGAGGCGGAACTTATAAAAGGCGGTACAATAGGCAACGCTGTAGCGTGAGGATCTCTAGCATATGTCTCCCTAGAGATTGCTAGGTATGGGGCTACATCTAACTAGGTACCTATGCTCCAGGGCTATAATTACTTGTAGCCGTAGCTGGCCATATAGACAGGCCCCTGAGAATTTAACTTGGGTACCTAGGTCAGGTAGGTAGGTACCTAACCTAAAGGGAACCGAAGGTACTCTTCCCGAGCGTAGTATATGTAGGTACTTGGTAGGTAGGCTAACCGCTAACCTAGGGATTACGCTATGCTCAGAGCTTACCTAGTAGGTTAGGCACTTTAGGCACTACAATGGCCAGAAATCATGCTAGATCACCTAAGGGGTATCATAATATAGGTACTCAGTACCTACAATAGCCCTTCTACTAACAAAATCAACAATACGATAGGTAGCTAGGAATGATCATTGTATTGTAGCTAGAAATTAAGTCAAGGTACAGCCTAATACTTAAACCTTCGACACCTAACCCTACCTAATCTTCCATATAAGCCTAGGTACCTAGGAGGCACCTATGCTATGCTATCACGTAAACATCGTCCAACATAAAACGAAAGCTAGTATAAATTCCAAAACCAACACTGTAGCCACCTTTTTCTAAGCCCTTTGAGATAACAGCCATACCCCTTACACCTTGAACCGGAATCCGTGAAGAACAGCCTCTCCCGGCAAAGCATTCACGGCACCCTCGACGAACTCACCAGCATCAAGTTTACGGTTCAATCGGACGAGCATGATGCGCATGACCGTAGCAGCCACGATCGCCATGAAGGTAGTGCCGCAGTTGACAGACATCGCGATGACATAGCGTGGTGCCATTCTATCTTCGTACATATACGAGGCGTAGATACTCGAAGCATTCGAGACAGCATTGATGAAAGCGAGAGCGGCGGCACGCTTCGCCGGTGGACGAGGAAGTGTGTTGCTGATCCAGGCAAGAGCCACGACGAATGCGCAATAGACTCCGGGAACCTTCTCATCGTTAGATTCATTGTCCTCGTCAAGTAAGTAGTTTGGTAGGTAGGCCTTACCATAAGCATCATAGCCACATATCGCGGCGCCAAGTCAGTCGTCGCCGCTGCAAGGATGAAAGCCGCTAAAGCGACAACCAATGACAATGTGATATGCCAGTAGCGCTCACCAGTCCGATCAGCATGCCAAGCATTGATGAAGGTAGCGATGACGCAGAGTACGTATGGAGGGCATGTTAGAAGCAGTGTAACCACGTTATTATAACCCAGGGTTTTGACCACAGCTGGGAAAAAGTTGGTGACAGAGCCACTTGCGACGATACCGAAAAGTAGAACCAACTACAGAAAGCCAATTAGCAAATCTTTCTTTACTTTAATGTGTTGGGTAACAAACCAAGACCCATGTTTTCACATCCGTAAAAGCGAGCCTGGCACCTTGCCACAACGACTGGTGTTCGCTGTCGATCCAGTCGTCCTCGCCAATGTCCTCTTCTAATCTCCAGATAGCGAGAGCTTTTTCTTCCTCGGTAAGCCACGAAGTCGTTCGAGGGAAGTTAGGAAGGATGAAAAAGGCTATGAATGAGATTCCGATTGTGATGACACCCTCTATGATGAAGAGCCACTGCCATGCGCTAAATCCTCTTGCGCCATTCATATTCTGCGTAATGCCGGCCGACATCAATCCAGAGAAGGCACCAGAGATCAACGCGCCCGAGTACAGCATTGCTGTCCGCAGACCTAGCTCCTTTCGTGTATCTAAGACGTGTTAGCATAATCTTGAAGATACCCAAGCTCGCATGGTCAATGGCTGTTTAGAAGTATGACCGAACTCGAGACCAAAGAGCAAATGATGATCACATACTAGAAAAGTTAGCACATGTATAAGTGATGTGGAAATAAACAATGATACTTACCACCAGCAACTCAAGTAGTATAGACAGCCCGGCTGCATGGTTGTTAGTTGGGAACTCGAACGTCGTCCGTTCAGGGGCCTCGTAAAACTTACAAAGTACGCTGCTTCAACAAAACCTAAGAAAAACCGAACAGCGATGAGGCCACCGAAATTGGTGACCGCAGCCGTAGCCGCCGAGATGACTCCCCAGATCATCATCTGTCATATTCTTGTCAGTTGCCTACTACTAGATATCCACTCGAGAACGGATTATGTAAACAACTAAATTCGACATGGGGCCGGAACATACACATGCTGGAAGGTATAGAGCTGGCTTCCCGATCTTGTTTAGGAATAGGTTCGATGGTATCTGCATGAGGAGGTACCTAGTAACCCAAGATATCAGCTTTGGTTGATGCCTACAATTGGAATACCTGGAACTTACCCAACGAATAGAATGCTCACGGCTGTCTACGCGATAAGGTCAACCTATTTAGCTCCGAAGATCGGATATGAGATTGCGCACCTGGAACTCGCTCGCATTTGGGTCCAAATTCAAGTCTTCAGGCAACCCAGCAAGTTTCGCTGCGGCGATATTGTTTCTACATTCTGTTAATGACAACTGGGGAAGGTGTAATCACTGTAGGCAGTCCTAACCGGTCGATATAGTTCAGAATGTCTAGACCGAAGCTTCGTATTAGCCCAATTCCATGCTACGGTACGGTCAACAGGTAGCAGAGGTTGACAAACACATGAGAATGAGCATTGGAAGTAATCTCAAGTCGATCTTTTTCCGCAATCGCGTTTCCAGCTCGACGCGCTGCTCAGGACTCAATCTCGCGATGATTTCGGGTGCTCTCAACCCCCTCATATTTGGTTGGGCTAATTCTGCCACGTTAGGCAAGCCAGCGGCGGAGGCAGTGGTGGTGGTAGCCTCGCCATCTTTGCTAATGGTCGTCTCATTCGAGATAGCTCTTTCGGGGTCTCCCTTTTCGCTCGGAGGGTTTGACATCCTACTTGGACTTGGTAGGTAGGTACCTAGGTAAGTTTGGTTCTCAGGATCGTTCCAATATTTGAAAGTTGAGATATTGGCGAAGGTATAAGTCGTAGCAAAGGGCCCGTGGCATGTAGTTTAATTTATCTTCCGTGGCACGCTTTGTTTCGGTAAACGACCAGGGCGGAGATAAAGCTGTATTACGGGATTGATACGACATTGCATATCAAACTGCGACCTCTATCTTGGAGCAAACCCTGCTCTGGAGAGCTCTGACGCTGTCTCTGAATCCAGCCGTCGTACTTTAACCAAGTCATAATACGTTATGTCAATCGAACCTATTTTGGTTACTTGACTCGGGAAGCTAATATCCCCTCAGTCCATAAGGGAGTTAGTGATATATCTTGGAATGATGAAGACAAGGACCTCGTCTTGGTAAATGGTATACTATGTAGTAGATGAAGAAAAGCATAGAAGCTTATTGGTTGTGGTTGAAGAGAAACCCCTACGTACGGTAGGGTAGAGAACGGTTAGAACCCCCATGCTGCTAACGGTAGTACTGTCAATGTCTGTCATCGCTGTAATAAGGTTAGCACACCCCTGAAATCGAGCTAACCCACACGCTACGGGCTAAAGAACCCCGGAGTTGCGGGGTTTAGCGGCCGTCTCGTTGTGCGAGGCGATGGAAGCGGCCAGCAAACCAAATACATAAAATCCCGAGACCTCCCCCAGAATAGCTAGGGCCTGTAGGTTCCTGTTACTATTCCTACTTAGGCATGTACGTAACCATAATAAAAAATAAAAAAAATAAAAAATAACAGAAAGTTATAAGAACATTTAAATATAAGATGATCTTGATCTTTCTAATCCCATTCAAGCTAGGTTAGTGGTTTAAAATCTATAGAAGTCAATAATTCAACTTCGACAAACATCACATAGTCCTACGTAGCAAAGACTAGGCCGAATAAAATCTAACCTAGTACGTAGGTATTTATTTCTCTATTTCTTGTTAGTATAAACAAACCCTCGGCTCCCGGTTGTGAAACGATTCCGAAAATCGACGACACCCATGATAATCCTCCTCTCTCCTCCACGGGTTGCTGGCCGTCTGCGCCGTACACAAAAGCCAATGACTTAAAAATTGATATCTCCGACTACCTAGTAGGTAAGCACTTTACTTTAGGTAGTAGTTGCGGGGTGCATTTCCAGCTAGACTCCAAATTGGTAAAGCAACCAGTTCAAAAAAATTGGAGTTAATGGTCATTCAGACTCTTATGGTGATGATTAGATTTCTTGGAAATGCTGATCAAGTTCAGAACTTTTTCCCAAGTATCTAAACCAGGTTCCCGGCCAGGGGGAAATCCTCCTATGGCTATTGGTCCTCGAACGTGAATACGGCAAGCAAACGCGGCTCATCGTGAGGGTCAGACAACGAAGGTCAGACAACGGTTGTTTGTCATGTAATGCTTTTTTTTTATTATTGGGGTATCATGTAAAGGCGACCCGACCGACCCAGCCTATCTCTTCTCATGGATCGTACAAATTTGGGAACAATTCCAACCGCACTGCTTCACTTTTCCCCCTCTCGAGCGCATTCTCAACTTCTGTCGCTAATATGGTATCAATCTCCGCGAGGCGTGCCCTGGTCTTGAATCCTCCCAACAGATCCAGCAGCTGCTTGAAAAGGCCCATATCTTGCAGATACTTCTTCTCTGCTTCCAGGCTCATGACTTGGACTCTGCTTTCCGAATCAAAACAAACGTGGTACATCCTACAATACGATTCCCATTCGTTGGGGCAATCTATTGCTTCACCCTTGAAGAGCCACTGCCACAAGTGCTCCCAAATTCTACCTGAAATATAATCGTCTAGACTGGTCTCCAGTAACCAGTCCATGTTCTTTCGGTATTGTGATCGCGGACGGCTTCGCACTGCGTCTTTCGTTACGGCAAACTGGGAGCAGCAAGGCCCCGCCAAGATTTCGGGAACCTGATCTGTGGCGAAATTCTCCATGAACGCGTCGTACATATAGCGCTGCTCCTCCTTAACTTTGTTGCCCGTCGTCTTGGTAGTGTTGATCCAGTCCGGGCATGCGTTTTGCCATGAAACGCGCAAGTTGAAATATTTCTGGTGTAGAACCTGCTGAAGATCGAGATGCGACAGGGCAAAGGCAACGGACGAGTTTAGGGCACTCTCCATATGCCAAGGAGTCTCATCAGCATGGATGAAGATACTGATGTCTGGAAGGTTGTCGTAATAATCGTGCAGGTAAGTGAGATAAATCATAGCCTCGCGCCCCTTCTTCGGTACTGGTGGATGAAACTCTGCGTCGGTAGAGTCGCTAATATAGCGGATAACATTGAGGTTAGGAATTGTAATGTTATCCACCCAAGAGATGTCGTCCTTGCGAAGCGTAGCCATCACCAAGTTAACGGTGGGGTTCTCGTTATGACCAGGAGACAAGCCATTATTAGATATTTCGAGGGTGTCTTCTAATTCGCCCAAGCGCTGCTGAGCCGGCCAGAAGGTCTCGAGGAGAAAGAATGATGTGATGAAGAATGCAATTACTAAAACGAGGGTTCTCCAGCAACGAGGCAGCCAGAGGCTACGCGGGCTTTTTGAGGGTATCATGGGATGAAGAATGCTGGCGCATGTCGATCCACTTATTCAACTTGGGATTAACATCGGAAAGGGTGCTTGGTGAAATGAAGAACGATTGGCGTTGGAGGTTGCGGCCACGATAGGTAGTAGATTGCTGATGAGAAAAAAAATAAGACGTTAGAACAGATAAACAACGGATACCAGGATTACAATAGATGGGTTGACGAGTTGATCAGAGCTAGTCAGTCAGTATGACGCGGAACTATAAACTATGGTACAGGAAGTTGGAAACACGAAAGAAGCGTGAATAAGTATGTCGAGTAAGTTGTCAGGTCAGGTAAGTAACAATTTAGAAGACAGGACTAGGTTTAGCAACAAATAGTGAGATTGGGATGGTTATTCCAAACTAATGTGCATAGCATAGACATACCTAGGAGGTAGAATAGTAGTAGATCGATTTCTAAAAGTGTTTTTGTTTAGGAAACTCCTTTTTTTTCTATTTTTCTTAGATCGTCAATTTCAAGACGGGTTACGCATTGCGACGGGAGAAGCGTGATCTTGCGCAGATCGAAAGCTACTTCAGGTAAGTATGACCCAGTGAAGTTTGCTAGGCAAGTCCTGTTGCAATCTCCTCCTTGAAGAACTAGGCTGTCCCTCCTATTCCACCTTTTTCCAACTTTGGCTGCCGACTGCCGGTCTTTGCATACGATGACCGCACACTGTACTTTTTCATACTCCATTTATACGGTGCCCAGGTGCCTACATGTAATAAATAAATAGCACTTGGGCCCAGGACTCTGGGCTGGGTGTTGGTTCTGAAACTTTGGATGTCTTCAGCAAGTTTGTTTATAGTTAGTAGACAGTCAGTGCTGTCTAACACCTTACATCCTACTCAAGGCTATGATATTTTTAAACCTCAACCCAAAAAAAGCCACAATTGTTACACTGGAAGTTTAAACATACTAACAGCAGTATCGAGATGCCAAATTTAGGTATGTAGGTACTAAAGTTACATACATCAGGAGGCTGCATTACATATACATACATATATGTACACTACATAAGGGGAAGGTTTAGGATTTAATAGGGATTTAATGGGGATTTAATAGGGAAATATACGGTACCTACATATGCAATGGCCAAGAAAGTGTCGCATCTTGCGCATGTGGATTTGGATCCCTGGGCTATGGTGGGGCATTATAAACACTAACCCCCTAGGCGTCCAATCCTACTAGGCTTTAACCAGGAAGGTCGCCGGTAACAGAATCTTCATCCCCACCTCCAGTACGTAAACTTCATTATCCCTTTATGGTTACGTAACAGTGGAGGAGCCTATAAGATCTCTAGTAGCGAAGCTATTAATGGCTAGAGCCACACAAGGCTTGGCCATCTCTCTGCCTTGTCCATAAGCCGCGTTTCACCCCCTTTCCCTAATTCGATCGCCTATCGAGACGATCTCTTTGCACTGTAGATCTCATTGGCTTCTTCATGCAGCAGTAGTACGCAAGCAGCTGTGATGTAAGTAAATATACTACGTCTCTATCTTTCCTATCGTCGTCGTCGTCGTCCTTTTCTTCGTCATCGTCGTCCTCTTATTCTTCATCGTTAACCCCATTTACGCTGGACATGTGAGAAATCATACCAGAAAAATTTCTATTAATGAAAACGCGGTGTTACTATTATGCGTCGAATCGAATGTCTCGTTACAAATACCTTGAAAGATTATTCGGCCCATTACACGTAAGCCTAGTACAACCCGGCCTTACACCATGAAACTAGGACATATTCGATTGACGTATGTATATAAATGGCTCTGCTGCCGTGGTCTAAGAAAGTCCTTTCCTGTAAATAATTGTTTGTAGGCATAGCCGTGGCAGAATTGTTTCATCAACCTCCCATCCTAGCAGTGAAACGAGACATGCAGTCATGCGCATATATACATGTCCTTACATGCATTAGCGATCACTCGATATATGAAAAAGTAGGTATTGCTTTCTATTTGGAGGCTCCAAATTCACCTTATGCTATTCGGCTTTTTCCAAGGAAATCAATAAGGCCTATGAGCTACATACAGTCGCGTGCCGCAATGAGGCTTCTTCCGGAGGGTAGCAATGCATATGTCACAACTCACAAGCCTGCCGTGCGTTTATCACCAGTTGAATTCTCTAACCGTTAGGTACATGTATCCTATTAGGTTGAGTAAACGTATCGGTGTATCAATGGGACATACCTGTAGTTTCAATGGATGCCAAATTTATACTAGGCGGGCTGACGTCATTGGGTTGCACATCACAAAGAGCCCTGGAGGCTTCGACGTAACAGCCATCTATACCGACATATATTAGGATAAAGGAAGCTAATTTGGTCCCGGAGATAATAACTACATGTGTAATTACGATGATACTTTTCTCGAACATCATTCTATGTTTCAAATATCTGAATCGAGTTTGATTATGTATGCGATATCTTCATACATAAATGGATATCTAGCGTAATAGAAAAGTGAGAGCAATCCTTGGGTAAGTACACCCTAAGGGTATAAGCTACGGAAGCGTGATGATCTTGTTCCCGAAAGCAGTCCTGGAAATGTCATATAATGGATGCCGATTGTAGTTTATTGTAAACAGTTATCCAGCTATAATTTTGCCTTTGAACCCCCTAACTGAGGTGTAATAGGTATCTTAGGACGATTGCCGGCTAACTTCAGCCCAGTAATAGCCTCTAGCTCTTCGACTGCCTCGTACGACCTGCCTAGAGATACCTTAATGGTTCGGAAGCCTAGTGCCTTAGCTGCCTTCAAGTTCTCGCCAATATCGTCGAGGAAAACAATCTCATCAGGTCTGACACCATCTTGCCAGCCTAACGATATACCTTTTCCCTTCTTGGCGTAGAGTTTGGCGGTCTTGTCTACCTTGTTGAGGGCGTATTCGTAGATCTTAGGATCCGGCTTCCTTAAGCCCACATGCGCCGACGATACAAAGACATCGAACAGACTTCGAATAGGTTCGGAGAAGAAATCCTCTCGATAAAGTGGATGGCCGCGAGGGAAGATGACAGTGTTGCTGAGCGCGGCCAAAATAAACTTTCCGCTCTTCCTCAAGTTTTTCAGGGCCGGATACATCCACGGATCCGGGGCGGTAGAGGATGTCATCATATCATTGAAGAGCCAACGTTCATCGATCTTTGGTACCGGAGGAACCTTAATAGGAAGACTTGGGTTCTTTGACTGCTGAACCTTGTAAAACGCGTCCCACCTCGCAGGGTCATGAAGGTCCGCGTGAAAGCCGGCATAGAATGCATCATTCAGAGGGATCTCGCCTTTCTCTAGTCTGTGCCAAAACCCATTGGGTGCTGTTTTCGAAAGCGAATAGTTGATCCATCCTGGCGGAATCCCTAGACTCAGCTCATAGTCTAATATTGACTGAAAAGGCGAGATAACCTGCTACAAGTTTAGAATTCCTGAATCAAACACTGCCTAGAAGCCTAAGTGCAAGTTAAGCAATAGGTCGGAGCATAGCAATTGCTCGTCTACTATTGGATTGCTGGATTATCTAGAAAACAATAACACTTACGCAAACGCCGCCGATGTCGAATAGGATCACTTTAGGTTGTCTGTGAGTCGCCATTGCAATACTTGGTTCGCAAGCTTTGGATTATTAAAATCCAAGCTTCAATTGACCCAAGTATTTCATTGGTCTTGTAATAAAGAACAAGCAGACTTGATCAGAGCTCTTGCTGTTGAAACGACTGAACACAGATGAGATGCCTCGGCAACTTCAATGTTGGTTTAGGTAAGCAACATTGAGTCTTCTTAATCAGCACGGTGCCAATCAGAAGAGTGGTCCGTGCACAGCAACCTTGCAATGCAGTTGTTCTGTTAGTGAGCTCGTCACCCACCACAGTTCGCGTTTCCCCTACTGATTTTCACTCGTACGCCACTACGCAAGGGTTCACAAGCGAAATTTATGCCCACATACACTAAAAATTTCACCCACAGCTTTTTATCTCGTCGCAACTTTTCCACTTTCTCAAACCATCAACCACAATCCTTTCTACCAACGCCTTGTTAATATTTCGTTGGAAAATCAGTCAAGATGGTAAGTCCTACATGAAATCAACTATAGCAATGCTAGAAATGGCAAATATTGCCAATATGGCCTTGGGTTACGAGAGTCAATGCAAGATGCTTCGGAGAAGGAGATAGAAAAATCTGAAGCGCAAATTGCTGACTCGATGAGGTTTTGATAGACGTTCCACAAGGAAGTTAAGAACAGCTCGTACTACAGGTGAGTAACAAGACCTCGATTGATATTGCTGGGAATAGAAAACTAATTGCTCAATTTCATAGCCGCTTCCAAACCAAGTACAAGCGCCGTCGTGAGGGAAAGACCGATTACTATGCCCGCAAGCGTTTGATCACCCAGGCCAAGAACAAGTACAACGCACCCAAGTACCGCCTGGTTGTCCGCTTCACCAACCGCGACATCATCACCCAGATCGTCACCTCTGAGATTGCTGGCGACAAGGTCTTTGCCGCTGCCTACTCCCACGAGCTCAAGGCTTACGGCATCGAGCATGGTCTTACCAACTGGGCTGCTTCCTACGCTACTGGTCTACTCCTTGCCCGACGTGTTCTGAAGAAGCTCGGCCTCGACGAGACCTTCACTGGTGTTGAGGAGGCTGATGGAGAGTTCACCCTAACCGAGGCTGCTGACCAGGACGGTGAGGAACGCCGACCATTCAAGGCCTTCCTCGATGTTGGTCTTGCCCGAACTTCCACTGGTGCCCGTGTCTTCGGTGTCATGAAGGGTGCTTCTGATGGTGGTATTCTCGTCCCTCACTCCGAGAACCGTTTCCCCGGTTTCGATATGGAGTCTGAGGAACTCGACGCCGAGACCTTGAAGAAGTACATCTACGCTGGCCACGTCGCTGAGTACATGGAGACTCTTGCCGACGACGATGAGGAGCGATACAAGAGCCAGTTCCAAAAGTACCTCGATGACGACCTAGAGGCTGACGGTCTTGAGGATCTGTACACCGAGGCCCACGCCGCCATCCGAGAAGACCCCTTCAAGAAGGCTGAGGGTGAGGGTGAGAAGAAGACCAAGGAGGAGTGGAAGGCCGAGTCCAAGAAGTACAGAACTGCCAAGAGCACCAAGGAGGAGAAGGTCGAGAGAGTCAAGGCTAAGATTGCTGAGCTCCGTGAGGAATAAACGGGGGGCTTTGGGAAAGGAAAATGGCATTCCAGATTTATGGCTGTCTTCAGGCATCGGAGTTTATAGGGATTGCTCATCATTGACAGGTCACTAAACGAATTAATGAAGTTTTATGCACCGTCATCGTTTTTTATTTAAACCATTCTTGCAGTTGTCTCGTAAAATGCACCTGTTCCGACTCCCGAGTATTTCTAATGTTTAACAACCTCTCATCGCCAACCAGTAATTCTCTAAATGTAGATGCCCAATAAAGCGCCTTGCGCTTGCGCTAGTGGTGTGTTTTATTCCCTATCAAGGGCTTCGGGTGAACATGAAAACTGCTTTACTACGTGCATAGTAGTAGTAGATACTTTAGATTGGTTGAATTTGTGTGATACTATTTGGAATACCACGTGTTGGATGCTGACTTTTCTGAGTCTTGTGGATATTTGCGGCAGGAAAAACTCAGCAGAGGGACTCATACGCATCCCTGTCTATGCTAATCACAGTCATGACACAGGACACGCCTTGATGAAGCTCCTGAGAAGGCTTTGTCTTTTGCCTTGTCTAGTATTCAATAGCCCAGGGTTGTAAGGAAGGAAAATACTTCCATATGTGCTCAGCTTTGCTACGTATTGGGTTATCTACTATAGAATATGTGACCCTATTAGTCACGTGGAGCACAGACACTTTTCGGTCACCAACCCTTCCTAGCCTACCCTAGGTAGGTAAAGGCGAAGGTTCTATAAGCCAATGTTCCAGCAGTACAAACATCAACAAGTCAACTGGTCCCATAGCTCAGTTGGTTAGAGCGTCGTACTAATATTGTGTACCAATCAATATTGTGTCCACTTTGCAGTTATGCGAAGGCCGAGAGTTCGAGCCTCTCTGGGACCATTCTTTTTTCTCTTTTTCTTGCTCATTATCGCTAGCGATGTGATGCGATGCTGTGTCACATGTTAACTCTTTTATTATCTTATCATGCTTCTCTAGTTTGCTTTTTCTATTTTTGCTGTTTTCGTGTCCGAATATCGACGTCGGATATTAGCGAATTGTTTGCTCTTCATCTATATCGCATACAAAGATAGATTATCCGTACCACCATCTTGCCCTCTGAAACAAACATTAACCTCTACAGAACAGCTAAAAATGCCTTTACTCTCACTATTGAGTCATGTTTAGCTTTAAAAAGCTTCGCGCCAGTAAGGCCTACATGAACGCAACTATTTCAATGTTGAGTATCGGTAGTTTCAAGTTTGGAGTTTTACTCAATTTTTCCCTTAAAAAAATTAAAGTGCGGGGTGCTGATCCCTTAAGCTCTGAGATTCGGCCGAGACCCCCCCCCCCCCCCCCCCAATCCCCCCCCAATGGCCAGCCAACCAACCAACCAAGGGTTCATGTCTTCCGAAATGCTTAAGACACTGGATCAAGAGAAGCACGTGTGAATAAAAAAAGAAAAGGGAGGGGGAATTCCGGATCGTGATTTGTGATTTTATGCTGCAACATTACGTAGGAAAAGCTTTAATAGTGCTTATTATACCCTTATATACATAATGTTATACATATATGATATGCATGTCTCTGTGTTTGTGTACACGCATATTCTTGCTCGGATCTCATCACTGGCATCATTCGGGGGTCTCACGAGAATACTGGGGATTAGTGAGATGCGAGACAGATGATTGTTGAAAATTTTTGAGCGTGGGTTTTCTGGTCTGATTGACTGACTGGTTGTCTGCATTGGGGTTTTGCTGATAGCCAATCGCATTGCAATGGACGACTATGGTAAGGCTATAAGCAAGTCTGAGAGTTACATGCCAGTTAGTTGCTTGGGTAGATATCTAGCTGCTTCGGCAGTGCAGTAGTTGAAGAAATTGTATCTACCTAGGTAGGTACTAGGTAGTGTATCTCCAGAGGTCAAGACTCAAGACACATCATTGCTGCGGGCTAGATGAATTGTTTTAAAGTGAAGCCAGATCCTGTTTCGTTCATGGGACACACGACATAACTGTACCTAACTAATGCTTCATCTCTTTTTCATGTACATATATGCAACTTGCGCAGGTGGTCACAACGTTCCTGTCTTGCATAACGAATATCCATCCATCTCTCGACCTCCATCTCGTGGAAAGTGGATTGCGTGATGAAGAATGCCGTCATCCCTGATTTGACTTTGCAGCGATGCCAAGTCAGAAACTCGCCTAGCGTTTCCGGTGACAATGGCAGCTGTTGAGGAGGTCTGGAGAGGAGGTCTGGAACGGCCCAGCAACTCAACTCACCTCAAAGCAACTGCCTACATACATTGCCTACCTACATACATACCTAGTACCAGATAAACCACCAACATTGGTCCAACGAATAGGACCGGCAAATGTCGGTTGCGAGCTAAAGTGAATCTAGTCTGCTACATACATGTTTACCCCCCTTCATCTCGACATTGTTTTTCTACTTGCTTGCTCTTAAAGATGAGGAGTTACACATGTATGGATGTGTTCGTATTCGAACCCTTTGCCGGGCTGTGGGGGCTGAATAATATAAACCAGTGGCATTCTTTCCTTTGCCAATAGATGCGAACAAGACCAGAGAGATGATGGCGTCGGCAGAAGCCGGGCCAGTCAGCTGATGGGTTCATGCTGGTTCATTGCCCATGATATCAATCAATCAAGAAACGCCCACTTCCTTTTCTGGTTCAATGGCAAGGCACTACATAGTTACCTTGTACGGTATGGATGTATCTTCCTAGCTGAACTGCAACTTGAACCCATCCAGCCAATTGTTCTAGTTTCTTGGAAGTTGGTTCTTTTTTTTGTATTCTATTCTTTTCTTTTTTCTTTTTTCTTCTTCTTTTCCTCTTTCTTTTCCTTCTTTTTCTTTTTTGCCTCCTTGATACATCCCTTAACTTACCAACTACATACCAACTACATTTATGATAAGGCCGTAGTCACAATTCCCAAGATAATGGGAGCATTGATTTATTTACCGTTGTAATAACTACATAAAGCCGTGACGTCCTTGGCCCCAGGCCTACATATGTAAGCGTCTTAGTACCTAGGTACCTACTTTGTAGTCACGTACACATGGAGATATACATACAGTGTTCGCTAAATTCGCTAATGAGCAACTGCTAACGCTGCACATATGACCGCATCCATGGATACACCGTTACTGTTTTCAAGTCTGGTACCCAATGCGTGACATTTAGGTGGGTAGATATCACCATGGGGGCAGGCCTGTCTGCTGAATAAGGAATAAGCCTAGCCTGAATTTGCATGAGCAGGCTTGAGCAGGCTTGAGCAAGGAGGTTACAACCATTGATTTTGAATTGAAAGAGAAATAACCAAAGACCCTGGCATGCCCATTGCAATGATTGCCCACATGTGTGCACTTCAATGTTGCTCAGTGTCCACTGTCCACCTACTATGCAGTAACTATTCAATGTTTAGTACTATTACTACGTAGTAGTTGGTCTATTAGTTAGTAGTACACACTTACACCGTAGTTAACTACAGTGCCTCATCTTAGCTTGCAATCGCTGTATTCATGTTACATTCCAATCGCCATGAACATTGGATGAATCGGGAATTGCCCTAGCAAAATACACAAGGACATCCCTACTAGGTACTTACAACACTACTAATTATTACATAGGTACCAGACTTGTGTGTACGAAGTATACTTGTAGATCTTAGTTCACCTTAATATTGAAAGTCGCAACAGAGCCTGGCAGTTTCGATGTAGTTAGTTACATGCTAATCTTTTCTTCAATGTTCTTCCTTCCTTCAAATATTCAATGTTGAATAACCTTGTGGCATTAAAGCATTAAACATTAAACATCCATGATCAATCATCAATAAAATAAGGTAAACACTGTTCTTGTTCAATCACCTATTATTTGATATTCCTCATATTTTTATAATAATTCGCTACCTATTCTCCATTCTCCATTCTCCATTCTCTTCCATCATTACTGACCCCATTCTAATAATATACTAGCCTGGACGTCTACATACCTGCATACGGACTACTAAAAGACCCTACCCAGCCCACCTTTCTTGATAGATGGATATTAGTATATTGCATCACTTTCAACTCGATCCTATAAAGAATACTAGGTAGTTGGACTCTATCATCAAGCTTGAACCCCACCCATATTCTTTTCCCTCCAAGCTTTGGGGGCTTTTTTCTTTTTATTCCTCCATTCCATTTCATAAGCCGAGCTTCGTTTTCAGGAATAGAGCCAGGGTTGCATGCTTAAAAGGAATCCGCTATTACTTATCGATCTATCCCACACATAACATCATACCTACCCAGTATTCAACTATTCGAGATGGCGAACCGCATGGACGAGGCTGTTGCATGATTGTCGGATCCAATATAGTAATTCGGTTGGCAATATTCTATTCGATTTTTCCACCTCCTTGATATCTGGATATATACCGTACTCTTCACCCGGCAACCCATCACGTCACGGCCCTTGCCATCCTTGCAACCCCTTGTGAAAAGCGAGCTACCAAGGATTTTTATTTGGTAGCCCTGCCATTCCGACAACCTCGTGAGCGCACTTACCCCAAGACCCGCTCCGCCCACCACGAAGCGAGGCGAGACATACTGTACGCCCGTGCCATTCTACATATAATAAGGCGTTGGGTAGTAGGGGGGGCAGCATCACACCTTCTAAGGTATCAATCATAATCGAAATAAGTCAGCTGGGGGTATTTACAATAAAGTAAAAGCAAAGCACAAGGGTGGGCGGAATTCATGATGGAACAGGTTATGGATGTGAGTTGGATGACACATGGGAAAGGTAACGTCTAGATCTCGATATTGTAACACCTCTCTGCTTATTGTCCCCATCTTGGCTGCCGACTTAGTGTATTCTGGCCCGGTTCTATGCAGACACATCAAACTGACATCACTCTCTGGCACGCAGACAACTGGAGTAACCAAAACACAAATAATCATTCGTCGTCCAATCAAGCAAATAATCCTTCAGCTTCGAATCATATATCGAAGCCTCTGAACTCAGCCAAGACTAACGGCAAGCCACCTTCACCAACACCTAGTCCTCCCTCCAACGGCTCTGTCCCGCCGACAGAGTCGACAACTACCGCTAAATCTATACCTTTACGTTCTGGCAGGAATAGGAGCCATTCTACGGATGGGTCGCCGCATCAAAATGGCACACCGCCACAGAGGAGAGGGTCTTGGTTCTCTAGTATATCGTCGAAATTCTCCACGTCGCCCGCGAATGGACACACACCACCCCCAGCTCCCACGGCGGAGCCCGATACTGATGGCGTAACTCCTCTACCCAAAATAGTACAGAATAAGAATGCCGTTCTTACGCATGCGTCGCGTCAGACCGGCGACGCTCCATACATCCCTGCGCCCCCAAAGACGAACCAGCAAGGCTTCTTGGGAGTGTTCCGTCGTCTGTCGTCATCAAATGGACCTATCACTCCAGGCTCCAGAGCTAGCCATGGTCTAGTGGAGCGAAAGGTTTTAAATGTCGACCAAAAGAGAGAAAGGTGTCGGGTGAACGAACTGACCCAAGCCAAGCTTCGTAGGGTCGCCTTCTGTGTGGATGTCGAGATTGCGCCAATGCCCAAATACGTTGAGGATGAGCCCACATCTAAAAAAGCGGCTGATAAAACCCAGAAGCGGAAGATCACCGAAAAAAGTGAAGGCGAAACGCTGAAGAATCCCAAGGTTTCGGAAGAGCAAAAAGAGAATGTAGGAGTAGTCAAGGCGACTGGAGAGATCCTACCAAAGGAACCCGAAAAAGAGGGTACAGAGGTGACGAATGGTCAGCCCAAAGAGAATAATGCCATAGAAGAGAAGCCAATTAAAGAAAAAGAGCCTACGCGGAAGAAGGAAAAGAAGAAGAAGAGTGAGGCGGAACGAAAGGCCAAGAAGGAGCAAAAACGAAAAGAGGCTCTTGAGAAAGGCGCCATTCCCATGGAAATCCACCTGGATAGCGATAGTTCGATGGAAGACGGCTCAATTCGATCCGGATCCCCAAAGACGCAGTTTGCGCCCACAACCAATCCTGGAAGGATATACCGACGATGTTGTCAACTCCGAGAGACTGATATCCTCACTAAAATTACCCTACAGCTACCTAAAGCTTCGGAGTTGGGTGCCAATGGCATTGTTGACAAATTGGATCTTACTGGATACTTCATGTCGTTACCAGACCTAGTCACGTTAGGGGATTTCTTGGCAGTTGTTCCCGTCAGAGAAGTCATCTTGGAATCCTGCGGTCTGACTGATGAGGGCTTCCGTGTTATTCTCGCTGGACTTCTTGCTGCTCGAAAATCGACGACCATGAGGCGAAGAAGCGTGACTAAAGCAACAGACTTGATTCAGCAAGGTGGTGGTGTTGTGGAGAGGCTCGTCCTCAAGAACAACAGCAAGATTGGCATCGAGGGCTGGAAACACATCTGCCTTTTTATCCATATGTGTCGTTCTATCAAATACCTCGATATATCGAACTTACCATTTCCTAGTCCCGTAGAGCCCCATAAGACGCCAATCAGCCTTCATCTCCACCCCAGCCATAGCAATGGACATGGACATGGACATGGACATGGACAAACTACTCCACCACCACCCCTCGACTTATCTCTTCTCTTCTCGAAGTCGATCGGAGAACGGCTAGCCGGTTCCGAATTGGAGCTTCTTAATCTTGGATCAATTGGTCTAACCACGAATCAGCTCGGAGCTATCGTAGACGGTATTCTTAAGTCAGGCGTGACGAGACTCGGTCTTGCGAATAACAAGATCGACGCACAAGGCGTACAACACGTTGCTAGATACTTGCGCAATGCAAAATGCGAAGGGCTCGACCTCGGGGGTAATGATCTTAGAGACTACCTACCTGAGATAGCCGAGGCTTTCGGCGAACGAGATGAACTTTGGGCACTCAGTCTGGCCAATTGCAATCTCAAACCGACGTCTTTATGCAAACTATTCCCCGTGTTGGCGAGACTTCCTAATTTCAAATTCCTCGATTTATCCCATAACCACGACCTCTTCGAATCCGAACCCAGCGCCATCGGATTACTTCGCAAGTAAGTTACATACGCCTTGGTTAATTATAAGTGGGGGGTTTGATACTAATGTTGCGTGTCTAGATATCTCCCACACATGGATAGTCTTAGGAGATTGCATCTCGGTGACGTCTCATTATCCTCAGAGCAGGCGATTGCTCTAGCTGAAATCTTACCTGAAGCCAAGGCTCTAGCGCACATCAACCTCCTTGAGAACCCAGAGCTCGTAAGTTTGGCTGGTGCGAGGACGGAAGAGGCCCAGGAAGAAGCTTGCGCTTTATACGCCTCGTTATTAGCTGCTGCACGTGTGTCAGGGGCACTGGTCAAGATCGACATAGATTTCCCCACCGCGGAATCAGGTGAGGTTGTGAAGGCGTTGGCGAACCGGGTTGTAGTGTACTGCATGAGAAATTTGCAGGGAGTGCCGGATATCCGCGACTCTACTGGTGAAGACGGCCAAACACTCGGCAAACTACCGGACGTTCTCCGACATCTCGTAGGCCATGAGGAGGATTCCCCACTGGCGATTATGGATAGCGATACCGAGCCGGCACCCGACGAGGATTATGTCATTGGCGGTACGGGAGTTGTGAAGGCTTTGGCTTGCGTCTTGAAAACCCGAGGAGACGATTCTAGACAACTTTCTGGTGACTTGGCTAGGGATTTGGAAAGCGGAACTACGTCGCCTAGAGCGACTCTGCCTCCTGGGAAGGTCAAGGAGATGTCCAAGTATTTACTGGTCAGCGCTCGAAAAATTCGGGCTCGCCTACAGCCCGCATTAGCCATGGCCAAGGCATCTCTCAGCGAGGACATTCATAATTACCGTAAGCTCGTCCCCGTATATCAACCACAAAGTGAGATTGCTAAACAAAAATTTGTGCAGATCGTCTTCTTTTCCTCGACCAAACCATCGAGGGAATAATAAACCGCTTTGAGGATGAATTCCCAGAGACGCGCGAAATTCCTTCAGAAGCTATTATATCTGATGTGGCCACTTCGAACGTGCCCGAACTTGGTACCTCTCTTTCATCACTCGAGATAGATGCCGGCGCGCTATCAGATACGGAGGATATAGAAACTGCGCTTCGTTCGCCGACATCCCGATCCCGTTCCAACTCCATCATCTCGCATAGCTCTAAAGCTCTCGTCGAAGAAGAGGGCCGCGTTCTTCGCGTCGGCCATCGATTCCGTCGTGGCCTTATCAAGCAGGAACACTACGATCTACTTACCAGTTCTGAATTGATCCGCAATGATCCTGACCAGTTGAGGCTGATATCCAGCATGATGGATGAGCTAATGGAAGAAGACGACCCGATCCGCAAGGACGTACAAGCACATGGCTACGTACAGGCGTTCCAACAGAACAAGCAGGAGATCGTCAAGCGCCTTCGCGAGGCGGATCCGCAGTACTGGGAGACCTTTGTCGAGTCGCAGGAGAAGGCCAGGGCGAACGTCCAGATCGAGACCAAGAACGAGTGCCAGCAGCATGGACCGTTAATTCCTGACGAAGAAGCCATCGCGGATTAGCAGTTTGCTACAGCAGCAGCTTAATGAGTTAAGAGATGAGAGTGGAAGAAGAGGGAAAGGGGGGAGGACTGGTTAGGCTCATATTGTATTGATTATTGTATGTATAATATTGGTGTCTACTTTGCTACCAAACCAAACCAACCGACCAACCCATAAAACAAACGACAAAACAAACAAACAAACGATCGAACGCACAGTCGATCGAACAACCAATCAATCAAATACATTGCGAGAGGCGTTTTTGTCTCTCTTATTTTCTGATCATATCATTTCTCTTTCAGCCATTGGCGAGTGCTTTAGTCTTTAGGGGTGTTTTGAAAATTGCATTAAGTAGAAGTAGTAATAGTAGAGATAATACCTACTAGGAGTGGAAGTTGGAAGTACATAGCAATAGAGATCGAGGCTTGGCTAGTCGCTAAGATTTCGGGACTGGACTGGACTGGACTGGACTGGATATATATGTAACCTAACTAACTAACTAACTATGTGTGCCTTAGTTACCTTCCGGTTTTGCTTGCTTACATAGCTAGGTTAGTACCTAGGTAAAGTAGAGGAAGAAGAGACAATAAGAGTAAGAGGGGAAGAGGGATAAGTAGGTACCTACCTCCTAATGCTGCTGCTGCTGCTGCTGCTGCTGTCGTCGTGGTATGTAGGGTAGGGTAGGGTAGGGTACTATGTAGGTAGACCAAGGAGAGAAAGTCTCAACAAACTTGATGGGTATTGGTATTCGGTTCTGCCTAGGTAGGTAGGTAGGTAGGTAGGTACCATTTCACATTACCGCCCCATGATGTGTGGGCGTCGGCGGATGCCAGGCTACATAGGTAGGTAGGTACACCTAGGTTAGGTACTGTAGGTAGGTAATTAATCATTACGTTCAACGAGGGATGAATGAATCTATCTATCTATCCATCCTCATCAATGATAGATAGAAGAAACTAGGAGGAGGAATTATTCTTAAATCTTGTAATTTAATTATATGATGAACAGGTTCAGAAGGAATTTCTCGCGAATAGGGGGGGGGGGGGGGTGGGGGTTCCCGTTGTGGTAAGTAGGTACGAAGTAGGTACTGACCATAATAATAATGTCTTTCACAACTAGAGGGCACACGCTCGCGCGCGCCACAAATGCCCGAGTTTTCTCGGACCCAATTTTAATGTTACTAAAGGCTGCTTTCGGGCTAGCGCAACGCTAAGGATTTAAGGTCTTGATAAGACGATTTGATTGGGTGCAGCACCCTTTAGATCACATGACCTGCTTTTTCAAGTTGTAACTCTTTTTTTAGATGGTAGGGAACACACGGGCCATCAACACTTCTTATTCAACCCTTCCAATGCAACCCTTCTTATTCAATTCAACTGATTGACTTGGTCGGATTAAACTGATCGGATTGAGCTCGTCGGATTGAACTGATCGGATTGAACTGATCGGATTGAACTGATCGGATTGATTGATTGAATGCAGTACCTTTTGGATCACGTGACTGCCTGCAACACTATTGGGCCATCAACCCTTCTAATTCAACCCTTCCTATTCAACCTTTCCAATTGAACCCTTCTTATTCAATTCAACTGATTGAATTTGTTGAATTGATTAAATTTATTGAATTTATGGATGGATTGATTGATGGATTAATTGATTAAATGGCTGATCTACATACATATCCTGTTGCAAGCTGGCTGGCTGGCTGGCTGGCTGAATAGGTGGCTGAATAGCCCGGGCCAGTGCATCCAACGCTGGATCCAAAGTTGGATCTAATAGCTGCTCGAATAGCTGATCAAATGCCTGATTTACGACCTGATTTGATAATTGATTAAAGACCTGATTAAATATTGAATCAAAGGGATCAAGGGATCAACGCAATCAAGGGGATCAAAGGGATCTAAGAGCTGATCTAAGATGTTCCGATCATGTGACTTCAATCACATCAGGTGATCAAAGTCTCGGAACATCTTTAATCAGGTCCTTAATCAGTTCTTAGATCCCTTGATCCCCATAATCCCATTGATCCTTTTAATCTGATATTCAATCAGGTCTTCAATCAATCAATAGATCAGGTATTTGATCAGGTATTTGATCAGGTATTTGATCAAGCTGGGGCCCTTAGGTGCACTTTTAGGTATCGTACATCTGCTAGGTCCCCTAAATCTTCAAATCCGGGCCTAATCTAGCGCCCCTAACCCAAACCACATTCAACCCTCTTTCCACCTTGAATAACTTTTGAATCAGATATTGCACCATATTGTAACCGGACCCAATTGAAAGCGCATCTAATTGCTGATTGATTGATACCGGTCTTGAATTGATGTGATATTTGGTCATGAAGTTATTCAAGTAAATAGGTGGCAGAACGGGAAGCACGTGATCGCCCTTAAAGCCACACTAAGGGCCCTTAGCGCCCTTGGAGCCCTTAGAGCTAAGCCTTATTCAACACTTTCAACCTTAAATAAATTTCTGAAAAATATAGCTGCAAAGGACCAACCGGATTTAATTGAAAGTGCATTCAATTACAAATTCATTAATACCGCTCTTAGATTGGGGCGATACTTGGTTGAAAAGTTATTTGGGTATATATAACTATTGAAAAGGGCCATGTAATACTGCTTAGGATGACCCCAGGTGGCTTTTAAGGCTCTTAGGCGGCTCTAAAGGCCCTTAATAGCTCTTAATGTGGCCCCAACGCTAATCACGTGCCCCCATCTTGCCAACCTATTTACTTGAATAACTTTGCAACCATATATCGCCTCAGTTCGAGATCCAAATCAATCCACTGGCAATTGAATGCTCTTTCAATTGAATCCGGTTGCATCGTTGTGCCACTCATGGTTGAAAAGTTATTTGATTGGATTGATGTGGGCAGCTGGGGGCACTCACTGGATCACATGACCTACTTTTTCAAGCGGCAACTCTTTTTTTTTGGATGGTAGGGAATATACAAACCATCAACCCTTCTAATTTAACCCTTCCAATTCAATTCAACTGATTGAATTAATCGGATTGAACGGATTGGATTGATTGATTGATTGATTGATTGATTGATGGACTGACTGATTAAATGCAGCACTTTTCGGATCACGTGACTGCCTGCAACAATTTTTTCTGGTATAGCAGGGACCATCAACAACCCTTCCAACTGAATTCAATTCAACTGATTGAATTGATCGAGTTAGATTGAATTAATCGGATTGGATTGATTGAATTGATGGATTGATGGATTGATTGATTGAATAGCTGATTTACATATCCTATTGTAAGCAGGCTGCGTAGCCAGCTTATCCAACGCTGGTTTCAAAGCTGGATCTAATAACTGTTTGAATAGCTGATCAAATAGCTGCTCAACAACCTGATTTATTGATTGATTAAAGACCTGATTGAATACTAGATTAAAGGAACCAAGGGGATTAAGGGGATCAAGGGATTTAAGAACTGATTAAAGTCACATGACCGGAACATTTTTGATCAGCTCCTTGATCAGCTTTTAGATCCCCTTGATTGCGTTGATCCTCTTGATTGCATTGATCCCTTGATCTCTTTGATTCAGTATTCAATCAGGTCTTTAATCACTCAACAAATCAGGTCGTTAATTAGGTATTTGATCAGCTATTCAAGCAGCTATAAAATCCGGCTTTGGATCCAGCGTTGGATGAGCTGGCCCGGGCTATTCAGCCAGCTTGTAACAGAATGTGTAGATCAGCTATTCACTTAATCAATCCATCAATTCAATCAATCCGATCAATTCAATCAGTTGAATTGAATAAGAAGGGTTGAATAAGAAGGGTTGAATTAGAAGGGTTGATGGCCGGTGTGTTCCCTGCCATACCAAAAAAGACAGTGTTGCAGGCTGTCACGTGATCCGAAAGATGCTGCATTCAATCAATCCGTCCATCAATCAATCAATCAATCAATTAATCAATTAATCAATTAATCAATTAATCAATTAATCAATTAATCAACCAATCAACCAATCAACCAATCAATCAATCAATCCATCAATCAATCAATCCATCAATCAATCAATCCAATCAGTTCAATCCGATTGATTCAATCCGATCAATTTAATCAGCTGAATTGAATAAGAAGGGTTCAATTGGAAAGGTTGCATCAGAAGGGTTGATGGCTCCTACAGTCCAAAAAAAAGAGTTGCAGCTTGAAAAAGCAGGTCATGTGATCCAATGGATACTACACCCAATCAAATCATCGTGTCAAAACCTTAAAAATCTTTTGCGTGGCACTAGCCTGAGAGCAGCCCCTTGGACCCACAATTCCAGTGATTCCAGCCAATCTCGACTTTCTTGCACGGGCTATTGAGGTAATTGAATACATATATTTTCCATTCTTATAACAGCTGTAATAGGTTAAACAAATCTTAATAGCCGCTAACGGATCTGAATGTTTCCAGGGCTTATAATAATATTAAACCTTCAATATTCCTTATTTGAAAGCTTAAGCACTTAATGAGACTTGAAGCTTAAGCACTTTTCCATACGTGTGGCTGCATTTATGGCTCCCCACGTGGCTTGATAGTCTTGGCAAACCTTCCTCTTTTGCAAAGCCCAAAATTCCTCCCCTAAAGACCCACAAGCTTACGTGAACAACATCCCCACCTTCCTAAAGTGGAAAAAGTTTCCTATTTGAGCCTAGCGCGTCTGCTTAGTAATCCAAATCCCCTTGAGAAAAAAACCGTACAGTAACCCTCGAAAACTCGGGCATACCTATGTATGTACCTAGGCACTCTAGCGACGTAGGAACTATGTAACTTAAGGTATGTATGTCTTACATAGGTAAGCTCAAACCGTTACTTTAGAATCAAATCAATGATAGAATAATATAAGATGATCATATTGGATTATGTAGGCAGGTAAGTAGGTAGATAGGTAGCAAAGCAAGTGTTAGGCACCCGAGAATCCATCTCGGCTTTCCCTTTCCCTTTCCCCTTATCTCCCCTTTCCGTTCCTTTCCTCTGCTTCATCTTTCGATAGACCGATCGATTTGATCTGATCCGGTACTCGCCGGACTCCGTACAAACATAGGTATATAGATCTCGCCCTCGAGTCTTCCTCGGGGGGGATTTCTTTTATAAAAAGTTCATCAACGCTAGGTAATAATCAAACCCCCTTCTTCGATCATCCATCCACCAAAGACTTTCGCTTTCTTAAGTAAGTCATCGTGCCATGAATACCGCGTCAACGCATCAAGCAAGTAAGCAAGAAAGAAGAATAAGTAAAGCTAATCGTTTCGTTTCGCTCTTGTCTTGTCGTTGCATAAACTCCACCTCTTTTCAGGTATGAGAAGTCTTCCCCAAAAAAATAAAATAAACAAGAAACTTCCCACACGTTAAACCTAAGCAAGTGGTTGGGTAGAAAAGAAAATAGCAAAAGAAAACGCCGTATCGTCGTAGTCGCGATGGGGTATATATCCATATGAACCTCTTTCCCGACCTCCCGCTTCAAAACACTCCAAAAGTAGGTTATCGTTTGCTGTTAATTAACCAATTAACCCCCAAAATTTATGTATATCTCCATTTATTACATGCGAAGCCTTAAACGTAGTTTCGCCCTGCATCCAAACAACCCATCCCGTCGGCGGAGAATCCGCATCGGCCGGGGCGCATACCAGTGCCTTCTTCAACGACGCCCCAGGCGACGGGGCGGAGCCAAAGATCACCCCCGCCCCCCGCCCGAGGGCTTTGGTCTTCGGGAACGATGTCGTGGTTATGGCACTTGGCACTGATGACGGCGCTGCAGGAGCCACCGCGTAGAACGAGCGGATTGCCTTTGCCCTCGCCGCTAGCGAAGGAAGCGGCTGGTGCGCGTCTGAATCCTAGGAAAACGATGGCTAGGGCGAGGAGCAAGAGAAGAGATGCTAGGGTTAGTAGCGCTTGCGTGCTGAAAGAGATGGCCACGATGTCGTCGCCAGAAAGGGCTTTGGGGCCCGTGGAGGGGGTCACGGGTGTGGAAGATGGTGTTTGGAAGGTGATGACACCCGGGAACACGGCCTGGCTAAGGGCAAACCCCATTGCCGCGAACCAGGCAAGTAGGGCCCAGGAAACGGGTCGCGGAAGCGTAAGGAAGAGGCTCGTGGTTTGCGAGCCGGCCGGGTTGGAGGAGACTCGAAGAGGCTGGGGGCCAAGAGCGAATTGGGAGAATTCGTGCGACAGAAAGTATACCGTGAGGTGGGAGTTGACGACGAGATATAAAGCTGCCAGGAGGAGCTGTGGTAATGCAGTTAGGAGCGCCGCTTGTGGTGTGTCGAGTGGAATGGGTGGGCGGAAAGTCAAGCGAGATGTTGCGACGCCAAAAAACGTCAAGGGATTGTCCAAATTTGTGCTGACCATCAACCCTAGAGCTACGGCAGTCGGGGCCGTAATCAAGGTCCAGAATATTACAGTCAGCATCCAGCGTGGAGGCGACGGCGTCTGGAACCACCAGCGGTTGGCTGGAACGAAGTACTGGGATTCACTAGAAGCCCAGGATCCTTCTTTAACGTCGGTTTTAGTGAGAAGGCATGCATTAGCTGTCGTCGGGTCTGGGTTGCGAAGAAACGAGCGGATAGCGTCGCCAACGGTTACGAGGGGTTCGAAAGTAGACCTCCCTAGAATAACTGCCATGCTAATAACAGTGGTAAGATTGAGTAATACTACAACGCCCAAAATAGAGCCGCTGAGGTTAACGCTACATGTCTGTGGCGCACTGGGATGCGCAAGACAATATTGAACGAGTGAGCCATCTGAGGCTATAATGTCATTGTTGTTGTTTGAAGTGAAGGTAGTAAGTAATGTGCCAGGCTTGCTAGTCGAAATGAGAGAAGAGGTAGTCGATACCGAGTCTGTAATGAGTAAAATAGCATCAAACGAAGGTTGGAAGACTCCGGAAAATTCCTGTAAACAGGAAACCGAAGTTAAGTTAGTTAAGTCACCTGCCTGGCTGGCGGCATCTTGGAGGAAAAGAATGTCAGAGCGTGAAAGTTCGCCTTCATTGGTCTCTGGGTTGATAGTGAAAGGAGCGTGGTCGAGGAACGATTGTGTGACGGATAATACGTCGTAGTTGACTACATTTTGAGTCGTGAAAATTACTGCATTATATCTAAACCCCGTCAGCAAAGAGCAAGCTTGCTTATTTTCACGGTATTTTACTTACATTACTTGGGTTGCAACTGCGCCCAACAAGACGAGGATCGCAACCGTCCCTCTAAATCCCGAAATATGCGTGAAGTTACGTATCGATGGTATACCGATGTCGAGCCAGTGCTTGTTCTCGTGGGCCACGGTTACTTCTCGTCTTGTTGGGCTCGAGAGGACTTGAAAGACGTAGTTGGCCCCGGAAACCAGGGCAACGCCAAATACGTTGATAACAAGATGAACTCCCGTATTGATATGATTTGCTTTCGCACAATCACCCGAGAATATTGCTGATTCTCCGGAAAGAAGTTTCGTCTTGGTGATGACCAGTATTAAGCAGATGATCCCGACAAGCAAGATAACGCACGATACCAACGAGTTGAATATGACTCCACCTCGCCATCCCGTAATATGCCTCCGCAGGCCGCTTCGTCGACTCCAACTGCTGCGTGTATTCAAATCACGGGCTTCCGTTTCCGGCGAGGCATAGTTACCGAACTCCACAGGATACGACGCATAGGTGCCTCGACGTGGAGTAACCTCCACACCATGTTGGCCCCATTTGCTTTGTTCCCTCTTCCTTGCCAAGGTCTCGGGGGTCTCTCCTCTCATGAAATTGACCACATAATCGGGAACAATGCTCCTATCAATACTTGCGGCATCGTCGTGAGGGCGGAAAAAAGATCTGGGTTGCCAAGTTCGAAGGGTAAAACGACTCGACCTTGAGGTGGAAGGTACTTCAGAAGCGTTCCGACCATGGAAAGGCCATGCAAAAGAGTTCTGTCTTGAGGCGCTCGAAGGCCCTGACCTGGACGCATTATGCTGGTGGCCTTCATGTATTGTATCGGATGGAAGATCTTCGAGGCGAATATGATCTCGTCTTAAACTACCTGCCCAGAGACTTGGTCTCCTGGTCGACTCCATTGCGGCGGTTGAATGCGTATCGGATCGTAGACGGCCCATGATTGCTAATTTTTCTTATCATGTCCATACCGAGAGGAGACCACCTAATTCCCTAACCGACGAAGTATACGAAGAAGAAGCGGAGAAAGAAGATAAGAAATAAGAAGCGAAAAAGAAGCCAACGCACCACCTGGGAGTCCGGGATGAAAGAAGATCGATCAAGTTCAAGATCTAACGAGGGAGGAAAAGTGCAGGGTCTCAGCTCTTTGTAAGGGAGACCACGGTCTAATTTGGCCATCTTCTTCATCCATGATCGTCGTAACCCTGTTCATAATTAGGCATGGATATTAAGGCATGGATGGGTGAGAAAGGTGAGTAGGGTGGGATGAATGCAATGGGATGTACACGAGCCGCGCCAGGATAGCTTGATGCATTCAAGTGTGACCGGGATGCGCATAGTCCCTCAATTTAAGATGCCAGAGCCAATTGGAAGTCCGCGTTTCAACCAACTGGATCTGGTTTGGGCTTTTGCATTGATAGCATTGACACACATCTTGTGTACATTAGAATAGGTAGTACTTCCGAACGGGAACACCAATGTACGGCATAGTAATGCACATGTGGTTGGCTTCCCGGCTTTCTTGCCCTTTAGCTTCCCGTCAAACTGGGTGTTGACTCGTTTTGGGCTCCCAAACGAATATAGAAATACGAACGAGATTGGTGATCGTCAATCGTTAGATCTTGCCACAAATAGATCGGACGGTGGAGTGAGTATGTGAATGCCTAGGAATGCTATATATAACAAGCTTTGCGAGTTCCATTGTTGCTAGAAGACTTCTTCCAATGTCAGTCAATGCCAACCTATTGCTTGGCAGAGCCGCTCAGTCCACTTGGATGGGATATAACTAACTTACTTCCAGAGGGGTTTTTGACACACACATTTCCTCAGTTTAGTTATATGCTACCTCCAATAGAATGAAAACAGGAGTAGTGCCCAGGAAGATGCCATGTTTTATCCCCTTCAACTTGAACACAGCAACACGCCACTGGTCACAATGCTTAAGAACGATAATTATCTTCGTGCTGACGTGGGATTGAAGTGTTTGGTGTTGTGAGCGAAGTGGGATAGTGAGATAGTGGGCATGGTGTGGGCTTGTTGGTTGCGGAGAATTAAAAGAAAAATTAGCATCTCCAGGGGGGTGACCCGGCACTACAGGGCTATACATGTGTTTCAACCCTTCTCAAGGGAAATGTGACAGGGCCTAAAGAACCTTGGAACCCACCACATCGTCCAACAAGTTACAGTACTAATACTGTACTATGCAGTACAACTGCTGAAATTCTCGATAACGCAAGCCGCTGTTTCTCCTTTTCGAAGCGAAATGGAGTTATCACTAATTATAATAGGTGGGCACCCTTCCGTGAATTTCTTTTGATAATTCTTCAACGGTAGTGAGTTTGAATATCCCGCTACTGTGTACAGCCTCCAAGGCTAGAAAACAACCTTGAAGTTCCAACACGTAGGAATATGCATACCTGCTAAGCACGTATATAATAATACCTACGTACTACTAGTAGTATACGTCATGAAGGTATAGTAGGAGTTAGCGGGTTTGCATGTGTCGCCATTTGATTCGTGATAAGTCGAATGGATTGATGTGCTATGTCGCTTGCGTTGTTCTTGCGTTCCAAGGCAGCAGCAATATTGAACTTCAAGATGAAGGTTATCCAAGTATCTAGTTAGGTAACTACTACATACAGAGTCATTATTACAGACTGGAACTCGGAGTGGAGCTGATTGATTTCTTTCTGAGGGTCAAGATCTAATCTTGGCGCGTTTCACCTCAAGACCAGACTTGTGTGACTGCCTCTGTTTTAACCGAGAAGAATCATTTCAAGGCAACTGCGAAGCTTTTGACATGTTGATGACGAATCGATGCTTCCATTTCTATATATTTTCAAGTTGTAGTAACTATTTGATGTGATATTAGTAAGCTTTCTTCAGTCATATCCCCGAATTATTTGATTCTTCCAGAGGGGGCAATTTGATGTATTTGCCAAAGTGCTTAAATCTTGTATGAGTTTTCTACGAGGCCCTAGATATTAGTTCTCATAATGTTAAGTTGAGGTTTCCAAGCAATATCTCGATGGCGTACTTCCAATTATCAAATCGACTACAGCCACAGCTTCAAGCTTTATCAATGATTAGGTAATCTTAGTTCTCCTGCCCCTATATTCCGGAAAATTTTCATATCCTCCCAGAGCTGAGTATAGGATATACAATGGCATTGAGGATAAGGGTACAGTAGGTTAGAGCTTTGAAGCCGTATTCGCCGGAGTTGTTGAAGAAAACGCAACAAAAAGCACAGTGATCATACAATAGCAGCTATTCAAGCCCTTACCTAGGAAGACTGCTGAACTCTTTCTATAAAAGGGGCGCAGAGAAAGTGGCATATTGCACCATCTGAACGATAATAAGACTGAATGGAATTTCACGACACTTCACTCTGCCATGAACGCATATATTCTATCTCTTATATGAGAAATTCCTCGCAGACGACAGTTGCCCTCGAGTTTATCTTCTGTTTCGTTATAGTTAATCTCCATATGATATTGTCCCAGCCTGATACTTGTAGAATATATATCAGATGAACAACCATGTGACCGCATGGTTCCCGTGATATTGACGCTTGTTGTATAACGACGTTCAGGGGCGGATATACAAAACCTGCCTTGACATCTTAGTTTGAAGGCAGTCTTGCTCAGCAGCCCTAACTATCCATTAATAGTGCTGTAAAATGAACCCCCCCAGGCCTACAATTCACTGCTTGTATAAGTTGGTAGTTGGCGTTGAAGGGTGATACCGCACAGCCTATATAGCCATAGAAATTGATCGACTCTCCCGCAAAGTACATAGCAATACTTCCCACCAGAGCTCACATATCGACTTTCCGCACATCGTGGCCCCCTCACTTTTCGATATGTACTTTCCCACTAAACCTAGGTGCCTTCAGTGCCAATAACCTACCTAAGCACTCGCTGCCAGTGACCCATGGTAGCCTTACCACCTGGTGTAACTTTCACCCTCGCCTCTAGGGCACCCATAACCAAGGCCAGCTAGAAGGTTCCTGCTGTCTACCTAGGTACCCTCTGTCCCTTGATGCATTTCTGGCACTGTCAGGTTGGCGTCGGTACCCATCTGAATGCTTTCTTAAGCTGCCAAAACTTTCTAACCCTTCTTACCTGATCCAACCTCCACCCACACCTTCATTTCCACTCCACCCAACACCTCCAGGATTGTCCGCAGCACTACACACTTTTCATAGGGAAGTCCCTACAGAAATTCACGTATTGCCTACAGGCATTCCTTTTCTCTTCTTATTCTTCTGCATACTTGATAAGTGTGTATCGTACCTTAAGCTTAAGTTTAAGCTTCTTTCCTCGCAACTTCATCCTCACCAATTCCTAGCCCTCGTTGCTCTTTAATCACTTGCCCCTTCACAATGGATCGCAAGCAGAGCCAGCAGAACCGTGGTGTCATGAACGGCGATGCCACGAACAATGAAAACATCAACGATGCTGTCGGCGGCGCCATCAACGACGCCGTCAATGATGCCGTCCACGATGCTATGGAAGATGCGTTCAACAAGGCTATCACCAAAGCTACACATGATGGTCTCCGTACTGCCATCGACTATATTATGAACGACGACAACATGAACGATGATGCTACGAACGGTGATGCCATGGTCGTGGATGACGAGGACGTTGACATGGACCAAGAAGCCGCTGATGATAATGATGACATCGCCAGTTTGTCTGACCTCGTCCCCATCGTATATGCCGACGTCCGTCGTGAAGTCCACGTTATGGCAAACTACATCAACCCGCGACCCCCCCTGTCGCCTACCAACACGTCGATGAGCGAGGGCAGTGATGATGATTTCGAGCCCGAGGGTAGCGGCATGAACCCAACGGACCTCGATGATAGTCCACCTCCACGACGCAGCTCATTTATTCCTGAGTACCGAAGCAACATGATCTTCATGCTTACGCCCGAGTCAGAGGCTGATATTGAGGCTGAGGATGAGACTGAGCTCGAGTCAGGCTTGCCGGCATCCTCTGCCAGACACCATCAGGGTAGTATGGTATCGTCGCCAGTGCCTGAAGAAGACTTGCCGCCATACTCCGGCACTGGTCTCAGTGACGTTGAGCCATCCCCACGTCTACCTCCATCCTCGAACTATTTACGAGGCAATACTGCAGGCTCATCTGCGAACCGCCGATCACGCGATGTGACCCCAACCCCGAGGCCCATCCAACGCGAGAGCAATGTCATTGCAAGTTCCCCCTTTAGAAGTAACGCGACAACAGTCGTCGCGCGAGAAAGCAGTGTCGTCGCACGAGAAAGCAGTGTCGCCGCACCCGAGAGCAATGTCGTCTCTGTTATAGACGAGCCCCAGGTATGTAAATCCGACCACAACAAAAAAAAAAAGAAAAAAAAGACGAGCAACACCTATACTAACACCTCTTGAAAAGCAGGAACATGACAACGCGTACTTCCCGATGTACTACGAAGTTGATGAAAACAATGTCGTGAAAGCTCTCGTTCCCGAAGTTACAATATCGATGGAGCAGGCTCAAGAGCGTGGCTGGATATTACCCAGTTACCACCCAACAGCCCATCTGTCCCCGATACAGCTACGCGGCCACAACGAAGTTGCGATCGAGGTCAACGAGTTCAAGTTGCCTCTCTTGCTGCACGATCTTATTGATTATACCAACCCACACGTCATGGTGCTTCATCAAGACCGCGCTTTCATCCAGGGCCCGCACGCAGACGTCATGGCCTACTTGACGAAGCTCACCCAGTCGCTGGATCTCGAGGGAAAGGCCGTATTCTGGTACACCGAGCACGCTTCCGGCGCTCGCGCTACAGCCTACGAACGACGCGGCCACCGCCGCGGAGAAGGACTCGTAGACGTCAACTACGCGCGCCTGCCCTTGAAGGATGACACGGTCGAGTTCCTCCAGCAAAAGGCTTGGACTAAGGGTTCTGGCCATTTCACCGTAGCGATGCTGATGGTAGCGGATCCTTCCGGCCCCGACGGCTATGGCCGTGGACGCCGTCTCGAACGCGTTTTCCCAGCCCGAACGCCTTGAGCACGAAGATATGATTTGATTGGCTATTCCATACCCCCAACACCTATGAATGCAATTTACTAAGTTCCGAAGGGTTTTTTGCATCGCACACACGGCAATGAGTGGCGGGGAACATAAGAATAGCAACTTGGGAAGATGGACATTGTGTTTTCTGGGAGTGAACAAGGGCTTACGGAAGTCTACGGATATTCGGACGAAATGATGATCTCGAACTCATCGGTGGAATTAATGGCTTCATTTGCGGTGAGGTGAGCTCGAGATAAAGGAAGTCTATGGATATTCGGACGAGATGGTGACTATCTCTAGGCTCATCGGTGGAATTAATGGCTCCATTTGCGGTGAGGTGAGCTTGGGATAAATGAACTTGATGATTTGACATAAAATTTGGACGCAATCTGGAGGAGTCTGACTACTGGATAAGTGTTGACGATACTCGGCTTCTAGGCTTTGAGTCAGTCATAGGTAGTTACTGGATTACAGAATTGCAGTCTTGAAAATATTTTCATGCTTCGTAAATGTGAATGTCGTGAAATCTTGGGTACCCTAGGTAGTCAAATGTTTTTAGTAGGACGTAGGTAGGTATAGGTATAGGTATAGGTATAGGTGGAGGTGGAGGTGGAGGTGGAGGTGGAGGTGGAGGTGGAGGTGGAGGTGGAGGTGGAGGTGGAGGTGGAGGTGGAGGTGGAGGTGGAGGTGGAGGTTTAGAAGAGGCACGATTAAATAAGCATTTGGCGGCCCGTCTATGGGTGGATTCTGTACGTGTACTTTAGTAGCTGGACCCCTGTTCCTTTCCCGCCCTCCGTAGCTGCCTGCCTGCGCCGCTATGTACGTATTACAGCGTCTAACCTAGAATGTTTCACAGCATGACATGGAAAGCTGCATGTACTGTACATGTAGGTACCTCCTAATACCTAGTACCTATCTTATTCGAAATTTACATAATTACTTGACTGCTTCATACCAATATCTTCATAATCATGTTGAGTAATTCATATATATCTACCTAGTAATATACCTACCCAGTAAGCGGCATACTTGGTCCTTGTTACCTAATGTATGCAGAATCCTTGGAGACTGCTACAATCCTACAACCGATGAGACGAACAACCTAACCTAGCGCATAAGGCGGGAAGCTATCCATGAGACGGGAGGCCGTCGATCGTCTCATAGAACTAACCACTAACTAACTATGTTACATGCAGAAGGCAGCAGTATTTCTCATCGAGCCCCCCTGCTAATTTTACCGACGCTTGCGGGGTTTCTGCAGCTCACACGCGCGTGGTTGCGCCTGGGCTAGACCAGTTTAAATGCGAATAGGCACATAAATCACATCAGGCCCTGACTCTTGGGTTTTCAGCTGAACGGGGCCCCCAACTCCAATGGTAGGTAGGAGACACGAAAAGGGAAATATGTCCAATGCAAATCCAGCCTTTTCTTGTTTTATACAGAAGCCTAATAGGTCCATCTTATGGTCTATTGTATATATATATGGTCTTTCAAAAGGACTAAGATTGGTCAGTCGATTTTATGTACTCTGTCAGCTTCGTGTGTGTTACAATTGTATGAGATTATTCATATATTCGAGCTTGTCTGGCTGGTACTTATACTCGAGCACACCCACCAGAACCACGTTACAGATGATACACACATTCCATCATAGCTAACACCCACCCTTCTACCAGTTCCACCACCTCTTAAAAATGGACGATGCAAACCTCGCGGTGGCCTGGCTGTCCTTCGCAGCCACAGCCGTCGGATTGGGAGGGTTGATAACCCAAGCCAGCGCCATCAACGACCAGCTGGACCCCTTCCACTCGACCCGCACCGCCGAGTACCTCGGCATCTGGTTCCAGCGGCAGCAGCGTTTCCCGTGGTGGAAGATCACCAAGCCCCCGCCGCTCGGCCCCGTCATCTCCGCCCGCATGGCCGACGGCTTCTGCGGCGTGAATGTCTTGCATGTCACCCGCATCCCTCTTTTGCCCCCTGGGAAGGCCGGGTGGTCGATCCTGATCGCCATGTTCAACGATCAGCCGCCTGTGCTGCAGGCGGGGGATGGGGGTGTGGACGACGCTGCGGCTGAGAAGGGACCCTTGTCGTCGGTTGTGGTGGCGTCGGCGGAAGTGCCCAAAGGCGCGGAGAAAAGTCGTGCTCGGGGCGGAAGCAATTGGGGGAACCTCGAGCAGACAGCTCTCACGCGGCATCAATCTTACGCTTGCATCACCGTCTCGCGGACAACACTCATTACTATGTTGGTCGCGACAAACGGCCGCCCGGTATTTCAGTATAGCGACGCGACTGGCTTCCGGGCCGGTTATGCGTCGTACTGTGGACAGTGGTGTAAGTTTTCATCCTCTGAACTTCCTACCCTACCTCTCAACCCTCACCCCCCATTCCACACCTAAACGGCGTCCACCACTCGTCACCCCTTTACTTACCACCCACCGCAGACATAACCTGGCCCATCGGCCAAGAAGCCATCGTGAAATTCGCCGCCCACGACTCCATCGGCAAAACCGAGGTCTTACCCCGCAGCTTCGCGCAGCGGATCGACCGCTGCGGCCAAATGGTCTCCGGCGTCGTCTCCTCGCCCACCTCCTCCTTCTCCGTCGGCTTCGGCGGCCGCAAGAGCAGCCCCGGCGCCTACCGCCTCGAGCACGCCATCAAGGGTTTTCAAGGCGCCCACAGCGGCCGGCACCTGTACAACATGATGGGCGGCAAGGCGTACCAGGTGGACTTTATGATCGCGCGGCCCATCGCCGACGACGACGAGATCCAGATCGACGCAGAAACAAGCTCTGCGGACCTCGTGCTCCACCTCCCCAGCAAAGCCGCAGCCGCCAGCGGCAGCAAGACCCGCGACGTGCGCCTGCACGTGCCCCCCCACGAACAAGACATCATCCGGCACGCGCTCGACTGTCTTCCCTGGACCAGCCTCTCCTGGAGCATGCACCGCGGGCTGCGGGACCTGCTGCTCGCGTACTCGCGACCCCTCATGGACGCGCACCGCGCGCCCCTCGCCGCCCTCCTCCAGCAGACCGTCTCCGCACACCCCGCGCTCCTGCGCGCGCGGGGCTGGGACCCCCAGTTCGTGCGCGAGAACATGGCGCTCATGGCCTCGTCCGCGATCCTGTCCGCGGGCGGGAACTCGGGGGACTCGGTGCGGGTCGTCACCGACATCGTCGCCGTGTACCTCGCCACTACTACTTCCACCACCACCACCACCACCACCGACAGTACCAGCGAATGGGGCTTCGCCCGCCTCGACGAAGTATCCTTCTGGCGGCCCCTCGGCCGCGCCGACGCCTTCGACAGCCCCAAGGTTGTCGAACCGCTTGACCCACAGGCCGTGGTGGCGCTGACGAAGGTCTTCGTGCTCGAGTGGAGCCAGGAGTTCGATTATCAGCTGTATCACTTTTTGCCGATTTCGTTGCTGTTTGGGTAGATGGAGAGGAAGAAAGGTGGGTTATGATGTTTTATGTGTGATGCGTGGATGTCACGATGCTATGATACCTAGGTATGTTACGATATATTAATGCGTATCTTATTTCGGAGACGTACATATGAGGAGGCGTTTGGGCGGCTGATGTTGTGGGAGGTGTTTTGGACAGATGGCAAAATCTTAATGATTCTATCAATATATAGTTACCTATGAATAGACGATTGTTTATGGTACTAGGTACCTACCTGTCTAAATGAAAAGGGGAGACAGCACGATCTAAGATGCTCAGAACTACCTACCGTCGGAGAAGGTAGATACGCCCCCATATCGACTTACTATCATATACCACGAGAAGTTGGTTAGCAACGAGGCCAGCGATCGATCATGAGACTTAGTAGACGTCTAGTCGGACTACATACCTGTAACTACATCTCTCAATGCATACTTTTTATAGCATCCACGTAGTTACATACCTAACCTACTTAGGTACCCGAGTACCTACAACGAAAAGGGGGTAATCAAGTCACAGGCACTAGCGTCACTCCAAATTCATCCAGTCCATCAGTTACTCATTTATGCATATAAATTCTACCTGCACAGAGCCACCGCACACTATAGACCTAGCTTATCTCAGCTCAGCAGCCACCAGCTTCAGAACCTCCTCAACACTCTTGCGCGCATTCTTCGGGTTCTTCGCCACCGCCTGCCAAACCTCTCCGTGCCTCGGCTCCACACCAACGCATTTACTAATAACCTCCTCCCGCTTCTCCTCCGTCCCGTGCTCGAGCAGGAACTTGTAGTACCACGCCCAGCTATCGCCCAGATCTGAATCCCGCACCAACGCCTTTTCGAACCAGTTCTGTGCCTTCTCGAGCCGGCGCTCGCCCCAGAATATGCGCGCGACGGCTACTAGTAGGACCGGGTCGTTGTCCACCTCCTTGATCGCTTCCAGCGCTCGTGGTTTTCGCTGCGGCCGCGTCGTGAGGTGCCAGATCTTCTCGCACCAGAGGATGCCCTGATCTGGCTTAGCCACATCGCGGAGGGCGCGTTCCATAAGTGACTCGGCCTGCTTCATGTTCTGCGCCCGTCTCTCTACCCGAACGGACTCGCACCATAGCTCTGCCGATTTCGGTACTGCGAGACGTGCACGATCAAGAACAGAGCGAGCTTTGGGGAGTTGTCCAAGCTTCTCTTCTAGGCGAGAATAGAGTAGCCATAGAGGAGCTGACTTGGGCACTGCCTTGACACCTGTGCTATAAGCTTCACGAGCTTGTAGCGGCTTTTCTAGGTCCTCGTAGATCTGACCCTTCATCATCCAGAGCTTGGCGGAGGCTGGGAAGAGGTTAAGAGCTTGTTGGACAAGATCTAGAGCCGCGTCGAGATCATCTAGTTGCCATTCGAAGGTGGCACTCTTCATCCAGACACGATCGGTTGGAGCCTCTTGACGGGCCGTTTTCAAGAGGCCTCGTGCCTGCTCAGTTTGTCCATTCTCAGCCTCTAATTTGACGGCTGCGAGCCAGATGTCTTCGTTGTTTGGATTTTGCTGGAAAGCTCTAGCTAGAACACGTCGTGCGTTGTCGATTTCTCCAGCCTGCCATTTCTCCTTGGCAAGCATCATCCATAAAACTTCACTGCGAGGTACAGCATTCACAGCTTTTTCGAGGACTTGCCACAGGTCTTCCTTGGTGCCGTGGTTTCGTTCGAGATCTGCAGCTGCTAACCAGATCGTCTTACTTGTGGGGAATACTCGAAGCGCATATGCGTAGATGGCGCGAGCGGTTTCGAACATACCCCTATTAATACTTCCACGAGCATCATCTAACCAAGTATCTTTACGATCGTCGTCCTCATCCAGGCCATAGCCAAGAGTTTCTCGGATGATTGCGCCGCAAGTAATGATGGCACCTTCTTGCTCGCACTTCTCTGCCTCACCAATCCACTCCTCCCTTTTTGGCATTGCGGATTCTTTAACAAGAACTTGTGCGGCACGCTTCATGACGTTGACCTTCTCTCCTTGACCAAGCTGCTCTTGTAATCTCGCAGCAGCTATCCAGATTTCGTGGGATGTCGGACAGTGCTTACGAGCTCTGTTGAGCACCTTTTGGGCATTTTCTGGCGACTCAAGTCTGGCCAAGGCGAGCCACAGGTCTACTGAGAGTGGGATGAGTTCCGTGGCCTTGGCTAATAGCAGTCTAGCATCATCCGGGTCTTCTTCTAGATTAACCGCTTCCTTCCAGAGTGCCTCGGATTCAGGAATGTGATCTAGAGCATGTCGTATTACTCTTTTCTTTGATCTTGAGTCGCCTTCTAGTTTCATCGCCTCCACCCATAATCTCACCGAGCGGTTGTTCTTTTGAATTGCTTGCGCAGCAATAATCTTAGCGTTACGCCCTTCGTTCAACCGGATATTCTCAAGCCAGACATCCTCATTTTTTGGACAATGTTCACAACCACGTGCTATCACATTCCGCGCTGCTACAATTTTGCCTGCTAGTTCCTCGACACGAGCTGCGGCTACCCAGCCAGGACCATTGTTGGGGTTGGTTTTGATGACTGATTCAAGAAGCTCTCTCACTCTGTTGATATCTCCTACTTGCGCAGCGCTTTCTGGCAGCTGGGTTTTTGCTAGACTAGTTAGGTAGCCTTTGGGATCAACGCTTGTCGCACTTCCTGATGTCGCAGTTCCGTTTTGTGACGCTTGATCAAGCCTAACTTGAAGGACTTTGTCTCTTGCTTGACCAATCTTGGCGAAGTTGGTCATAGTTCCATCTTGGGTACTCGGGCCGCCGGCTGTCGTGGTCGCCCCGTCGTCGGCTACGGTTGATCCAAGCTCTCCGGCACTGCCAGCAGCGGCCAAAACGCTATCGGGAACAGCATAAAAGCGCTGCTGCCTTGCCTGTTTGCTCCGTCGATTCTTTCCGGTAAGATCACCGACTTCAGGTAATGCTGCCCATTCTTCTTCGGAAACGCCTTCCAGGCTTCGTTTGAGGTCGGCAAACTGTTGTTGAATCTTGGGATTTTTGCGCTCGTATTCTTCTTGTTCAGCTTTTTCGCGGGCTTCCCTATTCGCATGACACAATCGTCGGTAATCTGCTCCAACTAGTTTTGGGATGAACTGTGAACTTGCTGGGGGGAACTAAAGGGGCTAAAAAGAAAAAAAAAATACTAACCTTCTAGCTCTTCGTCGCTTATCCATCTTCTCATCTATCTCTCGGTATATCCTATCGGCCTCATCGTCATCTTTGTCGTAAACACCACCGGCAAATAAGCCGACCTCGTTATCCGGGTCTTGGAATCGCTCTTCGTTGTCATCCTCGTCGTCCTTTTTGCCGGGTACTGCGTCACCGAATCCTAGTTGAGCTGCTCGTTTCGCAAGGGCTTCCTTAATCTGATCTTCAGAGGGTCCCTCTCTAGCTGGACCTAAATCTGATCGAGTGGTGAAACCGGTGGCACCACGACCTAAACCTGCAACATAGTTCTCGGGCGCCGGCTGGCTTAAGAAATCGCGTCGCGTCGTCATTCTGAGTGGTTGTGAAGAAGGCTAGTCCGGGGAAACAAAAAAGAGAATTTACTTATAAGTGGAAGAACAAATTTGTACAATATGGTAACTAGCCATGCGACAGAGCATGTCTATATCACGCCTTTAAGGTGGCTTCAAGTTGAAAGATTTGGGGAGTGAACAATTGAATTATCAAAATGATAAAGCAAGAAACATTTGAAAGACTTCAATGTTAAAGGCGACGGAGACATCCTAAGAAACTAGCAGGGGTACCATGTAATAAATCTGACGGCTGGGTTTCTGGAAGTTGGTTGAAGTGCAGGGATGTTGATAACGATAAACTAGCCACACTTCAGCCACAACACCAAAAATTTAACTAATGTTCTGCACTAATAAAAGTTGTACTAAAAAGTTCCAATTCCAAATTCCCATTCCTGTCGCATCCATTGCCCTTGCCCCTCCAAGTCAAAAACCTGCATCTGGAGCATTCTATCACGAAAGTGATAATTCAGAGTACTTTGAATCAGTTACCTAGATTAATCAGAAGCAGCCATGGGAAAAGCCAAGGCAACTAAGTCCAAAGGCGCAAAGTCGGGTCCCTACGAACGACCCTCCAAGCACCCGGCCGCCAATAATGTCTTCAAGTTTAGCAAGGATTTTGGACAACATATTCTAAAGAACCCGGGTATTGCAGAGAGCATAGTAGCCAAGGCGAATCTTAAACCGACCGATACTGTCCTAGAAGTTGGTCCTGGTACGGGTAACTTGACAGTCAAGATCTTAGAGCAGGCCAAGAAAGTCATTGTAAGTTTTCGAAGCAAGCAAGGCTTGTATGGGACACTCCGGGGCTAATAAAGGTCATATTTAGGCCGTGGAAATGGATCCCAGAATGGCTGCCGAAACAACGAAACGTGTACAGGGGAAGCCGGAGCAGAAAAGGTTGGAAGTATTGCTCGGAGATGTCATCAAGACCACCCTTCCTCAGGTAACACTTACATCCTCTACTTCAAACTCGCAATGACTTACAAAGCGCAGTTCGATGTCTGTATTTCGAATACCCCTTACCAGATTTCGTCACCTTTAGTATTCAAACTTCTCGCCCTCCCAAATCCACCCAGGACATGCATACTCATGTTCCAACGAGAATTCGCATTGCGTCTTACGGCGCGTCCGAATGACCCTCTATACTGCCGTCTCTCCGTAAATGCGCAATTCTGGGCACGTAAGTTACCTATCAAGACGTTATAATATTCTCAGAACCCGAAGGTCATTCTAATATACTTGTCCCAGGGATAACGCACATTTTAAAAGTTGGAAGAAACAACTTCCGACCTCCTCCACAAGTAGACTCAAGTGTGGTGCGGATAGAGCCCAAATTGGGATCAGAGCGCCCAAATATTAGCTTTGAGGAGTGGGATGGCATGCTAAGAGTATGTTTCAACCGGAGGAACAAGACCTTGAGAGCCTCGTGGCTTGGCAATAAAGAAGTCCTCTCCATGCTGGAACGAAATTACCGACTTTGGTGCGCCACAAACAACATCCTCGTCGACGACACCGTAATAGATGATGCTGAGGATGACGCAGACGAGATGGATTATGACGAGCCAGATTTTGCAGGATTTGGGGACGAAGAGACCATGGACGTTGACGGAGCTGTCGACGAGGACACCCCCTCATTCTTCCAAGAGCTGAAGAATGCTGGTAGTGAGGTACCCAAAACGAAAAGCAAACGGAAGAAGACGAGGGTGGCTCTTTTGATTAAAGAGAAAGTTCGAAAAGTTCTCGAGGACGTGACGGAGCTTGCCGAGAAGAGAAGCGGCAAATGTGACGAGAACGACTTTCTCCGTCTTCTTGCGGCTTTTAATGCAGAGGGGATACATTTCTCGTAAAAGCTTGACTGTGGTTATCCATATCGCATGCAATGGATAAGTTGCGACATAGGCGTTATAGGAGGGTCACGATTTATAAGCATATGGCATGAGAAGCCACGGCGTTTAAGTTTAAAAGGACCTGAATGTCTTGCGACCATATCGTGGGGTTGGTCGGCATTCTGAACTATTCGGAGACAAAAATTACTATTAGACACTTTGATACCAACGTATGAACATGAATCGTACTGAACGATTCGATTAATTAGTTGAGACGATGTTTGGAAACTAGGCCAGCCTCTGATTCCTTAGGCCTTTCAACCCTATACCATCAGACATTTATTTACCGCCGCCGAACCAGCTCGAGATACCACCCTTTGCCTTAGCTGCCTCAGCTTCCACCTTCTTGTCGAACTCGTCCACCTTCTTCAAGGCAGCAGACTTGGCGTCCTTTGCATAGTTTTCGGCTTCGGAGGCAGCCTTTTGCAGTTCAGCTTGCGTCTTGCTTATCTGTTGAGTGGGCAACGGTTAGTCTATCCACGGCACTCAAGTAGAAGTACCTATGAGACACAAAACTCGACGAGTTACTTACAGTGCTGTCGACCTTGGCACCCGCTTGCGCGCCGTACTTCTCAGCGTCTTTCTTGACCTCTTGTCCTCGGCCGGGTATCTCAGACTTGAACTGGGCAGAGGCCCTGTGTGCGTCGGCTGTAGGAGTGGTTAGCGTTATGAATACGTATTCGATGTGCGACATGACAGCTCAGAAAGCGACAGCTACTAAGTAAAATCATACCTTCAGCCTTCTTTTGAGCAACCTTGGGGTCGCCACCGGCGCTGTATAAGTAGTAGCCGACACCGCCAACGGCAGTCAGGCCTAGGGCAATAGGTACTCTGGATCTCGACATGGTTATGAGAAGATGATGTAGGATTTGATTATGTAGTAAATGGATGCGAAGTCTCTGATTAGGAGAGTGTTGGTGGTACAAATATTGGTTGGGTAGGAAAGTTGAAGATGGGAAGTATGTGGTTATTGGACGTCAAGACTATAAGAGTTAAGACGGACGGGCATCAATGTATTTATTACGACTAATGACTGCTACATATACGTGTTGTACAAACATTCCAGGTAACATACGACATTATAGCTCTAGGTGCTTGCCGACTCGTCTACTACTACGTAGGTTAGGTACATGCCTTAGGTAGGGTAGAGACATAGTGATGAGAATGGGAAGAGAGAAGGAAAAGGTTACATATGGTTGCTTTCATTGCCACAATATATATGACGTAGCTGGTTGGTGAACTGCAAGCGGGGCATGGAAGAAGCATTTACATGTTGAAGGCGCATAATTCAGAAAGAGACTTTGGAGTGACTTTACCTAAGCTCTAAATATACTTGGCCATGCAGGTTCCTTCCAAGTATTCTACTCCAAATCTGTGATTCGAGACCTGCAACATGTGGAAACCCCACTTCACTTGCTTCAGATCAGACTAGGTTCGTTCGATTTTTAGTGTACAAGGATAGTACCTAGTTTAGTCACTTTAGTGTTGAATAAATACTAACTACCTAGGTATGTAGCAGCTCGTCGAGTTACATCATCAGCTCAAGGCGTTTACTATTATTATTGTACCTACGACAACTTCGAAAAAAAAAACTTAATCTCTTACATTCTTCCATTACCCAAAAGTTCATTGAAAAAACATACCCATACATTTACCACTTGCAGTTGATTAAGTACATGCCTACATATAGTACCTACTAGGCACCGATAGCTTACTAGGCAGGTACATTTCACTCATTAGCTGTCTTCAACCGGTTTCCAAAGCTTCGCCAGGTTTTCTTAGCCGCATTCGTCATTGATGTTTAGCTCACAGTCCAAACAATTTTTTAGCTTCTATTAAGATTAACGGTAACCTTGGATAGAGAGGCATTGTTTATCATTGAGGATCCTTATTCCAATCTGTGCTTATTTCTCCTTCTTTCCCTTCTTTGCTGTCAATGATACCTACCTATACGTAGTATCTATCTTGTCAGACGGCGACCAAACAAACCCATAGATTCTAGTTGTATGCCAGCAGTTCATATTCTGCTGTGTTTCATAACTGGGACATGACTCGTCTGATGACTAGTGCTCATTTAAACCTCATGCCGATACAATAGCTATCAGTATGCTAAAATTGTCCAATTCGAACGATGCCCAAAACCAAAGCGCATATGCGCAGCTCCCGTCGCGCACCTGTGCTCAGAGATAGCGAGATCGATCATGAAATAAGCCTCGTCGACCATTCGGTAGTCGTAGAAGAGTCACAATCTCTTACTCCCGAAACCACCAACAATATTGTCCACTCTCCCTCAACTCAACCCCTAATCTCGAACGAGAGTAGAGCCCCATCTACGCAGCCTCCTGAAACGGAGGATGCCCGACCGTCGAATGACGCAAACACCGAAGCAGGATCATCTGGCGCAGGGAACACAACACAGGCTGGTACAGTGGATACTGCGATCCCAGAAAATGGGGAAATGCCTGGGTCAAATGGAAAAAACATTACGAAAAACCGTTCTGGTAGCAAAAATCGACATGCCCGTAAATCCAAAGAACTCGAGACTGCAATTGACATCCTCTATGAGAACCAGCGTGGAGGCTTTCTTTGCGGTATTCCTCTATTCTCAGCTGCCGCATTGGGGAATCTCGATCCTACACCTTGGACCAACTTCGCTCACAGACCCAGCCCGACCGACATAACCACGGCCCAGGTGCCCGATCCAAGCTGGGAATGGTCTTGGCCTGAATGGCGTGTGAACCATGACGAGGCGATTAGTACCGACGGTGATGGGTGGGAATATTCGTTCATGTTTTCCAAGAAATTCTCTTGGCACGGTCCAAAGTGGTACAACTCATTCGTGCGGAGGAGGGCATGGATAAGGGGACGAATCAAGAAGGGTCGTGGTTACGAGGCAAATGAACTCCTCGTTATGGGCCCCAACTACTTTTCGGTTACTCCTACGAGGATAGAGGGTGGACGAGCTAGTATCAGCCAGCAAATGGACCATTTAACTCATGATGCTATTAGGAGATCTCATGATTCCCGGCTGGGAGACGAGCACTACGAACCGAAAGCCGAGTTAACTACGATGGATGAATTAATAGCGGTTTTGAGGAGATCGCGTATTGATCGAGAAAACCTCGACGCGATGGAAAATTACATCGAGCATTGCTCGGACGACTTGAAGGATTTACCAGATCACATGCACGAAATTATGTCTGTATTCGTCTTCCAGGCATCCCGGAAACTACTCTTGGCACGGCTCATAAAACTCCATGATGACCAGGTAGAGAGCGAACGGAAGGGGAAATCCATAGCAACGAAGCTCAAGGCTGAGAATCTAGCCGGGGCGATTAAGCACGCTGACGAGGAACTCCGCAGACTGGAGTACTGGAGTGACATCAAAGGAATGGCTGAAAGTGGTGAGTCCAGAGGTGCGGCGGATTGTGGGAAGGGATGGGGCCGTGGTTGGGAAGGCGTTGATAATAGCGGCCCTAAAGGTGTCAGACCAGAAGGCGAGCCTCTATGATGGGGGTGATGGGTGATGGGTGACGGGAGGTCTATGGACATATTATATTGGTGGTGAGTGATGACGTAGCATTTTTGCATGGGAGTCTGGAGCAAAAGGACCTTTTTTCTTTTTCTCTTTGGGTTTCCAGTCATCTTTTCTTTGGGATATCATTACCAGTAGACGGACAGCCCATCCGGCTGAGCAGGAAGGAAATACTTTGGTTAGTCACATATGTAGTGTTCAGGCGTGTCGTGTCACACTACATATAGCATGTACATACATACATACATACCTATGCATTAGCAGCATGATAGGTAACAAAAGCACTCGAAGAACGAACGATGTTTCCAGTTATTTTTTTTTTATTTCTTTTATTTTTTTCGGATTTCAAAAGGCTTATTAATTCCATGGCTGTTGGTTGCTTGCTTGCTCAGCCCCCGAACTACTATGCAGTAGGTAGTACCTACAGTAGCTTACCGCATGGCATACATGTACATAAGTAATTAGGTTAGGGGATCCGTCAATCCATCAATACCTAGGTTAGGTACGTTACCTACCTTATACTTACAGTACCTAGGTTAGGTTACATACCTCCCCTGACCTATGTACATACTATGCAATGGCTTTCTAGATGATCTAGGTATGAATAGACTGGCCGAGAACACGACGCCGGAAATAGTTAACGGCCACAGATAGTACCTAGGTATGTATGTATGTATGTATGTATGTATGAAAATGAAGATGTTAAAAAAGAGAAAAAGAAAAGGGCCAAGAGCTGGCTGACTGATTGATGGGCGGGCTGAATACCTATCGAATCTCGCTTGCTGCAGGCTAGATAATAAAGAGAAAAAAATCCAATATTGGGATAGCTGTTTATCGCAGGTGGCGCTCGAGATCCCGATGTGTGTGGGTGGATGACTACCTAACCTAGGTACCTATGTAAATAGCTACCTACCTATGTACTAGGTAGGCAATCTATGTAGGCAAGGCGCGTGATCTCGTATAAATCGTGGCGAACTAATAGATGATAAAGTGTAATATATCATATCTAGGTACTTGCTTGGGGACTCTCGCTCATACTGTCCGGAATCAAGGCTCCCGGAAAGAAGGATTAGGATTAAAGGGGGTTGTGTGTATGTGAGGGGGGGAGGGGGGGGGGGGACAGACGACGGGTTTAGTTTATAAAGTCGAGTGTTTCTTTATTTCTTTCTCTGTATATATATATATAGGAAGCTAGGTGGGTATGTTACCTATCTTCGCGCTTTCGAATTATACCTACGTACGTAGGATATTTACCTACCTATGAAGCCCTCGACGGCTCCGAAATAAAGGAGACCCAACTACACCAACCCAACCCAACCCAGATCAGACTCAGGCCAGACTTATATCAGAGCAGACCAAGACAATGAAGCACCCCCAAACCCCAGCCTCAGCCTTCGAGCTCCTCAGGCCTAATCCAACCCCAACCCCAACCCCAGCTTCGACCTCGACCTCAACTTCAACTTCGGCATCTTCTTTCAAGTCCCTCCCAATACCCAATACCAACAGCCACCCCCCCAAAAGCAAGGGCAAGGGCAAGGGCAAGGGCAAGGCTCCAGCGCAGAAGCCACAACCATGGGTCGATGGGCCGTGGCCGCTTATCGAGACACCGGCGCGGTCTCAAAAGGCACGTACTCCATCACTTCACTTCTCTTCCCCCTTTTCTCCCCTTTCTATACTAGACTAGTGGTATACCTACCTACCTACCTACCTAGTACCTAGGTAGATAGATAAAGCCATACCCACATCTCACCAAACTAACCCAACCAAAACAGATAACCCATAGCGCCCTACACATCGCCAACGAGCTCGCCCACACGCACAACGCCATGCTGCGCGGCCTCAACGCGCTATACCTGCAAGCCCCTTACATCACCCACACCCACACCCACACCCACGACCCCCACAACGACATCAGCGATTTTCTATTTCTGGCGCAGGCGTGGGCGGTCTGGGTTCTCGAGCACCATACCCTAAAGGAGAGGGTGCTGGTGCCTGGGTTTGAGGCGGCGCTGGGGTTGGCGCCGGGGGATTTGGGGAGGCGGGTGGAGGGGGTTGTTGAGCGTGGTGGCGGTGGTGATGATGGTGAGAGGGGTAGTGGTAGGGAGCTTGAAGGGGAGGGGGAGGGAGATGTGGATGTAGATAGGGGTGGAAAGGGCAAGGGGAAGGAAATAGATCAAAAGGAAGAAAATAACGAAAAGGATGGGGAGAAAGAAAAAGAAGAAAAACAAAACCCCATCCCAACCCACCTCACCAACCTCCACACCTACGCCCTCACCACCCTCTCAACCCTCTCCACTCCATCCTCCCCCTCCTACTCCCCCACCACCCTCCGTGCCCTCCTCTCCGCCCTCGCCGGGAACCTAGTCCCGCACCTCCACGCACAGATCCTCGTCTTCTTACAGATGAAGGATCTCTGTCCATCCCCCTCCCCTTCCCGCCATCCCCGCTCCCACAAACCAACACCAGCCCCCGAACCCCTCCTCTCCCAATCCCACCTCTCCTTCACGGCGACGCACAACACGACCATGGACCGGTTCACCGTGCTGCCGATGCTGATGCATTCGCGGGACATCACGTACGAGAACGGTAGCGGTGGTCGGGGCGGGGGAAGGGTTGAGGGCAAGAATGACTGGCCGGGGCTCTCGGTGCCCGCCGTCCACGCCGTCGCGGACCGCTTGGCCCCGAAGCACGCGGGCGCGTGGCGGTTCTTGCCGTGTGATGTTTGGGGGCGGCCGAGGGAGTTGGTGGCGTTTGGGTTTGGAGAAAAAAAAGGGGGGGGAGGGTTGAATGAATGAATAAAAAAGGGAAGGCAGTTTGATAGAAAGAAGGAAAAGAAGGATCGATATATATATGTTTGAGGGGGAGTGGATTGGCAGGTGATGAACAAGGAAATGTCGGTATAGATATGGATAAATACCTGCCTAGGGTACCTAAGGAGGGAGGACAAGTTGAAGTTGATAGACAGGAGGAAAAGCTACCATGTACCCCTGAAAACTAAACCAGTGTACGTACCTTGTACCTACATAGTATACCAGATTGTAATTCATTTCCATCTTTTATACACGACTCAACTCCAAGTATACTTACCTCCAATACATCTACCGCAGTATTATTCAAGGTACTGCATCAAACACTATAAAGTCTCCAATTATCAACATAAACAAAAACAAAAATAAAAACAGATCGTAATTTGATGTATTTGTATTGTGGTATCGCGGTATGTATATCTTGGTGGTCAAACACTTACTGCTGAGGCTCCTCCGCAACATAGTGCAGATATGCGCCAAGAAGCTTGATGCCCTCAATGTAATTACGCTTATCGAGCTTTTCGTTGATCGAGTGCGCACCATCCGTCGAGCTGCCCATCGGCAGTAGAAGCACATTCTTACCAGTAGCTTGCTCAAACGTAAGAGTAACAGGAATGCTGCATTGATGTGTTAGTTGTCAATCCATTTAAGAGTCGTGAAAGATGGGTTTAAGCTTACCTGCCACCCTCGCGTGTAAAATCTGGCTGTACTCCCCATACACGCTCAACGGCCTTCCCAGCAGCGCGGAAGTTCCAGTGGTTGGGACTCGCAACCCACCACTTTCCACAGTGTTGCGGGTACACCTTCATGGTGTTTTTGCTACCGAGCTTCGCAAAGACTTCCTTGACGTACTTGGCTACCAGCTCATTCGTCTTCTCGATCTCCATATTAGGCACAGTGCGGATGGAGAACTTGCCAATAACCTTGGCGGGGATGACAGTCTTCGCACCAGGGGCTGAGAAGGCACCTTCGATGCCGTGCACGGAGAGCGAAGGATATCTCCATCGCGCCATCAGCGTCGACTTCTTGTCCTCAAATATGGTTGTCTTAGAGCCGAGGGACTCGTGTAGAGTTTCCATTGTGAAAGAGATGCCGTCGTATAGTGACTCTTCGTCCTTTGTAACGGGGGCAACTTGGTCCATAATGCCGGGTATTTGAATCTTACCGTTCGTGTCTACTAAGCTACCTAGTACACGAACAAGATCTGTCATAGGCTCCTGTGCCGTACCGCCAAAGACACCACTGTGCAAATCTGCGCCTGGGCCAGAGACCTCGACGCTGTAGTAATTCACGCCTCGGAGACCGTATGTCAGACATGGCTTCTCTGTACCTAGCCAGTAGTTGTCACTGATGCAGACGGCGTCAGCATCAGCAAAGAAAACCTTGGCCTCTTGCTCGATGAGTTCGTCTAGACCTTCGGATCCGTACTCCTCCATACCTTCGAAGCACATCAGCAAGTTGACAGGGAAGTCAACGCCAGCTTTCTGGTGAGCTTCAATGGCATTCAACCAGCCAAGAACGGGGCCCTTGTCATCCGTGCTGCCACGACCAAACATGCGTCCGTCCTCGCCAACGGCTAGGGTGAAGGGCTCCGTAGCCCAGCCGTCGGTCTTGTCAGCCGGCTGGACATCGTAATGTCCGTACACGAGTATGGTCCGCTTGTTCTTATCACTCCCGTATCTGGAGAGGATGACGGGGGGTAGGTCGAGGGCGGGGTTATCAGGTTGCTTGCCAAGAGGCCGTAACTCGACACTAGCACCTAGAGCCTTGAGCTCATCGGCCAGAAAATGAGCCATACGGACTACATCGGGTCGGCGAGCAGCATCTGACGAGATAGAGGGGATGGCAACGGCTCTGCCGAGGCGGTCGATAAAGTGCGACGAGAGCTTGTCGACTTGGGTAAAGTAGCCGTCGAGTTGAGGAGCCATTTTGCGGGATTGGTGTGCTCGAGTGGCAGCAGTCAGGTAAGTTCGGGTTCCGCTTTGGAGGAGTCGGTTATGAAAAGAAGAAGAAAAAAGAGCAGCGGCAGGTGATTTCAAAAAGGTAGCACGTCTTATAGAGGGGGATGTTGTTAAAGGAAGGTGCGTCAGTGGACTACGGAGTCCCGTGAGAAGAATGCGGGGCATTTATTTAAGCCTGTTGGAGGGGTAAATAGGGCGAATAGGAGACAAGATATTGCAACTTTGCAACTTCCTCTGATAATCAACCTTGAGAGAGAGATAAAGTGGTTTTTTGGCTGCATGTAGAAGGTACCTAGGTTACTTATCTCAAACTTGCCAAATTGCTTACTTACAGCACGTTACATACCTAGGGTACAGTTGCAGTACCAACTGGGAAACCCGGCTATTGATGGGCTTAGGGGCTACGGTGCCAAAATAACCCACTTATGAGTATGCACCTACGTAGATTAGGGAAGGTATAATAATTGGCAAATTGCATGTGTATAACACAGTTACATTTTCAGAGGTTATTTACAACATTGAAATATCATTTACCTAAATATTCCAATAAACCCCATTAGTGAACCAACACTACTATATATATATAAGGTTACATAGTTGGATGTCCCTTCGAGATACTCTTCAGTTTTATTCAAGATATATATACAGCATATGTACTCTCGAAACTCTACAGTTCTATTCAAGATACATATACTACATCTGTACTCTCGAAACTCCATCGTCCAACTCAGAAGAATGTATCTGCATTATGTTTTTCTAAATATAGAATAACTAGCTCGATACTCTTCCTCTGTCGTCAACAGTATTTTCACCGTGAGAAGCCTCATGGCCTCAGTTGTCAAGACTTCGCCATTCTTCTGGGTTCGGTGTATTGTCGCGTCCATGCCTAATGCTTCCTGAAGCTTGTCCGCGAGCCACACACCTGGCCTCATGCCCTTCGCCTTTTCTGTATAATGTCTTATCATGTCTGTTGCGTCAGCCAGCCCTCGAGATGCTCGCACCTCCGCTAGATCTGCTTCTCCGAATATCATGTTTTCGCACATCTTCATAAATGCACGCCGACCCCCCAACTTGGGTCCCGGTTCGAGGATCCGCGACAGGGCGCGCCGCATTCCCCCGTTGGTTTGACGCGCAAGTACGGCATATCGCCATACTACCCCGACTGTGTTGGGGTATCGTCTGAGCCAAGCAGCTCGGTACAGTAAATGATAGGTGATATCATTTGGCACCAACTCCGATGCCCAACCCGGAAATCGTGTTGGCATGGTTCCCATCAACGCTACCTTATCCTCTAAGCTCATCGTATGGGTCAGCAACGTATTCAGTGTGGCCGCATTTGGCGAGGCCATTCGCGAGGCATATACCACCCTGAGTAAATCGTCACAAGCTTTCCACTCGTCCCGAGCGCCAAGATTGGCCACAAGCTTATTGAGTGTGATTGTGTCTAGCCATCCCACTCCATACTTTTTTGTCTGGTGGAGCAAGTATCCCTCAATATGTTCTACCAACGAAGGTTGATACTCAAGATTGGGTACTGCCATCTGCCTACCAACTGCGCGAAGTATCGAAGGATTGCGACGTAGCCCCTTGGCCCCTAATCTCGCTGAGACAAAGCGCTTGACTTCCACGTGCTCTATCATCTCTATAAATGCGACCCAAGCACGGCCATCGGGGGAAAATCCTTTCTTGACCATCGATCTTATTATACTATTAAAGCCCCCAAGGTCCCTGGCCCTGGAGGCACTGGCGAGAAATATGCCGAATATCTCGGCGTCCATAGGAATTTCCAGCAGCTCGACCTGGCTGAATATGATTCGAGACGCTTGGCGAAATCCGGAGCCCTTGGATTCTATGTATTTAATAGCCATCTTCAAGGCAGACATAGATATTGCCGATTTGGTCTCTTCCGAAGTGAACAAGTTAACGAGGAGTGATACAACGGTGGCTTGGTGGTCAGGGAAATTGGGATATAGAGCTCGCGCTACATGGGTAGGAACCTCGGCCTGAACCAGCGCAGCGACGTATTCCTCGAAAGAAATCCTGGTCCATATCGTAGGTTGTTCGATCTCGTCGGCGCGCTTCGACAAAGTGTAAGATTTGTACATTCTTTCAGGGGCAGTAGAAGGAGGACCGATTAGAGTCAAGGTGTTGTTGTCTTCTGCAGCCTCCCTATCCCCTAGACGTCGAATGCTCGATTGCTTTACGGTAACCGCCGTCATCAGACCCGACAAAAAGGGTTTCCATTTTGGATCAATTAGCCTGATGGCGGTAATCTTACCTACTATATCGATAATTTCTATTATCGATTTTCGGACAGACTTTTCGGGGCCAGCTACGCTAAGACTCAACTCGCCATTTTGGGAGTGGGATTGCTCGAACTGGATGAGGCATTCGTTTCTTCGACCAATCTCTGAAAGGCGTGTGTCAGGTACTGAAAGCGCCGCATACGCTTCTGCGGCACGCCCCTTTCCTATGATGATTCGAAAAAATAGCTCGGCTCCGACCTTGTGCGTGTGCCGTAGCATGAAATCGAGCGTCGAGCGCCAAGTATTCGGCATTCTGGCAGCAGCTTCATGTCGATCATCGTGTAGATATTGTCTCGCCACGCTCCTCCTAAACCTGCGAAAGCTAGCAATCGATTTGTACTTATTGGGATATTGAACCGGCAGCTTCACGAGTATAGGTTCATTCGGTACTGAACCAAGCTTCTTCTTAATTACTTGTCCCTGTACGGCCCTAAATAATGCCGAACGAGATTTGCCACGCAAAAGTTGACTTATGATACGATCTCTTCTTGATATTGTTGGGGATGTTTCCATCTTCCTTGTAGATGTCGAGAGCCATTGCCGCGAATTTGATAGCTGTGATAGCTGGAAAATCGATGGCTTGTATTGCTGCTCCCTGGGGAACAGTGAGAGCCCTTTGACACGAGCTGTGTAACTTGGGGCTCTCCCAAGTGATGTGATCCCCAGGGACATGAGCTATAGGGTAGCATGCATATGTTTTCCCAGGTTTGAGATATTGTTTTCAATATCGTATATACCTAGGTAGATGTATGTTTTTTGTTTTTTTGTTTTTTTATACAACGTGAAGGCAAGTGTAAAAGGCCCTTTGGTGCCCACATAACGAGACTATCAAACTTGACGAAATCTTTTTGTCTTATCTTATCTTATAGGTACTTATCGCATATACAGACTTGTATGTACAATACTTACCTACATATTTATCTCAGCAAGCTCAGACTAGGAGGACGGTTTTGCTTTGTACCTTTTGCGCCACAGCACTTTTTAGCCAATCAGACCCCAGACCTACCCCTCCCACGCAAAACCGTTTCCTAGTCTGAGGCACGAAGGTGATCGTTTGTATTGAGCGTCCCCAACGGCAAAAATCAAAATTATCAAAATAACCATTAATCAAGAAATAAGCATCCAAATTTACTCCAAATCAAATAATTAAGCCATTGCGAATTCAATACAATTTTTTTTTGGTATTTTTACGGCGTTTGGTTGTTGGTATATTCCATAAAGTTAAGTATCGTCACTCCCATCAGTTGCCACATCAAACTCACGCGATACGCCAAATAGTTTTCCACCATAATAACGGATAAACAATCGTCTTTATAGCCTGTCCAGGCTACGAGAATAGTATCGTTATCGCTATAACGAAATACAGCGCGTTGAACCCTTCTAAGATGGCACATCGTATCATCAATCCAGTCAAGCCATTCAAAGAGCCATTCAAAGAGCCATTCAAAGAGCCACGCTCTTAAATAACAATACAAATACACTCGGGGCTAGAAAGGGCAATTATTCAGCTATTATCAAAGTTTGAAATCAATTGGGGCATTATTGGTTGAATGGTTACCGAGTGTCAATATAAAGGTGAAGTGATTTTCACCCCTCGAATCAAATAATACATCAACATCACGCCAGAGAAATCAGAAAAAATGCTAACGGGCTTTAGAATATCTATCACTAGCCCTAAGAGCTTGTTTGAAATGGATAGGGTCTTTCGTTGCTTCGCTGTCGCTTAGTAGGGGTAGTTATTGGATTGTTGTTGGGAACGCTCCCAATTTGCTAATTACGTATAATTTACTTGCACCCTTACTATAACACAAAAAAAGTTGATACAGAGTTTATAATATGGTATATCTACCTCCGACATTTTACAAATTAAGAATATCTATTTTATTTATTTAGTTATGAAGTGTTTTGTTGAAAGGTCGATTTCTTTTGTATGGTGGTTGTGGGGGGCACAGCCAAAAATTCACCTTCGTGTCTTAGACTTGAATTTTTGACACGACACGCACAGCCCCACAGATACATTGGCATGGTCCATGTCTGTGGTGGCTGTGCGTGTGTGGCGTAAAAAAATTCAAGTCTAAGCTCGCTAAGATAACTACATATGTAGTAGTTATCCACTAGAATATAGGTACGTAGGACCTTATTATTGAATCACGTGCATTGCCAAAAATACTAGATATGCATATAACCTAGATATGTACGTACATAAGGTAATAATAGTATGTTAATAGTATGTAGTATGTACGAATCTTGAGGTCTTTGGATGCACATCAACTAAACTGTCGGAGAAATTCATACATTAAACAGGTATCTATTTAAAGAAAAAAGAAAAAAAAGAATATAGAAGAAAAGAAAGAAGAAAAGGCAGGAATCTGTGAAGAGGTTCTTTGGGATGACATTGATGCATTTTATCAAAAGTGCTACTTCAGCACTCCTAAGAAAACTATAGAATCGATGCAAGTAGGGGGAGTATTCGCGTAGTTCTTATAGCATATGGAACACCCCTCAGTTGTCAAAATTCCTTGAAGAGTCGGAATGTAATTCGTTGAAAAAACCCTCCAACTTTACATCGTGGGGCTTCAAATACAACGTGGTGCCAATCGTCCTATTGCGTGCCTTGAGTCTCTGTCGTACCATGTCCCTTTGTCCAGGTAGAACAAATCCGTCCCTGCACCTCCCATCCCCATCCCTTCCGTCGTTCCCACATGTGCCAAATAATCAAACCTCTTCATTGCTCTTTCGTAAACCTCCCTGTTCATTTCGGGCGTGATGTGGGGATGAGAATCCTAATAGTTACCAGGCGAACAGGGTTAGGCCGCCCCACGATACAGTCCTGACCGCTATCCTGCCTAGCAAACTTGTACGTATGTATGTTACAGTCAGTCTTTCGATGCGACGGCAGCAGCTTCTGCTTTGGCCTCTTTGGGCTCTTCCTTTAAGGCTTCTGCGGTCGTTTCCGTCGTAGTTGAGGTGGGAGTCTTAGACTCGTTAGTCTTCGTTTGGGCCTTGTCTTCCTGCTTTTTTGGCGTTCGCGGGGGAGGCGAAGGAGCTCGAGGAGGTAGTTTACTGTCGGCATCACCATCGACAGATGAGTTCTTGGACACCTGACTTGCGAGGTCCTTGTCCTCTTCGGAATTATCAAACATTTCGGTGTCGTCCGAGTCGGTGAGGACTTCAGTACCATCGCCAAGAAAGATGATGCGGCCCTTGTACCCACCGATCCCAAATGGCTTAGATTTGTTCTCCATATCAACATCAAAACCAGTGTCACTCTCGTCCGGGTTGTGATGCACACCAGGTCCTCGGAATTCAGCTGGGTCTCAAGGTCAGTTTTATGATTTACGTAAGCGACCCTGGGCTCTAAGAAGGCATACCGTATTCGGGAGGGGCACAAGGACCGTCGCCTTTAGCCACCCGGCTGGCAACCTGTTCGTACCATTCCTCCTTACTTCTGCCTCTTAAGAAGCCCACGATTACCATCGTCATGTTGTCACAACCAACACCACCAGTCTCAGAATTCGACGCCAGACAGTTGTCCATCATATTCTCACAGATCTTATCCAACTCCTGTTTCGCAACAATTCCCCTCCGAACGAATTCAACGACTGCTTGCGAAGACTGGCAATCCCAGATGCCTAATATGTTCAATTAGCCGTGTCCAACCGAGATCCCACTTTTCGGGTAGAGCCAGTGCTTACCATCACATGCGATGACTAAGAATTCATCGTCGTCGCTGATCTCATGTGCCACAACGTCTGGGTACGCAGTCACGATCTGCTGTTCAGGTGCGAGTTCGGCACTCTTCTTGAACTCGAAATCTCCGATAGCTCGGGAGAGGGCAAGATTGCCGTTGACACGACCGAAGTCAACAAAACCGCCAGCGGCAGTAATTCGAGCTTTCTCGCCTGTGTAAACACAAAAACATTAGCGATTGTACGGGATGTAGAGATTTAGATATAGGTCTCCAAACCTTCGTTCTGTGGTTTGTGATCAAAAGAGAGCGGCTTCGCTCTGCCTTTAACCCCTAGAACACTCCTCGAGTCGCCAGCGTTGGCCTATTGAGAAAAAAAAGGTTAGCTAGGAATTTTACATATGTTGTAGATTAGATAGGTAGGTACGAACAATGTAGATCTTCTCGCCAGTAATTAATCCAACGCAAGCGGTGCAACCGGAAACCTCTTCTTCGTATTGAGGATCTAGATAGATAGATGTTAGACTTCGAATATAGTATAATTGGACGGGCGAGAGGAAACCATACCGCTGAGTATTGCTCGATCAGTCGCAAGGAAAGTATCCTTGAGAGACTGCTCGTAGTTGCCAGCCTTGAACGTATCTTGCTTCTTGAGGATATCGAATATATTTTTTCCGGCGAACTGAGCAACCTTGTCGCCACCATGTCCATCAAAAACACCGAAGAAGGACAATCGCGAAGGGTGAACCTTCTTCTCTTCACCGTCGGGCGTCAAAAGGTCGAGAATAGTGCAGTGGGCATCCTCCATGCTGATACGCCATCCTTGCATAGCAGACACGCCGTACAACAATCGATCATCTTCGCCTTTGTCGGAAGCCTAGGAAACGAGTCTTTGAGTTAGCGACAGTGTAATCAATAGTATCAAGCGATGTACAAGTAGGACATTGCGATAACATGACATGATAGGCAACAAGCGAGCAAAGCCATCATCCTTCAAGCGCCGAGGTCACGAGCGAGGGGTTGGGTAGTGGGGGTCAGGAAGGGAAACAGCGCAATTGAAGATAATGAATAGAGAAAGAAATAACATCAACATACCTTGTCGACGACAGGCTCAGAAAGGGTTTGACCCATGGCGAAAAGAGATTACTTTGTCGCACCGCGAACGTATTGAGGTGTAGTAGGAGATGGATGGATTAGTATGGTCGGAGGGACATGTACAGAAGGAGGGGCAATATCGTGCACGGGGGTGGTGCTTGGTTTTTGCTGATCGTCAAAATTTTCAATCGCCTTGAAAGAATATGTATGGATAAGTAGACAAATACGGTAGTAGCCGCAAGTAGTGCCTTGGGGGTGGAATGATGTAGGTTAGATACCTAGGATAGATAGTGTAGAAAAAAAAACTCGAGTAGCAGGGCGTTGCGCAAAAAGAATTGTGATTCAAATGGTAGTTCAAGTTGGTATGGTGGTAAGTATTGAAAGTAGTACTGGTTACTTTTGGTCTTGGTACTGAATGGCAATGCTGGTGCTGGTGCTGGTGCTGGTGCCTGGGTTCTGTTGTTACATACTACTACTACTCAAGGCAAAGGTCAATGATAGATAATGGTAGTGGTATGGTAGAGAAGCCAAGGCGGGGTTTTGCGTGTGTCTTGTAAAAAAACCCTTTGGGACTTGAGCATATTGAGACAAGGAACAAGGGACGTAGGAACATGGGGGGGACTTTAGGTCACCTAGTAAGACATGGGGCAGCCGACTGGGTATCGCTACATACATACATTATGATACATACCTGCTGTAAGTAGTAACCAGGGTAGGTACTAGGTAGGTGAGTACGCTAGAGCATAGGTAGTGATTGGAGGTGAATGGATGCAATCAAACTGGCAGTTGGCAGTTGGCAGCTGGCAGCACATGTGGCTACTACAAAAGGTACTTGAAATCAAACCTTTCAAGGTCCAGCTGCGTGTTGGTGTACGAATACAAGTGGTCGAATATTACGAATCCTGTATGTAAATCTGAATTGTGACTTACTTATAACACTCGAGATGCATACATACCTTGATAATATATTAGTACCTGCGCAGAACATTGGGCAATTTACATTTAAGTCTAGGTCATGTACATTGATATAATATATTAACAACACAATGCTTTTAATGCTACATTTAATGCTACATTAAACCGTATGTGGACGCTTCGAAGAAAACATTAAATACAGACGCCACTATGATGTCGCAAAGATACTTATATTATGCGTCACGACATCATTAGCCATGCCAGTGGTTTGGTAAAAGCAAATAAGCAAATGGTACATACATTATAATATACATGTACCACATTACCACATTACCACATTACCACACTACCGCTATTCAATTGATTCTGTTTTCTCGGGTCTTTATCGGATATTTAAAGACGGAGTTTTACGCCGGAAACAAAGGCGTCCCGAGGTCTCGTGTCTGGTGCTAATGGCATCTGGACCAATCTGGACCTCGGAATAGGGTCTGTACTGTTTAGGTACATACATTAGCATAACTACCTCCAGGCTCCAGGGCTACTAGTTATGTTGGTACCTACTAGTTACTAGTAGTAGTAGCTTTTAATGCTATGAGCACTTCATTTTGAGTTTCAATGCTCAAATGTTGTGCCAGGTGTTCTACAGCAGATGGGAAATCGCATTCAACCATACATATGTAGGAAAGTCCATTCACCACTTACATACATGTATAGCCTTGAGGTACCTAGTATTTATGTACACTTGTACGTGTATGTACAAGTACCTCTAATGGCTAGCATCCGCCACCATAAAACCAACATTGAAACCCTTTTTGGACTTTTTGACTTCATCGACGATACTCGGTCTGTAAGTACATACCAATGAACAACAACCAAAGTCTGAAAATCTCAACCAGATAATACCCAATACACATAATCGGGCAAAATTGTCGTTACATTTTGTCCTCATTCTCACCACTTGCGTGTTTTTGCACTAACGAATACCATGTATCTCGAATGCCCCCCCCCCCCCCCCCCCTCCTCGGATTTCTCGGAGTAGTGATATGGATACAACCTCCCTCTAGCCCAACCCCAATCACGCCTTCAGCCTGACCTGGCATGCTAGGGCACACATTGTGCCCTTCGCCTTCAATATCATTCTTATCTTTGACTTCTTGATCTCATGCTTTACTCACTTGGTGCAAGTGATCAACTCAGACATCGTCTTCTGATTACCTCTATATATAGTACCGTTTGTGTGATCGATCAGATGCCGATCATCTCAGAGACTTGTGTGTGCTTATAGCACAGCAACTAATTAGATAATAGATGAATAGTATTAGGCCTTAAGTTGGTTACTACATAGTAGGTGGGTAGGTAAGTAGGTATCATATGCCCCTTTTTCACACATATTTATTATATATAGACCGCAAAACTCCCTTCACTATCACCATAATCATCCCATCCATCGATAGTCGTTGGCGGTCGGATGTCTTCCCATGCATCTTCGTCGTCATCGTCTTCATTTATCCAAACGCTATGCATGCTTTTTGCACTCTTCATACTCCTTATTGTCTTCCAGCTCTTCTTTGAGCCTTGTCCCTCCCCATAAAATATTTCATTAGGTCGATCCCCTAACGGGACCCTAATGGGTCGCGTGGGAGTCTGTGGTAAAGGCCGCATCGGTGGCGCCCACCCGTTCTCCGGCGATGGCGTCTGAGACGTCATAGCCCTGGACGTGTAAGTTTGATCAGATCTCGAGCCAATCGACGGCGTGTGATAGAGGATATGGCTCATGCCTTGCGAAGGACGCCGTTCCTCGATTGCTCTACCTTTGGCCTCGCTTCCAAATGCCCCATATGCCATTGGAGGTGGTAAGCGAGGCAGCTCGCTAGAGATATTTGCAGGTGAGGTTCTTGCTATACCTACCATATTAACAGCTATGTTGGGCTGCTGTGGCCATTGGCCCGGAGACAAGAGATCGTGCATGATCCAGTTGTTTTCTTGAGCAATCTCCTCCGACGGCTCTCGTTGTGAAGGGGCTAGCGCTGGCTCGGTAATGAGATCCTTATATGCGATTCCTAGCGAATCCCTCGCATGCCGATCCCACGATGAGTCGCTATCGCGAGGCTCTGTGAACCCTTCCAGAGTCGGCGGCGGTTCCGGGTTCTCAAATATACTAAATTCCGGTGATCCTTGGGCTAGCCCAAAGTTTCGCGGCGATCTTGTGAGCGAGCGACCACCGAAAAGTGGTGAGGACCCGTCTATCCTTCTACTCAGCTGCCGCACCTCGCCTGGTCTACTGGGTATATGTATTATAGTTGGCCTTGCGACGATGTTCGTGCTTGCTCTAGCCTCCTCTTCCGCTCCTGCGGAGAACCCAGATACGCCAGATGTTAAGATACTGGTGCGAGTCGTTTGGGTTGTGGTATTACTACCGATGCTATCACGTCTTCGTTCGTCGAGCGTTTGATTCGTACTTTGTTTGTTCCATAAGTTCGACAGCCTTTTGCCGACGCCGCGAAGGCTTAGCCCAGAATCTCGCGGCTGCTGCTGCTGCTGCTCTGATCTCCGCCGCGCGGTGTAACCTACTGGCGGCGGAACTGCATCCTCGGAGCTAGAGTCGTATTTACCGCCGGCTATATAAGCAATCTCTGGCGTGGTCTGTATACTGAACGGTTCTGAATATGTCGGGACTTGAAGAGTCCGGGATATCTCTTCCTGAGGTCTTTGTGTAAGGACATACGAATGTGATTCTGCAATATGCTCATCCCCTTCCCCAAGACTCGTATCCGATAACAGGCTACCTTCTTCTGGTTCTCCTATCCTCCTAGGGGACGGCTCGCCATCCCGCCCCGTAGATGAAGAGCTACTTGCTTCTAGAATGACGCTATGCTTGGGAGATCTCGCCCTCGAATACATCGCCATCATAGCATGAGGCATCATACTCCCAGTTAGGCTCGGACTCCGGGATGAGTGTCGATCCGAGGTAGCGTGGCTATCTCGCGCAGGCACGCTACCATCAGACGGCCGCGATGCCCCTAAATCCATCATCTTCCTGAAATCGCGGTCGGAATCTGGAGCGAGAGTTGACTGATTGGCCATAAAGCTTCCTGGAATAGGTCCCGATACTTCCCGGATATTGATTCTCTTATGTTCTTGACGCCCCTGTCGCCGCCTTCGGACGTAAAAGAGGAGGACTATGATCCCAATAAATACCAAAAATATTGGTATCACAAGTAGCCATAGTAAATTCCTGTTCCAGTCACCGTTACTAGAATCCGGAGGTGGGTTGTTCGGCTCAGGTGTAGCAGTAGGCGGTAACGCGGCAATACGTATGTTCATGACCTGAGTTTCTGTCTCGTTGGTACTTTTCGATGTCGCCTGGAAAGTAATGCTTGGGGCGGTTCGAGATTTTGCTGTGAAAGACTCCGGCACGGTTCCTGAAAGAATTAAGGAAGACGAGTTAAACCGAGCCCACGGCGCATCCTGATCATCATCTATTGTGACCTGAATATCCGAGGGCCTCGAGAGATACTTCTTCAAATCGAACGAAAAGTCATCACCAGCCGTGAGATCGAGGTCAGGTAGGTCGGAAAGAAATATTCCGAATCTGATCGCGACCGTTAAGTTCAGGTCGTCGAAGTGCTGGTCTACGACAGCTATAGTGACATTAGTCGACTCGGCATTTGAGTCTGGTGTACCGTTCAACTCCCACGTCTCGTTATCAAAGGATAGCCAAGAAGGTAAGTCGAGCGCTGCAATAGTTGTAATGTTTTCCTCCTTCAGGGGCTCCCCGTCAAGCTTAAGCACAGTCGGTAGACCATCATACTTTAACAGCTTTCCTTGCGTTGCATTGAGCCTGATGACTGGCGGCTCGGCCGTCAGTTCGTGGACACCGACTACGAGTGAGAAGGGTACTGAGATGGACGCGAACCCGACAACGTCCGACGCAACTAACTGGAAAGTAAAGGCTTGCGGGGGCTGGATAAGTGACTCGAATGGAGGTGTTTCGCCGGAAAACGCAAGAGTGCCGGCGTCGAAGGTTATCCATGACGGAAGAGGCACGTTATCATCGGACACAGCATAGTAATTAAGCCCACCGTCTCCACTACCGGTGCGAAATGTGTGCTCGTCGAAACTAAAAGAGAAGGGACTCGAAGGGTGAAGGTGTAGTGATGAAGGGGCTATGTATGTCCCAAACTTGGGGAGCTGCTCTGAAACGGGTATGGCGACTGTAGGCGGCGGGTTCCTAGACACCACAATAGTCGGACTCGTCGTCGTGGCGCCAGTCTCGTCCTCCGCGACTAGCTCTATGGGGATCCCCACCACCTCACCGGGTGGGATGTCATCATCGCTCGGCGTCCCGTACAGGCGGCGCGAGGAGCTGTCTATCGAAAGCCATGCCGGGGCGTTCTCGAGGCGATATGTGAGGTTGAACGGAGAATAGAAGGTTAGGGGAGAGAAGGTGAATTCAAATGCCTGGGATATCCGGGCCACGGGAGGTAGCTGGGAGTTGAGAGGGAAGTAGTCGAGGGGGGCGGCGCCGGCGAGTCTGGCTGTTGCTATTACCACTGCTGCGCCGAGCGCGAGGACGTCTTTACAGGCTACCACCATCGTGCTGTAGGACAGCTGCTGAGGCTGCCGACATGAGAGAAAACGAGCGACTGGGGTTGAGATTTGAGCGAAAGGCGTTGAGGTTGGCTACCTTGGTAGACGGGTATCTGGAAGAAAGAAAGAAAGATCGTAGTAGATAGGTATCGTGAGTAGGTAGAGTAGAGTTGGGAAAGCAGGAGCAAAAGGTTTCGAGAGCAAAGCGTCAGCCGTTTGGCCGACACTACTATGCCAGGAGGAGGCCATTCTTCAACAATCACGTCGCGGGCTCCCTTGTTCCTGACTCGACTCGACTTCGCCTCGCCCTGTCGTGGGAGGTCTGTCTGTCGCAGCGCAAACGAGACGCGCGAGATTCGATAATGACGAAAAGGGGGGGTTGGAGGGTCTCATCACGTACTTAGTCAGTCTACTAACCTGCTGTATTGTATGTAAAGTGCCTACCAATTCTTCTTTTTGGGAGGGTCTTCTCTTCCTCGCGTAGGGCTGGTGGAATGCCAATGTCTTAGCCACGCGCCGACATCGATTGGCTGCGGCTGGTGGCCGATCTCCCATTCCACGGACCGGGCAACCCTCCGATACTAGGTTGACTACTACTTACTACCTATGGATGTATGCCGTCCCTCAATTAAAGTGGCAAGGGAGTGCGCGCGAGATATTTGAAGCATTTTAATATAAGCGATTTCGATTTTTTTCCTTCCCTACCTCCCCTCCCCTACTTAGTATTTTCTCTGCGAGGAGGAAGTGGGAAGTGGGAAATGTATGGTATGGTCTTTCAATATTGTAGGCTATATATTGTGTGTGAGGCTAGGTAAGATAGATGGAAAGAGAGAAAGAGAGGTAGGTACCGATATTGGAAACCCACGTGAGTCTGTTGGGTTGAGATATGTAAGTGCTCAACCCGCGACCTCTATGTCCTGTGGCATACCTAGACCTAGGTAGTGGGTTTGGTAGGTACGTAAATGGGTATATTGGTTTCAAACGAGGTCAATTGGAAGTGCGTTGGTAGGTGTGATGTGATGTTACATATCATGATAGAGTGTTAGAGGGAAGACGTGTGGAGTTCTGGAGTTGTAGAGCTTCTCGGTCAGGTGGCCAAGTAGGACTTGCAATTTTTGAGAATCTTAATCAAGCCACTGTTCGCATCGCGGTGTTTGAGTGTATCTAGCCACAGATCTTCATGTATCTAACATAGAAGGTAGGTACGTGAACCTTTCGTTTCTCTCTAGCATGTCCCCAACCACACTTGAGATGGGAGTTATCGTGTGTGCGTGGCTTGGAAAGAAGCCACGGAACGATTTGTGTGTTGGTGTGATTCATGGAATAGGTAGGTCGGTAAGATGGAAACGTCATGTTTCTTGACCAGGTTTGTTTCATCCTCGGGCACTCGAGGTATGTGATGTATCTATAGTTAGCCGTCGCTCATGAATGAACCAGCTTTAAAGCGTCCTGCTCTGCCTACGATGTCGTTTTGAAGGGGAATGCAGTCAATAGTAGCAACTACCCTAGCAATTACTATCCGTCCACAACTCGAAACTTGCCAGCAGGTTAGACAATTTGGCGGTGCTTCAAAGATTTGTGGGAGATTAAAGTGTCTTGTAATGGGATCCCTTGCTGGCTGGACAACGACGAGTGAGACATTTGTTACCTGATAGTAGTAGTAGCCACTTTGGCAGTCGAGGGGACTATCACGATGTCTGAGGCTTAGGGGTTGAGTGTATGTATGCATAGGAGATGATGGGAAGATTAAGTCTAGGTAGGTAGGTTTCTGGAAGGAAGTGTGTCGTGATATTCATCTATGAGAATAGATAAATTCATTTATGCGAGTAGATCCCTCAAAAAAGTACTGTAAAAAGTAGTTACTGTATAATGCAATAATAAATCATGACGTTCTAGATCCCAATAGACTCACAGGCAAGAAGCACGCACATAACCACGCAAACTCTTTTTATCTTTATTGGGACCAGAGTCCATAAATTCATTGTCTTAGTAGACCGCAAGTTTCGTCATACATCTATCTACAGTATCTAAGGGAAATGCAATAACATACAGGTAATTAGTTGAAATACCCACCAGATCAAAAAACTGAGATAGTTAACATGATACCCCCTATACGAACCCCATCCCCCGAGTTCTCGCCCTTGGCAATCGGCGAGGACTTGGCTCCCCTTCCGGCCTACAAGTCCGCCGGCACTGCTTCTATCGATTTCTCGGGGCTTCTTGCCGACCCTCTTAAACTACATGAGGATCTTAGCTCCGGGTGTGGCGGCCAGACCTGGCCGGCAGGCATGGTACTCGCCAAGCACATGCTCCGGTATCACAAAGATGACCTAAGTCAATCACGGATGTAAGTTATTTGGCTCTGTCCACGGTTACCTATAAATGTACGGATTATTAACCATACTTTCCTTCCCAGACTAGAACTCGGGGCCGGAGGCGGATTGGTGGGCTTGGCAGTAGCCAGAGGGTGTGCCGTGGAGAGCCCGCTCTTCATCACCGATCAGTTGGAGATGCATGCCTTGATGGAACTCAACATCAAACTGAACCATCTTGATACTCAAGCCGAAGCTAAAATTCTGAACTGGTCAGTCTATTCTTCCCTTCTTCGTCTTCCCTGGGACTCTTCTTATCCCGTCTGCAAGACCATGCCCGGGGCACGACAACGCCGATCCCAACGCATACATGCAGCTACCTACCTACTTATGCTAACACATACACTACTTACTTGTTACAGGGGCGAGCCACTCCCGAAGGAAATCGTAGACTTCAAGCCCGACGTGATCCTTGCGGCCGACTGCGTCTACTTTGAGCCCGCCTTCCCGCTGCTATTGGCCACCTTGACAGACCTCCTGAAGCTGTGCCCGTCAGCCACCATCTACTTCTGTTTCAAGAAGAGGAGACGTGCCGACATGCAGTTTCTCAAGAAGGCGCAGAAGATGTTTAAGGTCGCCGAGGTCGCAGATGACGATCGTCCCATCTTTAGCCGGGAAGGGCTGTTTCTGTATACCTTCAAGGCCTTGTAAGGAAGGGTGCACAGGTACCTCTCGATTTGAGTGATATTTATGCTATTGTTGCAGCGTTAGAGCTTGTTTGTAGATGTTCATTCTATGCTTAGACACCATGCTGGCCAAGGGAATCATTGATGCCTATAGAAATGAAATTGCCTTTGTCGTTCAGCGAACTGTTATTACTAAAGAAAACGTTGTACACCTATTTACCCCAGGTTCCGTGTAGAGCAAAGACGGGAATGTGCAGATTGATCGCCCTCATTAATCTTATTCCTCGGGGTATGCATAAGAAGCGTTGATTTTGTATATGGGCAGCGGACAACATGTGAGTTCAAGTTTGCGCTGGAGATACAAGTAGGTAGCTAATAGAATTGAGGTCGGTAGCCTGCATGTGGGCATGCCCCCCCCCCCCCCCCCCCCCCCCCTTTCCAATGCACATACCCGCCATCCAACATGATCAGACATGTCGTCGTTTGGAGTAGGTAATTACATAATCGTTCTTACGTACTTCATTCACCCATCTCCAACTCGAGGAGGGATTCGGGACCACCCCTCGGTGGTGCCGACCAATACACGGACATAACAGAGACTTACATAGGTATCCTCTTTACAAGTTGGAAATCCTGGTGGTGGTGGCGGCGGCTTTAGAAGTGTCGAGTGTATTTTGAAACTCAAGATATTTTTACCATTCTTTTTTTTACCTACCTAACACAAAGCACTAATGCAAACCAACTTGAGGGATTTTAAACACTTGAGAGGCTGTCAATGGCGTTTACTAATGGCATTAGCGGCGGAAAAGGGTCAAGTCAGTCAAGTCAGCTTATCGCTCGCTCTCAACATCGTTACACGGCCAAAAGAGTAGTAACATAGGTATGTAAGGGTAAAATCAAATGCGAATCGAAACCAGCAAAATTCTCTCGTGATGGATGCATTGCAGGAAAATCGTGGCACCCAACTTACATGTATATTCGCCCATTCTCCTTGGAGGAGGAAGGCAGAAATGTGGCTGCCGTACAGGCGAACTAACGCAACCCCCTAGGCCTCGAATGACACGGCACAAGAAAACGCCGGCGGCTTCACTACCTACGTCTTTTGAATGGCTGCCGCGCGTTTTCGGCGCTCTCTCCAAGACCAAAAAGCTGAGGATTATCAGCGACGTGGGAATGTATGTATGTAGAACGTAGGTACAACGAAAACAAGTTCAAGTTGGGGGCGTTTGGGCCGATAAACCGATCGATAAGGGGCAATATAGGGGGGACACAGAGATCATTTCACTTTTAGTACCGAACATACGCAAGTAAAGTTGGGTGCACATGTGTGTTTAATACTTGTCTGATGCTGTACTCGGGACACCATTCGGAAAATACACTCTGGGTTGGTGCCGCAACTTTAACATGTTTAAATTGACGTTTTCTTTCTTTTCGTTTCGTTCACAAAAACATTGAAAGGATCATCCCGTGGAAATGAGACTAAATGCAACTTACTTAGCGCCCTGGATCTGAGACGAGCCGGCAGCTTTATGGTCTGTAATCCATCTTGTACGCCAATGTGGATGCGAGCCACGACGTACATATGTAGGATATGTATGGATGTAGGCTCTACGAAACGATTCATCCGGATTTAACATCTCTAACCTTACACAAGTAGGGGGTAAAGCTGAACCAGGTACCACAGATGGAGGCCGTTGGGGGCCGTCAAGGTTCCCTTCCAACTCAATGCTGCTTCTACACATAACAGCGCATGATCAAAGCCAAACTGACGTAGTTGATGCGGGCTGCCGAACGATGTCTGTCACCAACGGCAGCCAAAGGAGGGGGGTTTTGAGTGCCGACGTTCGGGTAGCCACAGAGCGGAGAAATACAACGATTATCTACCTAAGTACTCCAATGTTGAGGCGGTGGAACAAAGTCTAGATGATCCGATGACCCGCGACGACCCGGACGAGAGCGATCTCCAGGTCCGGAAGTCGACCGTTTAAACTTACCATACCATACCTACCTACATGTAGTGGTATAATAGTGCCAAGCATGTAAATGTGTGCATCTCGATTCCCAAAGAGCTAAACCAACTATTCTGTAGCATCGGTCCGAGTCCCCATCGCGGGGAGCCCTATCATACGTTCCTAACGTTGTTAGTGTTGTCTCTATTCGTTGATTGCAAAATCTTGATTTCTTGTTAGGTAATGGAAACTTGGTGCAAGTAGCCAATTCACAAATATTTCTAACCTACATAGTACATATGTAGTTAATTTTCAGCCCTTTCCCAACCGCTAGCAACGTGGCCCAGTTCAGTTCAGTTTGACGTGGAGACATTCTTAAAAGCCAAGCCAAGTATGACTCTATGTGTAATATGGTATGATATGTGTAATGGTATGTGCGGTATGATACACAGTTGATTTGCAACTTACAGGCAGCAATCACGCAAGAAAAAAAATAAAAAATAAAAGAAATGGAACTGCGAAGAATTAAAAATAAAAAAATCGGCGAGTTCGGCTGGCTGGGCATGCTGGGTTGGCCGGGTTGGCTGGAGTGAACAAGGATTGGGAGGGTCGCAAGGATGTAAACGAGAGATCGCCTTAGAATGGTCCTAGCGCTAAAATGAGCTATTAAGCTTGTCACTCTTTAAGTTCCTTTTTTCCCAGGGGTACCAGTCATCTCATTGGCTTGTCTGACGGTACCTTGCATGCATAGTTAGTGGATGGTAGGCAAGGTACGTAGGGTACGAATAATTCGATCGGGTACACCCAGCGGTCCCAGCCCCAGCCCTAGCTGACGGGACGACCTCCATAAGCCACGTTGATTCCCTCGTCCCTTGTACCCATCCCTTGTTCCTAAATCTTGAGCGATTGATTGGATCGACCGTTACTAAAATGAGCTAAAATGAGGAAAGAAGATCAATTGATCTGGGAAACCCCAGTTGCCTGCTGTTTCAACTTGCTCCGTCTAACAAGCCAATAAAGCCACAGTCAGCAACACTACACTTGGTATGGTTTAGTGTATTATAGAAGTGTACCATAGAAGGGTACTATGTAGTACAGTACATACCTGGAAATCATGCTTTTTCCCTGTTGTGATTTTTCCTCTCTTCGTCCTAGTTACTGGCTATTCACCCCCCCTGTTTTGTTCCCTGCGGCCTCCATTGCAGCTTTTCTCTCTTTTTCTTCCCACAGCTGAAATAAATAAACCCCGGACGTTCCTTTGGAATTTCATCACCTTCTCTTGCTCACCCTCTCTCTAACCTGCTCGTGCTTTTCTGCAACACATACTGTCAACGTTCCTTTCCAAGAGCCGTGCTCAACTGTATACATTCCTTCGGTATCACTACTACCTCACATTCATTCTCAAGAGGAAGAGAGAACACAGAAACCAACTTATTACCAAGACAACCAAAAAAGGAGCCTAAAGAACAAAACGTTCTTTGTTCAACAAACTTGACAAACATCTTTGAAGATATCCCCCCGGCTGGATCCTCCGCACATCGCACAACCTTGATTTTTGTCCATTTCAAGCATATACATTACAGCAAATCAATATCCAACATGAAGTCTGCAGCTATTGTCGCTACCCTCCTGGCTTCGGTCACCGTTGCTCAACCCCATGGCCATAACCGTCATCACCATGCGAAGCGAGACTTGTTCACGGAATGGGAGACCGTTTGGGAGACAGCTACCGTCATAATTGATGATGATTCCACCCAGACCCTTCCCCCCTCGCCGCCAGCAACCAGCACCGGTGCTCCGATTCAGTTTTTCCAGGCGGAGTCTAGTACCAGTGCAGCCCCCGTAGAAACCCCCGAGGTCCCTGCTCCTGCGCCCCAGCCGACTACCACCAGCAGTGTCTACGAGGCTCCTCCAGCTCCTACCACCACATCCACCCAGGCAGCCCCCACTCAGCAAACCACAACGTCGCCCGCCGCCCCCTCGAGTAGCACTTACGTTCCGGCCCCCGCAGCTTCCACTAGCAGCGCTTCTTCAGGCTCTAGCGCTGGGCTACCAGTTGGCAAGACATTCTCGGGTGATATCACATACTACAATGCTGCGCTAGGAGCCTGTGGATACCCCGACGTAGGCAAGGACGACACTGAGAACATTGTGGCCATTCCCAAGGGATTCTGGGACAGCATCAGCACGCTGACTTCTTATGGCATCAACCAACCCGCGCACCCCCTCTGCGACAAGACCATCACCATCACCTCGCCCAGTGGCAAGAAGACGACGGCGACGATCCGCGACCGCTGTGATGGCTGCGTCGGTGATGCCATTGATGTTACCCCCCACGCCTTCCTCGACCTCTTCGGCTCTCTTGACGGCGGCCGCCTGGAGTGCACATGGGAAATCAACTAAGCGAGAAAGGCTTTTACGGCGACGCAACTCCCTGGTCTCAGCTAGCTTGCAACCAGGGAAATCCGCGGTTCGCTAGTCGGATCTGTTTTCTGATTTTATGATAAGCATTTTCGCAACAATCAATTTAGGGGGAAAACTTGGATGGATTCAGTCCAATGATGACAACCGGGCATATATATAACCAAGCCTTGATGAAACACACTCTCTCCATTCTTTTCACTTGGGACAAACCGGCAATAAACTGTACGGGACAGGCAGGCAATTATACCCAAGGGGAGAAGAACATAAAAACAAGCGTTGGGCGCTTTTATAAGTCTAGCCCAACCTAGATCGGCTGGCACTTACTTACATACTATCTATCGTTCTTACCTACCTTTAGGGGAAGTTGATGGATCCCATTTTTGTTGCCTTCTTCAGTTCTATATTTATTGCTCCGGTCTATAACGCTTTACTCTTTTAACAAACGGACGGACGGACAAATATCTACCTAGGGAGCGAGGGGGGTGGAAAAAACACACTTAGACTTTTTATTTTCGATTCTCGATGTATATATTTTACATATCTTTTATTTACTCGGCCTTTTGGGTTGGGGAGAAAAGATATATATTTTTTGAGGCCCCTTGAAATGGAATGGCTTTGAAACTTTTAACTGCTGCTGTCTTTGCTGAGTGTTCCGTGTGTGGTTGATGGTGATGAGTAGGTATGGATATTTTCTTGCTACGTTGGCATATACTGACTGCTATTTTACGGAGTATCGAGTGATCATCATACCATACTAGTCAGGCTTTACTCTCTTTGGCCGCCCATTCACATATCCTATTTCACCAACCCTTCCTTACCTAACCTTATTTTCTTCCTCGCGTTAACTATACTATTACAAAATCCAACAACTTACATACTAAGCTAAGCTGGCCTAGTAGTAACTATGTATATGACTAATTATGTATTGTATGTACATACGAAGCATCAAAAACGCCGAAGCTCTCTCTGAGTCTGATTAAAGGAGTTCGGCTGCTATTAATACCTACAACACATCCCATCCGTCGATCAACTAAGGTTGGTTAGTTAGTTACCCTAGCCTAGCAAGGTATCGTATCCCAACTGAAGCAAGCGGCTCACATGATAATAAATATACATAACTAATATTACATAACTAACACGAGCGAGCATTGAATTTGAGCGTGGCTCAGCCCCGAAGCTAGCGGGAGGGAGGGTGGTGTGCCCCCCAGGGCCCCCCCCACAGTAGTTACTGTGTTCCCTGGTTGTGGATGTAACCTATGTACGAGCCTCCTTGCTTAGGAAGTTGACTACCTACATAGGTTAGGGTAAGTGGTTAGGTTAGTTAGTTGGTACGAGTTATTAAAACTTGTTGGTAATAGGTAGTTACTGTAGGTAAGAAACAAGAATATTAGTTAAGGATGAAGGGGAAGTGAAGTGATGAGTCCTTTAATTCTATTGACGTATGTAACTATCACGATTTAGATGTTAGTTATACATGTATTTAAGTAACTACATACGTTGGGTAAAATTTAAATATCTACCGAAAAGTCCCTACCTTCAAGTGCTACATAAGTCGTCGTTTCATCTTAAGCATGTCATCTACTATACCTATACCTATGTAGGGAGTCAGTCGGGCAACACATACAAATACATAGGTTAGACGCCTGGCACCTGCGCACTTCAACATGCATCATCCGTTGTTTGGTTTGCTTCATTTGTGAGTCGGGAGGGACCCATCAATTACCCAGTCAGTAGGCATGGTACTGTACCTACACAGCGGCATGTGCTCGGTTCTTCAGACTTCGGGCCTTCGACTGTCGTATGTAGTACTGTAGGTATGTATAATCGTACAATCGAATAATACAGTAAACCTAGGTACCTAACCTACCTACCTACTCATGAACGTCATTGCCTAGTTCGAGGTGCGTAGGTAGTAGGTATACGAGAGCATATAGGCATGCAACTCTCATGTCATATCATGCCTACCTATAAAATGTATGTAATCCGTCGGTAACAAAGATGCAGAGATGAGCACATCTCTCACTCTCACTCACCCTGTCTCTCTCGCGCATACCCTTATCCATAGTAGGTAAGTAAAAGCCAACTCCCCTCCCTCCCCATCCAATCCATCCATCCCCGACATCACCATCACCATCACCATCACCACCCCTCCCACATCCCCCCATCCCCCCAACTCTCCCTCTCCCTCTCCCACATCCCCCCATCCGCCCAACTCCTCTCCCCCTCCTCATCCTCCTCCTCCTTCACCGTCCCCTCCCCACCCCCACCCCTATCCCCCCTACCATCCACCCCCACCGGCCTCCAATGCTCCTCAACCTTATATGTACGACTGCGATCATGCAAGAACTCGAAAGCGCGGGCCTGGGTTCCTGCATTCGCGTCGCGCTCGCCGATACCACGGGCAGTAGTGAGGTCGGTATCGTCGGGGAGCTCGCGCATGACGGCGTAGCGGTGGTCGGATGTGCGCATGGTGCGCTTGAGGTGGAGGGCATCTAGAGAGGCAAGGGTAGCTGTGTGTGTGTGTTTGTGGTGGTTAGTGAGATGCTGAGGGAAGGGGGGGGGTAGGAGGGAAGAGGGAACGGTACCTTGGTCGGCGTAGGGGTCGCGGCGTCGCTTCCGGCTGGGCGGTGGGAGGTTTCTGAAATGGCGTGCTGGGAGGAAGGGGAGGCGTGTTAGTATTTGCGGTTTCTTTTTTAATTTTCAAATTTTCTTTTTTAACTTGATAGGGGGGGGGGGGGAGAGAACTTACCATCCTCGAACCTATAACAGCCATTTATCAATACTAAAACGTCATGCATAAATACTAAAACGCCGTATTGTGTTAGACAAACCAAACCAGCCCCGTATTTACAGTAGAAGTAGTAGAAGAAGGACATGCGCATACCTTCACGTAAGCAGGGCAAGGCATCTACTTGCCCGTGAAGCGAGCGGCCGTCATCCCTGCGGTCCTCGCTTCCTCTGCGCGGAAAATTTGGTCTCACGACTCCGACGGGCTCGATATGCCGAGCGATCACCTGCCGTCCGTCCGAGCCGATGCCCCACAGCAGCTCAGGAACAGAGGGCAGCCTCATGTCCAGCTTGGGGTAGGCCTGCGTCGCGACCTCCAGCGGCTCGTGGTACGGGTCGTTTTGTCGTGCAGCGTGGACTGGCTCCGGCAGCTCGGTGCGGAAGCGCTCGTCGTACATGACGATCTCGTGCGGGGGGGTAGGCATGTCGACTTTGGGCTTCGGGACGTATCGCGGGTCGATGATGAGGCTGCGGGAAGGGTCGTTGTAGTCGCAGGGCTTGGGGAGCTGGCTGCGCGTTAGCCGGTCGTAGGACGGGGCCTCTATTGGTCTGTCAAGACGGTCCTCGCCGTCCTCAGGTTGCCGGTACTGGCCTGCTAGCACCTGGATGCAGATGGAGGTGGCTTCCTCGAGCTGGCTGATCACGAGCGAGCAGTGGCGGTTCAGCCGGTAGTAGTCGGCAGGGCGATTCTGATTCTTTGTGTCTGGACAGTTAATCTGTTCTCGAAGCCAGCCGGATTCGTTAGCCTTCATCAAGAAAGTATCCGCGTTCTTGAGCGAAAGGTGTAGTTTGGTAGTCAAGAGGAGATAGACCTGGTCGTGGAGGAGAGGTACGTTTGGGAATAATTCGCGGCCTTTGGAGGATTGTAATCGAGTGAGATTGTCTTGCATGGACTGGATTCCTTCGACTAGGTCATCAATATCCTTCCATAGGTTCAGAGGAGGAGGAGATCGATCTGGCGTTGCGTGCGCTAGACAAGAGCAATGTATCAGTGCACCTAAGGAGGTCAAGGCCTCTGTACAACTCACATGACATAAGACCTATGGAATGGAGTTGGAGTTGTTGCGAAGGTTTTTGTTTATCATAAAGTAACCTGAAATCAGTGATGTTTCGAGTTGGACGATAATAGGGCTACCTCTGCTTTGGGTTGGTTTCTGGTCTCTCCTATGGCACTGAATGATGGAGGACGATGCTACGTATCTTCGTTGAATATAGAGCTAAAATGGAATACTCAGAAGTGATCAAAGTTCCAAAGGAGAACCGTGGTCATTGCTGTAGAGAATAAACCCCAAAATATGCCCAAGATTTCCAAGATGGAAAGGTATAAGGGTAACTTGAACGACTACTAGAGACTTAGAACTGGCTGGCGATGTGAATGAGTTCACTGGCAATATCTTGGAGTAAACAGGACCTCATGGGCAAGTTCCCAGCACTCAAAAATTAAGCTTCTACGCAAGCTTTTGTTGACTTCAAGGCTGTTGCTTTGGAAGGGGTCAACACCTAGGTTACCAAGGTAGTCACTTATTCATCATATCCAGTGCTCTTTCCAAGGTTTCTCATTTTGTAGGATGCTAATCATCGCCTTATGATTCAATGCGTGGTAGGCAAACTACTCAACTTTACAACGCCTGGGTAGATAGTATGTTCTACTGATTGAAGAAGATCGCCATTATCCTCATTCTACCCCCTATTCTTGCCAAGCCTTCTTCACCCCCTAACACGACAAAGTCCCCCAAAATCCATCAAATCCAGAATGATACGAATGATAGAAGGAGAAGAAGTTATCCCTTTGATTTGTTTGGCCAAATAGTTAAATCGAAGTGTTCGAAGAAAACCCAATTTCAAGCCACCACTACAACTAACCCCTATCTGGATCCCAGGGCTCGAACCATCAGCTACTTAACAACATCAACTTTTTCAATTTTCTTTTTCTTGTTCCTTCCCTCCCTCTAACGCGCTAAAATTCATGTATTCTTACCAGGTAGGTAGGTAGTTAACCTACTGACTGCTCTGTCAACGGAAGGGCCAACTAAGCCCCAACTTACTCACTTTAGGCCAACACAAGCAGAAGCTGCAACAATTTATTTTAAATTTCATTTCATTTTCTCATAGATTTCCCCCAGGGATCCAAGATACTCGAACTACAACTTGATGCGTCCCATAGACTCAAAATCATAGAAACACATTCGAGAATCAATCACAAGTATCCCCAAGCAAGCCTCCTGTAAGGCTTTTATCTCAAGGCAAACCCTCATCTAAACCACCTCACTATAACAGGAGCCTTGTTGAAGCACGACTCCTTAATGCTGAAAATCTTTCCTTATCCATGTAGAACCCATAACCCCACCTAACCTCTCTTACTCGGTCTTGATTCCCTTAACCTACAACCCGTGTCGCTCCGATTTGCACCGATGCTAGAAAGACCAAACGCCACAGAACGAGATCCCTTTATCGACCTAGACTCAATAATCCTTCAATGTACTTTCTCGTATCCACGCCAATGCCCTGGGCAAGACGACTCGCTCCTTCTGTCCAGCTACCGCCCCCTTCCGCATACGAGCTACTCAATCCTCTAAGCCTGGTATGCTCGCCCGCCCGGCGGATGAGGAAAATCTCTTTGCTGACTTTCTCTCTATGTTGCGTATCCTTTACCTGACTGTACCGGGAGCTTAGGCTATTGACTGATTTGCTATGACGCAGGCTTTCAGCTTGACCAGCATCTGAAGAGCCGTGTGATCGTGTAGGAGGCGGAGAATTGTCCTTTTCCATAATGCGTGTCCATACGATCCACCAGCCGCGACTAGTCTTGCAGGTGCGCTCTAACTCGGCCGAATTCGACAATGTTGCAATATACGTATTGAGAATCTGATTGTGAGTATTGATTGCCTCGATACGTGACCAGACTGATCGGGTGTTTTCTTGTACTGCCTGTCCCAGTGTAGGTATGCTTGGAATAGTGGAATGTACTGTCATAGCTTCTGGATCCCAAATGAGGTCAAAAATGTGGGATCCTACCGGACCAATATCTGGTCTTCCGGGACGGTAGGCTGTCGATGTAGCCAGAGGGTTTCGAAGAGGCACAAGCTGCTGGTGCAGTGATCGGTACAAGCCATCCCAGGCCAAGGAATCGGTCCTGTTACGGAAAAGAAATGTATATATGAAGGGTTTATGGACGTATACCACCACTCGTACTTTTTCGGTTTTGTTCCGATCTTGACTTTCGAACGGTGCTGACTCTAGTGAACCTTTTTGACTAGAGCTTGTCGCTGATGGCTTTCTGTCTTGGCCCCCAAGGTCCCTACTCATCTCATCTTCAGTGCGATTTCCATTCTCGAGCTCTACAGTAAGAGTCCGCAGCAAGACTCTCGAGTTATACTCAGCTTGCTCGAATGGTTGGTCAGACTCTTCTCTACTTTCGTCTTGCTCGGCAGTACCAGTATCATCAACGTCTCCTAGGAGTCCAATAAGATACTGACCCGAATCAATGCTAAGCGCTTTGGACGGATATATATCCTTCTTAGTCGCGTCTCCCAGTGCCGCCCCATCTGGGCCAACTCCCCCGGCACCACCTAATGTCCAGTGAGTGCCGTAACCCATCTTAAAGTAAGACATAAACCTGTTAACGCCACTATCGTCCGTCACTTCTTCTCCGTTACTCGGAGACGCCGTTCCTGATGTATCTGGAGCGGAAGATTGGCCTTGGGAGCCTCTTCGGGGTGTATCGATTGAGCCTTGAGCCTCGGGAGCTACTTTGGAGGTCCCTCGCGTATGCTTAATGCTGGGCTTCCTCGATTTTCTAGTCTGGCGTATCGAGGCTGGGCTATCTCTAACTCCGTAGGCATCCTCGCCCCAAGCGTAAATATCCTCCATCCAATGGGTGATATCACGGAGCGAATTTTTCGATAGAGTCCCGACGCCTAGAAAAATAGCACCGTCCTCGGCCCCTGGCTCTTCGCCAGTTCCAAGCCATTTTAGCAAGGGATCATTGGCCGATTTGGGGTTATTTGAGGGATCCTCGCCGCCGTCAGATTCGGAAGGACCAAATTTGGAAACGACCAAGTCAAGCAAGCCTTCGACTCTATCAACAAAACCCTCGAGCACCTCTCTCTCACCACTCCCCCGGTCTTCTTCCCCCACACCAACGCCAAGCTCGCCGCACGCAGCAATTTTAATTCCCCCAAACACGTTGGTAGCGGGGTTGCCGTGTAACATGACATCCCAAGTGGATAGAAAAAGGTCCCAGTACCGACTCAAGATGCTGACAAACCTAGACCTCTGTGATCGGACAAACAAGGCACTCAGGGAGGCGGCATGATGTAACAGGAAGATAGAATGTGCGCGGAGCAGATCTTGCATGAGCAAGGCTGTGGGTTTGACTTCCCGCGAGGAAAACTCGACATTTTCGGAGCGGTTATCTTTCTGGTTTGGCAAGGGAGTTCCCAATCTCGGTGGTAAGGGTAGTCTCGTCAAGTCAATAGACTAGAAAGATAAAACGTGTCAGTCCTTTCCCATTTCAATATTTCAATAGAAGAAGATCATGCTGAAAATATGTAAACGCTCATGCTTACAGCTAATATCCACCAGCCAGGCTCGAGTTCGTGAAGCACGACGCGACTCTTCTCCGTTTCTATAGTATCGAGGGGTTTACCATCAGCGAAGCCACGACTGAACTCGACCATTCCCTGTGCCAGGCCAATCTGCCGTAATCGTTCGTTCCGTTCATCCTGAGATATGATATCGGCAAGTTTGCCGCGCGAGCGATGCCGTCGCTTCTTTGACTGGGTGTTTACGGAGGCATAGTAAACGATCTGGTCGTCAATGGTGTCGTCGGTGGTGCCTAGCGATGGATTGAAGATTGCTAGAAAACCTAGCTGAGCTGGTACGACGGTGGTCAGAGGAGGAGTTGGGTTGGCCATTGGGGAGACGGGTTAGGTATTGTTGCAAGCATGGGTAGGACTATCGAACGTATCGAACCTATCAAGCCGATCGAGGTGAGCTACCACCAAGAAGGCCATGCCAGATTAGTGATGCATGGAGACCTAGGTAGGCAATAAGAAGCTCAACTGAAAGATACCTAACAATGGACCCTATGCAGCTAATATGTTGTGTATGGTTAAGATATCTCTGGGCTATATTATGTTATACTATGTTAAAATGCATATCAAAGCTTGTGTATAACTCATTAAATGAATAATATCATTATATCATTAAATGCACCAAAATCAAGATTCAGACAGTGCATATTATATGGGTTCATTTACTTTTCAATAACATTGAACCTTCGGAATTTACGTGAAATTAACTACAGTACGTACTCCTATTATTGTAAATCTCCTTCGTGTTTTCGTTTTCAAGCGTCGATCTTTAGGCCATCTAAGAGACCCTTATCTAGATTGCATCGAAATTATCTCCGAGTCCCTATCTACATACGTAGTAGTCTCTGCCTATTTACTTAAGAAAATTCGTCATGGACTCAGTGTTGTAACTAAAAGTCACTCAGGCGAGTAATATGCTCCCACGGCTTCATATCATCAATCACCTTCTGCGCACTCTTCGCAATCTGCTCATTTGCATCACTGCCCAGCGGCAAGAACCCTGGAAATTCGCGACCGGCGGCCACACCAGAAGACGTGACGACATCGTAGATGATTTTCGCGCCCTTGACCGGGTCGCCGGCCTGGTTTCCGTCGAAGGCGGCGAAGTTGCGCTCGGCCGTGGCGTTGAGCTCTGCGTAGTCGGCGATGCGGGTGGCGTGATTGGTCGCCGCCATGTTGCCGTCGGGCTTTAGGAGCTCGGTGCGGAATAACCCCGGCTCGATAAGACAGTGCCGGATCCCGAAGTCTCGGACCTCTTCTGCAAGGCCCGTCGTCAGGTACCGCAGCGCCGACTTGGAGGCGTTGTACATGTTGCACCCTGGCATGGTGTACCAGGCAGCCATGGAACCGATCGTGACAAGGGTGCCGGCTCGCTTCTGCCGCATGTGTGGCAGCACGGCGCGGTAGACATTGATAGGCCCGAAAGTATTAGCTTGAAACTGCTTTAATGTTTCCTCTGGTGTCATTTCTTCCACGGTGCCGGTTTGCACGTAGGCGGCATTGTTGACGACCACATCGATCGTGCCGTGGATATTGATGATGTCATGGATCGTGGCCTGGAGCTGTGGTAAAGGCTCGTTGTGATCCAGGCGAACCGCAGTAATGCCGGCCAGATCACTGATCTTTTGCGGAGATCGGGTAGCAGCAAAGACACGATCCCCACGACTGGCCGCCACTTTAGCTAGCTCTAGCCCGAAACCAGAGGATGCACCGGTGATGAGCCAAACACGGGACGTGGCCATTTTCAGTAGATAGGTTTAAAATGATCTAGATGTGATTTAGAGAGCGATGCTGATTCGAGGATGTAGGCTTGTCTAGAGACAGCGTAGTCTTTTTGGATTTACCCAAACACTGAAGGCCGAAATAATGGAGAGAAGTCTCGGTTCATAGTAATCGGTTACGAATACCGTAGATAATTGTCATTGATGGTATACAGGCAACATTATATATCTACTGACGTTTTTCTAAACACCTAACCGATAGAGTGTAATCGCCTAGGTGACCACCCAGGTTAATCACCTAACGCCGAATAGGATGTAGAGCGGGGGTGCCTCTACTCAAGTTTGCCAATCTTTCTCTGTATGTATGTAAGTAGGTGCGAAAAACGTCACGAAAACCTGTCGAGGGATATGATTTATACCAGAATGCAGTTCCGAAATTCGTTGAAAGGGCCCACTTATGTATATAGGGATGGGTCCTTCCGTCCAAGGTTCATATCGTCTCGAGTGGCTTGAGCGGTGATGATATAGACCTTGATAGTGTAGAGTCGTCATCGTCATGACTTGCTGATCTATGTCTTGGAGCCCAAGTACAGGTGTCAGTGGCTTCAACAGGTCATAGAGTCCTCCAAGAGAAATGAACAAAGATACGCTGTAGAGAAATGCCTATAAAGCATGGAATTCTAGCCAGGTCTAACAGATAATTCTACTCGCCTTCATGCACCAACACAGTACGACACACACGCACACACACACACACACAATTCCATTGACAATTATTCCCACACACTCATCATGCCTACCGAAGCTCAAGTCGCCGGCGGCCACAAGGCCAACTTGAAAAACTCTAACTCCAGCAAGGAGTCTAAGGAGCATTCGAAAGAAGCCCTCGAGAACGAGTTCAATGGCGGTGATGGTGAGTGTTGACTTCTACCATGGAAAACTCAGTTACCTAATATAGTTTTTAGTTCCTCACGCCGGAGACAACGAAGACAAAAACCCAGGTAACGTCGCTGGCGGTCTCAAGGCGTATGTACTACTTGATCGAGACACTATTTTGTGGTGCTAATATCTCTTACTAATATTGATGATAGAACACTCAAGAACCCCAACGTGTCTGATGAGGCCAAGCAGAGTGCGAAGGAACGTCTTGAAGATATGTAAGGTGTTAACGGGATGTCGCCTAGAGGATGGTAATCAATTAGTGCTTGGAGCAGTTTGACAGCTTATAACATCGACCATTCAATTTACACATATAAAACCTATGCCATGCAACAAACCTACTGCACTTGCGAATAATTTCAAGCCTATGTTAAACAAGTATAGCTTTGCCAATGAAACGAGTGTTCGTAAATTCTTGGAAGTCTTTGGAACTGGTAGTACTAGCAGTTCTTGGTATTTAAGGCCATTCCAGTAATTCACCTCATGTCATCAGAACTTAGCCTATCACACATACACGAATTAGATTCAGTCACTCATATATAGTTGTCGTCGCTTCGTAGCATACCGCTATCCACACCCACTAGTTGTAATGCAATACGTGATATATCCATTCAATAGATCTTGTCCACCGACAGGAGCATCTATGAAATCTACGTACATACGGACCTGCATACCCTAGGTACATACTTTGTAACAATTAGGCCACGTGATACCTTATGAAACAATTAATGCCCCCATTTCTTTCCAATTTTTGGATTGTGCAAATCTATATAATCTCGTCATTATCCCCTCGAGACCCAACACCGGGCTTTTTAGCGCCCCCCATTAAAACCTCACACGGGCCAGGCTCGCTACCAGCTTTTTACCATCGACTATGTACCGGTTCAAATAATAGGCGCGTTTTTACGTGTAGCAGCAACGCGTGGTACTTAATTTTTTGGTCCCGTTTGTACTCATCCTTCAACGCTCGAGAAACCTTCTTAACGACGACACCGACGGCAATGGGTTTAATAATAACGATATGTTGCTTATTTGTTTTAATATATTTAGGTTAGCGATAGGAGAGCCAGCCAAGTCGTATACAAGCTGTTGATTTATTTAATTCTAAATATAATTAATAAAAGTGGCATAAGTTAATCGCTTGACTTTTAAATGCCTTATTCAAAAAAAGACGCGTACAAGTATCAAAAGTTTAATTGATTTTTCTCTTCGAAGTAGTGTACAAAATGTTCAAAATAAGCTCAGATAAATATATGGAGAGTAGGTCCAAGCTCTTGTATTTTATTCGCCAGCGAGGCTCAAAATATGGGGGGCGCTAAAAAGCCCGGTGTTGGGTCTCGAGGGGATAACATATCGACCATGACCGCAACTTCAGGGGAACCAAATTGTGCTACAAACATCAGCATTTACAGTGGAGTCAAAAGGAGGTTCGTTCGTAGTGCACTATACAATGTCGTGTACGGTAATCGAATCAGGACATGGACTTGAATCTTATAGGTGGATATGTTGGGAAGAATTGTGGAAAGGAAGAAAACGTAAGGCTTTCTCAGTTGCACTCCTATTTTATTGCTAATTGGATTGCTGGGTAAGGGGTCACTATGATCAGGTGATTTGAAGTTCGACGAACGAGGTTGATCCATTGATCTGAGCCGTCGGGAAATATCTTGTGGTCGCGCGTCATTAAGTCATTTCGGCGTTTAGGAGTCTCGGCACGGTGCAGTGCCTCTTGAAGATTGCGCGTCAGATAGTAGGGGCTGTGTAAGTTGTATGTGTTGAAAAAGCAAAAAAATGAAGTCAGCATCGTTATCATTACTGAAAACGGGAGTAAACGCAACGCGGCATGCTACGAATCAATATTCCTAAGAATCTCGGAAAGGAATTGCGAATAATTGGCGCTTCTGTCAATCAGTTGTACATAAACGTAGCACTAACATGCCAATCTTGAGAAATTCTCGACGGCTAAAGACTAAAATGTTGCGAATGTTGCGATAATGGAGAAATGGCGAGATAGCAAATCAGAAAACAAGATTTCGATTTGTCGGTACGTCCTCGGATGTTACAGTATCTTGATCCAGAACATCTACTGAATTCTATTGGCTCCTATTGACCTAATACCCACTAAACAAAGCCCCTGCCTCCCTGTCCGTCCTGAGCCTTAGTGCGACTTATTTTGGGGGAGGCGCGCAGACGCACAGGCGGGGTGCTGAAGCTGGGGAGCTAGTACCTTTTTGACAGGGGCCAGTAGGGTACACAGCAGGGTTTAACGGGCGCTTTCAGCCAACCAAAAGACCAACCTCATTATTTTCGTCACCAGCCACTCAATTCAAGCAATTCAAGCCCTTCAAACCCACCTGCCCGCCTCAATCCGGTACCTAAGGTATGGAACTTTAATGGATACTACTACCGCTACTACCACTTTCTATCACTTCTGCGAGCCGCAAACCTGCAAGTCATCGATTCTTCTTTCTGCATTCTGCTGCACTCTTCTGCTTCCGCGGTCTTGGTCCAATTACTATCTTCTTCTATTTTCATAATATTGGATTGTTAACTGGATTCTCTCCTTCTTCTCGTTTTATTGGGCCTCATCAAAATAATCCATTTCTTCTCATTTTACTTTTTCCTTCTTCCGATCCTTTCAATAGCTCCAATAGCTCGTATCCATCTTCCCGCTCTTTAACATCACCAGCAACCAGTGACCGGCAACCACCTAAGCATACCCCATTTTATTGCCCATGGGGTCGTGGTAAAAAAAAAAGAAAAGAAACGAAAAGAAAAAAAGTCCAAAGTCAACAAAGGCATTGAACTTCAACCGTCGAGCCGAGAAATCGATATACTATTGCTGCCTAAAGCCTCCACCACTCCTCACTATTCACATTGTTCAACTACCTATCTGATTTACCTTCGACGCCGTTGAATGCCCATTGATAGTGCAAACTCTCATCACAAGGCTACTGGCTAGTCTCCCTTTGTTCGGTTATTTTTTTGGGAGAGCTGGTAGAGATTTTGGACCAAAATGGCGGCTAAAACTAAGCCGTCTAATCCGTTAAACGGTATGCACACGGCCGGTATCTTTTCTGATATGAGCATCGATGGGCCTGAGATTGGAACACTCGTCTTGATTATCGACCGTGCGAAGAACCTGCCAAACAGGAAGACGATTGGCAAGCAAGATCCCTACTGTGCTGCCCGGTTGGCAAAGGAAGCGAAGAAGACGACCACAGATATCCGAGGCGGTCAAACTCCAAAATGGTATGTATATGATACCATGACAATCCTTTTATGCTTTCTTCTAATCATGGAATATATGGTGTAGGGATCAGGAGCTTCGATTCTTAGTTCACGACTCACCCGACTACTATCAATTGAAGCTATCGGTATTCAACGACGATAGAAAAACTGAATTGATTGGTGAAACGTGGATCGACCTACGCGATATAGTTATACGAGGCGGTGGTCAGAGTGACCAATGGCACACCCTAAACTGCAAGGGAAAATACGCCGGCGAGATCAGAATTGAGATCACGTATTACGATAGTCGTCCCAAACCCGAGAAATCAGCTGCACGCAAGCTGAGCAATATAGCTCTAAATTCTGACCCTGAACCTGTTATCGGGTCTCAGAAGACAGCAGTGAAACGGCGTCCTTTGCCGTCTGATCCTGTCACCGGTCAAGCCCCTCCGCCCCCAGTTGTAGAGCCACTACCTACGCCGTCGCGGCCTCAGCCAATCCCCCCCACTTCATTCGCACAAAGCCAAACATCGCTCCAGGCATTCGACTATGGCACATCACCCTCTAGGTCCAGTCATCAACTCGATCAATACCCTCCCGCCCAGTCTAATGGAGGCCAATATTCGACACCACCTCACAGAACGGACCATCATCTACAGCATCGACCCCTAGATAGGAATTATCAGATCCCCCCTCATGAAAGTGAGCATCTACGCCACCAAGAGTCTTCCTATGCTCGAACGTACGATTCAGATCCTAGAGCTTCTTTCAACCATATCCAGCCTAGTTACGAGTCTGCCTCACCTCCGGTTCATCACTCTCGGAAACTAATTGACAATGGTGACCGACCTCCACCCCCGCCAGCACATCGAGTTAGAAACTCGAGTGCTACCTCGACTGAGTTGGTACCTCGCGGAAATTATGACATGACTCAGCAGAAAGCTACGCCGCTTATGAGACACGATGTTTTACGTAACGAGGCACATCGTTATTCGGTGTCCTCCCCATCGTCAGCTTACCCAGGTCGGCCTACATACCGTCCGTACGACTCAGCGCCAGACATGCAGAATACGACTCAATACCATGAGACTGACCTTGTTCAACAGTCAATCCCACGGCATTATTCCTATGACTCGGCGGTGTATGAGCCCCAACATCGATCAATGCAGCCGACAGTGGAAGATGTTCCAGAGTCCTGGACACCACCAAGTGTTAGAAACCGAATGAGTGGGTCTCGGGCTCCCCAGTACGATGAACGAGAATACCAGCAAGGTTCAAGTCCTGCTCCCTTGAATATCGGCGGCCGTGGCAGCGCGGTATCTGAACGTTATAGTCCTAGTCCTCTTCAGACCCAACAGCAATATGACTCGAACCACTACAGCCCCTCCCCATCACCAATAGCTACCGAGGATTATTCCCAAGCACTAACACTGGTATCTCGACCGTACGGGAGACAGAACGACCACTCTTGGAGCTACCCTAGTGAGTTGGAAGATAACCAATTTCAAGGCTCGAATAACTACGATCTACAATCAGTGCCTCCGACACTGGTCCCAGGAGTGGATCCGGCTATGGCGCGTGAGATGTCAGATCGATACCACCAGGAAAGGAGCCATGGTGGACGCCGATATACCCAACCTCCTCCCGTGAACACCACAACCCGTGGTAGACAACACAGCGAGCCCCCGTCAAATTATCTCGTTAAGTACTCACCCAATGTTCACCAACAAAGCAACCCAAGAGCCTACGACAGAAGCCCAGGTAGACATTCTGGCAGAGGACCATCACCAATTCCGCCGATGGCTCGGGAAGTCTCTCCGAACCCAAGTACTAATCACATGATCAAACGCAAATCCGTCAGTCCGGCGCCTCCTCCATCTGATGGACGACGATTGTCTGGAGTGCCTTTCGGTCCAGATTCTTACGATGCCTTGAACCCGGTGGTATCATCAACGAAAGAGGCATCGAACTCTACGGAGTATACCAATGCAGACGGCAAAATAGTGACGCCAGATGGCCGCGAGGTTGACCCATCTGATCACTTGCCCATGGACACGTGGGCGCCGGAGCCCGAGCCGAAGAAGCCACTCGAAACGCCCGAAACACGATCACGTCCAATACCTGCAGGTGCTCAACCGATGCCACCTTCAGGCCGACGTGCACCTCGCGTATCGCCACGACCGCAATCGGTAATCGCTCCTTCAACTGCCTACTCTGGCCCCGAATCTTTAGGGCCTTCTCCTGGTAGCGCTGGGCGTAATCGCTTGCAGAAGAAGGCGCATCGAGCATCAGCCTTGCCAGCACCAATTTCGTCAGGCATCAGTCCACTTGGTCCTTCAACGCCTCATCAACGTAACAGTACACCGCCACGGGCTCTAGTCCGCGCAAGCACATTCGACTACGAGAATCATAACCAAGGCACTGCTCGCTTAGGATACGGTAGCGGGCCACCAATCCCGGCTAAGATACCTATGATGAGTGGTGGCTTGGGGCCATCAACAGGCCGAGGTGACGACGAATGGGCTCTCATGGAGGAAATGAGTAGAATTGACCTCGGCTCAGGGCGAGCACGACGACACGGTAGATATTGAGGATACGAAGAATGAAGTATCACGATTCTAAAAGTGAGGTGAAGGCGTTGTATACTAATGTTTATTTTCTTTCCCTGGTGTGAAACTATGGAGACACGGTGTCTATTGTTTTGTTGCCTTTACTCTTGTCTGTTTACTTTTGCTTCCCTTTCCGCTGGTTTCTTGTCCGGTATATTAGGAAAGGTACGGTGATTTTCTCATTTCAGTCAGGGTGTTCAAGGTTTGAGAAAGGGTCGATGTCGCGGACAAATCTGTAAGCACTTGTGGGCAAGATGTATGGAAAGGGGGAAAGGAAGGATGAAGGAAGAAAAAATATCTTGTAGTGTGGATTTCTATTCCTTTCCCTAGGTACCCACATTTTTGGAGGCGGAAGGATTCGAGGAACGAAAAGAAAGGAAAGAAGGAAAAACACGTCGCACTTGTTGGAAAACTTGGGCTTTATACTACTCATGCTTCTTCCTCTCTCTCCCTTGGTCGAGATTGACTATATTTGGTGAGTCGATATATAGTGGGGGCGAGGATGAAGAAGATAGGGGTGAACCAAGAGGTAGTAGATGTCGGGGAGCTCGGCTGCTAATGGTAAAACATAATGTGCCCAGTGGCTCCTATGTCTACTAAGGGATAATGGGTTATGGGCGATTGCCTAACCTACCTACCTAGTTTCACGTATCCCTAAAAATACAAAATGATCTAAAAAATAATCCGTATCTGTTTGCGAGAGTGCTGTGACGTGTAGTAGAGACTAGAGAGGAGCCTACCACCTACTTACCTAGGTAATGAACGGCGGCCCTTGCTTGATGTAATATGTGTTGCTGCCCAGGTGTACGGACTAGGCTGGTCTCGTATGTAGGTACAGTACGAATAATAAAAGATATGCCCTACCTAGCTAGATAAGCAAACAGTGAATCGAAGCTTCAAGTCTACCTAGTATGGTTATAGGCACCTAATAAGTAGGTAGGTATAGCTTCGCAATACGCTTGGTTTACACTTAATGAACTAGGCTAGGCACTATCTACACAGGCAGGTGCTCTGGCTTGAAAAGGGGCGTGGGGCACGCGATCACCCTTTTGATCTTTGATATTTCCGATATAGATTTAATTTAGGTAATGTTGATAAACATAAAAGTTGTATCTAGGTTAGTAGATTCCCGGGCATGTATGTAGTCGTGAGCTTTTCAATATCACCACCACCTCTAGGAGGATTTTTTATAGTGAATGAAGTCAATGTATATGGTAGGTGCAGTAATCAAGGATTCTTATCACGGCTAGGCACTGAAGGGACGGGATCTCCAAGAAGATATTGACCTGTTGTTCTGTCCTGTTTGGCTTTATCTTGCTCTACCTAGTTTACCTATCTATGTACACCTACATACACTTAAACCTACTGTACATCTAGTACACACCTAGATAGGTAATAAATAGAGTTGATAGGTAGATAAATTAGATAGATTTCCATTCCACTGTATCCTAAATCGAATCGATGAACTTTTACACTACCTAGGTGCCTACATACTGTAGGTTGGTGCTTAAGAGAAGAAAAGAAAGAGAAAAGGGGCTAAGACTATGCCCCTCAAGGTTTACTTTTTCTGATCTCTTTATGTACCTAGGTAGATAACCTCCTTTTTTCCCCTTTTGGACCGGAAACCGGAAACGCCATCGCCATGCAACAAGCATATAAAAAAAAAGAAACGAAGTTCAACGAATTAGTTGACTGTTTCCTTCCTTCCCTATCCGTATCTCCACATTTACATTTGCCATTCTTGCCATTCGCCTCCCGTGTTTAGGGGCAGAAGGAGTAATCGTACGTATTTTCCCTTAACCCTAAGCTTAATCCGTACCAACAAGCAAGCTCCCCAACATCCCACCCGTTTGCATAGCGGTCTGAGCCCTCTCGACCTCGATGCGGACGCGACGGTGCAGCGTCTTGAAGCCGGTCTGGAGCTCTGTGCTACCGTCGACGAACTCGGCGTAGAGGTCGAGGAGGTGCATGGCGACGTCGACGCACATGCCGACGTAGCGCGGGTCCATGATGTGCACGTGCAGCCACTTGAGGATGGGCTGGACCGTGTTCTCGTCGCGGCCCTCGAGGGCGTCGCGCAGGGCGCTGCGGTGGCGCAATGCCAGGAGAACCGTGAGGACCGTTAAGGGGCTATGGTCCTTGGCTGTGGGGTCGAGCACGCGATCGAGAGCGGCGCCGTACCGGGCGTGCCGCAGGTCTTTCTGCCAGCGCGTCTCGTGCTTGGCCCTCGACAGGTCGTTGGCGATGACCACTTCGGTGCCCTCGCCCACCATGTCGAGCCGTTTTGCCAAGCCGTGGCGGCGCTTGCGCTTGTTCTTGGCCTTGTCGTGGGCTGCGATGGTGCCGGATAGAAGAGCGTCCATTTCCTTCTCGCGCTCGCGCTCCCTCGTGGCTTCGGGCCCCGTGAGCCGCGTGCGCAGCGAGAGAACGCCCGATTGCATGCCTACTGCCAGATGTCGGTCGTCGCCATTGGCGCCGGCAGTGATGACCTGCACGGAAAGGATCGGAGAGGGGTACTTGGCACCAGCGACCACATTCCAACCCGTCGTCTCGAAGATCTTGACGTGGCCATCCAGGCCACCAGATACTAGACGTCGACCGTTGGACGCGAGCGAAAGAGAAGTCACGGTCTTCTGGTGATTAGATATTATGTGCTGCGGCTTGGCGGCTACGAGGTCGAGGACAGAGATTTGGTTTTCGGATGAGGCGAGGACGGTGGTGCCAGAGGGGAGAGGGAGGACATCCTCGATGGGGGCAGCGTGCTTAAACGTCATGACGGCAGTGCCCGGCTTTCGAGGATCCCAAAGCTTGACTGTTGCGTCGTAACTACCGGAAACTATCATGTTGGACATGGTTCCAGGCATGAAGCTGCCGCTACGCACATAATCGTTGTGGCCTACGAATGTAGATGTGCTTCCCTGACTCGGTAGGTCCCATAACCGCACAGTCTTATCGTCGCTCGTGCTCATGAGAGTGGTGAGGTCGGCTGGCGAGAACTTGGTGGTCCATACGGGCTGTTTGTGCTGGGTCCACGTTTTGAGAATAGCTCGCGATCCGACATCAAACACCTGAATCTTGCCCGTGTCGTCACCGGCCACTACTATGCGTCCATCACGCCGTACATCTCCGCTCCGTGCTATGTCTCCAAAACGTGTGATTGTCTTGACTAGTTTCCTCGTCCTTATGGAATATATCTGGACGCGTGTTCCAGTAGTAACGGCGAAGTAGTCATTGTTGGACGAGCCTACTGTTGCTGGATTCGCAGCGGGGACGGTGATGTGAGTGATGGGGTATTGAGTCGGAGAAGGAAGCACAAGTTGATTCTTAAATGTCTTCCAATATCGTTGTTCTGCAGTGATTGGAGAAGGCCCTGCCGGGAGCTTCAGCTGTGGAAGTGGCGCAACTTCTGCTGCCATCTTTTAAAATTTTCGTCGCTGTCGTGTGCTTCCCGTTTTCAGTTGAAGAAAAGAAAGAATTTGGAGTTGCGATTGATAGTCAAACCCAATCAACTTTTTTTTTTTTTACATTTCTATCTAAACTAGTTGGGGCTTAGTTAGTGTAACGTGATAACGATCTCGATAAGATGAGGTGTGGCTGGAACATGGATGTTGCCAGTGATCCACCCAGCAGCTAAAGATGCCTCGGCAAGTTTAAGGCGTGAGACAAATCGCATATTAAGACCTCGACTATAAGGAAGGAAGCAAAGGATTATTTCCATTTATTTTGCATCTTTAACATCTTTAACATTTATCATAAACTTCAAGTTATTAATAAATTACATGAATATTTAAAACATAATTTAAACTACTATAAACCATGTCTGAAATCATTAAGGGGTACTCCGAGTTCAAGCACTTTCTTGTTACATCTCCCTCTGAATTTGTGGCTCATGTCGAGATCAATCGAGCTCCTAAGCTAAATGCGTTCACGGAGGAAATGTGGATTGAGCTAGGAAAGATATTCGCAAAATTATCCTACGATCCAGACGTTCGCGCCGTCGTCTTCTCTGGCGCCGGCGACCGAGCTTTCACAGCTGGTCTAGATGTGCACGCAGCTAGTCAGGGAGGCATTCTCAAGAACACTGGCGGAGAACAGGATGGGGCAAGACGAGCCACAAAGCTACGACGCAGTATCCTCGAATTTCAAGACTGTATAAGCCAAATAGAGAGATGCGAAAAACGTGAGTTTCGATATAACCATTATTTGGTATTCCCACTCTGAATTGACTAATAAACTGTTAGCTGTTATATGTGTTACCCATGGCATTTCACTCGGCTTGGCCATCGACTTGGCATGTTGTGCCGACATTAGAATCTCCTCCAAAGATGCCAAGTTCTCTGTCAAGGAAGTAGATATTGGTATGGCCGCAGACATCGGGACTCTGAGCAGATTGCCGAAGATCGTCTCTAGCTTCTCATGGGTGAAGGATGTCTGTTTGACTGCTCGAGGGTTTGGTGCTGATGAGGCTCTTGCTGTTGGTTTTGTCAGTCGAGTGCTAGAAACGAAAGCCAAAGCCATCGAGACTGCTGTCAACCTTGCGTCTCTTATATCTTCTAAGAGTCCAGTCGCCATCCAAGGTACAAAAGAACTGCTGAACCATGCTAGGGACAACAGTGTTGCGGATAGTAAGTGTGATTCCGATGAACAGGTAGTTCCATCGTTAACAGAACTAGGTCTGAAATATACAAGTGTGTGGAACCAGTCGATGCTCCAATCCAACGACCTGAAAGACGCTCTACTGTCAGGGCTGCAGAAGACGAAACCAATATTTGCGAAGCTATAAATTGATACTGGTAAAAGGTGCGCGGAATAGTAGGTATTACTCGTTTCGAGTATAGTCGAAATCTATTTACAGGTTATGTGGATTCTCCGTTCAAGAAGCTTCGAATCCATAAACCGTTATATATCTAATGTACTACTAGACTTAGTCTTGACAGAATGAAAGTGGTCTAACGGGTTTTCTATTTGACATCCTGATCAGAGTCGGAGTCGCCCTCAACCTCGGGGACGTTCTCTCTTAGACGCTACGATACGTTAGTGGTTAGCCAGGAATTATAAGAACAGGAATTATAAGAACAAGAATCGTATGGAAAAGTCAAGCATACCATATCGAGTTCTACTTTCAGCTTTGCCACCATGTTGTCTTTAACCACAAGATGAGTCTCGTCGAGGTCCTCGATTATGTATTCATTGTCTTTGCTGTCGATGTTGATGATGATTGATTTGATCGAGGGATCACATTCGACCAAAGTGCCTAACAATGCAAGTAAGTATTCGTATAATATACCCTAGGTAGTCAGTCGACTGACTGCAGGAACAGTAACAACCTTTGATAGCCCGAACCATTTTGGGGTTCGCTTCCGAAGTCAGAATGAATTTTGGGATGGTTTATAAGTCGTATATGTAGTTCGTGTACGTATACACGTATAAATGCTTGGCTACAGGGTACGTAAGGAGGCACTCCGTTGTTATGTAAATGATCTCTTTGATGGGATCACGAGATTGCGCGAGTGTCCTAAGTCTAGGTAGAGATAAGCAATGGTCGGTCAAAAGTAGCTGGAAATATTGATCCACATAAAAGATCTTAGCCCCGTTGAATAACAAAAAAATAAAGTTTAGGGCGTAGTTAGACTAAGATAGAAACCTTGGCAACTCGGTTCTTTGTACATCCATGGATACTACTAGGTACTAGGTAGGCAGCCTTGGTACAATAGGTACCTAGAAGAAAGAAGTCGGAATCGACTCAAATAAATCACTTTACTTGAAGGATATAGAATAAAAAGACGAGTTCAATATGCAAGTTATATTGTGGAATACATATATGGCGCTCAGTATCCGAAGCAAGTTACCCAAAACTACTACTGGTACAAGTATGTAAGCACCTAGGTAATAAATATATTGGATGATTTCAACTTTCATTCATCTCATCATTGATGCATTCGATGTTACTTAGGTTAGTAGGTAGGTACTAGGTACGCAACATTGAAGTACATGTGCGTGTATGTACTTACTACACATGTACGTAACCGAAGCTGCGGGGCTGTGATGACGGGACTGCGGGTTAGGTACGGTACCAACTAGGTAGGTAAACAGGTTACTAAGGTCGTTAAGCTCGCAAATTGAAACCGCTGACGTTTACGTATGCGTCGGGCGGAACAATAAGTTCAAGTTTTTGATATGCAGGGAAAAAGTAGGTATCACCTACATGGAGTATTGTACATACATATGTATGCCTACCTACCTAGTAGTAGGTTAGTACTACCTAGTAGGTAGTACATAGGTTAGTAGTAGTAGGTAAGGGACTGTATTGTACAATACAATACCTAGTACATTACCCTAGGTACATTACCTAGTGGGATTTCAGGGTCAAACTCTATATTCCGAGCCTACCGAGTCCCCAAGTTCCCAATTTTCAAGCATTTTCAATATTATTTAAACACCAAGCTATTTAAGCATTACCTGCATCTACTATCACACATATCTACCCAGGTACACAACTAATAATCAACAGGTAATCCTGAAGAAGGAGTCAGGAGTCTGTTCAAGTTATTATATGTTATATACATACATACCTACATATTGGCCAAGAGGAACTTATTCCCCATCCACACATCCCATCTATTGTTGGTCCATTCATAAATGCATTGTCATCTGTGAACCGCCAGATGCAGTTGAGCTGCCGTCGACGCTTTCTTGCAGATCTCTCCCCATGTGATGCATTCTGAGATACCGCAGCGTTACAAGGCCGACACCATACCATACCACCATACCACTTGATGATACTTGATACTACTCAAGCCCATCACTTTTTATATGAATTCGCTACCCTCCATCAACACCTCGTGCCACAAAGAAACTCCGCGCTCTCTCCTTCTCTCTATCTGTCGCACTTAACATCCCTTTATCTCGTCAAAAATTATCTTGTTACTACTGGATATCTCGTATATTTTATTGTATTTACTTCATTTCTAAATACATACTGTATAAAAGTTACATCTTCATCCATCCTTGAAAGCCAAAGGAACCTCTCCAGTTTGGAGTTTGCAGTTACGACTCATTTCAGTCTAGGCGCTCAAGATGGATCCAAACGCCGACCAGAGCGACTCTGGGAATATTTTTGCAAACTATCCTTTCTCGTGGATACTCGTTCCGCTCATCATATTCGTCGGCGTTGGCACACTGCTTCTATGCTACCGATACCGCCGACGACAGAAGCTACGCATGCAATATGGCACCAGCGCCTTGGAACGAGATATAGAAGCTATGGGGCGGCGGTCGAGATCGCGGGTGATGCACGATCGGCGGACACGAGAACGCGGGCTCGGTATCGGAGTTGGTAGCAGAGAGGAAGGCCTGAACGAGCTAGGCGAAGCACCACCAGCTTATACGGCACCGCAAAAACGGCCCGATAACGGCGAGGACGTGGAACTATCTCCAATACAGCCACTATCAGGCGTGGCGGTGATAGATGGCGCTGGTACTAGCAGTCCCCCGACATATGACGAGCTACGTCAACAGCCAGCCCATCCACCACAGTCTACCGTCCCTACTCCAACTTCGAATATGCCAGAACCACCCCCGAGAGCAGTATTAGGCTCGAACTGATATTTCAAGTATATATTGATACACAGATGTAGGATGAAATGAGAATACATATTTATGTGGGACCATGGAGTTTCGGGATAGCATAACGGACGGGGCGGTTACACTTGTCTTTAAAAGAGATACGATGGGCGATGGATTCCGCTAATGGTACGCCGGGCTACACGGGTTATTGGCCTGTCTAGGATATCAGTGTGATACAGGTATAAAGGGAAAGGGGTTAGAATCTGCACGGGAGTTTGCTGCAGATCACCAGCATCAGGCGTATCTAGAACCTCCTTACAGTTTTTCTCGCTAGATATTAATTACTAGGTATCTTCTTACTCGGCCAACCTACCGAGAACGAGTTACTCGAAACAACTATCGATATTCTAATCTGTCTGCGTCTATTTTTCTCCGTGAACTCTCTCTTAACCGTAGATATGTTTATACACACCTAGGCAGTAACCTTGGTCGAGTATAATCTGTAGGCACCTAGGTAATTTAGGCAGGCGTCCCATTCTAGAACCTCTCCACTATAGCCGGCGGCTTGTTCTCCAGTATCTCATCAATCTTCTCCAAGATCTCAGGCGTCAGCTTATCCACGACCTCCAACGCCCGCACATTCTCATACACCTGCTCGGGCCGGCTCGCGCCCGTGATCGCCGAGCTGACGTGCGGGTTCCGCAGCACCCACGCCAGCGCCAGCTGGCCCTGCGTCACCCCCAGCTGCTCCGCGATCGGCCTCAGTCTATTAACGCGCGCGATGTTGGCGTCCCACGCCTCCTTGCCCGTCCGCCGCCAGTACCCCGCGATGTACTCGACCCCCTCCTGCGCGAAGCGCGAGTCCGGCGGCACGCCGTCCGTGTATTTGCCGGTGAGCATCCCGGACTTCATGGGCGAGTACACGGTCAGCCCGAGCCCCGTCTCCCGGTACAGGTGCGCGTACTCGCGCTCGACGCGCTCGCGGTCGAGGAGGTTGTACAGCGGCTGTTCCATCAAAGGGCCGACTAGGCCGAGGCGGTCGGCGACGCGCCAGGCGGAGGCGATCTCGTCGGCGCTCCACTCGGATGTGCCCCAGTATAGGGCTTGGCCGCTGGAGATCAGGTGGTTGAAGGCGCGCACGGTCTCTTCCATGGGTGTGAGGCGGTCGGGCCGGTGCGCGTAGAGGAGGTCGACGTAGGTGAGGCCGAGGCGGGTGAGGCTGGCGGAGGTCCCCTCGAGGATGTGCTTGCGGCTGAGGCCGCGGTTGTTTACGGGGTTGGCGCTGAAGGCGGAGCCGTAGTAGACCTTGGGGGGGGGGTGGGGGTTAGTGGGTTGGAGGTGGGCAAGAGGGGGTGTTGTGCGTTGATAGGTTGGTGGGGGGATAGAGGTAGGGAGGTAGGGAGGTAAGGGGGTATGGGGGTTACCTTGGTTGAGATGACGAGATCATTGCGCTTCCAGCCGAATTTACGGATCGCTTCGCCCATCACTTCTTCTGACTTGCCATCTATATTTCCCCTACTGTTAGCCCTTCGGCTTTGATACATTATTCTTGGGGGCGGGTTGGTTCAAGCCTCTTTCTTACCTGCATAACCCTCGGCGCAGTCGAAGAAATTTACGCCACTGTCATAGGCGGCTTTCATGCATGCGAAGGTGTTTTCTAGGTATCGGCGTGTGTTAGCGAGTAAATATGTAAATACAGCAATCCGCAGTCTTTTGCGGTATGTAGGTGGATAAGTAGGTATTACTTACCGTCATCAACGTGGCCGCCGTAGGTGAGCCAGCCGCCTAGCGAGATGGCCGAAACATAGAGACCGGAGCGGCCTAGGAGGCGGTAGCTCATTTTCGGGAGGTTAGGCGGGGCCGACATGGTGAATGTGGGGAGGGGGGCGGTTGTCGGTGATGGAAAAGATGTGTGTAAGCAGGTACCCGGAGAAAAAGCGTATAGATTTGGTCTTGTGTGTCTATTAATTTCTATCAGTTTACATAAGTGACAGTCAGCGGAGGCCAGCCTTTTTTTATGTGTTTCTGACAGTTCATTTTCTTCTTTTTTTCTTGCTTGTAGTCACTCACCGAGTAAGAGGAGACCCGAGAGTCGATGCGCTGCGGCGGATATGCACGTCTCCGATTTCTAACCTAAACCTACTCGGGTTACACGAAGTTGGAATAAAGGTGTAACTTGAAACTACATACCCCTGGGCCCTGGCTACTGTTGGAGGTCCTTCGGTGACAGGTCACCCGAGTCTTTGTAAATCCTAGTACATGCCTACCTGTAGGTCGTGCTTACCTTGGATACTGCGAGGTATGTGGGTAGCTACCTAAACACGACTGCAATTTATCGAGAGTTTTGAGGTTTTAACCTACATATGTACTTACATAAGTTATGTCCTGAGTTCTTGTCTTGTCGAAGTAAACCCATGTTTGATGCATGATAACGATTTGAGGACCCGTCGACGAATATTAGAATCACTGTTTGCCTTTCCATATTTTTCAGTCTAATTATCATAGGCATACCTTGAAAATTGTGATTTAACTTAATATATAGTGGAATATGTTAACTTTCAGGTACAGCATGAATATATCCCACTTCTACACTCAATGATATATATGTAGGCACCTACCTAGGTAACATAAGTATAGACTACATATGTAGTTAGGTATGTATATAGTATTGCATACATCAGATGAATCATCCAATACCCTCGCTAGGCAGGTACCACCAGTATAAGGTCCACTGGTCCAGGCTATCCCCAACTCGGGGACCTTCAGCAAACACTTGACGTCTGAACAAACGCGCTTACTTGGTAGCACATAAGCGGGCTTCTATGCTCTTTCCCGTAGATCTGATGACAATATTATTGCTATATGGCTTGATATTGCTATCATTTCGACCAAGGTGAATGAGGCTGGAGTAAAATTTATGAGGAGAGCTCGAGCACATCTACTGAAGCCAACATCATGTAAAGGAAAGTTTTATATATCTATTTATCGTTTCATTGACAACACCTTTAACATGGTCATTTTATTCGACTGCCTACCTCCAGAGAGAAGAACTACTATTGAATTGAATTCTTTCCTTGCCAGGCATGACACCTGCCGGATAGATTGGTCCAGAACTTTCCAGATTAATATCAACCCAAATTGGCAGCAATCTAATAATGTAGGCATGCATGTTGGCAAGTTATGGTAGCCTTAAAAGGCCATAAGCTTGGGCTCACATTAGTGACCCTCTCTACATACATAAGAAGCTCTCTGAGGCTCAAGTTCAGGGTTGGCTAGGTACCTATGGGTGTGTCATGTAGGCACTTAAGTAAAAAATACCTAGGATTTTCGATCTTCTTTGCAAAAGTTTTCATGCCTGAGATGGGTATTATAGCATATAGTACTATCACATAACTCTAGGACAAGCCAAAATCTACCAGTACAGAAAAGTGGCAGGTTAATCACAATGATCTTTGTATTTCCCTTTTCGACTATGTCTGGCCTTGATAAAGGGACATGAATTAAAATCTCATGAATGTCTTGAATTGTCCAGATTAGGACTAACACAGTTTTTTTAACCAAGAATCAAAAGATGGTGCACAGGTACCTTGGGTAAGTACCTAATATGTCGAAATCTCTGATCTGCTTAGCCATCCACTCGCCAATGAACATATTGGAACAGAGCACCTAATATGGTATGGGGCTGCCTCACTGATCATTTTTAATTGATCTTGGAAAAAGATTTTAATTTTGGATGTGTCTTCTTTTGTGATTTTGTGTGTGCCATTTCGATGTTGGCATAACAGTGGCCGAAAAGGGGGTGAAAAGGGGCGAAAGGGGTAAAAGGGGTATATGAGTCCTTGATTACCAGCATATATGAACGTACTTGTCTATTCATTTCTAATGACAAGCACTACACCTTGATATCTAATATATTTAATACTGTTAGATACATACCGTTTAAATTGTGTAGGTTATTTATTGGGTCACTACGTTATAGGTACTTGCCTTTCGAGTTTTGGAATCTGAAGTATTACGGAAAGCACGATTCAGTGATAATCGATATTTGGTCGCCCCTACCTAATAATATAAGAAACGATATTCCTGCCTGAAATTAAACAAATAAGTAATTGCCTAGGATCGAAATCACAATCAGTAACCACTGGACAATAATATTTAAACTTGCTGCTCCATCTGCCTTTCTCTTCCTTCTTCCTTCTTCCACCTCTTCACCTCCCCCCCCATACGAACGAACCTTTCTGGGAGATCAAGTCAACATTGCACTTGCTCTGCCAGCCCTTCTTCATTCTCTTCTATCTTGCTAATTGACAAGATAAATACCTACTTCCTGTTAGGTAAACGGAGACCTAACACTGAATATTCACAACACCAGTGACACTTTCCATTAGTTGAACAGGCCCTCAACCTGTTCAATCCTATCCAGTTCCTTCAATTGATCAACTCAAGGTATGCCATGATAACTTTCTATTTATTAGTCATCTACATATCCCTTCCTTCCCAGGATTCATTACACAAAATTGTCTTTTCACGATTGCCTCTATCTTTCCCCCCTGCTATTACGCTTCGCGTTGGTAGAAAAGTATCTACACTTATCAACACATACGCTGAAGCCCCTCGAGAGACCGGTCAAGTTGAAGATACGCAATCTCTTCTTTGGCTTGGATACCTGACTTTGTTTATTCCTCATCCTCGCTGTCGGCTAAACCTTGGTGAGGTCGTGCCTACTGCTTGTTGATCCCCTAGACTTTCAGCGAGCCCAGACATTTGCCATTCATCAAACCAAAAATTACCTTCCAATACACTTCTTTACTTTCATATTTTCATCGTCGGTTCGTCGGTGATCCCTCATATTCTCTGATAATTTCATTCAAGTGTTCTCCACAGCAGAAACCTTGTTTCTGAATAGCACTCTATCCAACAATCCACCATACGTCCGGACCCCATTTCTACCAACATATGCAGAACAAAACTAACGAGAGACTTAAAAATATTTAGGGACTATACCCAAGTAACCAATATGGCTGAATGGGACGGAGCTGTCACCTCGTCTTGGGGTGGCGATGACCAGAAGGCCCATACTTGGAATGATGACAAGATTCAGTCTTGGGACGACGGTGGCAATGCCGGTGCCGCTTCCACCACCTGGGACGACACTCCTGGCGGCACTGGAGCCGGAGTTGCAACTGGAGCCGGAGATGGCCGTGGCTGCTTCAACTGTGGCCAAGATGGGTATGTTAAATCGTTGATTAAGGGCATCTGGGGTAATGTTTACTGACACGGTAATCAAGTCACAACAAGGCTGATTGCCCTAACCCTCGCGTCATGAAGTGCCGACACTGCAATGAAGAAGGTCACTTGATTCGTGATTGCCCTACTGCTCCTCCCCAGGAGTTCACTGGAGAATGCCACTTCTGCAATAAAGAGGGCCATCGAGCTAAGGATTGTCCCGACAAGCCACCCATGATCTGCAAAAATTGTCAGGAGGAAGGTAAGAAATAAAATCAATTCAACGTGACATGCCCTCACCAGGTAGATAACTAACCATATTTTCTTTTTTAGGCCACATGGCCTCTGAGTGCAGTAACGCTCGTAAGATTGACCGCTCGCATGTACAGCAGGTCACCGCCGAACTTGCCTGGGAAAAGATCAAGATGGGTACTGTAGAGAAAGACATGGATAAGGCCAAAGAAGGCATCCAGGAGTATCTCAAGCCTGAGCCGACAATTCAATACCCTCAACTTGAGACAGCGTTTCGCTCTCAGGGCATTGGTCTGTACTTGATCGCTGTCGAGAACCCTTCGATGTTCCCAACGCATACCCACATGGACCTCCAAGGCAATCTCGGCAAGAAGTATCGTGTTCTCTATCGCTTCAGTCCCACTCCCCATCGTCCCCGAGAGGCTGAGCATTGGCCTTCGTCGCCTGAGGAGAACTTGACACGCCTCCAGGATGCTGGTGATATGGTCGATCGCGGCTTGCCCTTGTGCTCAAACTGCAACGAGCTTGGCCACATTTCAAAGCGATGCCCCCAGGAGAAGTTTGAGATAGAGCGCGTGGTCATAAAATGTTATAACTGCGAACAGACTGGCCATCGCATCCGCGATTGTAAGTACGATGAAAATTATTCACATTTATAGCTCGCTAACCAAGATAAGGTCCGGAGCCGCGCAAGGACAAGTATGGCTGCCGAAACTGCGGGTATGTCTGCACCTACTATAAAATATCAATCGTCGATCGTTACTAACCATATACCCAAATTATAGTCAGAGTGGCCATATGGCGTCAGACTGTGAGTAACACCTATTACTCATACCAATTTCTCTATTAACAATAGCATAGGCCCCGAGCCCCGTCGCGCCGGTGATGACGTTGAGTGCCGCAAATGTAACGGCAGTGAGTTCTTATCCAAATATTCAACCTCCTTGAAGGATGTCACTGACTGAATTATTCTAGCTGGTCACTATGCCAAGGACTGTCCCCAGGGAGGAGATCGTAACCGCGCATGCTACAACTGTGGCGAGGAAGGCCACAACTCTCGAGACTGCCCCAACCCGAAGAAGATTCAATGCCGCAACTGCGACGAGTTCGGTCATGTCTCGAAAGAATGCCCCAAGCCTCGTGACTGTAAGTGCCTGCCATTACGATACACTTTATGATTTCACGGCTAACAAAGTTGATAAACAGACAGCCGTGTCAAGTGCTCTCGATGTGGAGAGATGGGCCACACTGTGGTTCGATGCAAGATGGAAGAAGCCCCGGTTGATACATTCGGCGCAGAGAACAAGAATACTCAATCTGGCAATGGCGAATCTGGCTTTGATACGGCCGGCGATGGTGAATGGGGCTCCTTCAAGCCCACCTCGGATGATGATTGGACCAAGAATATTCGTCAGGATGCTCAGCCTAGTGATGAGGGTTGGAAAATTCCTGCAGAAATTCTTACCAAGAATGTAGAATGGTAAACTCCCGACACGAGTATCTGGAAGCCGTGGGCTATGGCTATAATGATTATGGGGCCTTGGTTTCGTTTATATTCAGTCAGAGGGTTATCTGGTCTACAACAGATGCATGCATACATGCTTTTGAGACGTTTTGTTCTTCGATGCTAAGGAAATCATGCGCAGTTACTGGAAAGACAGGTAGCTACCTACACGATAACTACTAACTTAGGTTAGATAGATAGTTGCCTCAATACTAAAGCAGTTTTGCGCATACATTGGGTTTTGAAGTATTGGATGTTGGTGATATTGAAGCCCGACTACTAATAGGGTACTACCTAGGTTAGTATGTTTGACGCGTGCCAGTAGCGTTTCAGCCACACATATTTAGTAGGTACCCATAGACCTAAGGTTACTGTAGTAAAGTGCCCCCACAGAGAGGCACATGGGGATTGGCAGTAGGTGCCCCTCCATCCCCCCTCCATTCTCTCTACCTAACATTTGCGCGTTCACAAGCTTCATAAAGTAAACCTTCAAAGTTGGATTTGTTTATTTGTTCAGACTCTCAGTATACCCTTTACCCACTGTCTTTACAAGCTTGCTATTTATGAGAATAGTCAAGATATTTCATTACTATTACTAGGTACCGGAATGTCGATAACGATCGAGAAGATACTTGCTGCTTCTCCGGCAACAGCCAGAGGACAACCTACGCAGCTATCGACTGACGCTAAAGGGGAAAGAATTGCTTACGCTGTAGGTTGTTTATATTGTTTGATAGGCTTTTGTAGGGTGATGTAGCTGTTTGGTCTAACGATATGCATTGTTATTAGTCTGCGAAATCGATCTTCGTTCGGTCCATCGACGATCCCTCTAGCTGTAAAGAATATACCGGCCACACTACCCAAACGACCGTAGCTAAATTCTCTCCGAGCGGTTTCTACATTGCCAGTGGCGACATATCAGGATCGGTTCGTGTATGGGACTCGATAGAAGCTGTTAATACCAAAGGTACTGGCTGCTGGCCGGGGTTGTGTCGATAGTTCGAATATCAGACTAACCCGGCGCGCCATTCTAGGAGAATATCCCATCATCTCGGGCCGCATCAATGACATAGCATGGGATGGCGATTCGCAGCGTATAATTGCCGTAGGTGATGGGCGTGAGCGATTTGGACATTGCATCACTGCAGACAGCGGCAACAGCGTGGGTGAGGTATCAGGCCACTCCAAGGTCATCAATTCGGTTGCCATAAGGCAGATGAGGCCACTTCGAGCTGCAACGGTTAGCGATGATATGGAAATGTGCTTCTTACATGGTGCTCCATTCAAATTTAACTCGAAGTCTACCGGCCTTCATAAGGGATTTGTCCAAGGCACTGCCTTCTCGCCGGATGGCAATACCCTTGTTACCGTCGGCGCAGATAAACGAATTCAACTGTACGACGGGAAGACAGGAGAGCCAACCAAAGCCATCGGCGAGGGTGAGCATACCGGTAGTATCTTCGCTGTCAGCTGGGCGAAGGACTCGACTAAATTCGTCACGGCTAGTGCCGACCAAACCATAAAGGTATGGGATGTGGAGGCAGGAAAAGTTTTGCAAACATGGAGATTTGGAGGGGATGGTGGTGTTAGTGTTCCAGACCAACAGGTTGGTGTGGTATGGCCTCACGGTCGTAGCGATGGCCTAATCATCAGTCTTAGCCTGAGCGGAGACTTGAATTACCTGGTGGAAGGAAACCCGAAGCCTATCAAGGTCGTTCAGGGACACAACAAGAGCATAACAGCTCTTGGTGTGGGCTCGGATGGTAAAGGCCAAACCCTATGGACCGGTAGTTTCGACGGCCGGGTTTGCAGTTGGGACGTCGTATCTGGACTGGGCACCATTGTAGATGGGCAGAGCCACACCAACCAAGTAACGCACTTTGCATCTAGTACCGGAAGGGCATATAGTGTTGGGTGGGACGACACTCTACGCATAGTCGACGAGTCGGCCAATACGTTTGCCGGTGAATCTGTGAAGCTATCCACTCAACCCAAGGGCGTTGCCTCCGCAGACGAACGCGTGTATGTGGCCACAGCCACCGGCATTGAGACCTACGTCAAGGGCCAACTCGCAGGGACACTCGATATCGCCAACGCACAGCCTACAGCTATTGCGGCTCATGGGCCCCTAGTCGCAGTAGGGCTAAGCAACAACGCTGTGCGCTTATACAAGTCAGATGGCAACAAGTTGATGCAAACCCACGAAGCGAAGAACTCGCTGACCCCAATCTCGGCTCTGGCATTCTCACGCGATGGGGCGTTGTTGGCTGCTGGCAACACGGCAGGCAAGATTTACGCATATAAAACCGGGACACTCGAAATAGCGACGGATCGGTGGTCTGCTCACACAGGCCGTGTGACGAGCATCGCGTGGAACGAGGCGGGCACTCACGCGGTCAGCGGTGCGCTCGATACGAACGTTTACGTGTGGAGCTTGGCGAAGCCGGGGAGCAGGGTCAAGGCGCTGAATGCACACAAGGATGGGGTCTACGGTGTTGCGTGGGTGCAGGGTGGTGGCAGAGTCGCCAGTGCGGGTGGCGACGCGTCCGTCAAGATTTGGGGAGTTACTGGTTTGCAGTAAAGGATGATGATGATGATGAAAGAGTGAGAGAGAGCATGATTCATTACATGAAATGAAGCTAAGGCTACGCATGAGTATCAGGACATGTGCCGAATGATGAAGAAAAAAACAAATGAACATGGGAATTAGCAAGAGAGGAAAATATTATATTCTTTTTCTTCTTCTTCTCGTACCTAGCGGTCCCACATTGTCTTCGCAAGACATTCCTCCTTCGATGACTACATATGTAGACAAGGCACGTTTATACAACTCGAATTTCATATGACAAGTACCTACCTACTCGCTGATCTGATATACTATGAATTATTTTTGTGGTTACCTAGGTAAATACCTAAGTACATACCTAGTATGTACTTTGCTCACCATATATCCTTATGTCCTACCTTAGGTAGGTACTTCTCTATGCTTGGGAAATCATGCGCATATTCATCATCAGAGGATATGAGAACCTAGCTAGACAGGGAGGTAGATATTTGAGAGCTCAGTACCTAGCTCTGATGGCCATATCAAAGGAGGCTAAGGAGATGGTTATAAGTAGATCTTCAGATCATTCATTCATAATGCAAGCCAGCATATTGAAAAAAAAAAAGCAAGCATGATCTTGCTGTTTTTGAACTAACTGCTCATTGAGTTCATACGATAGGTACGATAGGCAGGACCTAAGTTAGGTGCATATCCCACGGGGGATGGTTTAGCAGGTAACTAATTGTTACTTATAGAAAATCAAATTGGTGAGGTAGGTAGGGTATCAATAAGAGCACAACCCCCGATCCATCCATCCATCAAACGCCGAGATGCATTCGTTTACGCGTTCATTCATTCATCATTTCATCGGTTAGCCCATCATTCCTCCACGCATCATCAAGCCTGGTTATCCACCGAGAAGGCATGGTGTTTGCCAGAGATGGGGAGAATACCTTACTTGGCGGTGCGATCGGATAGCTTGCGCTGGGGCATCAGGGAGTTGATGACTTCCCAGAGACCGCCTTGCCAGGCCGTGTCGGCGGTGGGCTCCGGGGGCCACAGGTTTGTGGGCTGGGTTAGAGTGTCGTCGTTGATGAGGGTTGCGAGGGAGCTGGAGGGGAGGGGAGGGGGGGTTAGTGTTGTGCTTGTGTGGGTAGGTATGTGATGAAAGTGAGATTTGGCGGGTGCGTGAGTAAAATGATGACTAGCTGAGCGAAGGAAAACATACCCTAGCTTGCCCTGGATGAGAAATCCCTCGTTCTCCATCTCGGTGGCAATCTCCGACTGGTGGTTGTCCATCAAAGACGGATTGGGCACCGCAATGACGGTAGTGTCGAAGTCGAGAGCATCGAGGATGCTGCCGGAGCCTGGCGTTGGCGAGAAAAGAAAGTATTAGCAGCGTGAACCGAGACTTGAGATGAACGTTGCTCTCTTTCTTCTAATCTTCCACTGCCTCATCCTCTCAAAATTGATTGGACGGAAATACACCCAGTGCTTCACTACGGAACAAACCTACCAGCATGCGTAACAATGAGTCCCTTCTCGCGAACGAAGACGCTAGTTTCCTTGGCGGTCGTGAGCTCCATCTCCTTGCGCAGGCTCTCCTTGTAAGCGAAGCCGGTGACGATGAGAGAGTTGTTGTCGTTGAGGCCCTCCGGGGCAGGCTTGGCGGCGTCGAAGCACCTGAGGTCAGGGCCGTACTGCACGATGAGGTGCGTGAAGCGCGCGGCCCTCAGCTTCGCGATGAAGTCGGGCGAGAGGACTTCGGCGATCAAAGGCTGGAAGCTGGCGCTTGCGCCGATGGTCACGAAGGCGATTCGTTCTTTGCGCCGGGGGGCGGACATGGTGGTGAGGTTTGGTGGGATGGATGGCTTGATACTATGTAGTTGAACATGTTGAACATTGATGGATGAGAATATATATGAGAATATGTACATATGTATATACACTGTATATGTATATACACTATACATGTATATACACTGTACACTTGCAGTACGTACCTGTGGCGTAGTGTCCCGAAGCAAGTACCTAGTATGGTGGGGTCGGTGATTGACCAATCACAAGCCCAATCTATAAAGGCCGAATTTTGAACTTTTTGAGCTTTTTGCTACGCAATTTATTGGTGTAATTTATACCATTTTACGATTTCGTATCAATTCAGCGAACTTGATCCGAACTATTAATCCCAAGTTGCATCTTGCCGAATTCCACATTCTTCGCAACTTGATCGGATGCTGATGACTAGCCGCTAATTCCCGCCATGGCTTCTGGAGTACAGTCGATGCGGATATGCCTGCGGGCTCTTCGACATACTCCAGCTCCCCGAAGAATTGGCGGTCCCATCTACGTCGCAAACCGCCCATTCTCTTCCACTCCGATACAATGGGGCCCCGGTCCAGGAAAGAATCAAAGCAGGGGGCGGGAAGAGAACGAGGACGATGAGGACGATGCGGAGATAGCCGAACTGGAACAGGAGCTGCACTACGAGCAGACGTGGAGTCCCGAATTAGAGGCAACGATGCGATTGCAGGAGCACACTGTGGGAAGAGCAAGCACCGTCTTGGTCAACGCCCAAAAAGTACCCAAGATTTTTCAGAACAGGACTTTCTGGCACGATGACGAGGAGGATACCGACTTACATACCGACGAGCGCAACGAAGACGAGTTCGACGAAGACGATATCATGAGCATGGCGCATGGCAAGTTGGAGGAGTTCCGTGAACACAGAGAATATGCTCGTATCGCTGCTTGGGAGATGCCCTTGCTATCTAGTGAGTAGCCTTGTGCTCTGCTACACCTTGCGCTCGCACAACTTCCAAGTCACCCATTTCGTTAACCACGACCCTTAGAACTCGCGAGGCCTTTCGAACCCCCTACCGCCCAAGAACCTTTACGGTTCCGATATACAACATACATGGGCGAGTTCCACCCGGCGGAGAAGAAAGTCGTGGTGGAGTTCTCGCCGAAGGATTTGCCCCTCACCGAAGCCCAACAGCTAAAGTTGAAGAAGTTGCTGGGCCCCCGCTTCAACCCGGAGACCGAAGTCGCGAAAATGAGCTGTGAGCAGTTCGAGCATCAGGCGCAAAACAAGCGATATCTAGGCGACTTGGTGGATAGTCTGATCAAAAATGCAAAGGTATATATTACGCCTCCCTATAACCTACTTACTTACTCTACTCCGACTAGCTAGTGTAAGACTGTTTGCTTACCATATACCCCAGGACCCAACCGACATGTTCGAGGACATCCCGCTAGACGTGCGCCACCACAAGTTCAAGGTCAAGCCCAAGTTCCCGCGAGAGTGGCGGATGACGGAGGAGCGGCGGAAGTTCCTCGAGGCCGAGCGGCAGAAGTCGCTGCTGCTCGACCAGTCCAAGGAGGAGGTCGGCGCCCTGATCAACGGCAAGGAGAGGATCGAGCAGTTCTTCAGCTCGCCCCGCGGCGAGCACGGCATGGCTGATCTCGTCATGGCGCGGTCGCTGGGATCGGCGCAGAGGGGCAGCCAGCAGGCTCCGTCTAGAAGGTTCTGATGAGGTGTATATTACTATAAGTAAAGAAAAGCTGAAGCCAAACTTCGGCCTTCGATGCGCAGCTGGTTGTATAAATGTAAAATACATGCAAAACATCAAAGTTAGCTCGGCCTGGAGAATGGTCTTGTGGCCACTGGGAACTGAGACGGAGAAGAAGCCTAATGCAATCCGGAAGGGTGACTTGCAGCTGTAGACGTGCCCCTTCAGGTACTCTCCAAGAGCAAACCTGGAACCCGGCAATCTGGTTCATGCCTACTAATATTCCAATCATCTCCCACACTTGGACATGCGGCCCAGCCTGCCCAATAGCCTACTATCCAGTAGCCTACATAAACCTTTTGGAACAAGCGTAGCTATGTATTGGTGTACCGATGATTTAAGTCAGGGGCAGGTACACATAGATGCATGAGAACTTGGAATTCTAGGGGTTCCTGAGGTGAGGTGCGTAGGATGGTGCAACCCCATGGGCTGGGTTTGTAGATAAGGATGCGAAGGGTAAGGGGACCGAGGTCCTAATGTCTATGTCTATACCTATGTTATACCTACCTACTTGATGGCATGCCCAGGAACCTTTGCTGCCTACCTACCTAGGTTAGCTATGTTCTGAGTTATCTCTCTCCACGAACTGAATTGGTATCATCACATTGCAAGCTAGGTCAGCCACAACTACCAGGATAGCATTTTATACTGTAACCACCTAGGTTAAGTAATCATCGATAAATCAGCGTTAGTGAAATGGCTATTCGGCTTCACTCTGCGGTCCTGAACGGCGGGGCTCCACATGGAATGCAAGTGACAATTGAGTTATTGCCAAGGCGGCATTCGGCATCGATGCATGTCTGATTATTCTGGAACCCCCGGATCCAGCGCGGAAGTTCGGCTACGGGATGCGCTTCTATCTGGCGGATATCTGCCCAGGTGGGTTTTAGAGAATCCCACCTACCTGGCTGCCTAGTAATAAGTGCATACACACTTATGTAGGTTAGAATGTAGGTTAGGTAGGTAGATATATGTATGTCTAACTCCACTTCAAAGCAGACAGATGTAGTATGTAGTATGTAGTACATGATCTAATTTGACTTGATTTCAGTAGTTTCGAACAAGGAACTCGAGGAGCATACAATTATTGAGAGAATAATACTACGTAGGGAGATACATATGAGAGGGTTGGGGCTTAGTAAGATTTGGTGCGTCTCGAAACGAAGGCGAGGGATGTGTACTGAATGATGACGGCTATGTATCAATGTTCGAAGCCACCCGACCACCTCCCGTTGTAAGCCGTCACCGAATTCATGTTTTTACCCTTCATTTTGCACATGTGTTTCTTGAGTATGTGCCACTTTGCCTGCCCTCCATCATGAGCCACACATTTTACGCAGGTCCAGCTCGTCAAGGTCTACACAGCTATAAATATACGTAGTACATGATCCGAATAAGAAAAAGAGAAGAAAACAAGGATCATACTAGATCAGGACCGCGCGTTCCAATAGAATATCAAGGTTGGCAAACGTTCCAGGCGAAGTACCAGACTGCTAAGTACTACATATGTAGGTAATACTAGGTACAAGTATTAATTAATTAGGTAGGGCCTAGCAGAGAGCTTAGCAGCGGCCTAGACCTCAGTGCTCAAAATCGAAGGCGTCAAGCCACGATCGTAGTGTGTGACTTGCCACACCACTGCCGAGCTGCGCCACATTATCTGACGTCATGTCATTCCAAACATTTTTTTAGACTCGTGACGGCGGGAAGATCACGAGAAGCTATGTTTTATGCAGGTACTAGAAGCTATTGGATTATCTCATAGGTGGGTGGTTTTCGTAAGATGATTGCATACATAGTACTTTTTTGAGTTGATCGCCAACTTTGAAGCAAAGGTAAAGAGAGATAACTATGACATATAGCAAAGAGGTGGGCAGGTTACGGGTTGTAACAGAAAGTCGTATCTTAAAGTTGGATTTATGTATGTATGGACAAGCAATTCTGGATATGGGCTCATTGGGCTGTAAATCATCAGGTAACATGAATCCATCAATATTAAAGCAAAAGAACCTGACTGAACCTTCCAATGAAAGCAGGAAAAAGAGTACATAGGCACAGGTAGCTTTACATAACCTTCATGACCCATTATTATTATATATTTATTATATATTGCAAGGATATGGATACATATGTATGTACGGTTATGAGCTAGCGCACGTTTGCCCGCAGTGTATGTAGAATGTATGACGCACTAATCCCAAGCGAATTGGGTCCTTGTTTCGTTGTAAATGCATCATAGTTCCAGGGCCCCCGCGACCAAAGAAATTTCAAGGAACGGCATCTACTTGCCGTGTAATGTACAACTAGTACTAACTACCTAGTATACATACACACAAAGAAAACAGCAGATGCATTGGACTAATTGGATGAGATTGATGGTACAGACAGTCTAGTACGTCTAGTACGTCTAGTACATGTACCAAGCCTACAAGGCTATGACAATAGGTAACCAACATAACTAACATAACTAACATTGACTTTGTGGGTATCACGTATTTAAGCTGTACTCCCCCTTCCCACCCCTCGTCGTCCTTACACATTGTTTTCTTCGTTCTACATAAACATTGAACATTATTACTCACCATCTTAACTCAAACAACTCTTTCCAAGTGTTGCGCTCAATATACATCGTTCGATACCCATTCTTGATTCAAATCGAAAACCCCAACTTAACTCACAATGCCTTTCACCGCAAGGTAAGCTCCAAAACCTGTCCTGTCCTATCCTATCCTATCCTATCCTGACTATTCCCCTCTATACTTCCGCTTGACATTTTGTCTCGGGGTCGGAGGATTGTCTTGACTCCGAGGATTGTAAAGCAAGACAATGTACTGACTTGGAAACCTGTAGTGATATTTGCAAGATCATTCTTGCCATCATCCTACCGCCTCTAGGCGTCTTCCTAGAGCGAGGATGCCACGCTGACCTATGCATCAACATTCTACTCACCCTTTTGGGTTACATCCCTGGAATCATCCACGCGCTGTACGTGTTCCCTCTAACTACCCAGCACTGCACAACACTTAATTGATGTTGCGCGCTCTCTCCACGTCCTTCCGTCAAGTTCCTCTTTTCTCGTTATTCTTCTTAGCGCATTGGCTATCATGCATAAGCTAACCACCATCATCCCTGTAGATACATCATTCTGAAATATTAGCACGATGGAGCTTTCTCTCCAGTCTTGAGACCCACCGCGACGTTTCCCTCTTCTTTTGTCGTGCAAGCAGGACAGCATAGCCGGGATTTCAAGCATGAGACGGCATGGACGGAAAAAACAAAACAAAGAAAAACAAAAAGGTTGGACCAATGATGTGACAGCATAATGGTTCCTGGTTCTTTTCTTCTTCGAGACGTCTTGCGTGGATCCAGCCATGGTACGACGCTACTTGACTCGACTCGCCTCGACTCGACTATTTTACCATTCTTCGACGTTGCGCTAGACTGAAGTGGGGTGTTGATCATTGGTATGGTTTATTTTTGGGGTTCTGGAATCGACGTCACCCGACTTTTTCGTTCCCAGCCATCCGAACAAGAAAAAACCTTGCCCATGTCTAGTCCACCCGCTTTTCGCCAATTCTTTCCCGACAATCATCTACGCCAATGTCTTCGTTTTTCCTCGACCGGTTTTTTTATTCTCTCTTTTCATTCTCTTCGATATTTCCTATCATGGGAAATCTCACCTAATAATGAATAACCGTAACGGACGGGCGGATGAGTCGGACGGTCTTTGGCGGTGGCATGGGGAATGAATCTGGGGGTCAGCTGAGCAGTCCAATTGGCTGCTGCTATGTGTCTGAATGACGGTTCTAGATTTGCTACTTGCAATTAATGATTATGAATTTCGATACCCCCTTTAAAAATCATTATTCCTCTACAATTTGTCTCATCAATATGGCCGTGAAAGTGACCGTAATTCGTGATGGACATTAATGACATTTTAAAATGCGTAGATACCCAAGTTATGTGTTGTAAGTAAGCTTGCGTCGAGTCGAGTTGAGGCAAGTGAGGCAAGTGAGTGACACAACGCAGTGCTTAGGTTGTATTTCTATGTAAGAATGCAGTTGATGTAGTCATCATACATATGTCGATTATATGCGCTTCTACAACATACATAACACTAACGTGTGCTGATCGTTACCTACATATCTATATATTGGGTATGTGATAAGCAGCAATCATGCGAGGTACAAATAACCAAGTCAGACCACTTGCCGAGTGTGAGCCGAGATGTTTAACCTACATAATTACTACTTAGGGTAGGGTATGTAGGTAGGTGTGCAAGGGCTAGTTTTGAGGTTGCTAGAAAGTGAGTGGGTGTGTCTACCGTGCTGTAGGTATAATTATACCGAATGTACATTGTGGTGAAGGGTAGGTAGGTAGGTAGGTAGGTAGGTAGGTAGGTAGGTAGGTATAAGCCAAGTGTGTGTCTAAGTACATAATAGCAGGCACGTAGGTACTAGGTAGATGGGAAGTAGGTATCTATCTATCTATATTGCGACGTGAGATGGTTTCTTTTGAATAAATGCCTAACCTAGGGAGGGAGGTATATGTTTATATATAAGATTAACTATACTCGCCCTATTTTGAATGATAGCACCTACGATGATGTTATAAGTATGGTACTTACTTACTACAAAACAAACAGAAAATAGGGGGGAGAGAATGGGGAGAGGAGAGAAGAGAAGAGGGATCGCAACTTACATCGTTCTTTCCCACCCCAACCAACGCGTCTTCAGAAACCCGCACGTTCCCGACGCCCTCGATGTAGGCGACAGGCGCATCGCCCATGACCTTGCGCGCGACATCGCCGACGGTGGAGTTCTTCTTGACGAGGACGCAGTCGCGGAAGGCGTGTTTTGTGTCGGAGCCCGAGCTGAAGGTGGATATGTTGCGCACGGGGAAGACGGGCACGAGGCCGAGGATCTCGGCGGCCTTGGAGAGCACCTGCACGACGCCCGTGGACCCGTACCGGAACAGGATCATGTCTCTGTACTCCTCGATCAGCGCCTTGTTCTTCTCGTCGAGCTCCTTTAACCCGCCGCCGTCGGGGTCGCCGTCCGCGATTAGGTCCTCGCGCGTGTCGACGAACTCGGTCCCCTCCGTGTACCGTATGTAGCCCTGCTTGGCCATCTTGCGCAGGAACAGCTCGGCCTTGGCGGAGCAGGCGACCACCATGTTGGGGTCTTGCATCTTGGTGATCTTCATGAGGTTCGTGTAGGCGTCGGCGTCGTCGATCTTGTTCAGCGCGATCACCGTGGGGAACTTCTCGTCCGTGAACGCGCCGACGACGCGGTCCACCGTCTCCTCGCTCCAGTGCTCCAGCGGCTCCTTCAGGGCCAGGCGGTCCAGCGTCCGCGCTACCACCGACGCCGTGCTCCCGTACCCCGAGAACTGCCCCTGCAGGGTCTCGACGGCGGTGGCCTTGACGGCGACGTGCCGCCGCTTTATGGAGCCCCACTTCTCCCATAGGTTCCCCTTGATCCACGCCACGATCTCGCCGCGCAGCCAGGCTATGTCCTGGGACGGGTCGTAGCCCCGCGTGTTCTCGCCCTCGGCATTTGTCCGCCCGCTGGCGTCCACGACGTGGATCAGGGCGTCTGCGTGCCGGAGGTCGTCGAGGAACTTGTTACCCAGGCCCCGGCCTTGATGTGCTCCGGGGACGAGCCCGGCTACGTCGAGAAGCTCGATGGGTACGGAGCGGTGGCCGTCGACGCAGGCTCCGTAGTTGGGCTTGCATTTCTCCTTCACGTTGAAGCGTTCGCAGGCGCATGTTATTTGGAGGTAGCCGATGGCTCGCTGGGGGTCGATGGTGGTGAATCTGAGATGGTCAATCGAAGTTAGCCCTGTGAGGTATCTCTCTCGATGCTGAGCTGCTTGTTGAATGAAGACAAAAAGGTGTAAGGGGTAGGTAGGTAGGCGTACGGAAAGTTTCCTATGTCGCATTATATGTATCAGCGCCGCAAGTTCGGGTCGGACCATGCAAAATCAGGTTGGGCGAGATTTCGACCCACCAACTTTGGACGTCGCATCGGTTAAGCTGTTCAAGGTCGTGCTCTTCCCAGCGGAGGGTTTGCCGACGAGGCCGATCAAGGGATCTCGAGGCATTTTTGGTGGTTTGACTTATGTAACTTTGACTTAAGTGTGTTTTATGTTGTGTAATATTATTCAATGTTGGCTGACAGCAATCTTGAAGATAAAGTCAAAGTTCAAAAGTTCATGATAAAGGAGTCGAGGGGTTGAGAGTCAAGGTGGGGTGAAATTGGTACGGCATAGTACGATCTCTTGTCAAAAAGGAAAATTCAGACAAGGTTTCGGAGGCTGAAGGATCCACTGCGCCGGTACCCGTGGCTTAGGTACTAGCTAGCCCTGCTGTTACAGCCTAACTTACAGGGGATTTCTAGGCGAGTTTCTAGTGTATGTATTGTATTGTACCTCTCTCTCACGGGACTCACACCCCACTGCAATATAACTATTGCATCATCAACATCTTTAATGTTCATCATCGTCACCATCATCTATGTCTGTGCCTGTGTCTGTGCTGGTGTAGATCTCATTTAGAAGTGCCAAGCTTCATTATACCATATACATCTTGGATGCAAATAGTTACAATGCGGCGGGGCCATTTCTCCTTAAAAGATTTGCCAGCATGGTGTATTCTCAACAACGTTGCTTTTATCGACGTCAAGGTAGCCGATATTAGTGGTCGAGGATATGGCTTCATAGCAGAGAAGAACCTGGTAGATAAAGAGAAAGACCAGAATGACGATGATGTCGATTTCACCACCCTCTTAACAGTCCCGAGAGATTTGGTCCTATCCGCTGAAGGTGTAGAAGAGTACGCCAAGGAAAGCAAGGCCTTTCGAGAACTTCTAAATGCAGCAGGGCACCAAGTTAGTATATGGTTCATGTATAGACAGTATACCTTACACTAAGCATAGTAAATATAGTCAACCAGAGGCGATATATTGCTATTCTTATTATTCCAACTCGTATTGTCTTCTCCCGACTACAATGGTGGGCTGGGGTCATCAACGCCGTGGACCCAGTACTTCAGTCTCTTGCCGGCAGAGGTGCCGATCCCTACAATGTGGCATGAACCGGAACTTTCTTACCTAGAGGGTACTTCACTAGAGGTGAGCGGCTGTGGAGAATCTCTGAGATCTAGTTAAGCATTTCATAAATCACGAGTTGACGTATTTATATAGCCAGCTGTGTCTGCTAAACTAGGCACATTGACGAAGGAGTTTGACCATCTCCGCGATAAACTGGCTGGCTTGTCGTACTGGAACGAGCTTATCTCAATTGACGAAACTATCACTGTTCGTGACTGGATTCTTCTTGACGCCTTATACAGGTCCCGTTCACTGGATCTGCCCGGACTAGGCGAGTCAATGGTTCCGTGTCTTGACTTAGTCAACCATTCTAGCCAAGCTACTGCTCATTTCCAGATAAATAGTAAGGGCGAGGTAGACCTTCGCCTACATAAGGGATGTTTGGTAGCAACCGGCGAAGAAATCACGATCAACTATGGACAAGACAAGCCCCCGGCGGAAATGCTGTTTAGCTACGGCTTCATTGACACAGCCTCGACTACTAATAGCCTGGTCCTTCCCTTAGAGCCGCTAGACGATGACCCGCTTTCAGCAGCAAAGCTTCATGCCTTTGGTAAGGTGCCGAAGCTTCGAATAAAAGAAGACGGGAATGGCATGCCACAAGTTTCTGCACCTTTCGTCTATCTCATGTGTCTCAATGAAGAAGGTGAGGAATTTTTTCAGTGTCCACCTACGGCGTCACTGAATAGGAGAACCCCTATCTCAAAAGACTAATCTGTAACCCCTTTTTGATGTCATGGCGGTTGAAACTGACCACCGTTTATAGATGGTCTGGCATTCAGAGTCCTACAAGAAGTAGATGGATCTCGCCATTTGAAGATGTTCTGGCAAGATGACGACATTACAGACTCACCAGATACGATCCATACTCGCCTCCAACACCACGAGCTGAATAAAATATTTGAATTGCGGTTTATAACGATTATCTTTGATATCATCCAAGGACAACTTGAAAAACTTTCCAGCAGCTTAGCTAAACCGGAGTCGGCGAGGGATAGAATCTGGCAGGCTGCCTCCCATCTGAGATCACTTGAATCAACCCTATTTGAGAAAACCCTCCAAGTTCTTGATGAAAATGTAAGATCGATGTCAACAACCTTCCAAGCACTCAAGAAAAACCCCCGAATCAACACCAACCATTATGTATCTTCCTTGCTCAATATGCCGCTGTCTGCCTGTTCTACCTCGGCTATGATAATTTGCTAACACTCGGCTTTCGTTCCCAGCGGACCCAACTCCTTCAAGAAGATACAGTAATCGAATATTTGAGATCAATGGAGGCTGATCAAACCGATATTATTAGCGCCGAAGCCGCCGAGAACGAGGAGGACTTTAGCTAGTAAAAAGATTCAGGTCTTCGAGAACGCTGTCTGTCCTCAACTATATCAGTCACCCCCTAGAGGAGTAAAATCAATCTTGAATTTTGGGTTGCAATCCACGTTTTCCCCGTGAAGCATAATGGATATTACAGTACCACTGTATCCCTTAAATTGGGATACAGCTTGCTTGCGTGCTGCAGCCATTAGGCGTCTCGTTCAATGATATATATATGTGCTGTGACATCATCAGATTAGCATTTCTTGACTAGCCCAGTCACTTTTTGCAAATGCGTTTAATTGTTCGGTTGGTTTACTCAGTGCCATATAGACAGATATGGCTGATCCCATACGGGAAACTTCACATGTGGACTTTACTTTGATACCGTTGCTCCTCTTGCAAAAAAAGGATAGCGCAAGGCAATCTATAAGGATACGACTGACTGCCCTTTGGGCTTCATAAATTCGGACCGAGAATCCTGAGCCAATCCTATGTCGTGTCCTACGCATTCGGCATTGCTTCATATAATGTTGATTCGATTCATAAACATGGGGCTTTGTTCCTGACATGACCTGGTCCACCAACGTTCTATATACATACCATGACCTACCTCTCCCTTCGCCGATTTATCCACGACGTGGGCGCTTTTAACCGGCAGTGACTCCTTCCCACCCCAAAGCCGCATAAAACAGAAACAGATGCCTCATATGGCAGTCAGACATGCGATAGAATTAGGCGCTTCAAAGGTGAACCCTCGAAAACGGGCCGTATATTCTGATAATTGCTCTGGACGAGAATTTTCCGCTTGATTCCATTCCATGTTTATTGTCCCACTAGGAATCGACATGGGCAATGGCAGTGGGCTAGCTTGGTTGGTGATCCTACGCGTGGCAGGGCTCAAGATCGACCTATCCCCCCTCTCCTCCTAACCTAAGTAGGCGCCTTTAGATCTACAATGCATAAGTATCTATTCAAAGACTTTTGGTTATATTCGCCTACCAGATAAATGAGCCTTTGTGCACAAAAAACAAGCTTGAAAGGTCCGGTACCTGGGCAGACACCTATGGCTGATCTGCTGGCTTCTTCCAGAAACTAGGCTATAGGTAGACGAGCTGAAGAGTATATAATCAAGTAGGGTAAGGTTAATATAGTAGCTGATACCTACTGGACTTAGATATTTGCCAAGAGACCAAAGCTAGCGAGCGGCAATACGAATCCTCGTAAGTAGGTACCTAAGCTTCTAACCTGGTTCATTACCTACCACACACGCACGTACTTTCACGTGATGGATAGAGTCCGGTATCGAATTGATAAGTCATCTGACACATGGTATATGCTAACCCCGCGGATTGCCTTCTTTCTGCATTATTATCCTGCGAAAGCAAAGTCAGCGGACATACCTAGGCCGTTATCCTCCGATTGACTGAGGTTGTGCCTCGGTTCTCCTAGGCAAGTAAACGAAACCTTCTGCTCAGCTTCAATACTACATAGGAGACAGCCGACAGATGTCGCTCGGCGGCGGCCATGAGTAATCCGAATGCTCAGGGAATCGAGTATTTATCTAGGTGGTATGTAGGGCAGACAAGTAGGTAAGAACCTGATAGAGCGATCGAAATGGCGTGGTAGGGGCGCAGCGCTACATACGCCGATGGCAACCTATGCCCGACTTGCGGGAGATATACCGGGGGACTTGAAGACGTACTTCCGCGCTTTGCTCGGACAGAAGCCCACGCTCAGTCTTTGTAACCTACCTACAGGGGTATCAAAGCCCTTTTGCATGTTCTGGTTCCCAATCCTCAAATACAGTAACATGTTGGCAAACGCAACATCGGAACTTGCCTAGCACTACCAGACCAAACGGTGGGTCCATGAGTGAACACCAAGGATGGAATAGTTCTCGCGTATCTTAAGGAAACCTGGGGTAATCCCTTCCCCGCCGAAAAGGATTCGGGGACCTTTAAGCTGTAGGGTCTAGAATAAGAATGGGGAGGACGTTGGAGCCGAATGTTGTTCGATGAAGTTTTGGGGGGATACTAACTAGAATAGTCGTGGAGGTGGTGTCATTCCTTCAGAGTCAGTGATGATATGCCAAGTCAGACTGGTGGTAGACTGGTAGATCCAAAGTTGGTGAGCCCTTTAGTGTCCAACAAAAATGGCGATACCCACCCCAATATTCGATGGGCCTCGAGCCAACCACGGGTGCCTTATTGATCCTTTCGCAAACTTATGTGCGTGATGGCCCTATCATGCATGATTAGTGTACCAAGCTTGAACCGGCAAGGTGTGTGGAGTATAAGCTGGATGATGCAGGTTTATGAATACTCTAGGCCATGAATGTTGGGCTAAGCAGGGCTATTAGGTGAGGATGTAGTGACGGTAGTGACGGTAGTGTACTAAGGTTAAGTAGGTATATGCCGTATATGCCTCCATACATACATGTACTTACAGGTAGGGTATATGCCATACCCTAGGTAGTAGTATGCATATATGTAGGTTGGTTTGGTACTAACCTAGAGCAAGTGGGTGAAATACGGGGAGGAGGAGAGAATTCTACCTATCAGATCTTGATCAACCACATGCTCTAGTACCTCTCTCGCTCACGTGTCGATGTACCGTCAGTTCTGTCACTTCTGCGATCCGGTGTTACAGAAATGGAGCATACAATTACCGAAGATTTTTATAGGAAAAACCATCTGGAACCCCCTTGAACCTTCAGTCCTGAACCTAGCGTGCCAAGTATGCGGTATTGAACTCTAGTATATATGTACATGGATATATACTATTATGTAGTAACACTTCGAGGTTCAAATGTTCATTCTAATTATGTTAGTACTCCTGGGCATATGTACCTACCTAGGGTACATAGTAGTTAATGTAGTATATATACCTGGCTAGGTTAGTAAGCTTCCAAGGTTGTGAGCATTTGAAGCATGTATGTACTATGTAGGTAGGTACATACATCAATGATACATGTACTAGGTATGTAGCTAACCTTAGTTGTGTATTATACAGACTGGAGTGCAGAAGTCACGCCCGTATTATCGGATGGCACTGGGGTTGGCACTGGGGTTATATGGGCTATGGGTTATACTTGTTCCAACTCGTACTGGCTCCTACCCTAAAGGTGATCCCCCCCTTGCCCACCCCGGATTCATTAGCGCACCCCATTAGTATAATACCCCGCTGATCTTAAGAAATCCATCTGGAGTAGCGGGCATTGGTGCTTCCGTTTCTCGCCATTCCCTCCACTAAATCTCCTGTCTCCACGCATCCGCAATTTCTTGTCTTCTGCCTACTTTTCCTTCCTTTCATCTTTCTCAGCCTCTATCCTTCTCTTCCCCAACCCACAACCCACAACCCTTCACCTAAACTAGCCCTCCCAACCGACGACTTCCTTTCTAAACCTAGTAACCTTACGATCGACCGAGTTTTTTGCGATACGTTCATTTTTTCCACCGCGCGCGACTTTGTGTCGAGATATAAACAAATTTCCGTAGTTGCTTAGTAAATTCCGTGCTTACTCGCGAACGATCGCCGCCTAAGGATTATAACCATTTAAACGTTTTTTGGGAATGGGGGGATCTATACTGGGTTGAAACACGAATATAACTGGTAAAAAGGAACCGTTTGGGTTGGATACAATACCGCCAATATGCCTGGAATATTACCTATGAAAGTAATCAAGGTGGGCACTAGCTCACAGAGCCGCATAGCCCAAGCCTGTGACAGGTAACGTTCCCCGGGAACTAAGGGAAGCCCTGTGGCACTTCATACTGAGACAATTCGTGGTAGGTGTCGAAGCAAGAAGATTCGCTGCGATGGTATTCGTCCGTGCTGCTCGCAGTGCGCCAACGTCGGATTCGAATGTCGTACTAGCGACAAACTTAGCCGACGTGCATTTCCTCGAGGATATACCGAATCCCTCGAAGAGAGAGTAAGGCAATTAGAACTCGAAGTAAGGGAGTTGAAGGACCTATTGGACGAGAAAGACGAGAAGATCGACATGCTATCGAGAATGCATGACCACCGCCAACCATCCGTCGGATCCGTAGGAAGTCCGAGAACGGCAGAACCACGAAGAGATACCAGCTCACCAGCGAAGGAGGATACATTTCGCGTTCAGGCTTCGCCGTTACTACTTGGTGTCGAGAATTCAGACTCCTATTTCATGGGGCCTTCAAGTGGACGTTCATTCATTGGTGAGCCTATCACAAATCGACGTTGCTGTCCAACGTGTTCCTAACCGAGGTTCTAGAATCTTTCAAACGCAGACTTCAAGAAAACGGTAAACCGTGTTCCGACTTCAACCCGGAGGCCTTCCTTCACATCCAAGGATGCTACCCGCTCGTCACCAACTCCCCCCCTCCGTCGATGAGAATACCGCCCCGCCTATTTTCGGACAGATGCGTAAATGTTTATTTCCAGGAATGGGCGCCCCTATTCCCCGTCCTCCACAAGCCGACTTTTCTCCGCCTGTATGAAGAATTTGTCGCCGATTCGGAGAAGGTGAAAAACAATCATAAGCTCGCACAGCTTTATCTCGTCTTTAGTATTGCCTCCCTCTCCAGCGAATTACCCGATACGGAGCAGATTGCTGCATGTGAAGCTCAGTGGCAGAAAGCCCTCGATGCAGTCATTATGGATAACACAATGAACACACTCCAGTGTCTAGTTTTGGCCTTAATGTACTGTACTATCAGGGCCGATTACAAGCGATTACAGCACTACAAGGGCATTGCGGTTGGATTGTCTCATAGACTAGGGTTGCATCAAAGTCAGAAGCGATTTTCGTTCGGTGCTCTTACCATTGAGACACGAAAGAAGGTCTTCTGGACGCTGTATACCCTTGATTGGTGAGCCACTTTCTTCATTTTTATGTTTCGCGAAGACTAATGGACCCAGTTTTTCTGCTGCCATGCTTGGCCTGCCAAAGCTGGTGAAGGAGGAAGATGTTCACGCTGAATATCCATCCGACACGGATGATGAATACGTTACGGAGAAGGGATTCCAACCTACTTTACCAGGAGAGTATACTAGGCTCTCGAGTGCACTCGCATTATTCCGAGTTTCTCGTATCTTAGCTAGCATTCTCGAGAAGATTTATCCGGCCGCCACATCGTATGAATTATCACTGCAGCAAATTGCGACGCTCGATGCGGATCTTTCGGACTGGTACGACAACTTGCCCACTCACCTGAGGCTGAATTTTGTGCAAGATAAGCCATCAACGGATATCACTGGGAGCAGATCCCCTATCTTGGTATGTTTTGGAGGCGATTCTCAGTTTGACTGAATCAATGCTAACATTGATAGGCACTTGCATTCTATTACATTAAGGGACTTATTCACCGCCCTGCCGTAGGCTCGAATTTGGGAGGAAAGGCTGCTCCGGCCCTTTTCGCGGTTGGAGAGTCCAGCAAGCACATTGTCCAGATCATCCAGCTATTGGAAGAGAGGAGCATGTCTTTCTCTTTCTGTCTCAATAAGACTGATGTTCTCGTGCTATGTGGGACAAGTTTGCTCTACCAGAGTCTAGAGCTAAAACATGAAAGCAAACTGATGAAGGATGCAGAACGGCTTATAAATGCCGTCCTCAAAATTCTACTAAGGACAAAAGCGCCAGGGGCGTACGATTTAAAGCGAGTTGCATCCATGCTTGTCACCATCGACGTGCCTTCTCAGGCCGCTTCTCTGCGAACTAGCCCAGATACAACTATGGCTGCTCCATCGAAGACATCACCTTTATTGAACGTCACGAGGAAGAAATCGCCCTATAATTTGGGCCGGCCTGCCGGTACGACCATGAGTGAGACAGACCTCCTCTCCCAACAAGAGAAGCTACGCCGTATGACTTTACCGAACAGCCAGTCTGTTCGGCCAGAAATCCATCGCGCACAGTCACGTGCGTCACTTGATATGAGTGCAGAGCAAGCAATGCCTCGGCGTGACCATCGGTTCTCAATATCCCAAATTCAGCAAACAATGATGCGCATGTCACCCTCACACAAGTCTAAACAACGAAACCTCGATTACCTCTCACTCAACGATGCATCGAATGAACCCCAAACTTCGCCAACGACGCCGAGTCGGCATCTTTCGTCACAGTCCATGTCCCACGGCCAGCATCATCAACAACCACAACAACTCTACGCCCCAAATCAGGCAGTAAATAAGGGAGGCTCAAGTGGTGGTGTTTCGATATCAGAATGGGAGGCACTTCTTGGCGCAATGGACGGCGGGCAGATCAATGTGTACGACGCGATATATGGTGGGCCAGGCTTGTCGATGACAGAAACTCCCACCAGTACGACGACGGCTCTTGGCGAATGGTCACCGGATTCGTGGGATCTTTCTAGTATCAACATTGGTGATCTGACGAGCCATCCCGGGGCGCCGCAGAGTGTGCTGAGCATGAGCGACGAAAGCCTCAGTTCGGGGGACGATCTTACCTCCAGCGACGTGTATCTCAGGATGGGAAGTGAGGATTACCAAAACGGATTAATGCCACCACCCCGGACGAGCCGTGACGGGCACCTGATGCTGGATGGTCTCGAAATGAACTTGGGGATATAACCGTATTATTTGGAAAGCGAATGCGGCGGCCATATCACGAACGGCTGAATACGATTTAGCGACGAACGTTTTGTTATATACAATCAATATATGGGGACCGATTTCTTGGTATTACGGCGTCGATATAAAGACGGGTTGTATTTATGACAGGATTGGATTCCAATTACTTAGTGGGTGGTGAGAACTGTATTACCGGCAGGACATTGGGTTCCAGGTGTTGGAGTGATGACGGCACCCACAGCGTTGGTTTTCTTGACATATTTGGGCGTAGTTTACGCACAGCAAAGCTACCTGTGTTCGACGAGCACTTCATTCCCTCGCTCGACATGACTAAGCTATCTATCTAGCTGTTTATATGCATTTGTTAATTCCTCTTTCTTCTTCTTTTCGTTATGTATCTATCTTCCTAGCTAACTACCTACTTTACGCTTTTTGTACATGTTACATACCTGATAGGTAGTTAGTTAGCTAGTGATTTTAGAGGTACGATGGACTGGATATTCCTACGGACGCGAATTTACTAACTAGTAGGAAGACGAGAATATTGAAAAAAATACCTATTTATACTATGAACCTTTAAATACCGTTTTGTAATCACATGTTCCTTGGCCTTTGCGAAGCGATGTGGCATCGTTTTCCAAGGTGTCGAGGAGCTGAATTTAGGCTTATGGGCTGTTTTACGAATACGCCAGTGTGGTGGTAGTTATGGGGGGGTGTATAATTTAGCTCGGTATGTGCATGCTAGGTGCGTACCAATTAACTAGTTATGTAAGTACTACTAGTACCTAGTTAGTTAGTAGTGAGGTCATAAATTATCTGACTAGTAGGCACTATGCAATCTAATCGCCGGTTAACTCCAGATATCCGTGTTTTTTAAAACATTCAATGTTCAATGTTGATATACATACATGTATCGATGTATTGTATAAATTGTATATACATGCAGCAATTAATAAATATGTTACATTCATGTGTGTGTGGCTTGCATCGTTGCCTACCTTGCGTGCTTAGTCCTATCCTAGGTAGGGTAGGTATCCTATCCGACCTCCGGGCTCGTTTTTCTCTGTCGGAGCCGGGGTTTTTTATGGTGTACTTTAACTCTCTGCCCTTTCTTTCTTTCTCCCCCTTTCCTTCATTCCTTCTCGTCTCAACCTTCTCTGTGCGCCTTGGTTCGTTCGTTTAGGTAACCCTACCTACGTAAACTGGTTAAAGTTTCCCATTGCTCGGCTCCGGGTTGAAGTAAAAGATACGATTAAATACCTACCTACCTACCTGGCAAGCCACTTGATTTCCGTGGTTCGGATAAGTAAAAAAAAGTAAAAAAAGTAAAAGAACAAACAAACAAACAAACAAACAAACAAGCAATGGCCTCGGACTCGGAAAGCTCGGCCCCGCCGATCGACGATGTACCCGTAGCCGGCGAGCAGACGGCGCTGTTGTCAGCGACGAAGCCCGGCGATGCGCATACGCCTCATAGGAGCGCGGCGCCGCGGGAGACGGGTGGGAGGTGGGCTGTCGGTGAGTTTGTTCATTCGTTTGCTTGTTCGTTCGGCTCTACCTATTCCCAGCTCGAGTCGCGGGACCCTCCTCCGTTTAGCACACTCACAAGCGCACTTATACACATCCATTGATAACCCCCCCCCCCCCCCCCCCCCCCCCCCCAAATCCTAACAAAATCTCCCAGGCATCCCCCGCTCCCCCCCACCCCACAACCAGCACCTCCTCCCCCAAGCCATCGCGCACCGTGGCTACAAAGTCGCCGCCCCCGAGAACTCCCTGCTCGCCTTCTCCCTCGCCGTCGACGACGCGCGCGCCCACGCGGTAGAGACGGACCTGCACCTCTCGCGCGATGGCGTCGTGGTACTGTCGCACGACGCGACGCTCAAGCGGTGTTATGGGCGCGATGAGAAGGTGTGTGATCTAGACTGGGAGGGGGGCTTGAGCGAGTTGAGGACGACGAGGAAAGTGGAAGGGAAGGGGGAAGGGGAGCCGATGGCGAGGTTGGTGGATTTATTGGTGCTGCTGAATGAGGGGGGCAGGGAGGGTGTGTGGGTTATGCTTGATGTTAAGGTGAGGTTTGATCTTTTTTTTACTCTCTATTGGCAAAGGGGGGAGAGGGGAAAAGAGGGAAAAGAAGGGAAAGGAAAAGAAAAGAAAGACTGTGCGAGAGAGAGTGGTTCGGCTGATTTGGCGTTAGAGAAACGTCAAGTCAGTCGGTATTGGGAGAAGAGAGAGCGTGTAACGTACCTAGGAACGAACCTTTTTTGCTGACTGGCTAATATAGAGAGACAACGATCCGACCGAGATCATGCGCAGGACAGCAGAGACGATTGCTTCAGTCCCCGGGGTCCGGCCGTGGAACGAGAGGATAATGATATGTTGCTGGAGCGTAAGCGCTTCCTTCCCTTTCCCTTCCCCTTTGCTTTCTCTCCTCTCACCCAATTAACCCACCAAAAACAGGCCCAATTCATCAAAGCCGCCCAAACCCACCTCCCCGCCTACCCCCTCGCCAACGTCGGCGTCTCCACCTTCTACACCCGCGCCCTCTCCTCCCACCTCCCCCACCTCTCCCTAAGCATGCTCCGCTTCCCCCTCGCCATGCCCCTCCTCGGCCGCATCTTCATCCGCGACATGCGCCGCAAGGGCCACCCCATCCACGCCTGGACCATCAACGACGAGGGGTGGATGCGCTGGTGCGTGCGCATGCGGTTCGACGGCGTCATCACCGACGATCCCAAGACCTTTTTGGCGGTTTGCGCGGAGATGGGCGGGGACGGCGACGACGATGAGGCCAAGAGACAGAAGGAGGAAAGGGAAAGGAAGGCGGGAAGAGGAGGAGGAGGAGGAGGAGGAGAGAGGGGGGGCATAAGGGGTTTGATCACGTCGCCGGTAACGTCAGCGAGGAGGAGAGCCAAGGCGTGCGTGGAGTGGGCGCTGCATCTGGTTATCATCGCGACGATAATGGTGGTTTATTTCTACAGGTGGGGGTTTCCGGGGAGGTCGGTGAGGAAGACGTTGGAGGGTTAGTTAGTTAGTTAGATTCATTCCAAGGTTTGGTAGGTAAGAAGATTAGGTGATAATTCTGCTGGGGGGGGGGGTTTAAGGATCTTACTGCGTAGGTGGTCTTGGAGGGGTTTAGATAGATGGGCACAGGTACCTAACCTAGATATCTATCTATCTATCTATCTATCTAGGTACAATACCATCCAGATCAAGCGATCAGGCGATGGGGCCAGGTACGGGAATACCTAGAGCTAATGGAACCATGAGGTTATATGATGGCAGGGAGGGCTTAGGCTACGGGGTTCTGGGGAAACAGTCTGTCTCTGCACATCCATCACGGGCGACACGGGGCTTATCTTATACGGGTATCATGCGAGTGTGTCTCAATTCTTCCTATTTTAATTACAGAATAAACTACCTACCTAGGTAGTTTGGCAGCGTAGCAGCGTGTTCCACTACTTTTCCATCAACGCGTGCATTTTGAAAATGCTTTCCCAATTACTCTACCTACTCGACGTATTCATCGCCTGAAGACGCCGAGGGTCCCGAAGCCTCTGGCTCTGAGTCACTGGCAAGGGGGGAGCGAGGTCCGCGAGCAGCAGCGGCAGCAGCAGCGCTGCGGGTGGTGCGGGCGCGGTGGCGAACTCTGGTGGCGGGTACATCGTGGCTCTTGTTGATTTCTTGGGCTCGCTCTAGAACCTCGGGGTCTCGATCGGCCGTTGGCATCAGGAGAGCCCAGCGGGATCTAGGAAAGAAGGGAAAACATTAGTAAGGATGGATGATCTGATTGAGGTGGACAGGAGGTATAAAGCATAGGCAGTAAGTAGGTAGAGTGGGAGGAGTCGGGGGGGTTGAGGGATGACGATAACTTACTTGGCTGCGACCTCCGTAATATTGTCATTGCCGTGGTGGCCCTGCATGACACGGACCACGCTGCGGAAGTCAATGTCGGGCTCATGCTGCCCATCGACGAGCTGCTGGCCTTTGCAAACCATCAGCATTGCGGTCAATAGCTGGCACTCGCGCTGCACGCTCCACTGGATTTTTGTGGCCGTGGCCTTCTTGGTGACAGCTTGCTTCGTGGCCGTGACCTTCTTGGCGGCGACTTTCTTCGCCGTCGCTTTCTTAGCCGCAGCTGCCTTCTTAGCCGCAGCTGCCTTCTTGGCTGCGGACTTGGCTGCCTTCTTGGCTACGGACTCGGCTGCCTTTTTGGCTGCGGACTCCGCGGCTGCGGCCTCTTCTTTCTTGACAACACTTCTGGTCTTCGCCATCTTGACCTACGAGGAATTAGTGAGGGTAGCTATAGTTATTAAAGGAGACAAGTAAAACGAAAGTTGAAGGTGTAGTAGGCAAGCGACATACTTAACAGAAATGGCAATTAAACGACGAGAATGGGTACACGCGTCGCAGAGCTAGTTCGCTACAGTCATTAGTCAAACCGTGATCATGTATGTAATAGCATCAATCGTAGGATAGGAAAAGGAAAACAAGTGAGGTAATATGCCTATATCTATGTGGAAGAAGAAGCAAATGATTCTTACCAATCTTTGGAGGCTCAGATGTGTAGGTAGAAGGAGATGGGTAGATGAGGAAGGATGAACAAATGTCAAGATTGGCCTCGGGTCTGCAGTAATGCTTTTGTTTGTGTAAAGCAATTGTATGCTTTGCTGTTGATTGATCAAGAAGAGGGAAACCACTCTGCTAGAGCTGGGGAGCTGCAGGTTTTTTTTTCCAATTGCTTGTGGGACTGGAAAATAGAAATAAAAGAATGGAAGGATGGAAGGAAGGTAAAGGAAGCACAGAAGGTCAGAAGAATAATATCAGTTATCTAGACACTGGGTGGATTCTATGTAATATAAGCGGAGTATGTACAAAGTACTACAAGATAGGGAGGCAAGGCAAGGTAAAGGTGCTGGCAAGGGACATCTAGGGCTTTCTCAGGGGACAGTCGAAAGTCGAGTGTCAGCCAAGCCTCGATCCAAAGGCGACAGTGCCTCCCAGTAACTTCCCAGTCAAGTAGCCAGCATAGATCCCACACACAATCGTCACAGGCCACTTCTGCCATTCTCGATCCCAGTCTAGGGGAATTGGTACAGCACCAAGCCAAGCTCCCACACAGGCACCTATCAAGCCTCCAAATGCTTCGTCGAGGGGGGCTCGCACGCTCAGGATTTCTAACCAGTCTCTGCCTGATACACCACGGGTATATAGGAGTGGGAACAGGCCAAGGACAGCCAGATACGTTGAGCAGAGGAGCGTATGAGGTATGTGAGTCAAAAGGGGGGCTCCAAATAGGACAAGAACAACATGTAGTCCTAGAGTGGCAATGACTGACAAGATGAGAGCAACGAGCGTCGTCTGTTGTTATATCGTTAACCATAAGCACAAGAATTATAAGGCCAATAAAACCTACTACCGCGATGTTCGGGCCGGTGTGGGCCTCCAGTCCGGGCTTTCTCTTCTCCCCGGGACGGAGCTTCTTAGCCGGCTTGGCAACCTGAGAGCCTACTGCTGGCAAGCACACAATAGCATACGCAGCTTGTATGGCGACGACGACGGGAAGGGAGTTTAACATGGTCGAAACAGGATCTGCAACGAGAGCATCAAAGCTTATGAGGCAGAATGAGATAAGCAAAACCGGATGAACGTGTCTGAAGATTTGGGCCTGCAAAGATGCTACGGTTCGAATAGGCTGCGTCTGTGTGTCTCCATCTTTGAGCTTTGCTTCACTAACACTAGCATGGCTAACTAATGTTGACGTATTTGCTATTTCCAATGAAGCCATGCTACAAGTAAATGAGACGAGACGTCAAAATAGATGTGCCCGTCGTTTGGTGAGAGAATATATGTGGAAATCATAAAGAGCTTTTGTTGATATGAGAAGTGAAATGATGAATTAGGATGAGAAGGATATGAGATTGGATGGGAAACGCTAAGGTCCACGGTGTTACCATAAAGCTGTTATAATAACGTTCGTGAAACCACGTGACTACGTGACACTGATAACAACGCTTATCGGTAGTAATTGATGTGCTAATAAAAGCTTAACTAAATTAAATTTCTAGGTACAATACATACAATACAATGGCTGCAATAGCACCTGCATGAATTTTGAAAAGCTGCTGTATTTAAACTGATTTTTAGCTGATGGTCAAGATTTTAGTCGTCCAGTACTCAATGAGTAGATATGGCCTTACTGCTAAGCTAGACATGTCTAGATTCCTATAGAGAAGCCTGTCGTAAGGACATGATGATATTTCCGCCTAAATAGACCTCATGAGTAAAGTAACTAAATACCTAGGTAAACAGTACACATGATTTTCAAATGATCAAGTTGTTGCATGTAGGTATATAAATGCCATAACGGTGCCTAGAGCCATGGTCTCAAGAGCCTGCCTCATTCTTAGGGATCAGGTTTCGTAGTGACAAGTCATAAATGACATCTTCGACCTTCTTGACGTGATACTTGACAGCATCGACTCGCTTGCGGACAATATCGTTCTTGAGGTTGAGCAACTGGAAGCCAGCAAACAAGTCCTTGATGAACCCGCTGATTCGAACCGTCAAGTCGATGTCGCCCATCGTCACCGAGTTCATCGACAGACGGCTGAGCTCCTCGGTGATGTCCGTCAGGGCTAGGATGTATTCTTCGATGGTGATGTGGAATGCATCCCTATCCTTGAGATTGACTGGTACTTGAACCATACATGTTAATTACAATGGCAATATGATTGGTTGGGACGCATAGGCAGGTAGGTAGGTAGGTAGGTACCTTTGAGGATCTGTCCGACCTCCTCGATAGTAAGAAGGCGACCCAGCTCGCCTGGTCGGGACTCAGTCCCCAAGCCGCCCAGCCATCCGGTCAATAGAATGGTGGTGACGACATTCTGAATACTACGAGCCCATCTACCATTATACCTTTTTGTCTTCCGTTAGCTCTGAAGCTTCAAGAGGGGTAGTCGAAGGCAAATACTTGTAGTAAGGGTATTTGGAAGCAAACTGAGCTAGCTCGCCGACGCTATCGATCTCAGGCTTGATACCTTCATGTTCTACCTGCTGCAGGAGCGGTGCCACTGTAACTTGCGTTAGCGCTGCCATTATGCAATACCAGTGGCATCCATCTATCCTATCTCTCTCTACGCACACTTGGAGCTGGGCGTCGAGTGAATGCGGCTAAGAAGGCCTTGACATGTTGAGACGTGGCGGTTCAAGGCAGCGGTAATCTTGTGAAGCTGGTCGCCAACCTCAAGCTCCTCCTCACCATGAGCCTTGAGGTAGTCAAAAATAGACGGGTCTATCATGTTGGAAGGTCCGTCATTGGCCATTTTGAATGAATTACGAGGGGTAGGTACGTTTGTGGTGCAAATATGAAGAATCAAAGTTTTTTCTTTTTTCCGTTTGAATGTCAGAACGCAACCTTTGGATGATGAAGAGCGGAGCAAACACTAGGAAGGCCCGATGATGCCTGGTTACTATCAATAATAACCACTTGGGGAACAGCAACCACATGTACCCAATTACGAGGTTGGGATTGCCGTCACAACTACGAAGACATCACTAAATATCTGCAATCGGCGTAGAATGCTGGGATAATAATTTGATTGCCATCATATTCACAAATTAATCTGCATAGTATCTACGTATAATACGAGCAAGCTGCATCCTCGGATACAATATCATTGCACTAGTCTTCTTCTTCCTCACATCTCTAGTCAAGCTAAAGATGGCGACGAAAAATGAATAAAAAAGGTTCGCGTCACCTGGAGGCAGTGTAATACCAGGGACACGGTGAGAGCGATCATAGGCAAGCCTAGCGGATGCGCCCCCGCGGTATAAAAATTAGAATAATCACGATTGAGTTCAAGTAGAACTCTTTCAGAGATTAAACTGAAAAGAACAGATACTACACTTGATCTAAGCCAAAAGGCAAAGAGAGCTAAAGAAGAAAAGAAGAGAAAAAGTTCAAAAATGGTGGGAGGAAACCGAGCTATTTATATTGTTTGGGGGGCGGTCAGACCCGGCAGTATGGTGGGGTACAGTGTGAGTCAACAATTAGGAAAGACCCACCTAAGCAGTGCGAATAACTAGTAGGACTTGCCCCACTTCAGGAGTACAGTACCTAAGTCAAGCCTTTTATATAAGGCAACAGCACTGAAGATGATACTGGGCTTAATCCGTATCAAAAACCAAATAAAAATCAGTAAATGTCGAAAAAATCAACTTAAAACTCCTAAACCTTACTTAATACAGTACTGATATTCCTCCCAAGTTCTCAAGTAGGTTTAGTGTAGTTTGCTTAAGCTACTAGATCAGATGAACTACTCCGTACTAACTATCATTGAAGAACCTTCAACCCATATCGTCAAGCCTTTAGTTATGGCGCTCCGCCTAACCACCATTGTGCTGCACTGCAGCCTATCTATCACCTTACCTAGCACATGATATTCCGAATGACCTCCAGGCTCCAGCTACTATGACTCTTGAGTAGGTACATCCATGCTCAATAGCAACATCCACCAATATTAAGTTTCGTAGCGCCCATGAGCCTCCTGGTTTTTTTTTTACGTCCCCTGTAAGCCATCAGTTCAAGAAACTAAACCAGGCACTAACACAGCTTCCTGAGTCATGAACCACGTGGAAAAGAAAATCAACTGCAGGCATGTACCCTTTGGTTTTAGGACCTGCTGTAATTATCGATAACCCGTTCTCGTTCTCGTTCCGTATACGAGAGTTGGAACGGCTGAACTACCTAGTAACTTGGCCCAGATGCTTATAGATGCCTACATGTAGATGCCCAGATAGGTAGCCCTTCCGTGCTACTATGTATGACACAGGCAACCTTGCCAACCGCCAAGCATCTAGACAGCCGCCTGAGCAAACACCTGCCTGTCTGCCTGCCTGCCTGGTGTCTAGCTGGACTACTATCGCGTACATACCTACCTAGGTACTATCGATGGAAAGGGCTGAGCAAACACAGGGACACAGTATTATTGAGCCTTCATAGTTAGGTATTCACAGACGCAAAGCAGGAGAAGAAGACATCACAACGAGAACAGCACACAATAGCGTTGATACTATGTAGGAATGAAACCTACATACCCACGAAGCATTATGTTTAGGTAGACAAGTTCTCTGCGTAAGGGGCTTGAGAGCTTGAGATGGCACGCATACTAGTAAATATATGTACTTCAACAACGCTATTTCTATTCATACAGACTACCTAATACCTACCATATACCCATACTCTCCGCCCGTTCGCTAGTCCCTATGAACCAAGCCTTTCCTGCGCCGCAGGTCCTCTATGCGCCCACCTAATATCATCGCCTACTCCTCCTCCTCCTACTCCATCAGGCGCCCCTTTTGACATCGCAGCCTTCTCCGGAACCTGCGCGAACAAGGCCAGCGCCTCCTCAGTAGCCTCCCCAAGTCCCCCCGTCCTGCTGAAGCGTAAAGTTTCCACGCCGACCTTTCTCTCGGCGTCGGACACGATGGTTCCGTTGACTGCGGTCACGTTACGGAAGTATAGTTCGTCCGTGCTACCTCCATCTCCACTTAGAGTGCTCTTCTCTCTAGACCCGCTAAAGTAAAAGACCTGGTTAGTCGTGCCGTGGCCGGAGCTGTGCCTGCCGTTTCCCGTCTGAGAGAAAAAGGCGGTGCCGTCTCGGTAAGTCTTCAGATGCGACGCAGCATACGGCTCTCCTTTTTCTCCAGTAGAAGAGGCGCCTTCGAATGCCTCTAGTCCCGTCGGAAAAACGGAATCGCCTTCGACTTGTACCTCCATCCCCTGGATGAGATGTGCACGGAGACTCATGTCACCGTTGGGCGAAACCGTGTATGTTTGCTCGCAGGCGAGAGGGTAGGCATACGCAGCCTTGTAGGTTGCGGCAGGGCTGTCGGAGGAATCTACTCCGGTAATGGTGAAGTTGTTGGATTGAGTGACTCCAAAACTTGAGATAAATCCTTGGTTGGAGTACGATAGCGATTGGGACCAGCTGCTTTCCCCGGTCTGAGCCTTCGAGCTGAGCGTTGACTTGATGGATACAATTCTCTCGACAGTCGTGTTGTAAGAGAGAGTCTCGTTGAAGCCTGTCGAGTTCTGTGTGACGAAGCGTGAAGTTACAATATTCGGTTCGGAGATCTCAACTACTGGGTTGACGCCAGTAGTCACCGACCCTTCCTCATCCAACCATAGGAAGACTTTGCCTGTGACATACCAACTATCATTAAAATTTTCTTTCATGACGACGCTGCGATTCCCTTTAGAATCATCCAGGCCGAGAACCTTAATGGCAAAGGTATGTTCAGCACCGTCGCATAGCACAGGAAGCCATGGCGTAATATCAATCTCATGCTCTCTGAGATCAAAAGCTTGAAGACCGACAATGGGTCGGTGCAAGCTAGGTACCACCCCGCCAGTGAATATCACGGGGAAAGGCCACTGAACACCGGCAAGATTGCCATCGATGAGCAATTGCACCTCACGGAAGGGAGACGAGCCAAGCAGCTTCCCCGCAGTTTTGTTGAAGGTGAGAACATCGCTCTGTAAGACATTGGCCCACCAAAATTCCTCGGCAGCTTGGCCATTGGCAGAGATGGAGAAGACGGCCCTATTGGCGTGTTGAGGAAATGCGATCGTGCTCGTCGCGTTATCAGCTGGCAACGTAAAATGACTAGCTCCATTGGCCGCTCCTTTCCTCGCAGATATGGGGATAATTAGGTCAGCCGGAGGAGCCGCGTCTGGGTTAACGTCGGCCTGGAAGAACGTAGCGGTAAGAGTAGCGTTGAATGACCCCGTATATTTGTCGTTAACCAAGTTGCCCAAATCGAAGATCAACTTCTGAGGGGATTTCCAAAAATACAAATATTCAGTCATGTCTTTCATGAAGGTCCAACGGATACCGGGGGGCTGTGTGGGTTCTGCGGTTGAGGTCCGCCATACCTCCGTATCCCCGAAGTACATCAACGCCAGGCGATCAAACTGGCGACCTGAAGATACAACAGTAAAATTCATGATGACTCGGTTAAATGTACAGTTTGGCGGAGTATAGTTTCCTGTTGTAAGATTAGCAACTACAAGGTCAAAGTATAGTCACATTCTCTCTCTCTATCGCCTACCAACAAAAGGCATGCCGTAGCTGAATGCAAAAACATGTTCCATCAACAAGGCTGAGCACGCCTTGTGCGGAGAGCCATCCGCAGCTGGTTCGGACTCATTACTAGCTGTCGGGTAGAAATACTCGTTGTCCAGAGTCGTCACTGGCTGCGCGACTTGAAAGCATTCCAATACATTTGCCGTCGCAGTGGGTGATTCTTGTTGTCGCTTTAGGTCTGACCGAATGAAACTCTTGCACCCTGAAGGGATCCAGATTGAATCCGCGATTAGATCCGGGTAATCCAACCTGGACGCCCAAATACACGAGAGAAAAGCTAGCAGAATGATTGACCACTTGAGCTTTGGCTGATCCTTTTGAGCTGGACTGGTCTCCCGCTCATCCAAGCAGTCTGTGATATCATGAAGACTGCCCGTATAATCGGAGATCGCTTTCTCCGAAGTAGTAGGAATCATCGTGACGCGTATAAATAAGAATTAGGTATTGAAACCTATATAAAAAAAAATAGATCGAGAGGCTTAGATCGTCACGGGTATGGAGGGTTTTATGCGCATCTTGTTTGAGGGAGAGGCGTAACCTAGGTAGCGACCATCAAAGTATGAGACACCATAGCCCGACTACGATTTGACGGAGGAATCTGTCTTAGGAGTTTATACACTCAAATAGTGGCATAATGGGCGCCAGGTATGTAGGCTATTCTACGTAGTAATTAATAGTCAGGAGTTATAGTCAGGAGTTAACGTTGCTGGTGCTTATTGTTGATGTTTACAACTAGTAGTACCTACAGTACAGTCTACAGTACAGTAGATGCGATGAGATAGAGGGGATTAGGTAATCAGTGGCTTAAGTAATCGCTCGCAGGGGTTACCTAGGTTACCTCAAGACTATCCCGCCGCCATCAAACTCACTCCTCAACCATAATTTCATCATCACATTCCGTACTGACTACTCAAGCGAATGTTAGGTAGGCATGTCCAAGATTCACGTGGTAATTAATACTCCACAAAGCTGAGAAATGTAAAGGAGGCAGCATTCTTTTATCACACAATTTATACAATTTATCTACCTCCTAGGTAGTCATGTTCTTCCTCTGCCAATATAATACAGTCTGAGCATCTTCAAGGTTATTCATAAATAACCATGATTACTCCCATCTCCTAACCCCCTTCTTTCTCGAAATCCCGCTCCCGAAACAAATCGGAATCCTCGCCACCATAACCATAATAACGCTTGGGGTATAACCTGCTCGATTCAAAAGGAAAGAAAAGAAAAAAGAACAGCTGAACCAATCAGGTTGAACCGTGTAGAGTATCCATCCCCGAAACTCTTGTTATATACACTAAGGTATATACCGATCTTACGATATGCTGTGTCGTCGAAACTCTTCAGTAGGGTATTGCGGGTCTTCCGTCGGACCGGCATGATTAGGATTTGTGTACTGCACCAGGATCTCCGGCACCGGACCGTTCTCTCCTTCATATGATGTGTAATATACATTGTACTCTGTAAGGTACGTTGGGACCCTTCGTGTATCGTACTCCGGGAGGTTTACGTATGTGCTTGCGTTCTCGGGGGGTACGTCCAGGTTATCCCAGTATCGCCGTGTGGCCTCCATCGCCAGCTCGGCTCGTCCCAACTCCGCGTCCCTGTGGCGGAAGAAGTTGAATATGGAGAACTCGTCCCGTGTCATGACATACGATGATGGCGCCGCGTAAATCTTCATCCATATAGAGTCGAGAGTTCGGTCAAGAGCTCCTCGGATGATGTCATTGTTGAGAGCCTCGGGGCATTTTCTGACCATGTCTAGCGCTTCTGAACCGTTGGTATACTTGGCATCTTTAGGTACAATAACCTCGAGTTTGGGTCGTGGTTGCTGTAGCCGTAGTGCTCGGACAGTCTTCTGAAGTGATGCTATCAAGCTGCCTTTGTCGAGAGCTTCCAACCGTAGTGGTTGGGGTTCTTCGGGCGTTTGGGTAGGTGATGCGAAGTCCATTGCAGGGCTGTTCTCAGTCTGCGATGACAATGTTTGATTTTCTGGATCGGCCTCGTGGCTTTTCAGAGGCTTGGTATTGGGCAACGTCATGTTTGTTGAATCGGCAGGTGTCTCGCTAAAACTTTCGAGAACCCACTCGACAGATAGACGTTTATGACGGGTGTCCATTGATTTTTTGGGGGGGGATGTGAAGGGTTGATGGATGATGGGATTCTGCAAGTATCGAATCGCCAAATAATATCTGAAGTGAGTACGTAAGTGTAATATCGAGAGTATATATGAGATGCATAAGTTTATTACTTAGAGGAGGCTACCTGAGTATTTATAGAGAAAGCAAGCAAACCTACGATGGGTAGGTGCCCAGTAGTTAGTCGAAAAAAGGGGAAAACTTAGTTGTTAGGTAACTCCGATCTTCGACAGGGGTAACAACGTTTGCTACAGTGAGCCAAAGGAAAGGAGTTGTTTGCTAAGCACTTGAGGCAGTATAAAAAAACGAGACCTTAACGCCTCGCAAGACAATCAACGTCCAAAGTTAAGTTTGGCTAACAGTTGGTAGAATAAAGGGTCAAGACAAACTCCTATGAACTAACCCCGTTAGCGCCCCTAGCCACCTGAAATCATTTGCCATTACCTACATGTATACATTTCGTATTCGCCGACGTCGTGAAGAGATCTATCTCTTCGAGGACGGATATGACTTGGCCGAGGAGTATATGATAGTTTCGTACGCTTGTCTAAGGTTACATCGCTGTTATGAATATACTTTACCAACTTCTAACTATCATCTTACATTTCTAAGCAGCTATATACCAGAGAGTTGTAAATGTATACCGCATAAGCTATAGCAAAGGGGGCATCAAATAACCAAAGACGCACCTTAGAAGGCACCTACTTGCGTACCTAGACTGGTGCCTACCTACCCAGGACCCAGGTACCGCACCGTCGTTCTACACTATTGTGACCAAGACTAAAATTTAAACTTTTCATTCATTGGGGACCTACCCATGGCTCCCGATCCCCTGGGCTCGATCTCACGTGTCTCAACGGTCTAGAATGTGGGCTTTTACTAAGGTATTTGCCATTCCCGCAGGCGTGGTCCTTGTCACAACGTGTCAGTCTTAAAGAATCGCTTAACTCTATATGAGGTGGATGATGTATGGGCTCCAATGAGATGTCGAGTCAGCCTCGGGATTTCGGGGTCTGCTGTCGATATGGCGTAATAGTCCAATCGGCTGAGGGGGAAAATATCCGTCTCGTTAGTGGCTTGAACCATCTAGGGGGTGGTTGACGAGGGACGGCATCTTTGAACATGATACCATTGTCGACTCTAAGATAGGTACTAATTGGGGATAGACCGTCGCGAAGGCGCTGCTTGGGAGTCTGGATGGCTTCTAGTATCCCGAGATGTTCACTCTCGTAATTGGACACCATTGACCCAGAGACGCCATGAACTGTCGCTGCCGTAAGAATCGTACCACTTCAGTGCAGTTATGGAGCACATGGCGGAGGAGATATGTGAAAGCGGGTTACCACCGCATCCCAACGTCATGCTAACAGAGATCCGTTGAACTTTGTTCCCCACGCGTTCTCCATACACTGGCATACAGACCCTGATTTTGCACTTACCAACACGTCCCTACATAAATGTTAGGTAAGCTCATGGATGGGATATTCAAGCGTTTCAATGCTTATTATAATCATCTCAACTACTACCCAGGCACCTAGTTGAGATGAAGTCCTTGGAGGTATACTTGTGATCGGAGGGGTTGTGTTGTAAGAACAACAAAACTTCAATTGGGACATCAATCGTTCTCTAGTAGCTCTAGCCAGACTAATCCCCTTTCTTTTCATGCCCATCTTGGTACCTGATTTGGAGTAGGAAAGAATTCGCAATAGTGATCGGCCAATATTTGACCTAGGTTAGGACCTTGGCTATAACTCTATTGGGCCCTATTATTCAGCCCCTGACACGATATACAGGAATACCCTTGATTTTACAGATTATGAGCTTATGTAAATATCATGGAAATAATATCGACCTAGATAAATAGGTACTAGAAAGAAATGAAGACCGATAAACTTTGAACTAACTTTTTTCTCCATCATAATGCACGTGTCTTACTCCTGGATGTTCGCCGTGCCACAATAACGAAGGCCAATTGCAGTAGTTGTCGGCTTTGCCGTGATCTCAATCGGCAGCGGTCATAATTATGTTTGTCGTCGTTGTCATCACACGTCCTTTTCGCAATACCTCTGAATATTAGATGAATATTTACGGGAATTTGGAATTTTCAAACTGAGTATTGCTGTCAATTAGGTACTAGGTATGTTCTATGTGGAGTGCGTCTATTGGTTTTCTTTTCTGATAAATCGTACGACGGTACAACCTCTCTTAATATACAAGCTTACCTAGGTAAGTAGGCACTTATGCAGATGCTTAAGCGCAAGTTGAATATGCAATGACCTTCCGAAGTCTTGAGAAAACTTGGAGTAAATTCTCATTCGCGTCCTTCAATAATTTTCAAGAAGACATGCTTGATTACCGCTTGGCTTGTCGCTTCCCAATATTCCAGCCCCATGATCTAAGGACCTTGACTACCTTAGGAGTGATAGCGGCAGTCAAAGGAACTCGCAGGAAAATGAAACTCTTGTGCACAGCATAGGCTAGAGCCAACTGAGTACCGAGACCTAGTAGTGTAATCCGTTAGCCGTCTTCACTCATATAAATTTGGCAAAACTTACTGGCTTCGGCACTATGTCTTCTCTCAGCCTCCTCGACGCCCCAGCCAGCCATCTCGACATGTTCGCTAATCTCGTCGTTGCCAAGATTTTCCTTCTCGGCATCTTTTAGGGCTTTACGGTACTCGTGCCACCACTCTCGCACCGATTCGGGTATCACCTTCTTGACATTGGAAACCACAAAATGTTCGAATTCGCCTAGACTCTGTCAGCGAGTGTCTTCATTGACAGGGTGTGACAGCCAGTACTAACCAATCCTGTCCGTTCCTAGTGATCGCACGAGTAAGAAACAGAACGGAAAGTCCAGTACAGTTAGCGCTAGGTAAACTCCCAAGGAGGCCCAGCCATATTCCCTAGAGAGCTTTTTGAGCCTTGCCGAAATTCCTGTTGGTTCTTCTTTCGTGGGACCCTTTGAGTCTTTTGGGGTAGGTTTTGCGTCCCGTAATCGAGAGGTCTTGGAAAACGGTCGTCGTGTTGAACGTAGCGGTAATTTGAGCAGCTTAGATATGGAGTTGGTGGTTGTTGGTCGTGTGACTTTAGACAGCTGTGAACTGGACAAAAATGTTCGCTTCCATACTGCTCTTTCTACCTTCGGTGCCGCCTGCCGTAATACTCGGGTTCCTGACGATCCGACGATCCGCTGAAATATGGAGGGGTAAATTTGTGACATCTCGTCAGTTTTCGTCGTGAGCACCTAACAGACAGAAATTTATGGTGAGTTTCGGGGTAGCTAATGCGGCGGATAATTCGAAATTTTTCTATAGAATGCTGAGAGTGCTGACAAGACGGATGATTTCGGTCGAGAAGGTTCGGGGAGTTAGATAGAGCTATTTCCGGTTGCGCCGTGAAGCACTCCGCTGTCCACAGCTGGTAAAATCCGATTGGATCTTAAACTAGGGCATTAACACACGTGTTTCCCTAACGATTGCCAGTTATCAATCAGTGTGGTAAGTAGGATAATATCGTATTATTCTCTTCGGAGAACTGATCACGATGACACGACGATAATACAAGGTAAGCTTAGCTTAACAGCTCCGACGGAGAAAAAAAATTATCATGAGCTTAAATTGATCAATTCGGTAACACACACATGCATAGTGATGCAACTGCCCTGCTGGGCTAGGTGTCCCAAGTACCTAGTTACCTAAAAGATCCACCTTTTGTAGTCCAATGAGATTCATCGATAGTTTAACCCCGTCCGGCACCGTTGGATCATCCGATTCCGATGCCGACATTGATACAGATAGGTATCGATATACTCTGTAACTACAACATAACCTTAGAACTGCGAAGTCTGATTATCTAGGTAGGTAGTCAAGGTGTTGACTCCTTCATAATAAGCTCTAGTGATATACTCATATATGAATAGCATTATCATTACTGTTCTAGTGTAGCTTGCATAATACAGTAGCTTATTGTGAAGACACGTTTATGATTCTCAGAGGCTAGAATATAAAAGTTGGTTGTTTAGACAGATTACTCTTGATCTCACTATATACTATGTGTATGATGTATACATATATAGCCAGAATATAAAGACTGCGACGGTGTGTTGTTGCAGTAAAAGTGCTCTTTTAGGTTGGTTGTTGTTGGATACTTCGTACTCGTTATTCTTCCAAGAGATGCATATGTCCACCGAATCTTGGAACGCTAAGGGGAGACGGCAAGGCGCAAAGACAAAAACGCAAAGACGCAATATTTGCTATGTATAGATATCTTAGTTGCATGTAGCATGTAGCATAAGACTTGTCGGGTCCACTGGCTGTTGTGTTGTGGGAGATGAGGTTTCTGCAGGGCCCTGGCGGTTGCTGGGTCAAGTTGTTAAACATAAGGGTCCAATCATTCTCAATGCGGGGACTTATCAATAACGATCATTCTGAAGCTATGGCCCGGGGTGGGATGGGATACAGGGAGAGGGGTATGATCTGATTGGCTATTGGCTAAGTGTCCGGCCAACGACCTAGCACCGAGTTCTGCGAGTACAAGGGTATTTTCTGGGTATTTTCTGCGTAAGCAGGTACAAATACCTTGTTATGTAGGTGCCCTTGTTTGATTTGGAACCTTGAGACCGCAAAGAAAGTTGCAGAAATCAAGGCGACAATATAATAAGAGATCACATGCGAAACATTGAAAACAAGAGATAACAAGAGATAATTAGAAATAAATACTCTTGAATATAACATAAACATAACAATTGTTTTTCCTTTTGATTTATTTTATGTAAAAGCAAAAACGAATGAACATTGAATTGCGCCAGCGACATATACATGTACATGTATTTTCTGCGTCACTGCTACTTTTACAAGATCTGATGAGGTCATAGTTCGCCAAATATAGGAAAAGGTGCCAGAAAGTGCTATCCCGCTATCCCGCAACTGCCGATCGCCAGGTCATTGATATATCGATAATAGGGAAATATCGACATAGCGACATAGCAAAGAAGCTTGATGCGCATCATCTGATCGACATTAACACCCCATAAACCATAAATCTCTTCTCGCCCAATCATACCAACACTTATCCCCGAAACAAACAATACCAACTCATTCATACCAGCACTTGACACTTTCGTCCTCACCAACACATACTTGTATGTACCCTTAAAACCTGGTACCTACTATCTATTACCTACCTAATTCATAAATCCATAAATCCATAAATCCATAAATCCCATACTCGGTACTACATACCTATCAGTCTCTATTCATTGTGTTGTCCGACAATACATTGAACGAGAAAATCCTTCGAGAATATCATCGAGGTCATAAATTTGCGCCGCCCTTTCCGATCCCGACGCCACGCTTTATCGACGCTTTCGTCCACGACCTTTGTCGCGTATAACTACTACATAAAGCTTATAAGCTCCACCTTTACACACTGGACAACTCGAAAATAAACTACACCTACATTGCGATTTAGCGATAACTATCATCAACATGGAGACCATGATCAGATCTATCCTGCGACTAGTGCAGCTACTTCTCGTCCTGCTCACTACCGCACTCATCGGCAATGTCATCGCTAGCAACATCAATGGCGCCGAATCCGCCGTGAACTTCATCATGTTTGTGTGTGTGCTATCCTGGCTCGCCGTCATCTATGGTCTGGTGTCGCATTTCGTCTCTTCCCTTTCGATCCCTATCGCTGCGCTGGCACTCGACAGTGCTGCTACCTTATTTACTTTTATCGGCGCCATTGTTCTCGCCGCAAAGTTGCAAGCCGTGAATTGCTCTAATTTGGTACGTTGCTCCGCTATCTCTTCCCTCGGTTACCTAACCAGGTATCTGAATGAATACTATTTCTAACGCTGTTGCCTGTGCGTAGGGGCGCAAAACAAGCGACTACATCGTTTTCGGTTCCAACAACGATGAAAAACGCTGCCGCGAGATCCAAGCTAGCACCGTGTTTCTCTGGTTCCTCTTTGGAACCTTTGCCGCCAGTTTGTTCTTCGTCATGAAAGAGTTTCGACGCGGTGGCGGTTCCGTTCGCGGTCCTAACATGTCCCAGATCGGCGTGTAGGGTGTTGATCGGATCGACGACCATCATTTATCATGGTAAACGAAAGGGTGATGTGTTTATGACTCGACAAGAAAGTAATGTGTGTTGCAGCTGGAGGCTGTACGTGTGAAATAAGGGGAAGGGGGGAATAGGCGTCAAGGTTAAGCTTTTCTCTGGGAAGATCCCCAGAGTAATTAATCTCTTGCGCTGGTGCCGCAAGCTCTTTCTCTTCCCCCATCTCTCCCTGAGACGGATTGGAAAGAGTTATCGAATCCATATTATGTACGTTTTTGACGGCGTGGTCTTGGTGGTTTACGCTTGGAATACGGGATCCGACACCAACTGCAACTGTATGAGGGTGTGTTTTAAATTACACAAGGAAATGATCATTTTTTGTCTGGGTTAGTCGAGTATTTAGATACACGAGATACCAATAGGGTATCAATAATATGAACTTTTAAAGTCGGCCCCCATCCGGGACTCAAGTTGTGATACAGACGACGCTTTTTCTCTACTCCCTCCCACATGACAAACCCCTTTTTCATCTTTACTTATACTTCCCCTCGAGCAGTGATTTCCCCTGTTCCCAGCGTGCTAATCCCCTCATCGGATTCAAGTCTATCCAACGCCCTGGAAACTTCTTTATCGTAGTTGCTCCAACTAACAATCACCCATTCGAGAATCCCAACCAGATATAAGGCGACACACTGACCGATCCACAGCCCCTGGAGACCCCATCCATGAAAAGCCAGGTAAATCCCCGCCGGCAACGCACCGCCATAGTAACTCAGCAGGTTTACGAGAGCACCGACCCATTGCCTACCCATACCTCTCAGCACACCGCCGCAACTTCCGTTCCACCCATCCGCGATCTGGAATAGCGCTACCAGTGGCATCACATCGGCGACCAGCTGGACCACACGGTCGTCGTCGTTGAATATCCTGCCGAAGACATTTTTGGTGCTCATCAGAATAGTCAGGATGATAGTGCCTAAAATGGTTGACAGAATCGCCGCACTGTGGGCCGCACGCCGCGCCTCTTTGGGTTTCTGTGCGCCGAGAAGATTGCCTATGCGCGCTGACGCAGCGACCCCGAGACCGAAGGGAACCGTGTTGATAACCTGGTCGGCGGTCATGATGACGGACTGCGCGGCCAGCGTGATGGTGCCCAGCCTGCCGGCAGCGAGCGCGACGATCTCGAAGGCCCACCACTCCGTGCCGACGTGGATGACGCCCAAAAAGGCAAGGCGAGCAAACGGCCATACGTTGGTGAGGGCGCGTCGGGGGGCGAGGCCACCCCAGCACTCGTGGCCGCGGACGAAGGTCGCGTAGGCGACGAGCAGGAGGAAGGAGATCCAGTACGAGATGCCCGTAGCGAGCGGGGCGCCGTGGAGGCCCAAACCGAATCGATAGATGAAGAGGTAGTTGAGCAGGGCGTTGAGCGGCGACGTGATGAGCAGGACGTAGGTGCCTGGGCGGTAGATCTCCTGCGCCTGCAGGTACTTCTTCATCGACTCGAACCACACGTACCCCAGCCCGCCCGGGATCAGGATGTGCAGGAACTTGCTACCTTCCACGCAGATGAACTCTTCTTGCCCCAGCGCGCGGAACAGGGGCTCGGAAAACCCCCATATCACGGCTACGACGGCGTAGAAGGCCGACAGCACGATTATCCCTCGCTGCAGAAGTACGCCGAGGTCGTGCTTGTCGGTTGAACCGGTGAAGCTTGTTGAGGCGAGCGTGTCGAGCGCGGTGGTGCCGCCCATGGCGATTAGCCAGCCGGAGGCCTGTGCGAACACTGTGTGCGGGGAGGGAATCTCAGGTCAGTGGCCATTTTCTTCTTACTTCGAGACTGTCACATCTAGGCTACACATTCAAGATGCTAAGTAGTAGGCAGGTTACTCACTATAGCTAAACGCAGCCGTCGCCAACGCCTCGGGGGAGAGCCGGCCCACGATCAGGACGGAAATGGTCTGCAGGCTGTTTTGCAACGTGTAAGCCATTATCACGGGGATCGAGGTCTTGGTCAGGAGCCATATTTCGGAGAGCCATTGTCGGTATTCGGGGACTGCTTGGCTACTACTGCTCTCCGCATTGGTCGAAGAAGAAGACGAGGAAGGGGGCTTGGGGAGGAGGGCGGTCGTTTCGTCGGCGGCGTAGTTGGAGGGGTTTGGAGACACGGGGGTCAGGGTCGTTGACGAGTGGTCGTCCGCCATTGTGAGGGGGGGGGGGGGGGGGGGGGGTTGATTTTAAGGGATCCGACAGTTTGGAATGGTATAAAAACTCGAGCAAACCAGGAAATAGGAGGTGAGGAGGATATTGGTTGTCTACATGTTTTAAGGAGTGTTATACCTACCTACTACTTACCGACTTTACTTGCCTACCTAGTAGCATCCCGCTCTATCTCCAACGGGCATTATACATCAGGTTACTAACTCCTTAACACACATTTCTTCACCTTTTTTTTTTCTTCCTCTACCCAATGCCGCCCTGTATAAAAGTGCCTAGATCGAATCCTGTTATCTCTCACCTATCTCACCTCATCTACATACATACACACATACATATTTTTTTTGGCATGCAAATCCCAGGGGAGATAGATAACCAACCGCGAGCCCACTTCGTTGGAATGGAACGGGTATAGAATCCTCAATACCTACAGTAGTTTCTGTGGAGGTGCATTAAGGGCGAGTGCGTTGATAAGCTAGAGATATTCACTAGGTTAGGTACTAGGTATGTAGTAGAAAGTAGAACAGCTAGCCAATGCCGTTGCTAGATACTGTAGGTATGTAGTATGTAGATGTCAGACGCAAAGTGGGAAAGCGAGGAAGGCCCCCAATGGCAAAACGGAAACCAAAAAGGGAGATAGATAGAAAAAAAGGAAAGAAAAAAACTAAAAAACTAAAAAATTTACAGTCGATTCGCCAATCGGTTCGGGCGCCAAGATATGACGAAAAGCTGTTGTAAGTCGGTGTCCTGGTCCTTGGCATGGGGATGGGGCAAGCAAAACGCACATGCTATAATAATGCGGAGCCCCCGTTCGCTCGCTCGCTCAAAGGCCGGATTGGATTTGTCCATAGGTACATACATACATACATACATACACATGTCTCCCGCGAATGCGGGTGCTTTACCTTACTTACTTACTTTACAGTACCTACCTATCTAAAGCCAATTGGATATTATTAAGTAATGGGATGCCATTGCATGCATAATGGATGGGCATTGGGTGCTGCGACTTTGCAGCATGGACTTTTACCCAATAGCAGGTACCATAGGATGTGCATGCTGCTTATCGAAAGACAAGAAAGAACTTAATAGAAGGGGTTTATACATTACATACACCGTACCCTAGGTATGATGTGTGTAATGGGTATTATAAGTTCAATGTTATAGAGAAAAAAAAATGTAAAAATAATTACGCAGCGATATCACACTGTATTTCCCCCCTTCCCCTTCATTGGCTACGCTACCTAAAAACCATCGAAGTTGAAATAGTTGACATGTTCAATGTTGTAGTATGGGCCCGGCTAGAACTATATGCTAGGTATTCGCCTAAATAGTAGAGCCTTATGGGGGCTATCTCCAATACGTGTATATGCCAAGTTAAGAATATATAGAAGCAATAGGTAGTAGTTAGTTAGTTCTTGTATTCTTTCTTCAGACCGTCTTTATGTACATACGTCGTACCTAGACCTTGACAGGATCTCGGGTCTTGAGCTCGGCTCGACCTCCTGTACCTAGGTTAGGTAATGTATATAATAACTAATCCAATAACATAAACCTCAAAAATTTTCACGGTATAGGTACCTATTCAAAGCAAGAATACACAGCTTAGCTTACGTTAAACGTTATTCTAAACGATTGAGGTTGATTGCACTAGTCGCCCCATGGACTGGAGTAGGGGATCGCATCCAAGAAACCGCAAGCGCCGGCTCTTAGAGAGGAAACTAGGCTCGAATGAGTATATAAAATGCAATTTACTATGGGTCCAGACTGCTAACCAAGTCTGTCAACTTGACTGCACATATTTTTTCGACTTAATAACGTTCAATGAAGAAGGTCCAGGCGTAGGAATGGCCTCATGTTGCTATGTATTGTACATACAACCCTGCGGCCTCCAGGGCCGGCGAGCTGAACGATGGCGGCACGTGAGAGTCACGGCTGTTCAATGCGTAACTCGGCCGCGGGAGATATGCATTCTTGGCACTATGAAGGGAAACATGTGGTGATATTCTCCTCTCGTTCCCCATTGGGGGCGGTTTCAAATGTAATCGACGAGTACTCTGGCCCAAGCGGTCCAGGTCGCTCCATTGTGACCTCCTGCTGACCAAAAAGGTAATGCGCACCTACCAGTCGTTCTCAAATATACTAGACAAATACTAGGTAAGCAATCTATATTTATATAGCGATATATAGTAATTTTTTGGTATTTCAGAAGCGACTCTCGGATACTTCGCCATGTCGTCCAAATAGGGGCTGTGTATCAAGAGAGGAGCAGACTGACTTGTCATCCTACTCAAGGGTGATGTGTTCTCATTCATCAAACCCCGACCCCAACCCCTTTTGGACCAATTTCATGCAGTGCTTGGTCCCAAATGGTTCAACTAAACTCATGAAAGGAGACATTCAAGTCTACGACGACGCCGTCTACCTTCGCATGATTAATCGAAGTCAGCTCGGAGTGCCAAGGGCCTCCCTGGGGGCGAGCTGGAGCAATACTGCTACATGTATGTAGCCTCCATACTCTTCGGGGAGAGGTTAGAGTCCCCGCGCAGCAGCTATGCTGTTCTGCGTCTTCTAGGTCTCGCCTCGTGACACGAAGAGTGATAAATCACGATTTAGGAGATACGGCGTTCTCGTTATAATTGACGGGCCGGCCCCCCATCCTCCCTTGATAAAGGTACAACCGTAGACGCCGGTAGTGCTCATAGCTAGGTCTAAGATCACGAGAAGAGTGTATGTCCTTCGGAAGGGGGACATCGAGAACGAATGTGATCAACCATAACGCAATGTTTGGTTATATTTAGGACCTCCCCAGGTAGTTCTTGTTCAAGACGAGCTTTGTGATATCCAATGTGTGGAGTAGATTCAGTATAGTGCTTACCTTGGTACGAATTGGCATTTTCCATACTGTAAAGCGGTATCCATAACTCTTGCTTCATGCCATACTCGACAGGTAGATTGGGTACTTAACAAATTATTGCTAGAATAATTCCTATAAAAAAGGAAGCAAGCGCTTGGCAGCTTAGCCGACGAGTAGTATATCAAAACCAACGTACCTACTCACGTATAGCGAGATATTATATAATCCGTAATAGCGATACGCATTGCTGGTACAATGTCAAGGGTCATTCCAGAACTCAACAGCCTCAGCTCAGTCATCGTCAGATACATAGCCTGATGTTATATGAGGAGAGTAAAGAAGCTTGCTACCATCCATCACAATCCAATGCCGAATTCCTACATACAAGGTGTGGCTTGGAGGAACAGTCTGATAAGACGTTACACCCCCGGTCGTAAGCATACATTGTTGCTGAATAGGCAAAAGTGTGCGACCTCCTTATAGTAGTAATACTGGTAGCAACAACAGGGTTTCTCCGCACCCCGTTATCTCACGGGGAGACGGGATAGCCTTTTTGAAGAGGGCGCAGGAATAAAGTAAAGTAACCTTCCAATGTGGTGACCCTGATTTTGATGCCGGATCATGTACCCGAGGCATGTTCGCAACGCAGCCTCTCGCATCTTGACCGGCAGATCAAATAGTACTACTGTCATGGTAGATCAAATATATGAAGGCTGATGCCGTGGCTTGTGTTAGAGTAGTATGTTCATGTGTCCATTTTTTAATAGAAGGACATAAAACCGAGAAACGTTCAGTAAACACTAGGCATTGGTTGTAAATCGAACGAACCGTAATATTCACTCAAACTGCAAGAGACACTCATAATGTCTTTCGAAGATGTATCATCACGGGCTACTGCCCTTCGACAAGTGGTTCAACTTATCCAGGACGCATCGGAATCGCTGATATCATCGTGGGAGAATCCGGCTCCGGATGCGGTACCAGCCTCGGAGACTAGCTTTGCCATACCCGGTCGAAAGGCATATAATGCACAGCGAACGATCATTGCGGCGCTGGGCTCAATTGAGGAGCTTGTGGCCGAGCCTCATCTACGGCTCGTGGATTTCGCCGAGTTATACTTTGAAGTTCGAGCACTCCACATCGCCGTCGAACACGACATCGCTTCCTTGTTAGCTAAAGGCGGAGTAGATGGCGTTCCTATCGAGGAACTCGCGAAGAAGTCAGGGCTTGAGCAAAGCAAGCTCGGTGAGATATGGCCCTTAACTCGGCTTCATTTCGTCCACTTATCACTGACACATATAAGTCCGCATCTTGCGAGTCCTGACAACGCAGCACATCTTCCGCGAAACTGCGCCAGGTAGATACGCGAATAACAGGATCTCCCAAGCCCTAGCCGATGACGAGAGATTACGAGCACAGGCTATATGCAGGTAGGTAGACGCAGCTGTCTATTAATCAACATTATGCTGATGAATTATCGATCGATAGTTCGATGGGTTACGCAGCTTCGTCTGCACTACCGGAGGCGCTAAATGACCCTATTCGAGGACCAAGCCACGAGCCTCAACTCGCAGCATGGCCGTTAGCCATGGGAACCGAAGCTACCTGGTTTGACTGGATGAACGAGAAAGTTCCCCGTTCACGGGCTGGGGAAAAAGCAAGTCCCGGTGCGGCGAGAGGGTCCTACAAGCCCGTAGATAACACATCGTCGGATGAAGAGTTGGTCCCAAGGCATGACGCTATTACGTACAATATGTACTTAGCGGGCAATAGTAAGAGTTTAGGAAGTCCTCACCTATATGACTTCCCTTGGGGAGAACTGGGAGATGCCTTGGTTGTCGATGTTGGTGGCGGTGTGGGTAAGTCGCCTCTCAAAAGCTGAAAAGGCCACGCGTTGGCAGTTTACTGACACAACCACGTATAGGTAGTTTTGACCTTCAACTAGCTCAACTATACCCAGAGCTACGCTTCGTCGTACAAGACCAAGTTACAGCAATCGAACAGGGAATCTCGATGTGGCAAGAGGAGTTTCCCGAAGCTTTGGCTTCAAGACGGGTACAACTCTTAGAACATGACTTCTTCAAGCCAAATCCTATCAAGGAAGCTGATATTTACTGGATGCGACATGTCTTGTACGTCCTCGAGTGGTCCTTATATAGAAGCTATGACTAACGCCAAGCAGACATGACTGGAATGATGAGGATTCCGTGAAAATCCTCCTAAATACCGCCGAGGCTATGGGTCCGAATTCGCGGCTGTTGGTTGCCGATATCACTTTGATTGAAACTATAGGAGACCCTTATATTGAGGCAGCACCTAAACCCCTATTGGCGAATTACGGTGTTCACTCTCATCACGGGTTTGCCCTCGACATAGCCATGATGTCTCTGATGAACGGTAGAGAGCGTACCCCGTCGGAATTCCGAAAACTGTTTGAACAGGCAGGACTAGAGATGGTTAAATTATGGGACTGCCGCAGTATTTTGGGCATCATGGAGTGTCGCAAGACATGATAATGATACCTACTTGGAGGGATTGAAGACTAGGCGGCATCCATAAGTAGGTGGCACCCAAGGTCAGTCTGTTTGATCCTAAATCGACTCTCCTGATTGCTCGAGTACCTAGTAATATTTACCTACATAAGAGGTAGATGGAAGTGTGACACTGCCATACTCACCGCTCCACCTGTTCGATGTCTCAAGTGTTGCACTGCCTTGTTGGGCCGCATTTCACGATACAACTCAAGCATAAGAAAGATAAAGAAAGGCTGGTAGATTCGGGTAGATGTCAAGAAATTGGATGAGGGGGACGCCATCATGTCTTGCTTACAGATGCGTTCGTGCAGGTAGCGTTACACGGCCTAGCTGGACTTGTTGAGCTATAATTAGATGCCGAATCATGTTGACCATTTCCTAGTCAGATTGATATCATGCCACGGACAATTTTGTTTGGGAACGCATGTAGGCTGTGAAGGTGAGGTCGTACTTGGGGTTTTATTCTTTATAGTTCCGATGCCGCCAATGGTGAAGCCCCTTGGAAGTGCAGTTGCAGTACGGGAGGCAAAAGGCGCAAGGCGAGATTAATGTGTATTCATGTGTATGAATATATTTGACGTATGCAGGTAGGTACGTACTACTAGTAGTAGGTGTGGAAGAAGTGAAACTGAACCTGAGAATGAAAATAGAAATGAAAATAGAAATAAATAAAAGAGAAACGAGTAATAGAAATAGGGGGGGGCTACTACAATAAGGTTTATCACATCCATGGATACTATCTCATCAATGATTCATGCATGTACCTACCCTCCTAGAGTAGGTACTCAGGTACTTGCGTTAAAGTTTCCAAGTTTCAATGATGTTTCTAAATAAAGATTTCAGCCCGCGTTAGATCGACGGCGACCTGGAAACGGTACAAGGCCTAATCTTTGCCCCACGGTGGGGGCCAAAGGCACCTAGTAGCGGGGTTCAACGTTCATTCCAGGCCTTGGTTGCCTTGGTATAGCTCATCCATCAGCTTGCCCCCCCAAAAAAACACTCACTCACTAATCTCTGGTCCGTTTGTTACACTCCTTTTCCAACTCAACTCAACTCAACCCTGCCTTACTAAACTGAGCTTCCTCTGCCTATTTGCTATTTGTTACCAAGGCCTTTGCATATCTACCTAGTAGGTATTGGCTTTCCTTATCTGGTATTCAACTCTTGAATATAACTTTTCTATTTTCTTTGAGCCGGGTGGAAGGAAGAAGCTACACCTACTGCTTCGCTTAATAGCTTCGCCTCGTTTGTCCTACCTATCAAATCTCCATCTATCTCCCACTAGGTACCTATCTAGCTACGTAGTCAGTCACTTTGGACTCAAGTTGCGAGGCTCTCGAGAGTACAAGTAGAGCGTGTCACCGCCTCGCAAAATATCGAGAAGCATATAGTCCCTTACCTCAACCTTCCTCGAGCTTAAAGCAAACTGCCTACAACCAACACAATGGCATCCGACAAAGACCCCATCACATGTCACGTCCTGGATACTTCCGTGGGCAAGCCTGCCAAGGCCATCCGCGTGAAATTAGAAGGCGGTCATGCCCCTCTCAAGACTTTCGAATCTACAACCGATGACGATGGCCGCATCAAGGCCTGGCTACCCTACTCAAGCATCCATTCCTCCGGAGATGTACCCACCTACAGCCTAGAAGACGTGCTGAGTGAGGTCGAAGATAAGTCAACTTGGACCCTACGATTCGACACCGGAAGCTATTTTGGCGAGGCGAACACTTTCTTCCCCGAGGTGTCGGTCACCTTCACCGTCGTAAAAGGCCAGCACTATCATGTACCCTTACTTCTGTCGCCATACAGCTACACGACCTACAGAGGAAGCTGATTGGTCCATCAAGGGCCAACGGATTGGATCATATATGAGACTATCAAGAGAGACCATAGTACCCGAAAGCTCACCTACCTATTTACACCATCTTACGTTGGCTAGTTTCATTTAAGATAGACTTTACGAAATTTGTTGACGGTAAATTATCATACCTATAGTACAGGATCAGACATAGGACTCTTCACATAGGGGGGAAACGTTCGCTATAGACCCGGTCTGCCTAAGCTTACGACCAAATGAAATCAAACCATAAAATATTCGCCAATTTGAAAACATTTATATTCACTTCCTTTCCCAGCCCACTGCGCAGTAGTAATGCTTCTTAATTTGACTGGTGATGTGTTGATTTCCCATGTTACTGAATGCTGATATGTTGACAGCTGTTGTTATCCACATTGCTAGAGTTGAAAGGGGCAAAATGTATCAAAATATCCCAATACCTTATTATTCAGTCTCATATCAACCTACATACCCCCAAACATGGCACGTATAAAAGTTATAGATAATAGGTACTATTCATCCAGGATTATCTTCAAGAGTCCTTGATCTTTCTTACTCAGACACAAACGGATGGCGTGCATTCAAGCTCATCTAAGCTTAACTCACCCTAGCCTGAGTAAGTCACCAAAGCCCCCCCTATTCGGGCTCCTTTTCATAACCTGGAAATAGTAGGTAGGTAACCAGCTTATTGAAGGTCTCAAACTCTCAAACCCCAATAAACTCTATCATCACAGACATACATAAGAGAGACCAGCCCATATAAAGACACCTATCCATCTCGTACCTTAGGTACCTAGTCCCTAAGACCTCACTTCACATACCTATTAACAGCCGTCTCCAACTCCGTCCACATCCCCCCGACCCCCGCGTCCCCAAACGGCAGTATCTGCGCACACACCAAGCCCGCGACGCCGCGCCCCCTATCGCACCACCAGTAGTTATTGCACAGCCCCGCCCAGTGGCCCGTCTCTCTCGACCTCCCCGTCGCCGCGCTCGCCCCGCTCAGCATGAACGTCAGCCCCCACCCCTGAGGCGGGTTCCCATCAATGTGGTACAGGTCCGGCAGGTCGTTGCTCAGGTCCGGCTTTGCGCCGGGAATGCCCTGGCGCCCGAAGTTGGGGAATTGCGGGATTTGGTTCGTGAACATGGTGTCGACGGTCGAGGGGGAGAGGAGCTGGGCTTTGGTGCGCGGGCAGGTGCCGTTGTTGAGGAGGACGGCGAGGATGCCTATATTGGGGGGGGAAGGGGAAAGGGGAGAGTGTTAGTTATGAGACACCTAGGTAGTGACTAGATTGACTTAATAGAAAAAGAAGACCTACGAGTATACTCCTGCGGCTTCGCAAAAAGCCCCGCCCCGCCACTATGGAACAAACCCGCGACCTCCTCCGGCGTCTCCACCACCAACGCCCGGCGATTCAAATGGTCCCGCGGCGTCAGCTTCCCGTCCTTCTCCCTCTGGTGCATGTGCGCCAGCCTCTCCCTCATCGCCTTCGTGGGCACCATGTCGACGTTCTCAAGACCCAGGGGCGCGCAGATATTCGTCTGTATATACTCGTTCAGCGTCACGCCGGCGGTCCGCTCGAGCAGGATGCCAGCCCAGTCGATGCCGACGCCGTACCGCCAGCCCTCGCCCGGCTGGAACCGCAGCGGCATCCTCGCCACATCCCGCACGTCCCCCGAGAACTCGTCGATGCCCACCGGGTGGCTCCAGTCGCGCAGCGCCTCGTCGAAGAACGTGTACCCGAGCCCCGAGGTATGGGTCAGCAGCATCCTCAGCGTGATCCCGTTCCTCCTCTCCTCTAACGTCCCGTCATCCCGCAACACCTTGATATCCCTGAGCTCGGGACACGCCGCCTCGACCTGCGCGGCGTCGTCGAGCCGCAGGGCTCCGCGCTCGACGAGCTGCATGACGGCGATGCCGGTCACGAGTTTGGTGCAGCTCGCGAGCCAGAAGACGTGGTCGAGGGACATGGGTTCCGGGGAGCGGATCCCGCGCTTGCCGGCCGAGTGCGCGAAGAGCTCGGTTCCGGTGCGGTCGATCACGACGAAGGATGTCCCGGGGAGCGCGGTCGGGGATGGGTTAGTGCCGCCAGTGGTGACGGCGATGCTCTTCTCCATGATGGAGCGGAGCTCGGAGGCTGCTTCTGCTGAGAACGCCATGGTTTTGGTTTCCTTTCTTCTCTCTAAGATAGATAGGTAGGTACTCAGTTTTCGGATGATTAGTTTCCTGTGTTTCTTGTTTCCCGCAGCGCATTAAGTACCTACCAAGTATGGGGGCAAGTAAATAACTACTCGTGTCACCTCCCTAAACAGTAACTACCGGACAGAAGGATACAGATCGTATACTTACTAGGCAGATGCCTATCTAACCTCCAACTTTATACATCTAGCGCTTAAGCTAAACCATAAGTCGATCTTCAGCACCAAACTATTGTCTGCGAAGCCACGAACATACACTTGGTTGTTAGAAACTACGAACTACTAGGCAAGGTACCTGGACTAGGTACATGATCCTTCCCTCCCTTTCCTCCATTACCACCTTCGTGGTCGGAGTTGGGGTGGTATGGATATGCACGAATGAGGCGATATCAGTTTCTAGCCAGGACCAATACTACGATCGTCTATTCCCCGCATTCACCTTCAATCCTACGACTCCAGCTTTCGCATTATTACATCATGGTAGCCCCCCTTTCTTCCCTAGGAGAAATAGAGAACTATGTGTTGTCCCTTGCCCCTGGCTAGTCAGCCCGTTCTAGGAGTACACAACCATTTTATTAGTAGCCAGTGGTTGATCCCACTCATCACTAGTAGCCTTTATACGGTAGGTAGCCTACTAGATATCACGTGTCTTTTGTTATGTTATAGCATTACCATGTACACTTCGTGTGTTAAATGGCCATGCTTCTCAACGCCGTCCAACGCCATGACAATGCCTTGTCAACTGTGACTTCCACCAAATTCCAAACCATCCAGCACACTATCACAAGATAACACTGTCCGCCTGCTCCAGCCACAGGTTAGCCAGGTCTCTGGTAAGGCCTAATCTGACCTTCTTAAGTACATCCCCTGAGCTACTAGCCGAAAAGACACCGACTCTCCAGTCCCACGCTCGCTTAGGGGGGCCTTTCATGACTCCACTGTTGACTACGGATCGGTGAAGTTGAGATGCTATCATCGAGGAGCCTGTCATCATGAAACTGCCGCCTAAGGAAGAGGTAGATTGGCTGAGAAGGTCCGAAGGAGTAGATCCTTTCCCGTTACCCGATGCGAGGACCAGCTTGAAGAATTCATCGGAGGCATCGTAAACTCGAGATCCGACCGTCTGAATATCCTCAATGGACTTGAGTAGCGTGTCGACTTGTTCGAGGGTTATCACTGGAGGTGATTGGCCAACAAAGACGGATGCCTCCCCAAGTAGTGCTAACAAGAAATCCTCGCTGACAACGGCATCGCGCGTGTCATCATACAAGCCGCCTCGGATGTTGTCATCTGCGCTGGCAATAACGGCTGTTAGGGCAGTAGCAGCTTGTTTACGACGTGATAAAGATTTGCCGGATGTCTTGTTATCTCCATCACGAAGTTCGTAAAACTTTCTAAGCGTGGCGTAGCCGCTCAACATCTTTCCAAGAAGCTCTGCTGCTTCTAAATCCTGCTTCGCATATTGCTCTAGCGTTGCCGTACGTTCCCTCAGTAATTGTCTAAGGGTATCATCTAGGTCATTTTCCGGCGGATAAATCGTAGACTCCGCCAGAGAGATGGACATGAGAGTATTGAGGACATCGCGAACCTTTCCGGGACGGTGTGCTAGGGCGTAATACCAAAGCGCTTCTCCAAATCGGAATGTATCCTTAGCTAGAATATCTCCGAAAGTCTGGTGCATGTTAGCGAAATTTTGTTAACAAAGAATCGGTGTACCTACCTCAGCTGTGTCCTCGGCAAAATTTATCATACCAAGTTCATTCAGCAGCTTCCAGATCTTGTCCACTGTTTCACGAGAATCCTCGTCTATGGTACTAATGACGTTCTGTAACAACTCTTGTACTAATTGCTCAGACCGCTCAGGAGAGTCCATTCGGCCGACGACTTGGACTCCCATCTCCCAACCGGCCCGGGAAACTTTGCCATGAAGACCAACGCCCGATATGTATTTGCGATTCTTCAATTCACGGCCGTAATGAATTAGAGTTGTGTCTTTAATTCCATCTTTTTCGTCAGCCTCGCTGCCCTGATTCATGCCTAAGACTTCCAGCTCTTCCATGTCAAAATCGTTCATGTTAATAAGATTCTGAGGTTCTTGGGGGGGGAGCCATCGGCCCAACGAGGCTATTTCAGCCACTGTCGATGCGATTGGAAGTGACCACGTTCTTAAGAACCCAATCACACCTTCAACATTACCCTCAAACGCAGAAGCAACTGCAACTTCGACTGGGTCCGCCGAGTTGAAGTGGAAATCAGCTTCTGTCGCGGTCTGGAGGCAAAGCGCCAGACGATCAAAGAAGTTTTCTTCTCCTCCGGCTGGACCAGGTAGCCGGAGTGATCCAGAATGGGACATGCCGGGGTGGCGCTTGTTGTGACTATCATCCCACCATCCAAATAAGCCGATCGTTGCCTCACACCAGTCTTGTGCAGCTGCAAGGATGGCGTCCGGTTCTCCGATGAGAATTGCATAGAGGGATTGAAGGTTCTCGTAGACATCCCAGGGTATCCTACTCTCGGCTTTTCGAGCCAGTCCAGCAAGGGACTGTCGTCCATCCATGGAATCAGCAAAGTCGGAATTACCGAATCGACTCGACGAGAGACGGTCTCGTTCTTTTCCCTCGGTGAAACTAATAAGTCCCTCCTTTGCCGCTTTGGCTTTTAGGCGAAATAAGGTCCAGTCGCTGCTTGGTATGTCCCAACTTGCATTGTTTATTCCGGGACACATCTCCATAACCAAGCACAAGTCTTCGACGACGCGCTTGATGCTGGTCAAGGCTTGGCCGCTATAGAGCGGTTCACCGCGGACTTGCTTCTTGACAAACTCCCAGCCAGCCTTTCTCAGCAGCTGCACAGCTCCAGAAATCTCTCCGCGTACGAGAGAGTTGAACACGGCTTGCCAAAACAAACCATGAGCCGCGGGGCAAGGCCGATGTTGCAAGATTTTTTCGACTTGGGTTGGATCAAAGTTGTTCTCGTCTTGTTGCCATTCGAAAAGGACGCCAGGCAAGGCCAAGTTTTTGGACTCTCCAAATTCATCCCTCACGTATGGCGTATGGTAGATCCTAAGGATCAGAACGGCGACGTAGAAAGCCTTTTCGAAGGCCGGCGCCAAAGCATTTGGTCCAACCTTAGCCTCATGCTCCTCGTCGATTCGAGGAAGCTCTTCTACATACGGACCCCACACATCGGCGACAAGTCGGACACAGGCTTGGGCAAGGGTATCATCTAATTTTTCTTCGTCATCTTTGGGGCCCACGCCCTCATCGTAAAGGCGGTTCATTAACTCTTCGGTTTGGATTAAGACGTTATCCGGCTCAGTCACCTCGGCAAATTGCGACTGGCTGTAAAGGTCCTTTGCAAGTGTCGCATACTTTAGCTCTCGCTGTCGGCCCGCGGTGGCACGAAAGGACGAGGCGCGGAAAATATCATCCGCCTCTTTGCTAATACGGTCGTTGGCAGCAGGCGTCATTAGCATCATCAAGTCGGAATCGCTATCGTCGAATTGGTTGCCGTAAGGTTCGTTGTCGGCTATTTCCCTTAACAATTCTTCTTCAACATCATAATCAGCCTCGTCTTCTACCATAGGGTCCATGTCCGCTCCCGAGTCGTCATCTTCGTCTTCATCGTCGTCTAGGGGATTTGTGGTATCAGGCTCAGTATCTTCGCCTTCGGTCGTATCATCATATGGCATGCCGTAGGTGCCTGGTCTACTTGGTGGTAGATCCAATCCATCGTCGCTCTCATCATTGTCTACCTCATCTTCTCCACGGTATTCTTTGCTTAAACCAGAAGGTTGTCGTGCAGTAGAACCTCGAATGGATCTTCCTAGAGGTGCATTGTTGCGTCTTCCAGAGCTTGGCTTGGACGGTGAAAGATTCGGTCTTCCAAAATTGGGTGCCTTGATCTTTCCACTCATGGCGCCGATAGAACTCTGAAGGTATGAGGGAGACGGGTCTCCAGCCGGGGTGAAGGACGGCGCGGAGGATGGTGGAGGAGGAGGACCGGCGGGAGTTGTAGAGGGATGGTCTGCAGAGTAGCCGAAACTAGAGTTGGTTCTTCTAGAGGCTCTGTCTGGAGTAGAAGGTGACGAGCTCATGTTTGAAAAGTGGAAAGACATGTTGGCGGATGTGGAGCTCAATAGCTCCTTAGCTCTTTTGAATTGCCGTTCTGGGAGATGGAAGAAATTGATAGGACAACGTTTTGGGAATAGGCAAAGAGGATAATGATTGTAATCAAGATGACATCAATGGTGAGTGATCACGGCGATAAAATTCCATATATCAAATCAATTGGCCGTGATGATTTAAGTTGGAATGATATATTGTGCGCGCGTCGAAATAGGGAAATGTTTTGGTGGTTGGTATGTAAGGGTGGGCTACCTGTAGTTAACGATTAAAGTGAATGAGTACTAGGTAGACAACCTTGGACGCAAAAAATTTAATGTCGCGAAGCTTGAAGCTCCTAAGACGCGGTTTGCTAGGTGATTGTTAGCGCATCTAAACCTTTAGAGGTAGGTACATTCCTCAGATCAATAAGCACGGACCATCACGGTATGTAATAATTAACTACCTGGTAACACACTGAGTAACACACTGAGTAACACACTGAGTAACACACTGAGTAACACATTCATGTCTGTAAATCGTACAATGATGTACGTACATAGTCCTCCGGGTTCTCACTTGAAAGAATTTCATATAAATGCGCATTCTTCATACCATTTATCATGGTGTTCACTTGCCTACTTTCTTTTCAGCCTTACCTATATTTGTGTTTGCCTATTTATTCTAAGGAGATAATTTTAAGGAGATAAGATCAATTCACAACATTCACTTTATCATCACACATCACTTTTACATACATACAACAACTTCCAGTCCCTTCAGAGCTATGATTGTTCATCTAGCAATGCAACCAACTGGATAAAAAGCGACACATCCTGTTAGAAGATAAGATTGATCAGGATCCGATTAATCAGATTAATCAAATCACATCTCTTTTAACGGTATAAAACAGACTAACGCCTTTCTTCAGTACTATGGTGTACATCCCGAGTTTTGTCCATAATTCTTCCGCTCAACATGCCGGTTGACGATATTGCACAGCCTCTCTTACCGAGACGGAATGCAATGCAATGGAGCTATTCGAAACTATTCGAAACCCCTTGGTGGTAGTATCGAGGGCGCTAACCTTAGGATTATATACCTAAGCTGCTTAACATGTTGCTTACCCTTTAATGTTGGAGTTGCTAAGTCATAAGACGATGACAGTGGGAGTGAAGTCTACTACTACATAGTAGTACAAACCATTTGATACCTACTTACCTACATACGAATACGTATACCTTAGGTATATGTTGATATGTAAGTACAATACATGCATAGGTAAGTAGGTAAGTAATGGGCTGGACCGGGTCAATCATGTCTCCTCACTGCCGTGCCGGCCACCCCACCTCAAGAATTTACCAAGTGGTGGGGTCAAAGAGGCTTCGAGCAAAAAACTCCGCATCAAACAAGATGACCGGGACATTGCACAGTGATAAACCTGCCTAGTACTAGGTACTATCTACTAGGTACTATCTACTAGGTTAGGTAGGAACAATTCATTACTTATAAAGCTTGACAGCTCAAGATCTTTCTTTCATCTAATTCTCCTAATTCCCCCCTCAAGTTTATTTATTTCAACTTTGATACCTTTTTTATCATATTTCCAATCTTCATTATTCCAATTCGACATCATGGCTGATACCGTTGGCAAGGTTAGTTATTTCTATCCCCCTTACATATCATATTCTCTATATACGATATCACGATTATCGTGTATTACGTATTACCCCGCGCATCCGTGTTATAACCCCTTAACCCCTCAAGCTATGAAATAATGAACTTGAAGCTGACTATGTCGTCACTGTTGCTTGATAATAGACCATCAAGTGTAAGGCCGCCGTTGCCTGGGAAGCTGGTAAACCTCTGAGTATCGAGGAAATCGAGGTCGCGCCCCCGAGAGCCCACGAAGTTCGAATCCAGATCTATTACACTGGTGTCTGTCATACAGGTATATTTCGCCAAGCCTTGATCCCGAGTCAAGCCCGAGCACCCCGTTAATTAATGGAGTAGATGCCTACACGCTATCAGGCAAAGACCCAGAAGGCGCATTCCCTATTGTCTTGGGGCACGAGGGAGCTGGTCTCGTCGAATCCGTTGGTGAAGGTGTCACCAATGTAAAGCCTGGCGACCATGTCGTCGCACTCTAGTAGGCATAATACCTATCCATACATTTTCATATTTGCCTTCCATGACACTAACATGGATCAAAAGCACTCCCGAATGCAAGGAATGCAAGTTCTGCAAATCTGGCAAGACAAACCTTTGCGGCAAGATCCGGGCGACTCAGGGTAAGGGTCTGATGCCTGACGGCACTTCCCGCTTTACCTGCAAAGGAAAGGAACTTCTTCACTTCATGGGAACGTCGACTTTCTCTCAATACACTGTCGTGGCCGATATTTCCGTCGTAGCTGTCCAACAAGATGCCCCTATGGATCGTACCTGCCTGCTAGGCTGTGGTATCACCACCGGCTACGGCGCTGCGAGAATCACTGCCAACGTCGAGGAGGGATCCAACATTGCCGTGTTCGGTGCTGGTTGCGTGGGTCTTTCGGTTGTCCAGGGCGCTGTTGCGCAGAAGGCAGGCAAGATCATCGTTGTAGATGTGAACCCGAGCAAGGAAGAATGGTCTAAGAAGTTTGGCGCCACCGACTTCGTCAACCCCACCAAGCTGGAGGGACAGACAATCCAAGATAAGCTAATCGAGATGACCGATGGCGGCTGCGACTACACATTCGATTGCACTGGCAATGTTGGCGTGATGCGAGCAGCCCTGGAGGCTTGCCATAAGGGATGGGGCCAGAGCATCGTCATCGGTGTTGCTGCTGCCGGCCAGGAGATCTCAACCAGACGTAAGTTTCAAGCCTTCTATAATAACCATGCTTTGCCCTGTCCTGGAAACTAATAACTCGAGCAGCATTCCAATTGGTCACTGGTCGTGTGTGGAAGGGTTGTGCCTTTGGTGGTGTGAAGGGCCGATCTCAACTACCTGGCCTCGTTGGAGATTATCTGGATGGCAAGTTGAAGGTAGATGAGTTCATCACTCATCGCGAGACCTTAGACAAGATCAACACAGCATTTGAGACGATGAAGGCAGGAGACTGTATTCGCTGCGTTGTGACGATGAAGGAATAAAATAAAAGGGGTGTTGATCACGTGTAAAGCAAGCATGAAATATCCTGAGATTTAGTATTTAGTTTAGGTGAACAAATGAAAAAAAAGAAATAGTACAAACGAATACCAAAGATCATGGGGTGTCATCCTGCTCATTTGGAAATTCAAGCATTTTTATGAAATTGTCAACTTGGAAGCTGGGGGTGTTTATGACAGGATATAACCTTCGTAAGCTCAGGCAAACCAAGAAAGAGTACAAAAGCCACCAGTTACCTAGTAAGTAATGGAGATGCTCGACGTTTTCATGTGCCATATGCCATGGGACATGCTTTTAACCGCCATTAGGCGAAGCGAGACCGGTGATAGTATTGGACTTCGTATTGAGAAATCGACAGCGATTGTATGTATGTACTACTATGAAGCGATATAGGTGTATGTAGTCCAAAGAAGCGGCTGCTGCCAGAGAAGACTGAACGTTGCTAACCTAGCAGTATATAGTATATACGTGTCTCGGATAGACTCAGCGAGGCGGTCTAGACCCCCCCAGAGCACATCATGCGCAGGAAAAGGTACGATAAATTGGTAATGCATTAACTTGTACGCCCTCGGTGTTTAGGAATTGATATTCATTACCCTTGGCCGCATGTGTTTGTGTAGGGAGGGTATGTATGTAGGTTTTTGGTTTGTGTGAACAAAAAAGAGAACCCCTGGCTGGCCGGCCATCAATTCGAGACCCTGCTTGCATCGTAGGTATGTATGTATTACTAGTTAGAGTAGAGAGTCTCCGCCAAAAAGAGATAACCACATGATCGGTGGGTTCCCGCAGAAAGCGGTTAACTTGCAGTTCTGCACGTTGAAAGAACATTGATGAAACTACATACATACAAGGGATTCAATATACATCAAGTAGCATATGTACCCTACATACATACATACATAGTTACATACCATACATGTCAAGCATGGGGAACCAAAGAAATGCCGTGGATTATATCCTATCGGTCGACAGATGAAGAAGAAAAAAACAGCCCCCCCCTAGTCGGCCAATAGCCGTATCCCTTGGGCGGTCCGGCTGGCTGATCTAAGATCGGCGTACTCCATTTATATACATACCTGCCCACATGCTTAACGTAGACGTGATATGGGTACAGGAGGAGGAGGAGGAGGAGGAGGAGGCAGAGTAACCTAAGCATGTAGTGGCTGGTGTTGAGAGCTTGGAGCTCTATGTAGGTATGTAGTATCACAGACGATAACGGGAGTCTGTGAAACGAGATTCAAAGCACTCGCATTGAAATGTTCGTATTTAGATAAGTGCCGTGCCAACCTACACTAGACACCGTAGTCGTCAAGTATGTGATTATGTACTTACATGCCTATGGCGTAACTGGTGGCAATTGCCAATGGCCCCTAAATACGAGTCGATAAAAACTTGGCCGTATTGCCAACGCCCTTGCGCGATTGCAACTCCACTAGCTTAGCTGCCTACTTACCTACCTGCTACTAAGTGGTTGAGAGTCCGCTTGTGCCCGGGAACGCCATCGTTGGCGAAACGTGTTGCCAGGTTTCAATTGCCAAGTTGATCCGGCTGCATTGCATAGGGAAGGTAATGGTTGTAAGGTTCGTTCGATGGCTGACATTTTCCTTCTCACTCGGACATGAAAGGGCCGGAAGACGTCGCCGGTGTGTGTGTGTAAAGGTACCGGTAGGTTGATGGGAATAAAGTAGACGGGCGAGACAGGCGGACATGTGGCAGTCTAATAGACAAGCTTTCGAGACAAGCCGAACGAATAGGACCGAGTGCGTTTTTAATGACCTAGATAGTAAGCAAGTTTACGGACGGAAGGGGATGCATTCAAATGCTTTATCTATTGCTCATCTGATCACGCACTTACATACATCTATACCAACCTAGGTACATATCTACCTATCGACCCAGTAAACAGTAGGCAAAGTACAGGATGGAGGTTGCAATTATCTGACCCAAGGAAGCTGAAATTATGCGAGGCCACCGGCTCTGAACATCATGACCTTTGCGCATTGGGATCCGGAGGCGGACGTCGCTGATATCCAAAGCCAGCCGCTTTGAGCGCGAGGACTCCCGAAATCTTACGGGTGGATTCGGTTCGGTTATACATACCTAACCTATTGTATTTGTCTGTTTTATCTGTTTTATCTGGCTTGGTCTTGCTCTTGCTTGCCATGTGCCATGTGCGTTGTAATTTGGAGCCATTCACTTTGCTAGCGGTTCCGCCCGCGTTGTCAGCTATCTCCTTTTTTTTCTTGGGTCGTCCGTTGATCTCATTTAGTACCTGCTATTTGTTTTCCCCGGAACGAGATAGTTTCATACATCATTAGATATACCCAGGTTAGTTGACACCGGTGACCTACTACATAAATAGTACCTAGTAGGTACTATTAATACTAGTAGTAACAGCATTGAATGTCATGTATGATGTACTAACCATCCATCTCGGCTAGGGCCCGATGGGTTGGTAAGATGTTCATTTCAGTGATTTCACGAGTTTGTAAAAAGTTAAGAATCTTAAGATGGGTTTATTACACCGAATTCCCGAAGTATATAAATATAAGGTCATAGTTACTGGGTATCCAAGCATGATGACTTGTTCACTACATGTACAGTACAGTACATGTATCATAGGTACATACCTAGTAGTATCATTGCAGTGATTGCAGTGATTGCAGTGATGTACATATGGATGTAACTTATCGATATTAATAAAATGCCAGTGTTTCTCCATTCTCTCCAAAATTAGCCAATATGGACAAACACACCCTGTCCTAGTTTGGTTCATCGACTCCAGTCTTCTTCTTATCCCATAATCCCCCTGCTCCCTTCCCCTGACCCCGGTTTTTGACTGATACGTGCATCCCTACGGCATATCACAACTAGATTCCACCCCGTTTATAACAACCTAATCGGCTCGCCTCCCGCTTTCGGAGCCTTGCACGGAATCGTCGTCATCACCACTGATACCTAGGTAGGTATGTATACATTTACAAAGTACCACCTAGATAGTACGACACAAAACCAACGAGCATCCTCGTTCGCCTCATCCTTTGCTTGCATTGGATGTTCATAGTTACTAGGTACTAGGTTTAAATACTAGAAACTAGAATAGACATAACTACATACTAGGTAGTGCCTAGTAGATAACATTACGTGCTACTACTAACTATTAGATACCTGGCAATGCTGGCATACATACATACATACATACATACATACATACATACATACATACTTACATACATACATAAGTACTAAATCTCATTTTGCCTATACTATTCTACACCGTTCCATTATCGCCGCCAACGTCAGAGTCATTCGATGATAATACTGTAACAAATTACAAATTTTCTCTTATTGGAAAATCACAAAATTACAAAACCTGAACCATCCCTTATCCATTGTTACTCACAGTGTCTTTTTCCTCTTTTCTTGTCATAAGTAGAAATAGAAATCCTATTTTCACACATCGACGCAAACAATACATACTCCATACTCGGTCAAGATTTACTACTAAGTTGGTGATCTGATTTTCTTTGTGATTCATTGTAAGTCGTCCTATTACGGCCCGAGGCCCATTTTCACTTGGTAGACTCGTGCCACTTGAAGTGACCATCCCAACCCAACCATCCCGATTCAGCCTCTACAGTGCTATTCCTCCTCCTTTTTTTTTAGACCTGGCCAGGGCGTCTATTTTCTCCACCGGCTTACCATCACCCGGACATCCATGAATTTCTTTCATTTAAAAGGGTCCAACTTCTAACCTTCATCAACGTAGGCCGCTTTCGAATTCCTTCCCACATTCTACCCAATTCCGAATCCCCCCAAACGACCAATCCACAAAGACGACCCAGAAGAACTATATTGTTCTATCTACAACTGTCTCGTGCAACGACTACGACTAGTCAAACGTACCACCTGACTGAATCTACAAGAGAAAAACGAGGAAGAAAAGAAGCCACAATTTTCTAGATTACGATCAGCATCATCATCACCATGGCTCCCCAGAAACCTCGCTGCACATTCAAGGAATGCAAGACGGCCGCTCAACGGATTGTTGGCGACTGCGGTTTCTGCGATGGACACTTCTGCGCGAAGCACCGATTATTAGAGGATCACAAGTGCAGCGGATTAGAAGACGTAAGCATGAACCCAGCGAACCCATCTTTAGATTCCAATTCCGCCTCCTCCAGTGACTTTGACGAGGATGCCACCGAATGGTGGCTCGTCGGACTCGGCGAGTACCTCAGCGAGTCTGGTCTAGACGAGAAGGAGGTGACGGAAGAAAAAGCAAAGAAGGGAGACTCTGGCTCTGGTCTACGTATGCTAACTCGGAAGAACAACCGTAGTGCAAGAAGGAGTCGCACGAGCGCAACGCGGCACAGCTCGAGGCAGAGCGAACGCAAGTCATCCGGGGTGTATAAGCGACGTACCCGAAACTCGACCGCCGAGCGTCACCGATCTCGACGAAACCGTTGTCGCGGACTCGCTTCTACTCCTTGAACACCACCACCACTATTCTGAACCTTAATTGTCCTCGACAACACCCTCATCCACCATTCTCATCCTCATCCTCATCCTCATCCCTCCCCCTTTCTCTGATTTTTCGTTTATTCCCTCTACACACGAACAACAAGTATCAGCACGAACACGAACACGAACAACAGAAGCGGTGATTCGATTCGATTCGATTCGATTCGGCATCTCTCCCACAACACAATGCTTCACACTCTTCTATGAGGCAAAGCAGCAGCAAACAAGCAAACAGCAACAGCATGGCGTCCGGGCATTCGGCTACTTTGGTGGCCCCCCTCCCTTTTTTATTTTTTGCGTTTGCTCTTTTCCCCGCTACCTACATATTAGGTACTTTTACCAACCCCCAATCTTAGGTACCCTAGGTAGTTAAGATACTTTGATTTTTAAGGTCTGGCAACGGTTTTGAGGCGAACGGGCGATACATGACAACGGCGATCGAGGGACGCTATGATTTTAGAGTCCGCTAGGCTTCCTCGCCCCGAAAGTCTATTCATCTTATAGAGAGGGAGAGAGAGAGAGAGAGAGAGAACCTTGAAGGCTTTTATGCTTTTTTCTCTCTTCTAAAAACCCTTTCTCTCACCTATCATCGTTCGATCACCGAGAGGGAAGGGCACGCACGGCTTTGACCACCATATCCCCCGTAAACCCCCCTCATTTCCTCCTACACCACCTTTGGTACGAAGGAGACCTCCCTCGAGAAGCTACATAAGAGCTACCTACCTACCTACCTACCCGTACCTAGTATCTATGCTTTGTGAGAACCATTTCTGGTTCCTGGGGGTTTTCGCGATGGCGAGCGATACGCAATAACCACCAAACTACTGTACATATACTTGAGAATTACCCTACATTAGGTAAGGTAATCAAATTTAAGCAAATCAACCTAATGCTCTCGTCTCTCTATTATTACGTGATTAAATGAATCTCGATACGTGCATTAAGTATTATCTACCAACCTAACCCATCTTTAAACCCATAAATTAGCCCTTCCTTTGTCCTCCCCACGTGCTCACTGCTCATACCCCCCTCTTTGACGACCTCCGCGGTTTCTTAGCCGGTACCTCTCTTTGTCCCGGAGCACTCTCCGGCCTTTCTTCATCATCGACATCGAGCGTATCCGCAGTCCCGGGCTCCTTCTTCTCCTCTTCCTCATCCTCCTCTTTCTTTATGCTCTTGTTCACAACCACGTCCCTTTCAATCTTTTCCATCTCCTCCACATGCTCTTCTTCTTTGACTTTGACTTTTACTAGCGCCTTATCATCATCATCATCTTCATCGGTCTTCCCGGGTACCTTAACCGCAGTGGCGGTAGTAGTAGTAGTAGTAGTAGTAGCCATCGCACCCCACACCTTCCGCCCCTCCAGCACCTTCTTCCGCTCCGCCGCCCTGCACAGCCCCCGCAAGCCTAACTCACAATCGCCGCACCTCCGCCCCACGGGAAGACAGACAGTCTGCCCAAAGCCCACAAGCAGCCAGTTGATCTCGCGCCAGCGGTCGCGGGGCAGCCAGCTCTGCAGCGCGAGGCGCGTCTCCTCGGGACCCTTGGTCGCGTGCCAGCCCCAGAGGTTCGTGATGCGGTGAACATGCACGTCGACGCCGATCCCCTCCGTCCGGTTCCACGCGACCGACATGCACAGGTGCGCCATCTTGGGCCCCACGCCGGGAAGCGCCACAAGCCCCGCGATCGTGTCGGGGATGTCGCCGTCCCACTGATCTCTTAGGATCGCCGCCGCCTGCTGCAGGTACTTCGTCTTGTTGTTGTGGAACCCGACGGCCCAGATCATCTGGTTCAGCGTTTCCGGGTCCACGGCGAGCATGTTCTCGAGGTTGAGGCCGGCGGGGGCCCCGGGGCAGTGGGGCGGGAGCTCGGTCTGCAGACGCCGCATGACGACGGCGTTGGTGGTGTCTTTGGTCTGCGAGGAGAGCATGAGCGCGACGAGCGTCTGGTAGCGGCGATCGCGCGGGGTGGCGGTGGGGTCGGCGAGGCGCTCGCACCCCATTGTGTCGACGGCGGCGTTGGAGGCGGGCCCGCCGTCGAGGCGCATCGCTTTCACGGCGTCGTACATCTGCTCCCAGTCGGAGGGGGCGGTTACTTTGGTCTCGCCTGTGGCGGCGTCGATGGCTTTCCGGGCGGGTTTTCGCTCTCGTCGGGGTTTCTGGGTGCTCGTGGATGTGACATTCTCCTTTAAGTCGACGAGCAGCTTTTCTTCTTCTTCTTTTTTGACGAGGGTGACGGTTCGCTTTCGCTTTCGTGTGCTGCTTGGGATCACGTCTTCGATATCTACGGCGGCAGCAGCAGCAGCAGCAGTATAGGGAGGAGGAGTCGAGTTCTCTTTGCTACTAGAGCTGTTGTTGTCGCCGTGCCGGAAACGCGCAAGCGAGGACCGGGTGATCCGTCGCGGTGGCGATACTACCGCTCTAGGCGGCATTGTGCGAATGAATTTGTAGATATTTGCTGTAATACTCGGAGGAATCCCATATCCTTCCTATAATCGTTCCTTCTACCTCGATCAAGATGCTTCCAAGAATTCCTTCTACATCGATCAAGATGGTTACAAGAATTAAAATTATTGAATGAAATGAATATTTGAAATCAACGCTCCCTGAATCGCCAATCACATAAAGGCTGTGTGTGTGGGTCCGAGAGGTACCAGATCGCAGGATAGACCCTGCATAAAAGTAATCTACATTTCCCCTTTTGGCAGCTTCTCGACCCAACCATACCTTAGCGTCTTTTTCGTGTGTAGCCCCACATGCCCCACCCTTGCTGAAGGATGAAGTCATAATCAATCAAGCTCTAGCCTTTTACTCCTCTAGTAAGGAGGCACACAGGGCTTTGTAGGCGAATGCGCTAAAATTAGTACGGTAACGCCGGGTGTGAGAAACGAAAAAAAGAAAAAGTGGAGGATTGATTCTTAGTTTTTTTAGTGTAGCAGGGTATATCGCAAGGCTGTTATGGCTAAAAAATAAAGCTTGGACTTTATTTCGCACAACAATTGATAAGATAAGCTGAGCCTCCACAGCCTCAATTCAGCCACTTTGTATTCCATTGTTAATAATCAAAACTGACTAATCCAATCCATCTTTTTAATCCAATCCATCTTTTCTAATTCTTCCATTCCAACTTCTTCTTTTCAACTTTTTTTCCATTCAAACCATTCAAACCATTTAATCCATTCAAACTATTCAAACCATTTAATCCATTTAATCCATTTTGTAATCCATCTTATTAATCATCTTCAACACCACCGCCTAAATCAAATATTTCATTTACATGGTGGTGTTAAAGGTGGTGTGAAAGGTGGTTTGCTGGATTTGGGGGCTGAAAATCGATGCACCCAATCAATCTCTTCAAAAGTTTGCACCAAATGTTTCACTTTTTACTAGCGGCTCAATAGCTCCAGATTTGAGCCAATAGGATGGCTTCAATTTCAATAGGCTTACTAGCGCTTGCTGTTTGCCTTGGATTCGATCGCGATCGTTGGGGGTACGTACCGGTGGAGCGTGCTCTAGACCGGTCCATAAAAGGGCTCTCAACCCCCAAGCTGTTCTAATTTTTTTCTTCCTCCTTTCAACACTTTTCAACTTTCAACAGCTTTTCAACACCCATATACTAGCCACTCAACCCAATCCACCCAATCCATTCAATCCATTCAATTCATCTAATCCATCCATCTAATCCATTCAATTAATGGCCGATACACCTATTCCGAGGCGGGTCGGCCAGCCTCCGATACTCCGATAAATCCCTCCAATCCGACAATTTCTCCCCATCCGGCCGAGCCGATTCCAGTCCTAACACCTGTAAGTCTCGGATGGGTTGATCTAAGCTTAGTAAACGTGGCCTGAAGGTAAGTATAATTAAGTAATTCATTTTTAGCCGCGTTTGTTTTCTTATACCGGCCGATACTTTTTACTGGTGAGTCCGGTCAGTCCATAATGCCAGTATTCCTATCGTCACGTGATTATTACGTAATGTATGCTAAGGGAATCCACTGTCGCGTATGTATTATGTGATTCGTGCCTGATGTGAAAGGAACCTATCGTCACGTGATTGTTATGTAGTTATTGCCTAATGTGAAAGGAAGGTCCCACTTAAACTGGCCAATGGCTGCCCTTCAATTGGGTTAAACGTTTAGGTGGTTCAAACCTGTTTTTCTTCTTTTCAAGCAGAGCAAGCAGCCTTCCGCAGAAGCTGCCGGAGGCATAATTAAAATAAAAAAATAATTAAATAAATTAATATGTAAAATCAAAATTGTTACGGAGCGACGATTTTCCAGATATCAAATTAGTAAAGTTTTACTAATCTAAATTGCTTGTAATTTGCCGGGTATTTTAAGAATAAGGCTTAGGTTCGTTTTAAAACAGCTGTTCCATTTTAAATTTACCCGAGGTGTGTGCCTAATGACAAAAAACAGCTATTCGCCTACAAAGCCCTGTGTGCTTCCGTACTCTAGCTTAGCTAGCTACATAACTACCTACTACTTCATGTAACATTATTAATGGCTCAATAATTGTAAAACAAAAAAGTTTTTGATACGCTACAACACAACATTGATATTTTGAGGAAAATCAAGAATTTAAGCCAATTCTATCATCAGGCACATAATAACCTATTTAGTCACCCAAGACAGACAAACCGAATCATGGCCTCCTTCCTCACCCGCAGCGCCATCCGCGCCGCATCGCAAACCCCGCGTCTCGCATTCCCCAAAGCCCCCTCCTCAACAACATCCGCACTCCGCTGGTCCTCGATCCAAAACCCCCTCTCCTCCTCCTCCCGACGCTTCCTCGCCACCACCCCCGAGAAGCAACCAAGCCTCCGTCTCGGCAGCGAAGCCCCGAACTTCCAGGCCAAGACAACCCAGGGCGACATCGACTTCCACCAGTGGCTCGCCGGGTCCTGGGCGATCCTGTTCTCGCACCCGGCGGACTTCACCCCCGTCTGCACGACCGAGCTCGGCGCCTTCTCGCGGCTGGCGCCCGAGTTCGCCAAGCGCGGCGTCAAGATGATCGGGCTGAGCGCGAACGACCTGTCCTCGCACTCCCGCTGGATCGCCGACATCAACGAGGTCGCGGCCACGGACCTGCAGTTCCCCATCATCGCCGACGCCGACCGCCGCGTCGCCTTCCTGTACGACATGGTCGACGCGCAGGACCTGGCCAACATCGACGAGAAGGGCATCGCGTTCACGATCCGCTCCGTCTTTGTCATCGATCCCGCGAAGAAGATCAGGCTGACGATGATGTACCCCGCCAGCACCGGCCGCAACACCGCCGAGGTCCTGCGCGTTATTGACTCCCTGCAGACTGTGGATAAGAAGGGCATCGCGACGCCGATCGATTGGACGGTGGGCCAGGATGTCATCGTGCCCCCAAGCGTGAGCACCGAGGATGCGAAGAAGAAGTTTGGAAACGTTAGGGAGGTTAAGCCTTACCTACGGTATACCAAGGCTTAAATTAAAGCCTGCCACTACGTCTGGCCTAGAGGGCATTGCATTAGGTATAGCTATATCTAATAACATTTAAGCGCGGATATGGGAAAAGGAAGCCCGTGAACCCCATTTTCCCTCCGGATTTACATATGGAAATGTCGATGGGGTCTATGGCAAGTAAGAAACTCAGGCCACGGGAGATATATCTCAGTACGCATAGTACCGGCAACTCGCTGGAAAGCAGTATATATATTAGATCCCGCTAATAGTAAAATCTAGTCGAATGTATCTATATACCAATGAAAAAAAAACACCCCTGAATCTAATACAATGCATGAATGGGAAGGGTATCAACCACAATGTTCCCTACCGCTATGATAATTATGCGCAGAATTCCCTTTCTACCGCTCTACCGACGCCTTATTATGCACCCCGCCCGACTGATGAAAGCTCGAATTAGATGAGGAACTCCTCCTTGATCCAGTGCTCCAGAACAGTCAGACCTTCTCTGAACTTAGGTGAGTCGGTCCGGACAATGATAGCCGCATGACTGTGTCGACCAATGTGGATCCAAACTGGGTATTTTCGCCAGCCAACTTTGTCTAATTCATCAATCATAGTAAATTGAGCGGGTGTGAGGGCTAAGGTTGGGAATTGCGGATGCGATTTTCTTCGTTCGAGGGCTAGAATCCGAGTCTCGGCTTTGTTCAAGTTTCCATCCTCATCCTCGTCGTCCGACGCTCGTAAGTAGGACTCGCCTTGCCAATTGTTGAGATTCTCGTACACATCCTCGACGGTGCCGCGGACATCCTGGATCCAAATGGGACTGCGATAGTTTTCTATTTGGATACCCGCTTTGCCTGATTCGTGTAGTTGAATGCGCTTGGAGCTGCGAAACGTCTGCACGAGCGAGTTGAATAGGAACGCGATGACGCCAATAGGTACGAAAACGACTATGGCTAGCATGAGCGGTGCTTTTCGTAGATAATTCAAACTGGTGGCAGCGAGGTTATTCATCGACCCATCGCCATTTTTCGTTAGCAAGGGTGAGACCGGAGCCACGGGGTCTAAGATGACGTCTTCGTAACCCTTGAGGTAATTGACTTTGATTTTACTTAGGTCCACATAGGGATCTGTCTTGGTAATGCATGTCGTGTAATAGACGGCACTTCTATCGTTTACGATATTCGCATATAATGTTCGACGCTTGAATCTTCTTAATCCGGCCATAAAGACGGATTTGGGATCGGCGAGCACTGCAAGTAACGGCCGGCCGGTTCCACGATAGTCGTCGATGGTGAACAACTGACGGCCAGACATGGATAGCGTACGCGCACCCAGGACATTCCATATGTGATTGTACCATCCTCGCAGCGGTGTTCGAACGCCAAGATGTGGCGACGCAAAAGTCGTAAAGTTCTGAGAACCGCGTGTAAGTATGAAAGTACTTAGATAGACTTAGATAGAAATATTTTCCCACGTACCACTGGCTCAACCTCACGAAGCACACCTCTCATTTCAAGTAACCCGATAGCATAGCGAGCTACGAGACCTCCTAGGGAATAGCCGACGATGCTGAGTTTAGTTATCTTGCCGCCCTCCTTGCGAATTTTCTCGATTTCGTCCTCGATCTCGAAGCACACGCGCTCGCCGCCTCGTTCAATACCATCGTAGGTAAAGCTGCCGCTGTTTCGCTTGGCAAGCAAGAGGTAAAGGTTGTCTTCGGGATGTGCATTTCTTAGCGCCTTCGCGACCGATTTCATGTGTTCTGGGTTTCCCCAAAGCTAGAATGGGGGTGTTTGGTTAGCATTGGCGTCCGCATGCGACTGGGGCGAAGGTAGGGGATGTAAAGGTACTATACCCCATGAACTAGCACACAAAGGTGATCAGCGGCCAAACTGCCGCCGTTATATTCCATATTCAACAATTCTTACTCCTCGAAACGTTACAATGATATGATAATTACTTGTTTGTTTGCTTGAGTGAATGGAAACTAAGACGATATAATACACGTGTGTAGAAGAAGAAGAGGGGGAAGGGGCTAATAAGAACTAGTATAAACCCGATAAACCCGTCGGGAAGATGGAAGATGAGACTATCCGCATAATAGGCTTCAAGAGCTGACGTATAATTAGTTAACAAATTCAATGACGATATTGGATTAATTACATGTATGTAGTTATATGTGTACCTAATCCAAGTTGTTGTACTTCATAGTTGGGAAAGTTCACGAGGTAGTTAAGACATATGTAAATAAACAGATTAATTTATCAATATAATTTATTAAATATCACGAGTTCCCGGCCTCAAATTAAATAAAAGAGTAACCAGTTAAAAAAGAGTCCGTGCTTGATTGAAAACAATTACTACCCTAGCAATGTACAATTTAAAGACTTCAAGGTGTACTATGTATGGCATTGTATGCAACTAATTATGCACTGCCAGATCCCTGTTCGGTTTATCTTCGGAATTGCTACGTCAAGCTTTGAGTGACGTCGGATTTTTAGGAAGCCAGGAGTGTTTCATAAGGCAACTACAACTTAACTACCTTCACTTCGTGATTTTAGTTGAAATGTTCCATGTTCCATGTTATTGCTCCCTCCGATAGACTTCACAGTTGCTAAGCCCTAAAAGCCTATATATGTACTGTACTGTACTGTACTGTACTGTACTGTACTGTACCTACCTACATACATATACTAGGACATACTGGTTACACACTTTACATAATATTTCTCGGCTAGCTACAGTCAGGATCAACTATAAGACATCCACCCATAAATTCGTGACTTTCAACAGACAACTAACCATCTCATTGTCACACCTCGATTCACCTCCCCATTTCACCATAACATAGTATAAACAATAAATGAGCAGACTTAAACGTGGCATTTTATTTGCCAGTTCATATGTTTCAACCTTATCTACCTGTATCACAGTATCTTTGTTTCTAGACTAGGTAGTTGGTCACTTCGCACGTTACTCAACTACATTTACAGCCTCATTCCATCCCATCTCATTATTCACCCTTCACACCTTATTAATACCCACTTTTTAAATACCTGAAAACTTCATCATGGCAGGTTCTCTCGCCGCACTAAAAAGCTTGCCTTGTCCTGCTGGAGACCAATGTAGTGCTTTTCAATGCCTATTTAAGCATGACCGCGACGGTGATACCGCTCCCGACGGAAAAGGCTTAGCACGTTCCTCTTCTGAGATCACAACAACCTCGTTGCCAGATCAAGCTTCGTCTAGAAAACGTATTAAATTAGACCCATCAACCTCGACACCTTCCGGCAAACAGATCACAGACCAGATTGTACCAAAAGAAATCACCACATTGACACAAGGCAAAACTATTAAGAGAACCTGGGAGGCTATGTCTCAACAGGGCGAAATGGATAGTAACCAAAAATCCGAGTTCCAGCCCACCGCCGGCAAGAAGCCCCAATCTTCAACTAATGGAGCAGATTCTGGTCATGGCACTCGAGATTCTGGCTTCGAACTATCAAGCACTCAGCATAAGGTCACTTCCTTGAAGACAGGAGAATCTAAGAAAAGTCCCACACCCTCTCCTGTTGTTCAAACACCGACAACAGTGAAGCTATCACCTAGACCAGCTCCTAAGAAAGCAGAAGCTCTTAACCCTCGTCTACTCAAGTCTTCTCCGGCCAAGCACGCTACGCGCTTGATACTAATCAAGGCCCTCCATGAACAATACGTTCGCCTCAATAACGAGCTGAAGAAAGACAAAGATGCAAAGAGACTAGTGCTGTCTGATCAAGAGCTCATTGTGAAAGCATTAGATGATGAGCAAGAAATTGCCACGCGTAAATTCCAGATTTACGGCAATGCTATCAAAAATCGTATCTTGAGCCACAAAAAGAAGACAATCGCTGAGTGGAAAGCTGAGAGAAGCCAGGCTATGGGGGATAACAAGACAAATGACACAGAAAATGCATCTGCCGCGCCCCAGCCCATAAACACGGGCTTAACTCCATCTCAAGAGGTTGATTTCGCGCTTCGGTTAGTCTATCCATTTGACAACCTCACGGATTACGGTTATGTATCTTCCATACCCTCAGACGAAGACATCGAGAAAGCCCGAGAAGGTGTCAAAACTTCTGGTAACGTCGAGGTGTGCGATAGATGCACCAGAAGATTCCAAGTCTTCCCGGGTCGAAGGGAGGAGGACGGAACGCTAGCGAGCAACGGATCTTGCACCTTTCACCCAGGCAAGATATACTACACCGAACGAGGACCTGGAAAGGGTACTACGTCCCAGAAGAAATACCGCTGCTGTCACCGAAACGTCGACGATGATGCCGGAGGATGTACTACGGCATCTACCCACGTCTTCAAGACAACGGATGTCAATAGGCTTGCGGGTCTACTGAACTTTGCCCAAACCCCGCCCAACCCGAACGTCCCTGCGGATAGAGCCGTGTGTTTCGATTGTGAGATGGGCTATACGGTTTATGGTATGGAGCTCATTAGAGTTACTGCATTGTCTTGGCCTAACTACGAGATGCTACTCGATGTTCTTGTCCAGCCATTTGGAGAAGTTTTGGATCTCAACACCCGTTACTCCGGTGTCACCCCAGAAGACATGGTTTCGGCCAAACGATGGCAGCCAGGCGATGATCATTTACCTTTGGTAAACCCTTCTACAACCTCAACGAGTTCTGATGAACGTGAGAAGAGACCCAAGCTCAAGATCGTGTCCTCTCCCAAGGCAGCACGCGACCTGCTATTCTCGCTCATTGCCCCCACGACCCCTATCATTGGTCACGGTCTTGAGAACGACTTGAATGCTATGCGTATTATTCACCCTACTTGCATCGACACCGTCCTTCTGTACCCCCACAAGCGCACATTGCCAGCTCGCAACAGTCTCAAGATGCTAACGGAGACGCTGCTGAACCGAAAGATTCAAAAGGAAATAGATGAAAGCAATCCTCAAGGTCATGATAGTGCCGAGGACGCCAAGGCGGCTGGCGAGTTAGTTCGGCTGAAGATCCGCGATGAGTGGAAAGCTCTCTGCCTGAGAGGCTGGATTATCCAGGACGGCAAGATCACATTACCCTAAAAGATTTCACTGCCATGGATAAACAAGGCGGGGATGAAGAAGCCACGCTTTTAATAGCTGGTAGGCGATGGGCAATGACGATGAAATTTACGCATTTCAAGGATCGGGTTTTACGACGCGTGAAGATGCATGCGTTCCTTTCAACTCGAGGATACCACAGCACAGGGGGAAATCAAAAGGAAGATTCAATCATATCCAAGGATTAAGTTAATTTTGCTTGTTCACTTGAAAGATGTATTGGGTGGGCATGAGAAAAAGAACTGGGTCAGTTATTTCACGAATGTGATGGATTGGTCTCTGGATAATGCTTGAGAAGCAGGATTTGTTTCTTGCCCGTTGGGAAAGAACTTAATTACCTCTTCGCTTCTTTGACACGAGAGATACCCAAAAGAAATAATAGGATCATCGGTTGGTGGATGAGGGCGGTCGTGATGTTCTCTGTCTTCATTCGAAGTTTGGGAGCCTACGTGCCTGTGTACCTAAGCAGCCTTTTAATCGCAGTGTTGCAAGATATTGCCCTGCCTTCAAGCTACGATAGTCAAAGCCGAAAGCCATGTAGGCGCATAATAGGTATAAGACAACTAGATGACCAATGCATTTGGCCACAATAGCAAAAACCTTCCCCCCCATTTTGAACTGATCGATTGTGACATTATTCATATCCCGAAGTGGAGAATCGGGCAGTTGATTGTATAATATACATAGGCAGGTATGTAGGATACCTACCGCATTGCCCCCCCTTATCCCATCCCTTTCTCCGTGATCCTTCCTTCCCCACCCCCTTTTTTCTTTTCTTTACATTCTTTCATTTCAGGCTAGTAGTATAAGATCCTTCCTTCCTTCCTTCCTTCCATTTTTTCTACCGACCAACCGATAGTAACAATTGGCTGCTACCGCCGTTTCCCGATTTGCCGCCGCCGGGTATGTAGGAGACGTTGGGGTTGGAGGCGAGGGTCTGTGCGATCTCGCGGCTGGCCTCGATCTTGCGGATCATGATGAGGCCGTCGCCGTTCTTGGCGATGGCGCGGGAGATGGTCTCTGCGCTCTCGGCCTCGCCCTCGGCGCGGATGACGTTGGCCTGGCGCTCCTGCTCGGCCTTCTCGACGATGAAGCGCGCGCGCTCGGCGTCCTGCTGCGCGATCTGCTTCTGCTCCACCGCCCGCGTGAACTCCCGCCCGAACGTCATGTGCGTGATTGAGACGTCCTCGAGCGCGATGTTGAATTCGGCCGCGCGCTTCATGAGGTCCGCGCGGATGCGCCGAGACACGGCTTCACGTTGAGTGATTAGCTCGGCGGCGTCGAATTGCGCGACGATGGACTTGAGGACCTCGTTGCCGATGGAGGGGAGGACGCGCTCGTCGTAGTCTGTGCCGAGATTCTGTGGGGGAGGGGAAGAAGGGGTTAGTTAGTCATGGCTCTTACGTTTCCTTTACTTTATTTTTGATATTCCGGATAGTAAGTAGGTAGACCGTAAAAAGACATACCTGGTAAATCTTAGGCAACGACTTGACATCCGGGCGGTGCAGGACCCTCAAGGTCAAGCTGACCATCTGCAAGTCCTTGCTTCCGGTGGTGGTAGCGATATTGCGGGGTTTGGTGCGGACGTCGAAGATGATGCTGCGCTGCAGCCAGGGGACGAGGAAGTGGGTACCCTCGTTGACGACGGTCTCCTTGACACCCTGCACCCTGTCGAAGATGACGGCCCGCGTGCCGCCGCGCACGTCGTAGATGGAGGCCTGTGCCAGCGCTGCGAGGCCTACGGCCGGGATGGCAAAGCGGTAGACTTGTCGGAGGGTGCTCTCCATTGTGGCGGTTGAGTAGTAATCTTGGATTGGATTGGGTTGGATTGATTCGTTTCGTAAACTTGGACTTGACTTGGTACAACCCTTTCTTCAACTTCGTCTTCCCTTTTTTTTCTTCTTCTTAAGCTGCCCGGAATTCCCGTTCGATGATGGTTCAAAGTTAGTGGGTAGCTCTAAAGCTTTTGAGAAAATGGTTGGATAAAGCCGAAGTGGTCGGTGCTTTTTTTTTTTTTGCTAAGCAAAAAAAATCGCGGGGGAGAATTGCTTTAATGCCAAGCTTTTGCAAATGCAAGCAAGCAAAGTTAGCTACATATACTCTAAAAACAGACTGCATCCAATAAGAAACAGTCTTCGTGGCTCAGTTGGTCAGAGCGTTGGTCTCATATTGTTATGACTCAATCTACCAAGATTGGGATATCCAAAGGTCGTGAGTTCGAGCCTCACCGAGGACATCTACTTTTGCTTTTTCGACTCTTGAGGCTGGTTTTTCTGTGTAATTCAATCATCAGGAAAGTTTTGTTCCATTTTTGTTTTTTGGATCGCCGCTAATACCACCATGTACCACAATCACCCATTCTATGGTGGAATTCTGAGGTGGGACATCAGAGCTCGGAAGGTGGCCCGTGGGACTTCGAAAAACCAAGCCACAAATAGTTAACCAGCCACTTTGAGGCACCAACTTCTGTTCAAGGTTCTGGCTCGGCCAAGTCCGGCAACATCCATTCTCATCTTCAATTTTAGTGTCGCAAGTTGAACCGAGTTTCTAATTCTCAGTGTCTTTACACACTTCAATCAAACATACCTCACGTCAATCGATATCGTCATTTACGATGCGTCCTACTCAGATTCTCCGATCTGGCGGCGACGCCCCTGTTGGCCGACACGGAAAGTGAGTTTCCTCCGAATTGCGTCCTTTTTTTATTATTTAGTCTCATGAATTTTGGGCGCCTACCGGCTAGATACGCTGGGCCGAATATACTCTTCAAGTAGCATTTACTGACACCATATCTATAGATTCCTAGGTGGCTGGGGCGCTTTCGGTAAGTAACGCTATAACGTTCGAATCGGTCGTGGCATAACGATTGAGCTTGAGAGATGGGGCGCGTTGCTTCCGAAGAAGCTGAATACGGGAACGAATTATGGAAGGAAATTTGCTGATGAGGTGGAATCTAGGTGGCATGCCGCAAAAGGGAATTATCACCTACACTCTCAGCTCCAACAAGCAGAACCCGATCGCCGGTGCCTTTCACGACGCCATCTTCAACACATGGCGACGATTCGGCTCTCAAGTCCTCTACATTGCGCCCCCCATGATTTTCTTCTACTACGCCATGGACTGGGCTATCCACAGGTATGATACCTACTTATGCTCTTGGAATATTCTACTTGGAACCTGCGCGCTAATCACGAGCAGAAACCACCACCTTAACTCCAAGCATGGCCGCGCCGAGGCCAGCGACGAATAAAGGGACACACGCGGATTATACATAGATATATTTGGGGTTGGCCGAGCTGCCGTGTAGACAAAATGCAAAACGCTGTATACCTATGAATAGACTGGCGAGCAAGCATGGACATTGAACCTTTCTTGATCCGAGATGGACGAGCGTGTTGCTTATTCCGATTATGCATGTCTTTATGTGACAGTCTTTTTATGAACCTCGAGGGTGTAGCCAGTGAAGGAGTATGCGTATCGTATGATCTAATAGCACCTACATACCTCAGTCTAGCCTTCATGTATTATCCAGACGGAGAGTACACCATACATACATATTCGATGAGATTATGTAAGCACTATAAAGTTTAGTATAAACTCGTATCTTTAGTCGACATGTACCTATTCATCAACAGGTAAATCCATACTAACCTAGGTACTGAACTTTCCAATATTTAAATCAATTTACTTGCCAGGGCCAATAGCGGGACTTGCCTTTTAATTTCGACCAAGGACAATTGACGTAAAAGTAATTGGGGTCATGGTCGGTGTTTCTTCGGTAAATCCTACAAGTCGACCGATTGCTTGCTCGTAACTTCGTAACCAAACTCAATACAACTTCCTAACCGACAACCTTCGATCCGCATATTCTACTTCAAATCCGCCATCATGGCTTCTAAAGCAGTTGCCAAAGTTGCCGGAGGCGTAATGAGCGTCAGCCAGGTACATTTCCCCCCTTCCTTTCTAGTATAGGCAGTCAAAAGGGCATCCAATTGGCACCATATCATACTATACCATCATACCAATCCACCAGGTTACCCAAATAACTAACCAGCGACAAACCCCTTAGAAACAAACCCTCCAGTCAACCGGCATATGGGAGCGCATCCGGCGCGCCTTCGCCGTCGACCCCGAGCGCTCCAACGGCGTACCACTTAACCCCTACTTCCGCAACCCAACCCCGGGCGGCGTCGATCCGCTCGCCTACGACGACCCCGTCACCATCCCCGCCGGCGACATCGCCGACAACCCGTACTGGAAGCGGGACGCGCGGCGCGCCTACCCGCAGCTGAGCTTCGTCACGCAGGGGGATGCGGTAGCTTTGCTCAGCGTCGGCAGCGTCGCGGCGCCGAAGCAGGAGCTCGTCGGCGACGCGGGACTGAAGCAGATTGTGGCGGTCCAGGAGGAGGGCAAGGCGGGGGGCTTGTCGGTGTTCTTTGAGAAGAATAAAGATGCGGCGGTCGCGGCGAAGGAGGGGCTGTTTGTGGATGGCTTGCCGCCGTTGCCGGGCGGGGAGCGCATGAGGCGGGGCGATGGGAAGTGGGAGGTTTATAAGTATGAGTTGACGGAGGAGAATACGTATCCTGATACTGACGTGTGAGTACACATATCTTATGCACCTCATTCTGTCTTTTGAACTTGGGGGGAGATTATTACGGCCACTGCGTAATATGGATGCTAACTAAACGATAGGTATCCCTGCCGAACTTTCAAATAGACGAACGGATCAAGCTTTACACACGTGCATATGAGGCGGCAAAGAGAATAGAGCAAAAGGCTGCGAGGGCAACTGTATATATATGAGGAGGGCCAAGCCTAATACTATACTTTTTTACGGTTCATGTTTCATGGCGGCAGTGGGAATTATTTACATAACATTGGGGGTTTACGACAGCTTCGAGCCCAAGTTATTTGTCGCAATACTGATGAGATGGCTGATATTACAGAATTGCCTCATGGACTCAAATGGAACTAATCTAGAATATCTAGCCCTTACCCCTCGTCTCATCCTTCTTCTGCGGTATCCTCCCCATGTCCTCGATATTCTCGTTCTTTTGAGATGGCGGTGCCGGTCGGTTCCGGTGCTTATTATCTGTCGCCCCTTTCTCGGTCCCCTCTCCCACGGCCCTCTCGATCATCTTCAGTCTCCCCTGCGCGCCTTTTAGCCGGCTGTCGAAGTCATTGACAGATTCATCGTCGTTTTTAGTTGATAATGTTCCAGGCTCTACTAAGCCGTATAGCATGGTAACGTTCTTCTCTAGCCGCGAGTTGCTGTTGAGAGGTGGTAGCCTCTTTGGCGGCTCAGCGCTCTCCTCACTCGGAGAATTAGATGAGCGCTCTTGTGATTGTGATAATTGTTGGGGCGCATTGCTGTTTGGCGCATGCTGTTTTTGCAGATTGGGTATCCGATTGGCCCACACTATGGCTTTGCCCTGTAACCGGCCGGCCTCGAGAAACTTCTCAAACCCCTTCTTTATGCCGACGGAGCGCCCCTCTATCCGGCCTGCTTCCGCGCCGTCCTTGTAGCCCTCGTCCCACCCTTCCTTGTAGTATTGCTCCTCGAGATTGAGGATGTCTTCGAATAAGTCATCATCCTGAGGCATGTTTATGAAGACCCAATGTTGGAAAGATGGATGTTGCTGTTTTTTTATGAATATATATTCCGATTTCTTTTCATTTCACATCGATTCAATATATGCCTTTGTTGCTATCGTTATCTAACCTTTAAATATTGAATTTCAAAGCCGGACCGGGATGGAGGGGCAGATGCAAGATGCGAGATGCTTGCGAACGTGGGGCAAGTTTGACATAAGACGCCAATAAAAGCTTCTATCCATTTTTTTTTTACAGAGTACTTTATTTTGGCAGGAGATTCCATATAAATAAATGTATACGTCTAGCTAGTTACCAGCTACTGCTAGCTCGTTATCGATTAAGGTACATAGACCCTGGACTTTTGGGAACTTTATGTGGGAAGAGGTAAATTGGTGTGGAAGTTGCATGTGTGATATTCAACATACGTCCTTACCTACCTATCTTACTACATAGTACATAACCTACTACATAACCTACTACAACGATACCGGGTACCACTAACCTGTATACAACAATACACATCATCAAATAATTGAAGCTATTCCAACATACCTTTTCAACAAAACACAAGAAGGGAACTACCTACAACAAACACAGACACAGACACAGACACAGACACAGACACACCACAATGGATATCCGGCGTCTCGAACCGCGGGACATCCCGCTCATCCAACATGCCAACCTCGAGAACCTGCCCGAGAACTACTTCATGAAATATTACCTATACCACGCCCTGTCCTGGCCCCAGCTCAGCTACGTCGCCGTCGACATATCCCGCCCCAAGAAGACCCCTTACGACTACCCCAAGATCGTCGGCTATGTGCTGGCGAAGATGGAGGAGGAGCCCGCCGACGGCGTCCAGCACGGCCACATCACCTCCTTGTCCGTCATGCGCACACACCGACGCTTGGGTATTGCTGAGAAGCTGATGCGGCAGAGTCGTATGTATTTGTTTTTTATTTACTTTCCTATATACATATATACATATATATATTCATGTTCCCTACGATCCCTCAATCATACACATGCATCTATCCATACCTAAACAGCCATCCCCAACGTAAGGAAATTCATAAAACTAATAACAAAAAAACCCCCCCTCCCCAACCACAGAACTAGCCATGGTCGAGACCTTCGGCGCCCAGTACGTGAGCCTGCACGTGCGCGTCTCCAACAAGGCCGCCATCCACCTCTACACCAAGACCCTCGGCTTCGACCAGGAGAAGACCGAGGCCAAGTACTACGCCGACGGCGAGGACGCCCACTGCATGCGCCTCGACCTCTCCGCCATCCGCGCCCAGATCCAGGACGCCCAGCTCGACGCCGACGACAACGAAGGGTCCGAGGGCGTGGACGAGGGCGACCCCGTCGGCGACGGTGGAAAAGCTGAGGGTGATGGCAATGGGGATGGTAATGACAAGGCACTGCCGAATAGACCGAAGGAGACGAAGCGCAAGGTCAAGGTTGGACGGGCCCTTGGCGTGCAGGCGCTGGTTGAGAAGGACGAGAGTAAGCATGCTTAAAAGGGGAACGTACCTACCTGGAGATAGACGAAAAGAAAAAGGGGGGGGGATGTACCTAACCTAGCAAGTCCAAAAAGAACATTGAAATAAAGTTAAAAAGGGATAGATGGATAGATAGGTAAGTAGGGTGCCATGCCTTACAATAAATACCATGACCATACCCGTATCACACCATGCCAAAGTGAAGGAGTGTCAGCATCTACATATCTACCTAGTAAAGAGGCCCTCAGGTCTTAAGCATATTTACACACCAAGGCCACGACTAACAGCACCAGCTAAGCACTACTAATAAGTAAACGGCAAAATGGTTCCCAGGAGACCTAGGTAACCTAGATATGTACCTAGAGAGGGAGCAAGAAAAAAAAAAAAAAAAAAAAAAAGGAAAAGGGGAGAGGGGGAAAAGGGGAAAAGGGGGCTCTTGATACATTCTGAATAAAGCCAAGTGTGAAGTGAAGAAGACATTGCGGGCCTGATTACTACCCGTTTGTGCATCTATCCAGACACCTAATTATCTAACCGTACCTATCCGTACTTATTGAGGAAATCCATACGTTTGCAAAAATCTTGAATCCCATCTTGTGAGCCAGTCTCCCGTTTCCTTCCCATAAAGCCGTAACGTAATAACCGAGCACAGAGAGTGGTTGTATTTCCGGAACCTGATCCCAGCCCCCCTTGTTCATATAAGTACCACTGATCTCATAACCGTGTAAGAATCCCATCTATACCTGTAATCTTTCCATCTTGTTGAGTTCATCATCTTCAGCTTCCCCTTATGGTTTGACCATGAATGCCTAGGAAGGTATTTAGGTAGGTGTGGAAACAACATCTACCCCTTCTTGCTCTACTCCCTCAGCCGCTTCTCCTCTTCTTCCAGCTCTGCAGCCAACTGCTCATCAGCCTCAACACTCAAACGTTGCATACGGGCAGTCAAGTCCAGGATCTCGCATTCCAATTCCCTCATTTTACGTCCAAAGGCCTTGGTCTCGGCACTTTGGCTATCCACAGTCTGCCCGAGATTCATTTGGCTCGTCCGTAGCACCAACAAGGCTTGCTCTTTGGAGCTAATCTGATTCTTCAAAAGGTTCAAGGCTGCGTGTTTGTTGCCCGTCCCGTTCGAGGGCCCAGAGACAGGATTTTGTGTTGCCCCTGACGGCTGATTGGCCCCATGATTACTCATAGCTTTCATTCGTGCGAGTTCCCTGCGTAGCGCGTCCTCATGTGAGCGGCTTGCTTGGTGTTGGGCTTGTGAGAGCGCTAGATTCGCCTGTTGTTGGGCGTGCACCCGCGCCTGTATGGCTCGCGCGCGTGCGGTATTCATTTGTTGTTGGGAATCCGACCGTGTTCGCGCTGCTTGTGAGAGCGCCAGATTCGCCTGGTGCTGAGCTTGCGTCCGCGCCTGTATGGCTTGCGCGCGCGCGATATTTATTTGTTGTTGGGAATCTGACCGTATTCGCGCTGCTTGGCAGCGCGCCAGATTCGCCTGGTGCTGGGCTTGCATGGCGTGGAGGCGTGCGTGATTGATTTGTGAGGCCCAAGGGCCATCGGTGCTAGCAGGTACATTCTGCGCACTGCTAGATTCCCCAGGCATATTTTCCAAGGCCTGTCTGTCCTGCTCGGCTCTAGCAATTAAGAGCCGCTTCTTGTTTTCCATCTCGAGCTGCATTAGCTGGGCTTGGTAGTCCTGCTGAGTATTGGTTATGAAAACTGAATCATCTTCATTGCCGAGCCATGGAGGCATATTGTCTTTAGCCATCATATGTTGTTTTCTGCTTTGTTGCGCGAGTAACTTCGACTCCATATCGTGGTCTACCGAGGAATGAGTGGTGCCGTCTCCCCTTTGTGTATCGCGGTGTTCCAGTGATGCACCGCCCGGCATAGATGGGAGATTTGAGATCGGAGGCAAGCTGCTTATAGGGACAGGGGGACTAGCGACAATAGGTCCCGGAATTATAGTATTGTGGCCGAGAGGTCCAAGCCCGCCGCGCCTGGCACCCCTTTCCGCCTCGCGTTCCGCACGCCTCATATCACGTCCCTGCGTCTTATGCTCTCTCCTCTCGGCTCGGCGTTTATCCCTACGTTCACGCTTGAGAGCGCGTTTTAGCTGCCTTCTATCCTTTCGCGCTAGTTTAGCAGACTTTTTCTGCTCCCGCTTCAGTTCCTTGAACTGTGCTAACAGGGCCCTGACTTCCTGGCGCAGCACCTGTTTCTTGATTTCCCAGGTTATGGGGTCAGCTTGCAATGTCGGGGGGGCGTTTTTAGCTGCCTTTATCTCGGAGCGTGCGGCTTTGATCATCGACTTAGTCACGGGTAGTTCTGGATGTGTGAGCCAGGCCGATACAGACTCCTTTGTAGCCGATAACTGGCTGTCTTTCAGATCGTCCCAGTCCGGCAGGCTGCCGATGCTAGAGTCCGAGGATGCGTCCGAGGATGAAGCATCGGAGTGGGAGCTAGGCGAGCGGTTGCGGCTCCCATATGGATGCTGGTGCATTGGGCGAGAGCCTGATCCCCACCCCATGCTACCGCGGTCACGATCTCCAAAGCTTGCTCTCCCTCGATGGGAACCAGGGAAAGTGCTAGGAACTGTAAAGGGGTCGCTTCGTGTTCTTGGATCGGGAAAAGGACAGTGGTTGTCGTTATTAGGTTGATTGTTCCATCGCACGCCATTTCTATTTACTTCAAATGAGTTACCAAATGAAACGCGGTCATCCTCAATGTTGAGACGTCCAATACGGAGACCGCGGGCCGTCGACTGGAACGGTCGGAATGGGTTCCATCCTGATCTATGGTGCTGTTCTTGAGGCATTGAGCTGCCTGGCTCCTGACGCAGTGGTTCCGGCTGCGGTAACGTAGTCTGACTACGGCCAAACGATGTATCTAATCCGTTGGAGGATGAATCCGGTCGACGTACAGTCAGGCCCCTTGGCCCGAAGAAGCCATTGTTCCATTCGCGAATCATAGCATCGACACTGTGTGAAGGTTCAGACGGCAAATTAGTAGATGTCTTGGTCTGGCCTAGTTGCGCTTCAGTGATGTCTTTTTCGGCCGTGGGCGACTGTCCATCATCCTTAGCTTTCAACTTGCGTTCGATTGCGAGTAAATCAGCTCTTGGTATACGATTTGGTATGGCGTAATTAAGAAAGGTGTGCCAATCTTGCTCAGTGGTATCATATTCTCCGATCCAAGACGGATAAGGGAAATCTGACGGAGAAGAGGAGCCATCGTCACGGATATCTAATAGAACCACCTTATTTGGCTCAGGTCCATGTGTAATAGCAGGGTGAGATTCGAAGTAAGATTGGACAGAGGCTACAGTACGATGGTCTTCATTCCCAGAAAAGTCGAAATGAGATTCTCGGGGTGACTCCGGTGGGGTGTAGATAATGGGACCTTGAGAAGATGAGACAGTTGAAGCATCGTCATCGTTTGATGCAGATTGGGCGACATGTGAGTTGATATCCGTCTCCGTATACGGCGGAGGGGGAAGGTCGTCCATGGCAAGCCGTGAATGTCAGTTCTTGTAGACTACGGTGTTGCTGAGTAAAGGTATTGCTGCGACAAATTATCAAGGCTCGAGGGTCTACTTTGTCTTATAGAGCCTCGGACTTGAAATAGGAGTAGCTTGAAAAGCTGTAGAATAAATATTAGATACTGCTGTAGGTAAGTAGCAGTAATATTGCTTTCATCAATACGAGTGATACCTAGTGAGCTCAATACTATGTATTGTATCACCATGTGCTGTCCAGGTAAAGGTAGTATAAAGGTAGTAAGCTGGCTGCCTGATGGATGATGAATCGGATGAGATGTGTATTCCGTTGGTCTACGACAGACACGGGAAGCACAGCCTGTTGGAAGTTGGAGCTTGAACTGGCCACCTACTATGTAATTATAGTAGGTACTAGGTACTGTGTAGGTAGGTATGTACATAGTGCGAGCTGTTCGATACATACATACATATATGAATAGTGTAGAGTTCAGCCCTCGATAGATCAGGTGTTTCATTCTAGGAATAAGATTCGTTCTAGGGAGGGCCTGGGAGGCAAGCAAGCTTTGGCTGGCCGCTGGATCAGTCAGCCACCCCACACCAGATAGATAACCTTGCATAGCAGGACTTCCAGCTACCTTCAGGCTACAACCTACTAACCTACACAAAGTGACCACTTGATCTGCTTACATGTAGTACCCAACCTTGAAGTCTGCCAGATAATATTAACTATAGGACTTCTACATAGTACAAGTTCTAGGTAAAGGACCCCTGCAGTTTGCCCTGATTGCTTATAGGATACCCCTGTATTGGTAGTACAATTGTATTGTACATTGTACAATACATTGTACGACGAGATGACGCGGCAACTATGAACATGAACTTCAAATTGTCTTCAATGTTCCTACGCGAGCTTTAAGCCTTTGCATTTCTAGATGAGTCAATTTGTCCCCTCTACATAGGTACATAGTAGCAGTGTAGTACTATCAATATCGTTGATGATGTATCATATGTATACACGAGTACTTACAAGTTACCACAACTACAACCACTGGGTATGTGTTAGAGGCCTATGTGTATGTACGTGCAGCTGCATCAGAGAAGGAACCATGATTGCTGCTTTGATCATTTTGCTTTCTTTTTTTTTTCTTTTGGGCAAATTTTAAGAAGAGAAGCAATCAAATCTCTCATCAGGCTCGGGGCAATCTATCATGGGAGAGGATGGTACTGCTTTGTTTACTCTCGAATTGACTCGGTTACGTGAAATGCTTCTAGATCATCGAAATTGGACTTTGGACCAGGCATTCATGTCCTAAGACACATCATCGATGAACTTTTCTAGAAAGATCAAAGTTCATGTCTTCGTCCTTGTAGTGATCGGCGATAAGTGAGTGCAAGTGGTCTTTGGAGTGTGCGCCCCTATTATATCGAATTAGTCATTTCCCCACTAACGAAAACATTATATACTCCGAAGTAGATGGCCACTTACAAGTTGGTAATGTATGTGTTGACAAGATCGCTGGGAATGAACTCGGCGATGGCATTTTTCACTCTGACTTGTCCAACCATGGTACCGTCTGCGAAGTTGATGTATTTGGAGGGGTCGCCCCATTCGATAGACCCCTCGTGATGGAACCGACTATCAGGACTAAGCTTGTAAACGCCGCCTAAGATAATCACTGTTCTCTTTTGCTCGTGGGCGGCGCGTGCAATGACCGCGGCACCGGACTCGACAAATACTCCGCCTTTGCCGGTAATCGCCCGAGCTCCTAGGATGACTTTATTCACCCTGGACATGTAAGCCGTGAGGCCGATATTCATGACATTAACGACCGACGATCCTCCAGACGATAATGACTTTCGGAAGGAGGCATAGGGATCTTCGGGAGCAGATGCTGTAGACGGGTCTACAACCAGAAACACCGTAAACCTTCTCTTAGAAGCGGCTCGAGTCAAGAATTTCTGGACCGTCCTCGAAGGTTGATGGACTAATATGTAGTCACCTGGGTGAATTACAATCTCGGCGTAAGCTTGGATCTGTTCATCTACTTGCTTGATCTCGTCCATTATTTCTTCGATTCCGTCAATGACTTCAGATCGGAGTGCCTGCACATTGGTTGATTGTGGATGCCGTTGAGGCGTCGAGGCTCCCGAGGGAAGTTTGGGCGTGGAGCCAGGCGACGGAGTGAAGTCTGGGTCGGATAGGAGATTGAACATTGACTGCGTGCGAGCAAAGGATCCGAGAGCGACTAGTGAGGGGAGCCGAAGTGGCCTATCGAAGTGGGGGGGCTCGATCGAGGGTGGTAACGCTGGCGTCGCGTCGGGAGGTGTGTCAAACCCTGTTTCGTTCCTATCTTCGGATGCCTCGTCACGGATCAGACCCAAGACTCTCTTCACGATATTACCTATAACCAATTCGTGGGGCTGCGCCGTTACAAGTCTTCTACCGACCAACTGAATGCGCCCAAGGAGTTGATCGACATCGGTCCATTTATCCCTGGCGACAACTTGTAAAAGGATATGTGCTGTAGCAGTGGCGCATGCTTCAGATCCTCGAATCTGCCGTCGCTTAAGGAGGCTATATCACATGTGTAAGTTTTAAACTTGGAATAGAAACATACGAGTCCCTGCACTTACGATATGAGCGATTCCACAGAAGCCTCCACGGGGCGACTCTTTAGGGTATCGAGAAACTTATCCAAGTTAGGAGCATAGCCCCCCTTAGGAGGAGCCATGTTCCAATTCGTCTTGAGAGATTCCCTAGAAAGTGCGCTATAATATAGAAAACTTCAAGGTCGTTGAGTACGGGGGTTTGGGTATAATCGATGTCGGCGCAAAAATAAAGACGCAGTCGACAACTTGTAGCTCGTGCAAGGGAATCGAAGTCTAACGGAACAGAGAATTTTAGTATGAAATATTATGAAGGTAAAGAATAAATGCTATTCGATATAGCACTTATCAATGATGTATAGGTATAGGTATATGTGTTAATTACCTCGGTAGTGTGGTAGTGTGGTAGTGTGGTGAAGGTTTGGTGAAGAAGGAAGCTTTCTTGCTAATTATCCAATGTAGAGTCTTTTTCTAAATTTGTGAGTCAAAGACATTGAACATCAAAGTAAGCTCCGATCTAACTGCACCGAATTTCAGGAACGTACCGCGCTACCCACAAGACAAGCTACCTTGACTAAGTACCGATGTATAGCGGGGTGTGTTGCATTCATTGGGGCATTGGGGCACAGATAATCAGCACGTGATGGAACCTTGGAACCCTTGAACAGTTATGGGTCGTTTTCCTTCTTTTCATCTTTTTCGCTACTAGCAGCAGTTCTCCAGGGCTTGCAATAGAACGATAGTGGAGTGAGCGGGACAATGCCGCTAATTTCCAGCAATGCAGCAGCGCCTTGGCTTCCAATTGCTCCAAATTGTTCTCCCTGTTATTAATTAGACCCGGAATGAAACCTGGACACAACTAACCCGCTGGGGGAGGGAGGCTGTTTTTTGCCCAGCAAGTCCAGCAGGTCCAGCAGGCCCCAGTTAGCTTAGATGGTTTAGCAATTCAGCAATTCAGCAATTCAGCAGTAACTAACTAACGTTAATTCCATTCCACAACCTACTGTAATAAACTCCCCTAACCAATCTACTACAACCACCTAATCTTCAAGTGAGCCTTCTAGAGCTCCTTTTGTACAACAAAGACCACTCTGCAACACGAGACTTTTTTGCGACATCGTGTTTTTTTTTTCTTGAACCAAACCCACAAAGACCCGCGCAAGTCAATAACACATATTACCTCACTTACCTAGGAATGAAATGTTTGGACAACCTAGATAATTTTATGTCATCACCGTTGCGCGTAGCTTGTCAGCAATCGTACTCCCCATCAACCCACCGACCCGATCGTTGAAGGCGTTTGAGAATACCGATCTCATCGTTTACATCTCTGTGTACCCCGGAGTTTGAATACAGTCGCCAACTGTTGTTTTTCAATTTTACAATTTTATTTCAGACATATTCCTTTTTTGCTATTATTATTACCTACCTACCTACCTACAGTATTCATTCAGCCTCTCAGGACGGGACTACTTTAAATACAACTCCGGCCGACATACATAACCCTAATAACTTGGAACTTTGTAATCGTACATTGTACATACCTATTCGCTCATTCGCCTATTCGTCTATTCGTCCTATCTTGCGTCGCCTCCACAAAGTACATATCATCATACACCTTCGGCCTTCTTACGTACCACCCCCCGAGTTTTGTTTGTTCTTTGGTGGACACGATTCCTGTCCTTCATGGCTTGCAAGTCGACTGGAAGATGAACTCTATCAATATAATATCCGCGCGCGTCTCCCCGTCCTCAAGTCCCGCCCCGTCGCGATCAAACTCATTAAGCCATCTTGGTTTAGCTGTTGCCCAGTCCGATGAAAGCCCAACGTCCTCAGAGGACACATCGCCCAACGAAAAAGGCACCACTAACTCCGAATCCAACGAAAGCGCGTTCACTAAGGACGACAGCCTAGCCCATTTTCAGAGCGCGGATGAGAATACTCCTTTATTAGAGAGGAATGATACCAAGGATACGAATATCCGGTCCTATTCATGGCATGCCATTCCTGGGCGCATAGCAAATAGCTTCGTGAACTCCATCCGCCTCATCCTATCTACCATAACTGCCCCTGGTGTCTACCTAGTTGCCTGCTTTTATGACGAGCAAGGGAACTTTGCCCCCTTGCGACAACTCAAAAGTCTGTTTGGAATCTATGGAGGCGATACGCGCAAGTTTGCCTTTGACTACCAGGAAAATATCACGGCTGGCAATGAAAAGCAACATTCGCCAATACGGCACGGCCAACATTCGAGAGACCAGCATGCCCCCACGCCTTCTCGACCTGTACCTTCGTCGGGAACATCATCTTCGGGACTGTCGTCCGAGTCGGAATCCGATATAACCAGTAGAAAACAGGGTGTTCGTCGGGTTTCCGCTTCTTCCGGTCGCCACACGCGCTCTAAGTCGACAGATTCCACTGACGAAGTCGCACCGGCTAGACGGTCGATAAGGATCAAGTTAAATAACGACGAAGCCATGCGACAGCGGAAGCATAAGAAGACACTCTCTACGAGTGGTGGTACCGGTACCACCGGTGCCGAAGCCTCGAAAGATCTATCAGCACAGCTCAAATCTCCCACATCTCCGGTTGGGGCTTTGACGAAGTATCCCAAGACTCCTGCTCCTCCTAGACCATTAATACCCAGACGACAACCTTCCTTCGTCCCCTACGAACCTCTGGACCCCAAACATCTGAAGACTCTGATATTAGATCTAGACGAAACCTTGATACACAGCATGTCAAAGGGTGGCCGAATGGGCTCGGGTCACATGGTCGAAGTGCGGTTAACTACGACATATGTCGGAAGTGGTGGACAACAGGCTCTTGGGCCTCAGCATCCCATTCTGTACTATGTTCACAAACGGCCGCACTGCGACGAATTCCTACGAAAGGTGAGAAGGTCGAATCTTGCAGACTGAAGATGGAAATTGTTGGGCTAACTTAGATCTCCCAAGGTTTGTAAATGGTTCAACCTTGTCGTATTCACAGCGTCGGTGCAGGAGTATGCCGATCCGGTCATTGACTGGCTGGAGTCGGAGAGGAAGTTCTTCTCTGGGCGATACTACCGACAGCACTGCACGTTCAGACACGGCGCATTCATCAAAGATCTTAGCTCCGTAGAACCAGACCTGAGCAAGGTCATGATTCTAGATAACAGTCCGTTGAGCTACATGTTCCATCAAGGTAAGAACTTCCCCTGACCCTTGAATATCGGGGTTCCTGTTTTTTAGTGTCGTTACCTGTGAGCTAACTTGATACTCGATACAGACAATGCGATTCCCATCCAGGGATGGATCAGTGACCCTACAGATAATGATTTGCTGCACCTGGTACCTCTTCTAGAAGGATTGCAGTACGTTTCGGATGTTAGAGCATTACTTGCATTGCGAGGCGGGGAGGATGGCCAGCACATGATGACGTGAAGACAAATAAGAATAAAATAGATAAAACGAATTCCAACCTTTTTTTCGAGGGACGAGAACATAGCGGGTGTTGACTGGTATTTTGGCAAGGGGAGGGGATTGATACACCGACGGCTATAGCATTCCAGGAAGTTGATGCCAACACATGCTTCATTGTACAGGTCCAGGCGTTTAATATACTAGGTAATAAGTGTAACATGTCCAAGACAAGCGTAGGAAGGGTTGATTTGTAGCAACGCATAGGTACCTAGTAAGGTAAAGCGAGGTGAGCCAAAGCAAAGGCAATAGACTTAAAGGGAGGGGAAGCTCTGTCTACCTGTAGGTAGTAAGTAACCTGAAGGAGTATTCATCAGAGTGAAGATCCCTGAATTTTGAATCTTGTCTAGTTTTCCAATGGGGTACTTAAGTCAACTCACGTCGTCATCATTATGTGTGTGAGCATTCCGGACTGGTATTATGGAACTTGGAGGTTGGTTCGTGCTGTGGATACAAGCTGGTAAGTAACGGCGTTTCCTTGTAACGTTCAAGCCACAACTATGTAGGTACAATATGGCAGTATGTAGAAGTGTTAAAATAATTACGTACATAATAGTCACAATATTGTCTAGTATTCTAGGAACAGCTGCTCCGGTGCTGCTAACAGTATTCTATGTACTACATACATATGTAGGTATACCTATACATAGTACCTAGTAGTATAGTACATAGTTAGTAGTACCAAAAGGTACAAGTATATTATAGTATGTTAGTATGTAACATCGTGGATCCACTGGGTGTTATTCTGTACATATTGCGACATCCAATGACATTCTATATATTTAGCACCTAGGTTCCTACTATAGCAATTACAATATTGAATATACATATACATATATGTACCTACCTACATAATACTATACATGTACATACAATACATAGCACTTGTGTACATATATTATATACAAGGTTACAAATATTAATAGCTAGTGACCGCAATGGGATAATATAAAAGGCTCAACGACTCATGGCGCATCATGGCGCATGTTAGTATGCCCCGCGACGCCAAATAGACGAACCCGGTGAAGATTGCATAGAAAATAACATCTATTACGTCACGTTGAACACCAAAACCAAGACATTGGGGGCTTGAGAAGCTAGAACTTAGAAGAGCTTGGGTATTACATGCTCTTACGAAACCTGGTCATACCTTAGTAGGAGGAAAGCATGTAAGGCATGCAGAACATGCACGCTAGAATCATCGGATTATGGATTATACCATATTCCTATGTTTTCGTCATCAGTGCCGTAACTTGACGTTATAAGAGAAGCTTTTCTTCAATGTCGTTCCTAACTCTTTTATTTTTTGGTTCCTGATATATTTTATTCTTCAACAACCTCAAATACCGTTGTTTCAAACCTTACATATATACATATACGTATACACAAGGTCCCCAGATACCCAAACCCTATAGAAACACCTCTAACGTTAACGTATCACACTAGACATCATGTCTCTTCACTGTGAGTGCCTACATAGCACTCCTCCTTACCATCCCAAACTAATAAATATCACCCAGACCTCCCTTCAGTGAAACCCTCGGCCATCGCCCTAGGTACCGTCTTCAACCACGGCATCGAGCTGGCAGTACTTGGCCCAGTATTTGGACAGACCTACCAGCGCGCCAAGCAATCCAACACCAAGGAGGAGTTCATCCAATCCAAGGAGGCTTCTTCAGCTGCCGTGGCATGGGGTACTTCGCTCGTCGGCTCTGCCCTACAATCCTATGGCGTCGGTGCCCTGATCAACGCCACCGGCACCCTCAGCTATAGAGGTGCCGCCTACCTCGGCGCTTTGATCTTCGCCGCCACCTCTGCTCCTACCGTAACAGCCCTCTCCCTTCCCCTCCCTACCTAGATGTATGTCTTGGATATAAGTATATATGCTAACACAACCTGCAGTACCTCACCCAGCTCCTCTCCGAGAAGCGGCCCGTCGACACCGTCGCCGTGGGTGCCACCACCAAGATCCTCGAGACGGTTGGTCTGTCGCTGTTCCTCACCTGGTGGGGAACCCGCACCAACCCGTTCGATTAGGAGCTCGAAGGGCCTGTATTTGTTAGCTTTCCTACTGGCTAGTTAGGAGGTAATCATGGCTCATGACTACTACTTAGTTATTCATCCACAACTGCGTAACGGAATCGCTGCGAGAAAGAACAGCAGCGCCACACACAACTTAACATGCTAGAAAAATTGGGATGGGGTACGGAAATCAGCTGTTTTGGCTGTGTAGTATAAATAAATGAATAAATCTTTTTCAAAATCATTGCCTCGGAACGTTTTTGTGGTCGTGTCTGATAATCAATAGTCAAGTCAGTTGAGATCTTATCGTTCCAACCAACCAAGAAAAAAAAAGGTCCTTGGCGAAACCTGTGGAAGTGGAATCAAAATCAAAAGCTTGCGGTTGAGATGCATATTATGAATCGTTGTTCATTCATTGATCGATCCTGTATTTGCAAATATGAAGAATAATTTTGTCCCCAACGCCAAAAGCCACGCCTATTGCAGCCAACCGAAGCAGTACGTACATAGGTACACAAAGTAATTCCCGACGGTACCCTTTTTCCATGATATGCTTTGAAAGGTACGGGCCATGAGAGAGGACTCGGATCGACACCCACGACGAGCCCACACTAAACACTCTCCGGGTCCGTACAAATGCAGCGGGGCGAATTTTGATCCTATTAAAGATCTTCTTCTACTAAGCAGAGAGAAACCAAGCCTCGGGAAATCCTTACGCGAACTTGAGCTGCTTGCTCTCCTTCTCGACAAGCTTGACGAGGTCCTTGTAGATGTCGGCGAAGTCCTCGCCGTCCTCCTCCTCTATCTTGTCCTCCTTCTTGCCGCCGGCGCGCTTCTCGGTCACCATGACGACGCTCGTGGGCCGCTTGGTGCTGCCCGCGGCGCCGAGCTCCGCGCGCGAGGTCACGAAGATGTACGGCACGTTGACGTCCTCGCACAGCACAGGGATGTGGCTGATCACGTCCATCGGGCTGATGTCGCCCGCGAGCACTACGACGCCTGGGAACGCGGTGTTGCTAGGCCCGGCGGCGGGGGACTTGCGGAGGGACTTGACGACTTCTTTTACGCCGCGCTTAAGGGTCTTGTGTTTGGCAGCTGTAGGAGGGGAGGGTTTGGGGTTAGCGCTTTGCAATTTTTGGGGCTTGTAGATTTGCTTGACCATTCATTGCTTGGCGATGGAGAGGGGAGAGAAGGGAAGTGACTTCAGTTGACTGAAAATGAAATAGACATAAGACATACCTTTTCGTACAGACTTCATGATCTTCTTGGTGGCCTTCTCATCTGCTAATGGCTTCGCAAATGGTACTAGAGCGCCTACTATGGGGATAGGAACCACGACCTTGGCCTTCTTGTCTTCCTTCACAACGGCGACAGCGTTGCCATCAGCTTCGTCTAGGACAGTGGTGACAGCGTTCTTAAGCTTCTCCTTTTTGTCCTTCTTTTCCTTCTTCTCTTTCTTGACCTTCGTCACACCATCTGCTTCGCTACGCTTCTTGTCCTTCTTTTCCTTCTTCTCTGGCTTTGTCGACCCCATTTTTATTTATTTTTTGGAATTTTCTTTTCGTAGAATTATTGCGGTATTTAATTGATAGAAGGGACGCGTTAAGTTTCGTGAGGTCGAGTTATTAGAGCGTAGATGGCGGGCTATTGGGAAGTAGTTCGGGGGTGGTCGTCGGTGAGTTGGGTGAAGATTCAATTCAATTGATCGAATCTTTTTTTTTCTTTTCTTTTTTTTACGAAATCTTTCTTATCAATTGACCGATAAAGTAAATTTTCGACCTTGAAATTTTCCAACTCAAGTCAACCGGAGCTTTATTGCGGAGACGATGATTTGAGCCAATGAGAACATTGGAGCTAGGAACGGAATTGGGGTATTCCCGCTTTAGTCCAAGAGTTACCACTTACAGGGCTGTTGGACAGCGGGCAGAACCTTGAACCTTTGACTTTCTTACATCTTCATTTGTTACTATTGGTGTAATTACTCTCAACCTGAATACTACATACCATTCCCTGCTGCAGGTATTTACCAACTCCAACACTTTTGTCTTTTTATAACGTTGAATATATCTACCATCTACTTAGTGTATATGATGTAGGTAACTTACAATAACATTAGGTTATTACCTATAACTACTTCGTAGTCATTGGTCATATTTATTCAATATCGATGGCGGTGACCTCTCACTATGCCATTGCCAAGGCGTACAGTTTTGAACGATCAACTTGTCAGCTCGGTTGCAACTGATTTGCATACCTGCCATTGGCATTTATACTGCTGCCTAGCTATGTACGAATACCTGGGACCAAGAATAGAAACAGGCTGCCTAGTTCATACAAAGGAATGGTGATCTAAACAGCTGCACCTTCCATGACCCACGATGGCCCTCTAGTCCTCAGAAGCCGAGCATGTTTGTCTACATAGATGCCATCCGAATCCGGGGTAATTGCAGCTCCCCGCCTTAGCCCCCTTGACAATACTTATGCAAAGTCACTCGGGTTATATTCTACCAAGGTATCAAGTACGACCTGCCTTTTGTGTACCCGTGCTATGCCTCAAGCTGTAGGTAGGTACCTCGGGCTATGCCACAGCCTTAAAGCTCCTCTCGTTTGTTTCTTTGTGCAAACTCCATTTATACTATATTTCCTCTCTTAGTTAGGGAGCTAGTATCTAAAATCGTGTCACCTCTCTTTACATCCGAGAAGTCTCACTTAGCCTCGGTTGGAGTACAAGTACGCAAGATGGTGGCTCGGTCATTCTTGGTGTCTTTTACCACGGCTGCAACATGCTATGCGTCTCAGGTGAAGCTGCCTCGCCAGAATACAAACACCACTCTTGGTGGTTATGACTTCGTAGATCCTCTCATTGGTACTCGTAACGGCGGTCAGTCACCTACAGATACATATTTAACTTGGAAAAATTGCTTACCTGAACAATATAGGCCATGTCTTCGCTGGGGCAACGTTGCCTTTCGGTAAGCACGAAATAATATTTGCAAACTATGCCAATATGTTAAGATATTAACGACCCCTCAGGCATGGCGAAAGCGGTTGCAGACGTGACGAGTGACAATCAAGGAGGGTATGCCTCGAATGGAAGCCCTGTCACGGGCTTCTCTCACATGCATGATTCAGGCACCGGCGGCGCCTCATCCCTCGCAAACTTCCCGATCTTTGTTCATCCAGGATGTACTGGCGACGAAGTAAACGGCTGTGTTTTCCCCAAGACTCAACGTAGTGTTGAGGTTGTTGACGGGAGTGTTTCTGCTCGTCCCGGATATTTCACCATTGGCCTTGAATCTGGCATAAAGGCGGAGATCACAGCGGCAAACCACACTGCTCTCTATAGCTTTACTTTCCACGGTAATGCTACCGGGAAAGCTGTCGTGGACGGGCCCTTAAGTCCGTTGTTCATCGTGGACTTGACGGACCTTCCGGATACACGCCTAAGTGGAAGCGCTGCTGTAGAACCAGAAACAGGCCGAATGACAGGCAATGGCACGTTTGAACCAAGTTTTGGAACCGGTGAATACACATTGCACTTTTGTGCCGATTTCGCTCCAGGCACCCCAATACGCGATACTGGTGTATTCGTGAATAATAGGGCTGGCAACCAGGCAAAAAGCATTGTTATGGGACGAGATAACAACAATCCTCCTCTACCAGCGGGGGCCTACACGTGGTTCGACGAAGTTACAGAAGGCACTACAATCACAGTTCGGGTTGGGCTTTCGTTCAAGAGTGTTGACCAAGCTTGCACTAATGCAGAGACCGAGATCCCGAATTTCAGCTTCTCGGACACTCTAGCTACTGCTGAGGAAGTCTGGAAAGAGAAGCTGTCGGTCATAAGTATTGACGCAACCGGCCTTAATGACAACGACCTTCAGACCATCTTTTGGAGCGGTGTATACAGAGCAATGCTAAGTCCACAAGATTATACTGGCGAGAATTATCTTTGGGAAAGCGACGAGCCCTATTACGACTCCTGGTACTGCATATGGGACTCGTTTCGGAGTATTCATCCCTTTATCACTCTCGTGGATCCATACTCTCAAACCCTCATGATCCGCTCTCTCATCGATATTTACCGACATGAAGGGTGGCTCCCTGATTGTCGAATGTCCTTGTGCAAAGGTTGGACTCAAGGAGGTTCTAACGCTGATGTTGTATTGGTGGATGCATATTTGAAAAATATCACGCAGGATGTTGACTGGGAGACTGGGTACGAGGCCTTGATAAAGGATGCAGAGAATGAACCTCCAGTATGGGACACTGAGGGTCGCGGTGGTCTGTATAGCTGGAAGAACTACGGCTACATCCCAGCTGATGACTTTGATCCCTACGGAAACGGCTTATTTACGAGGAGCGTTTCCCGAACCGTTGAGTACGCATACAACGACTTTTGTATTGCTGAAGTAGCGGAGGCACTCGGTAAACAAGACGATTATGAAAAGTATACCAAGCGGTCCGGGAATTGGATTAATCTGTACAATCCTAACCAAACTTCCGATATCAGTGGCACAGACACTGGATTTACTGGATTCCTCCAACCAAAATACCTGAACGGGACTTGGGGATATCAAGATCCAACACTTTGCTCTTCCGTCATGTCGTTCGACTCTTGTTATCTTAACCCGAACGGCCACGAAACTTACGAGGGAAGTCCTTGGCTTTACTCCTTTTTTGCACCACATGACATGGCTGCCCTAATTACCACCCTCGGCGGCCCCGATACTTTCGTCAGTCGTCTAGACTACCTTCATGAAAGTGGTATTCTCTACGTGGGTGACGAACAAGCTTTTCTCACCATATTCCAATATCATTACGCAGGCCGCCCAGGCAAATCAACAGAGCGTGTTCATTATTACATACCGAGCCAATTCAACACCTCCACAGCAGGTATTCCCGGAAATGATGACTCGGGGGCAATGGGGTCGTTCGTCGCCCTAGCTATGATGGGAATTTTCCCCAATCCAGGCCAAGACATATATTTCATCACGGCGCCATTTTTCTCGTCCATATCTATTACCAATGGAATGACGGGGAACACGGCAACGATCAAAACCGTCAACTTTGACGCCGCGTACAAGAATATATATATCCAAAGTGCAAAGTTGAACGGTGAGGATTATTCAAAGAACTACCTAACCCATAGCTTCTTCCTTCAGGGCGGCACTCTAGAACTCACGCTTGGCGAAAAGGAGAGCACAGCTTGGGGTACAGGCGAAGATGATTTACCGCCGAGTTTGAGCACGAAGAACTAAGGTTCTGCCATGCAGGATTATGTGTATTACACCATTGATGATAATAGACAGGCCTACTCAAATCTGATCCAGCTGTCTCTTACTATTTATGAATACATGTAAATGATATAATCTTGAATAGCTATTAGGCCCTTACCAACTAACCTAGATACCTAGGTAGTTACTCATCTAGTAGACATTGAAAATATCTATGCTGTTACCATAACAGCTTTGAATCGTTATGAACCTGGTTAAGTACTTATGTAATATGAAAGGATTACACTACAAGTGTAATATATATATATATATATTGGAAACCCCAACTTGGCTTACTCCAAACCGTGCCATATCCTCGCTATTCTATATACAGGTATCTACGGATTCACCACGCTCAGTTGCTTCCCTACACCCAAGTCACCAAACCAAGACTGGCGTGTTTCTAATGAATGCGGGATGTGTGCTTCCAACTCCTGGGGAGTCCCCGGGGCGGATATAGAATGCGCTGCGTTGGGATTTGGAATGCTCGGTCCTGGATCTAACAGTCCATTAGTTTCTGGTTCTCGTTAGATGGAGCTAGATTCGGTATGGTGTATCTAAATGTGAAACATACCCTCGCCGTTATGTGAAGCAATTTTTTCATCACCATCCTCTCTACGCAAGCTAAGGGAATTGCACCCCCTATTACGAAACTCCCGGGTTTCCCGCCTCTTTTTCCACCATAACCCTCCCCCGATTATCAGCAGCATGATCACTATCCCCATCATGCTCAACCCAACTATGAGTCCTATCCTCAAAGGCGGCCCTGTACTGACCATATCATCCCCGTACACGCCCGGCCCTGTCGGACTTGGTGTCCCTATCTCACTGGGAACCGAAACACCACTAGTAATACTACTGCTGCCACTACTACTACTGCTGCTGGTAGTGCTGCTACTGCTCCCAACGGTGCTACTAGCACTACTCCCCACCGTCTCAAAATCCACAAACGGCGCCGCATTCGCCGGATCCTCATCCAGCCGCGCAGCCACCAGGTCCTCATCGGCGCAGCCATCATTACACGGGTCCCTCGCACAGCACCCGAAGAACGGCGGCCGCGCGAACGCGCACGTGTACCACGCGTCCGCCCCCCAAGGCGCCGCGCAGCTCTGGTGCGCGCCCCCGTACTGCGAGTAGCTCGCCGGCCGCAGCCCCCCATCCGGACACTGCCCGCCGTTGGAGGCGCTGCACGGGTCCGAGGTGCAGCACCCGAGGAAGGGGAAGTCGCTGGAGAGGCAGATGTAGAAGGTGCCGCCCGACGGGCAGGAGAGGCCGAATTCATCTTCTGGTGTGGACATCGGGGGCGAGCGTAGGTTAGGTAGGCAGGTGAGTGGAGTAGGTGGGTGGGTGAAAAAGGGTTTGGCGGAAGAAGAGGAGAGAGAGAGAGAGAGAGTGGAGAAAAAAACGATCTTTTGGATGAACATTGAACATAGGTTCACATGTGAAAATGTATTTTTAAAGACGACGGAAAGGTTGGGTGTTTGCTTGAGAAGCCTCTGTGTGTTACACTGATCGGGGATCCTCTCCCTTGAGGATCTTTGCCCTGCTAACCTACCTTATCTACTTGGACTTCCCTTGCCTAAGTACTTTGGCCTGAGCCTCTCTCATTTATTTGAAAATATATAAAAAGAAACAAGTCGCACAGGCAATGACTGGTCGGATTCCGGCCGTCTTCGTGGTCAGTGACTGAGACATCGTTTGATTGAGCGTTCCTACATTGCAAGTTCTGATGCTCTTTCTCTTTGTCCTGGTAATCGACAAGTCGGATCGGTTCCACGAAGCGAGAGGGTAATATCGGGGATTACACAGTAGTCATTAAACGTGTTGGCTTGCTGTTTACTTTGTGAATTGAGTCATTATTAGGATATTCGAGCCGCAAACACATGGGTGTTATGTAGGTATGATGGGTAACAAGGAGACTTATTAGAGTAAGACTCTTTGTAGTTACTTAGGTAGTCAATAAGAAATTATTATAGCTATATCCAAATACTCCTTAATGCACTCGAACTGCTATCTACATCATACCGGAGAGCTTTCAAAGCTCTATCCACCTTAGTCATACAAGTAAAAGCGTACCTACATCTCTATCCTCCCTTTCCTAGAATCTCCATTGTCTGCACCAGAGCTGGATCAACTCCGGCGTAACCGCCGTCATATCTCGGAGTGTCGGGCTTCGCTTCAGAGCCCTCGTCACTTCGAACAAGGGAGCTTCGTGTGTTGCGGTGGATAAATCTCGGTACATATCGAGCAGCTTCGCGCCGGGGTTCTTGTCAAACACCTTTCGCTGAACGCTGTCCTCGAGCTTCGCAACCCATTCCTGGAAGCTGACTAGCTCGGGGATACGCTCCTTTCCGTAGAACTCCTGGACGGCCTGGGCTACCTCTGACCACTCCACGGGATTAGGGTTCACGGCGTGGTAATAGCCGTTTATTTCGCTGGCTGCTACCTTCTGGGATATGCCGGCGATTTCGAGCATCAGGCTTGCCATCTTCTCGACTGGAATCCAGTCTATCCGGTACGAACTCGCGAAATCCTTAGGCAGTGCCTTGAGGCACAGGCTGCTGGCGAAGACAGAGGGTACCATTTCATGTCTGTTCCAGGCTCCCACGTCGGCCTCGGGGCCAGCGATCTGGCCAACGCGAATGATGGCGTAGGGGAAGTCGCCGGCTTTTGCAGCATCTTCGAGGATCAGACTGCTGACCGCCTTGCTTCTGCCGTATCCGAGACTGCAGATATCCTCTTGCTCGATTCGTTGTTCAGGCACTGGACCATTCTTACTGTCCCAAACATCGGCTGCGCCAATAGACGAGATGAATATAACGGCGACTCGCTTCGTAGCTTCGGTAGCAAAGTTGGCGATGTTGCGTACTCCCTTTATGTAGGGCTCGAAAGACTCCAGCGGCATGTTGAAGTTTACTGGCCACGCGTTATGGATAATTCGGTCTGCATCTTTGAGGAGCTGGTTATAAGTCTCTTCACCCAACCCAAAGTCTGGCTCAGACATATCCACACGTAGAAATTCCACCTTGGATTCGTCTGAGGGGTCGCTTAGACCACGTTCTCGCATCGCTTTCTTCTGGCGCACAACGCCGCCATCCTCTGTCCTGTTAAGACAGACGACCTTCTTGACCGCGGGATTATTAATCAAGGAGTCTAGCAGGTAAGATCCCAGGTTACCCGTCGATCCAGTCAACAGTATCGTCTGGTTGTCATCTAGCGGATCCTCACGCCCCTCTTTAGACTGGGGGAGATCGGTTGTATACTTCTTCCACAGGGACTCCATATTGAGGACGCCGTTCTGATATGTAGATTTATCAGCCTCTCCGAGCTTCGCATAGATATAGGCTGTCAGGCGACGCAGAGAAGGATGGGTGTATATCACACGCGTAGGAACGTCGATCTGGTGGCCAGCAGCCTTCAGGCCTACCCTGAGGAGGCGGGATGAGTTCATGACCTGCAATGAGTCGATGCCCATAGAGAAGAAATCCGTATCCGGATCGAGATGTTGCCCTCTGAATTCAAGTCGGGTTTCGAACGTCTTTTGAATCGAATCCATCAACGCTGCCTCCGAGCTTGTGTCCATGGGGACTGCGCTTTCGTCGATTTCGCCGGCTGTCTTGTAGATCTCGTCGATTTCGTCCTGGTATAGCTTTATCGTTGTAGGTCTCTGCACGTTGCCCTTACCGCCACGAGGGAAAGGCTTTTCTGGCTTGGAGAGTAAAATGAACCGACGATCGATTTGTCCGTGAGTTACGGTATGCTTATTGACCTCCTCCACGGTAGGCCAGATTTTGTCAATGATTTCCTTTGCCTCGTTATCGTCTTTGGGGTGTTCGAAAAGTTCTAGGAGCAGCACGGCCTGGAAGCGGCCAGTGCCAACCACCAGCGCACCCTTGACTAAGGGATGCAGCGTAACTTGTGCTTCGATAGTACCCGGGTTGAGCTTTTCGCCGTTAGAGAAAACAAGGATGTCTGTAAAATGAATGGATTAATAATCATTTCTTCCCCAAATACCTAGTATACAATATAAAGGGGCCGAGGAGTTCGAGGGACTACATACTATCAGACCGTCCATAGAATTTCCAATGGTCGGCAAGAGTAGGATGCGGTAGGTAGAGATCGCCAGTGTCAAACTCCTGAAGGTCTGGGTATGAATAGAAGCAGCCCTGTATTCCTGGATTTTTGCCTCTGCGGACAATAACCATTTGGTATGCGTTCTCTTCGACGTCTGATTTTCGCCAGTCGATGTTTAGGAACTCTGAGTTGATAATGAAATCTATAAAAGTTCCGTATTAGTCATATTGGCACCCAAAGGGACTCGTGAGATAGGATGGTGTGGTTACATTCATAGAGGTCATAGTTAGGTTGCCGGTAGCAAGGGACACCGCATAGTCTAGTATTTGTTAGTGAAACGATCAAAAGAAGTATCGAGGATAGACCTACTCTGTAGATCCAATTATGGTGCTCAATACTACTCCAGCATCTCGGAGTCTTTTCCCAGCTTCTTTGCTTAAGGGGCCTTTGCCGAATTAGCTATTGGGCAGACAAAAGGGGCATGTCTAGGTATATATCAAGGTGACCAAACTTACCGCCTCCGTATGATACCAGTTTCAGTTGCGCTATAAGCTCAACAGCGCGGGGATTATGGCTTGCATCTTCCAAAATCGAGGGCCTAAACAGGGGTTCTCAGATACTTATAATACGTATTAAGCTTGTAAAGGCATTCGTCGCCCTGGTAGTTTGAAGATGTACTTACGGCAATAGCGCGCCAGAAACGTCCAGATTCTCGAGGCACTCAATGACTACATCGGCAGACAATGGGCGATCAACTACCCCGAGAGCAACAGGCGTTTCAAAGAAAACACTTCTCATCAGGAAGAGATAAATTCCTCCTGCGTGGAATAGTGGGACTGGGTGTTATTAGCGGTTTGTCCAATGGCATGCGGCGTAGTCGCTGAGTCCAGACTTACAAGGCATGAAGCAACATTTTGGTTCTTCACACATATCTTTAAAGTAGAGTGGACGCCCCTTCCATTCTGGCACATCATGATAACTATCACATATTCCCATTAAGCCCTATTACGAACAGCGAGGTTAGCTTCAACTTTCCCTAGTACCCTAACAACCCGTATATAGGAAATCAAAGTAAGATACTAACATGTCTCATGGGGATGGGCTTTGGGAACCCGGTGCTTCCGCTCGTGTGCAACACTACAAAGGCCTCCCATTCTGCCTCCTCGAACGTCCTAGTATAAGGGAAATGCGGGGCCTCTTCCGTTGAGAACCAGTCTTCTAACGATGCGACTTCCAGCGCCTTCATGGGCCATCGTTCTAGCCATGGTTGTACAACGCCTCGGTGTGAGGGTGGGAAAAAGATAGTTTTGCAGTCCGTCTTGTTGAAGAGGTTCAGCTGGGCCTCGTCTGGGTTGCGAGGAGAAACAAACATGGCCTGCTTCCGAATTAGCCAGAATGCACACCTACGTATATTCCCGTTCTGGTAGGCATCTCACCGCGTATCCTGCTTTACTTGCGGCAATAATCATAACAACGTAACGAGCATCATTGGGACCGATATATGCTATCGTCGGAACCGTACCAACCGGTGGGCGCCCACATGTTTCCACGATCCAGTGCGCCACGCGGTTGATGGCATTGGCATATCTTTTGAACGTTATATGTTGTACACCGTCCTTCGGTTTGGAGGTTTTGAAGATTGAAAAGCACGGTTTATCAGGTGACCTCTCAGCAACCTCATCAATAACAGTTGGGATCAGACGGCGCCCGTATGGCGTCGTCCCGTTCGATGTGCTGTCCGACATGTTTTGTCTTTATCAACTTGGGAGTAGTTGATACTGGTGCAGCAGGTGTAGGATAGGATGTTCCGGAGACGACGGAGTATTAAATACAGATGCCGGATATTCCTGTGTGTAGGATATAGTAAGGGGGTAGGGGGGAGAGGGGTCTTTAAGGTCGTGTCCAAGGCTGGTAACCAACATGCTACGTCGTTCTCTTGATTCGCGGATGGATTAGTCTCCACCTTTGAGAAGATTGGTTCACGGTGTATGTAGGTATAGTATGTGTGTATATTAAAGCCTACTATTTTGGAGTATTGTGCAGGAAGTACCATACATCATACAGGAGTACATACCATACAGACAAAGCGATAAATCCCGAACCCATGGAATACATATAGTTCTAAGGAATAGATATGGCGATGGAGTCTATATAAGCGCTATGTACTAATTACCAAAATTCCAGCTTCATCCACTATATGTTAAATATACCTATCCACTTACGCATAGCTCCATACTCGCGTGCACGTCGGTCTCGCTTTACCGGCATCAGCTTCTATCGGACAGGTACCGTGTTACACGAGTGCCTAACTAACGGCGCCGGGATTCGACGCGTCATGCCTCTTCCTACCCACCTAGGTATGCACAGTACTATGTAGTGAGTAGGGAATCGCCTGCGAGCGCAATACTTAGATTAGTAGCCGAGCTGCCGAGGTGGAAAGACTCGAAAGAGGCGATACCGGGCGATAGACTAAAAGTACTAAAAGAACTTTGGAATGCATCAATTTAAGCTAGAAGACGGTGGGGCCCTGTAGGAAACATCGAAGACTCTTTTACTATCCTAGAGCTGCTACTTGTCCCAGCACTGATTGGTCATTGGCATGAACATACCATGTAATTGTATGTAGGTTTGTAGCGAGGACCATGCGTCGATCGCTCGGTATCGTTTAAGGCACGTAAAAATTTATCAACCTACAAACGAGACAAGACATGATGTATGCATGCCAAGGATAGGGGTTTAGGTCCAATAACTTATAGGTTCTACATAGTAAGCTTTTGATAGAGATTTAGTTAACTAACTTGTTATATTTTCAGTTATAATACCGACCTACTAAAAGTACACTATTGTTACGGCACAGCAATACTGACTGAATGGTCTGTCGGAAGCAAGAGGGTGAGGGGTTTGTGGGGGTATGATGATGAAGGATCAGCTGAAAGGACTGATACTAGGGTTATATCCAGAATAGGTATTTACCTAGGTTAGATACCAAGGTATGTTGCATTTTTCTATCTATCTTAATTATAGGAAGTAGCTTAGAAGAAATCCATCGTCTAGGTAGGTGTTCCCTAACTGGCAAAGAGAATAAAAAGAAAGAGATCACTTGGATGTGTTAATTAGAAAAGGCCATTTTCATCCCTTCTTATCCTTGGTCTCCTCTGTTTTCTATTACCAGAACCAGACTATCACTAGGTGCCTAGGCTATCAATAGAATCGAATAGATTGATTGTCACAACTCCATATGTAGTCCACCCTTCATCGACCGACAGTTGAGTTTGTATCTCCCCGAGACCAAACTGCATTCAGGGATACGGATTGGCAACCAATTCACACCGTTTAATAGACTCGATCAACACCTACCTCCAATTGAGATTGGATATACAGGCATATTTACACCCGTCGATAAACTTGCCGAGGTCCTCACGAATCTTGGGCGTGGATGAGGACCGTTCCAGGAGCTGCTTTTCCGCAGCTTCGAACCGTTCGATGGATGATCGAATGATGTTAACTGCATGATCGATACACGTGTAGCCGCTTGTGCAGAGCCGAGCTGCAAGGAAAGTAGAGGGATTAGAGAATAGGCTTGGGATTGTGCCTAGATTCCATCAATGAGCATCAGATCTGGCCGCTTAAATTAGACCTCTCATACTAACCGCTTCCTTCTTAATAGATAAGATGTCAACGCACGTTACAATGATCATGCTTGCTTCATATCAGATCCTTTGCATCGCCTCGTCCTCTGGTACTTCTTTGGGCAATACGATCCCGTATGCGTATCTGCGAAAAGTTGGTAAACTTTTGAAGTATAGGTGGGAATCTACCTTGATACTCACTCAATAGTTGCCAAACACACTCTGACCGCCCCGGTTCCTAGACGGCGTTCTATATACTCGTCGATAGTGGGGAGGCAATCTAGCACCTGGGATCTGTGCTCTTCGCTACACATGCTCACGAAGTGGGTTAACTCATCAATCAATGCGTTTATCTGACCTACATACTAGCATTATTATCGCATAGTCACTCTTTAGAAACACTTGAGATGGAAACGTACGGTCGTTGCAGGCCCTTGATATGGCTTCAGCCACAGGTTTGAAGCCAGCAATTAAAGGATCCGTAGTGATCTCTGAGAGACTCATCTGAGAGGCTCCAGACAAGCTTTCTCGTAGGTAGTCAACAGTTCTCTGTCGGAATGTAGATGCTCGGTTCCAGTCATCGGAGATTGTAGAAAACTCGAGAGAATCCGTTTCTAGACCGTGTCAGGGGTAAATCACTATTGAAATTTTCAATGGGGCTTATGTCTCACCATCATCCCAAACGAAGAGCTTTGTGTATAACTTAGTAGGCTTCAACTAATACGGCTTTATATATTCGTAGACTTACCCATATGAATGGACAGGTGCAAATACGTAATGCATCGTATGATGCGAATGGCCACCAAGATGCCCCAAACAGAGCAAAATTACATGCTCTCGTACTCCTTAGACGATTCTCATTACCTGAGGAAGACAATATGCTATAGCTCCTTAGCGAATTGAAATGGTTCTTAACAACGAGGCGGTACTTACGACAAGATTGTCTCTTGGACGTATTCGTCCAGCTTCTCAATTTCTGGATGAACTCCTTGGGGCCAGTGGCTAAGCATAGGCGCCAGGTCAGGGATGGTTACGCGAGACCCTCGTATGCTCAATGCTCATCAACAGCTTTTCATGTACAGTAGCTTTGGTAGGAACAACCAGCGTAGCGGTTTCCATTACAGGACCTTCTTGGATAGTGATGGCCATGGTGAGCTGGTTGAATGGTAGGCCACTAGACAGTGATCGCAGTATCTTTGAAGGGGGTATGTCAAATTTGAAGAAGTAAAGGGTTGACTTCTGATAATAACTTGAGGATCATGGCTTTATTTATCATTTTCCAGGATCGACGGCAGAACGCTTGTATGTGACGAGGGAAGCCTGCTAGTATCCCGAATCATTTCCCGAATTCGTTCTAAACCACGCGTGAGGTCGATAGCTTCGTGAGAGATATTTGTGGTATGCACCCACCTTACCAGTTCTGCCCTCCTTAAACCTAGTAGGCAAAAGAACTTTCAGCAAGCCATCTGCTAACCCAGACTTCCTACTGAAGTAATCCGCCGGCTCGCGGGGCTTGCCTTGATCTAGCTCGGTCTCAAGCACTTGTGTGAACAATATCATAATCAACCGGCTATGCTACCTTAGGTACCTAGTAGATAAGTTTATGGCTAAGTATCTCCTACTGTGAACTTACTGAGCGTGGGGGTGACCACTTCCCTAACCTAGTAAATCAGATACAACAATCTTCACCTGAGCAACTTATGTGACCCTCAGAGAGGCTGAGTAGAGTTAATTATAAGTGTATAACCCAGTCGTGTAACCCTCCCGTCCCCCTATTTTGTAAGAGCTATAGCCTACTATGGAAGCAGCACTGCTTCTTTTTCTAAAAGGAGTTTGAAAGACAATGACGATAGCCCATGTTATAAACATATCATTCGCAAAGTCATGCCCTTATACGAAGCCAAGCACTTTTTGTCAGAGTCATTGTCAGAGCATACCGTTGTGTTAAAAGGTGAACTGATTGACATCTCATTGAATTTCTCTTGTTTATGTCAGTATATCTGACAGTTATCGATCTAAAAATTATACTTCTATCACACTGGTTGACGTTCATCTCACCTTCTGAAGCTAGCCCAATCATTGCTTAAGCTGATTTCGGTCGTGTAACCATTTTCGGTTGATACCACAGCTATCACTCAATAGGCTTGGACAGGCGGTATATTATGCCGTGCTTATTCAAAGGTATTGTCAAAAGGGTCGGGGTTTGATGCTAAGGGCCCGTCACTTTTGTATGCGAGAAGGTTGTTGTTGGAATATTCAGGTGGCTGGGTACAGTGGCTGATAGTATCCGCCCCTAACCTGTGGCATATATGTATAATCTACATCTCCTGTAGATTCCACTGACTAGAACTTACTCTCCAATACAACCAACATATTTCTTACCACCTTCTTTCTCATCCACAGCATCTTGCCGGAACGGAACGAAACCGGAGAAATCCCGTAGTCGACTGTCAACATCAACGAGGCTGTTCGGCTATCCCAGCAGGAAGAACAGAGCCAAAAGCTCAGGGGCAAGGACGGAAATCACGCACTGGCAGCCTACAGGGTAACCAACAAGAAGCGAAAGGACAGCCCCACCTGCCATCACTGTACCTCGGCAGGTCGGCGATCGGCCTTCCCATGACCTAGCTGCCTGCTTCTGGGAGCACTCTGAAAAAAGACCCAAAGATTGGCGAGGTTTCTCCAAAGGAAAGAAACCGCGGGCCCACGACAACAAGGACGACCCTGTAGCAACAAGACTCGCATATAAGCACCAAGGCAAGGAAGATACACCTACCCACGTGAGCTCGTTCCTAGCCACGAGAGATCACCCTGGAGATGAATACCCTGAATCACCTAAGCCGAGCATTCTCAGCAGGGTATTTCAGGGTCGGCTACCGGGTGCCACCGAATCATGTGACCATGATTAGTAGCTACCCGCCGATACCCCCTCCAACCTGATCAACTCAACCACGCAGGAATGCCTAAGCCTTATCCTTAAGGGCTCGTACACCGGAAGAGCACTGAAGGCTCTTAGGCTGATGGCATTATCCAAGGCTAAAGCCGCTAAACTAGCGGCTAGGTTACAGGAAGTAGTGGTGTTAGACAGTGGCTGCAGCCAATCCACCTGCTGCAACCAGGCACTATTCACTGACCTGCGACCCTATAACGGACAGCTCATATACGGGATAGGGGAAAAGACGATCAACCCTGAGCTACAGGGTACCGCCAATATCCACGTAATGATCGACGGAAAGTCAAAACTGGTTAAGGTCTCAGATACCATATGTTGCCCTGACCTAACCTGCAACCTTCCGTCAGTCTCACAACTGACCAGGAAGGGGGCTGAATTTCTTTTTTGGAATAAAACGGCGTTTGGGGCAAGGGAAGAGAAGGTCTTCCTTATAGCCTTTGAAACCAATAGCCTATATATAGTCGATCAAAAGAATAATATCTTCAATATAGCAGGCCTGAACATACAACTCCACGGCCCACGGGGAAGCAGTTTTAGGGGCGTTGTGTAACACATATACCTAGACGCGATATATTGCCGTTCCTGCGTGCTGCATTCCTAGCCACAATGAGATAGATTCCTACACGGCATCTACAGGGTCGCTTATTCCTTCAACATATTCTTGAAGGTTTACCCATCGAACCCCGATTCGATAATAGCTTGCTGAGACAATCCCGTAAATTGTTGCTAGCCGGACGAGTTTCACAGACGATGCGTGTCAGATATAAGTGCAGCCTCATACAAGATCTTTTGTAACAGGGTGCTGATAGGGTGGAAGAGAATGCTACTGGACATCGTAAGATATGGGCTTTATGATGGTAATAACTACAGAAGCTATGAAAGCAGCTTGCCTAACTAGGTAGATTGGTGCTTAGGAGCGGACCAGCCATCGAGTCTTAAATTGATCGGCCAACTAGGCTCGCCTGATTGTTGAATTGCTTGATTGCTTTTGCTAAGGGGAAGAGGCAGGACGAGGGATGGTTGGTAGATGTGGGATACCAGCCTTAGTGACGAGTTGATGTGATGTAACTGGCAAGCCGGCACGTGCATATATCGGCGACGGTAGATGGTTGTTGTGGTGATCAGGTGACTAGGCGCATCCAACTAGTTACCCTTATAATTCCAAGACAGCTAATCTTCCAAAATACTATGTACTTACCTACTAGGTAGGTATAATCACTGATGTCAACAAAACTACCTAGTTAGGTACATATAAAAAGCTTTGCAATTTGTCATGGACGTGACTAGGCTAGTAACTTCGATGATCAGCTGAACACTTGATATAAACTTGAAAGGAGTAAAGGTTACGATTCAGAGCATTCCAGATTGAGGGGATGAGTGTGTCATGTTGTAATATGATGGCCATGGCATGTGTTGGCTTTGGTACTATTAAAGAATCAGGGGAATCAGGGGAATATTAACTATGTGTGCATAGAAAGAATTATGTAAGATACATAAAGTAGTAAATGGCGGCTGATGGGCCAGTGATGGCCATGATCTCCTATAACAGGGGTACCTAGTAGGGTCCGGATCAAGCCGGATGGAATAACCTGGCTCCGACTGGAATTAACTACCGGGCCCAACAAATAACATTGAACCTTAAAGTCATCGTGCCACTCTGCCAGGTGCCTAGTGCCTATCATAGTTGTAGATGACGTTTGATAAAGCATCATTCTACAGGGTATTCTACAGGGTAAGTGGATACCTACACGTCTTTCACCAACCAACGAAACTCTGTCAATTCAACGGTTCTTCCCAATCCAAACTTTCATCATCAACCAATTACTTCAATGTAACCACGAGGACAAGCACAAACACAACATTGAAGCTCAACTGAACAACCAACATCAAGCTCAAAGGACTTTTTACATACTGGACATATTTCCACAATCTTACCAGCCCCATCGTCTCAGATCGCGGCACCATATCTGAGACATACAGAAGAACCTACTTGCGTGGATAGTTTTGATAGGATACTGTTTACCAGTAGATAGGTACATACATGTATGTTCTAAAGGAAACATTAGCGCCCGGCCTAGTATCGAATCGCCGCTGAAATGCCGTTTTCCCGTGGAAGAGGATGCCGTGCCTGTGCTCGTAAATCATCTCTCAAAGCCTCGGGGTTGACGACTGCCCCCATACGAAGTGGGTGAGCATGGGATCCAAATTTGGCCATGGGCCATTCCGATTAGCCGTGCCTCAACCTTGGATGGACATATCCATATTCTATGTACATGTATGTGCATACATGGATATATATATGTAAAAGCATGCGTTGAGAGTTGCCACATGGTCGACGTACGTATATATGTAATTCGTCATGAGCTGTTCAACGTGTCCAGTCCTCCAAACTTTCGTTTTGAACTTCCGAACCTTCGAATTTTTGACGGATTAAAACGAACATTGAATTGGGAATACAATAACACCAAATCTAAAAAGGCGCCCCGTTGGAGTTTGAAACATTGAACCACCTCAGTCATCCTTGAGTAACAGCTTGCATCTACTTGCATCTACACTAGTACCTATTACATTCCGATCCTAGGTCACACCTATGCAAACTTCTGCATGTTGATGTTCATGCCGTGTCATCGGCGAAGGATTCTAACGAATTGACTTTTCACTGAATATTAATACTCAGAACTTTGGCCATCCTCCTCCCGCCTTATCCGGTTCCTGATTTCCCTCACCGACTCTACAGCACGTACACACGCACACGTACTTACGCATTTAACTCTATTCTTTCTACACTATTCTTCGGAAGACAGTGTCAAAAGCAAGCCCCCAAAAGAGAAGACTAATTCGATTTCCAGGGAGTGCTCTCCCGACAAAGCGACGTTAATCGGATCATCGGCACTAATATTATTAAGACCCGGCTATTTCCACCTTCTGGGTCTTTCTGGACTTTCTGGATCTTCTGGATCTCCTAGGATTTACTTGATCAAGCGCGCGGTAGTTCGCCAAGCAATATCAACAAAGAGCTGGAACGACGGGAACCTGGTCATTACCTGGTACCTATTCTTGGCATTGTAACTGTTAACCAAGCCTCGTTTTTTCAGGTGAGCAAGCTGTTTCTTTGTTTTTCTCACTGTCTGGTGTTTTGTTCAGCTTCAATGTTGTTTTCCCCAGTACGATTCGTTGTCATTTGCGGCGCAGCTGTGCCACTAGACAGGCTGTGAAGCGCCCTGATGACAAAGCTGCCCAGGGGTGTTAGGGGGTGCCAGGGGTAACCTACCCAGGTACCTAGTAGGTACCTAACTTCAGGTACACATTTCATCGAGCGACAATGTCCAGCCCAATTGGTTTCGCAAATGAGGCAATTCCCACCCTGGTCTACAGTATGACTGTGTAGATCCATTGCCTACTATGTACCCAGGTAGACATTTGCTCAGCACCGAACATACATCATCGTTGCACTAACCCCGTGCATTCCAAGTGGAATCCTGTCAGGGGCTTATTGGGGACATTATTGGGACACAAAGGGAAGTGGATGCCATTATGATATCAATCATGGTTTCTCCACGAACCTAATCGCATCTCATTTGTTTGGGCTTTTTGAAGACAAGAACTCTATAAGTTTTGAAGCTCCCTCTCTTCCTCTTCTCTTTCGTATTTTACGCTTGCATCGTCCCCCGCCCCTTTAACTGGTCTTCTTGTGGTTCTCCTGAAGAGCTTTCGGTGTCACCCACGCATCACAAGGCTGGCTTAAACTAAGTGATTATCTAGACTACTAAAGCCACGATTGCCTTACGCTTTGCTTTGCTTTGCCTTGCCTCGCCTCACATTACATAATATCTCATCTTTTTCGTTATTAAAAGAAGAAAAAAAGAAAAAAATCTGCCCGAAGCTAAACAAACCCACAGAACACATCGTCGCCATGTCAACCTCAAGTGGTAGTCGGCCCACCAGCCGCAACTATGATACAGGCTTCCCTGATGCATTCGCCGAATACACCACTTCTCTACGCCACCCAGATGCAGATGTTAGTCCGAATGCCTGTATTGCAGCTGAGGACATCGATCCGTCAAAATCGTTACATCGGGCTCGAAGGTCATTCCTAGCGAGACACAGCCTGTCGAATAAGCACACAATAAGTCACGGCATGCTCGCCCAAACTCTAAACCGAAAGCGGTCCAGCCACTCCAGTCTGGTCATGACCTCAGCCGACAGCGGGGTCGACGTCGGTCATCCTAAGCGCACAGATACGAATGGCAGCATTGGAGGGTCTTCAAAAGATGGTGCCGAGAGCATTGTGATGTCTCTCAATGATGATTCCCCTCCATCTTCGCCCATGTCCCCAAGCGACGAACAAGCTGGTAGCGATGGACGTCAAAAGATTAAGCTGTTCCGCAAGTGGCGTAGTCAAAAAGACTAAGGTCCTGATACACAATCCCTATGTCCGTCCCTATTGTCGAAACCAGCTGGATGATGGGGTAAACGTAACCGTAATGGGAATGCTGTGATGGGGAACTGGTAGTCTGTGGAGCTTGGATAACCGAAAGCTTAATATTCGAGTTCTCGGTCTTGAGATTGATTTTCTAGCATGGAGTTTGGTTTAGCATGGGATTAGGTATGGGTTTTTGGTCATTTTACTAAATAACTAGGAAAAGGAAAAAAGAAAGAAGAAGAAAAAAAACTACCAAGGTTGAGTCTGAATTGGGATCCCAGCCTTGCTTCACTCGTCCTTATGGCCAAAATCAAAAGGTATCATGATAAATGGTACCATGACAAATACACAACACATTTAATTATATTCAACATTGAATCATTGATGTTTTACCTGACTGGGCTTATTAATCGTTTGTATAGGGTACCTAGATAAGAAACCTCTTATTACACGAGGTGTAGGGAAAGAGCGAACTGGAGTCACGAACTGTCTATGTTGGAGGCAAGGGAAGGCACGATGCTTCAAAAGCAAACACGACTTCCCTATCCAATATTTAAACCTGGATTCTTCAATGGAATTTCTCAAACTAACTTTTTCAACCATCGCTGTTACTCACCGAGACTAAAACATCGAAATCAAATTAAGTTCGACCCTTCATCAAAATCCTTCCGTATTAAATGCTGATCATGCATTTATTTACCTTCTGGGCAACAAGCATTACTCTGTCATGTTTCTGTGACTTGGCATTGTCAAAAGCGGTTGAAGATGATACTTTGCATCGAGATGTTGTTGTCATTGGAGGAGGCGCGTCGGGAACATACACTGCTGTTAGACTGAAAGACGAGAACAAGACAGTGGCAGTCATCGAGAAGAAGAGTACTCTGGGTGGACATGCTGAGACTTACGTTGATCCCCACACTGGTTATACTATCGACATCGGCGTGCGTCTTTTCAATCACTTAAAGGTAGTGACAGACTACTTTGCCAGATTCGACGTCCCTCTTACCATTCTATCCTCGACTGTACAACCCGAATACATAGACTTTTCTACCGGCCAGAATGTGACCTACACCGCACCGGGCCCTGAAGCCCTCGGTGCCGCCTTGGCCGCTTATCAGACCCAACTCGAGAAGTATCCCGACTTACAGAAGGGCTTCAATATGACCTATCCCGTGGAGCCCGATCTGCTATTGAACTTCGGCGAGTTTGTCACCAAGTACGGTCTAGAGGCTCTCGTGCCTCAGATATTCATCACGAACCAGGGATATGCGCCGTTGCTCAACATCAGTACGCTCTACATGTTCAAGTACTTCAACGCGGCCCAAGTCAGCAGCTTTTCAGCAGGGTATTTGACGACCGTATCTCACAACATGCAGGAATTATACCAGAAGGCCACCACGTTCCTAGGCGACGATGTCCTTCTCGACTCTGCTGTTCTCTCTATGAACCGTACAGATCCTGGCGCTGGCCCTGTGCAAATTCTCGTCCAAACACCTACGGGCCAGAAGCTCATTGTCGCGAAGAAAGTCGTCTCCACGATCCCCCCGCTGCTCGACAACCTGGGTGGATACGATCTCGCCTCGGATGAGACAGCACTGTTTGCCCAGTTCTCGTCGAACGGGTATTACACTGGACTCCTGAACAACACGGGGCTCAATTTCGTCGCCTATAATTCCGACTCTAGACGTCCATACAATGTCCCGGAGCTACCAGGCCTCTACTTGATGCAGGACAATCAGGGATTGACGCAGGTGTACTACGCAAGCCCCACCGTACTCCCTGATGATGAGGTCAAGGCGGACATATTAGCCATAGTGCGGCGGGTGCAGGAGGCGAGGGGTGTGGTTGTAGGTGCGGATGTGGACGTCAAGGGGACACCCGAGTGGCTTGCATTCTCGAGTCATGCGCCGTTTAATCTTGAGGTGTCCAATAATGCGGTGAGCGATGGCTTTTACAAGAAGCTGTTTGAGCTTCAGGGGAAACGGAATACATTCTGGAATGGTGCTGCGTGGCACACACAGGACTCGACCGCTCTGTGGCAGTTCACGGAGGATTATGTGCTTCCGATGATACTGGCTTCGCTATGATGCCTAGGTCCCCGATTATCCAGCCATCTAAGCTACCAGGTAGCTAGCTAGATTGGTGGCTGGTGTTCTGAAAAGCGGTGTACACATTCCCATAGTTATCGCGTAGTGATTTGATCTCAATTCTAAGAAGTTCACCAGTTTCTGTGGCCTCGAGGCGGTTTATGTCGTTTACTTAATGTTAGGCCGGTGTAAATCACTCGTGGCCAATGTGTTCACGAAAGTGTTCAAAGAACATGAAAGATATATAAAATAGCAACGTCGATCACGACTCCAAGCTGTTGTCTGTTGGTAAAGCGCTCCTTTGGTACATGCAGTAAAACTGCAGGTGATGGATCTACACAAGGTAGGTACTCGGATAGGCTGAGGGAGGTCAAACTAGCCAGCCACCACTCTCCCTCATCGCTTCTTTCCAGCTCCCCTCATTTGGCCGTGTGAATTCCCGCACACTCTCCACATCACCTGCACCAAAATTCCCATAAAGATGCGGGCACCCTTCGATCTCCCACGTCGTCGTGGGGTGGAACTTGGGCGCGAACCGGATCTTGAGAACCCATATGCTTGTGGCCTCTTTGAAGAAGAGGTCGGACGTTATGGGGATCTGGGTACGTGTGTGAGTGAGTAGGTAGGTGAGTAAGTATCCAGCCCAACCCGAAAGCATTAGGTATGTAGGAATTGGCTTACCTGGGTACCAATGCTCAAATGGACGAATCCGTCTTTTCGGTCGAGTTCCGAAAGTGGGTACTCAGATGGGATTGGCGTCGGAGGTGCCGTGGGCACGATCTTGTAGACGAACTCTGGTAAGGGTGACGGAGCCATAGCTGTTATGCAGGAGGGGTAAAGGAAAGGAAAGCGGGCGACGATGAAAGGGTGTAGTTGAGGCAAATTGGTAAAATGACGACTTCAAATCCGTCTATTCTGGGATAAGCTTACTGCAGTGTAGAGCTGACAGCTGTAAATGAATCTGGCAGCTGTCATTTCTCCTAATTCAGGGGTCGCAGACTAGGGAGAACTGGTTAAAAGGGGGCATCAGGAGTAAGATGTGTAATTATCATACCTGTATGTATACCTACGTTGAAAGCTCTCCATCAATTGAATATGAGGCCTAAATAGACGAATGTGAGTAGCATATAAGGAATCGAAGAATTGAGGGGTGGTCCAACTAAATTATCACTGAATGTTATTCTCGTAGGCTCATACGAACACCCTCACATATATGACTACGACTACTTGATACTGGTATATCAGTACTTAAATGTGTTCTTATAGTCTGGATGGATCAGAGCTGGGTCCAATTTTCCGGGAAAGGGGGGTGTCGGATGCTCCCCCTTTTCCGGCAAGAATTTCGAAGCCCTACCACCCACCCCTATGGAGCTCGATATGACTATGGGACTTCAGCCCAGATACATAGAGACACTTGTTTGTGAAAAATTCACTCTATATCCATGATATTACCAGACAAAGCTTCTTGGTTGTGCGATGCAAGAGGTAAATACCCAGTACCTAGCAGATGGACAGAAGAAAAATGACGAGATACTCATCAGCAACAGCATCATTTAACGGGAAGTTGATTCCTAAGTTAACTACTCTATACTCGCCTATGAATATTAACATTCGGGTAGGAGGTTATAATGGTTGCCTACTTCTAAGGGTGATCATGGTTGAGAACGGGATCCCGTCTCGACAATCCAGCATAGCTCATAACAAATACCGACTGACTACAAATGTCCTAGCCTTCCTATGTAGGATACCGAGGGGTGTACACGAGCCACATATCATCATTCTACCTACCTTGGTCAAGTGCATGTTTATTATCATGGGCCGTTCGGCAATCTGAAATAGTCTTTCCTCCCCTCCTCATTCTGATCTCGTCGTCCTCTTTAGGGCCAGACAGCTCGCTTAAGAATAGCGGTCAACTGCCCAATTCTAAGGAATTAGGCTCTTTACTAGACTATGTAAGACTCCAAAGGGACTTTTGCGTAGCTAAATCGTTCTATTTTCTTGAGACATCATGGATGTGGACACAGTCACCAGCGCTATTAGGGGGTGACCTATAGTCTTGTGCTAGATACATACTTGGCGCACTTGTCTTGGTGGGCCTATGTTCCTTCCACGATGTCACCTAAAAAAAAGCAAAAGTGAGATCGCATGCTAAATAGTTCTCGGACGATCCGTACATGTTCCTGCATGCATATAATGCTAGAATTGTACCTCATTCTATTATCAGAGTCCCACTAATAGAAAGAGGAAGATAAAAGTCCCCTTTAGCAGATTTCGTGATTATAGCACGGTGACTCCTAGGGACCTACATACCTGTTAATCGCGCACGAAGGAAGTCATGATAAGATCGTCACAAAGTCTTCAATTACATCTTAAATCTAAGAGAATAGACACAATGCTAAGAATATCATATTTTTTGTACATTGAAACCGCAGGTCATGCAGTGTTAATTTGCTATATACATAGGTAAAGACAGATATATACTTGATCTAAGAAATTCACATTAGGAGGTAAGCTCCTACACCAATTGCGCCAAACACCGCCGTCGTGGTATCATCTATTCTAAAAGGTATCGTGTCTAAGCCCCCTGACATAGTAAAGGCTGTATAATACATGGGTAGTTAGGGAGGTGGGTGATTTGACGACGGCTTCTACTGTGCCAGGCCGTCGTCCGGGAGTCCAGCGACAATCTCGGGTGTTTTCAAGTAGCCAGCGTTCGATGCGTCCTGTAAGGCCGCATACCAAATGTTGGCCATCTTCATATAGCCGACGTCTGTGGGGTGAATTTCATCTCCTATGAAGTCTCCCTTTACCGGACCCTTATCCTTCTCCTGCATATCAGCAAGTATGATCGGCCATCCGGCGGCCTGGAATCGTTTTACCAACGAATTTATCTGGACATTGTAGTCTGTGATGCGTTTGTTTGCCTCCGGATCTTTGGTATATACTAGGAGAGTAGATAGGATAATAGTGGCCTTAGGGGACGTTTTATAAATATCGTTCAACAGAAGTAGGACTCGGTCGCCAATATTAGGAATGTCGTTGTTCCGGATGCAGTCGTTGGTGCCGGCGTTGATGAGAACGACGTTGGGTTTGAATTTGGGTACCACGACGTTGGCTACTGCGTGAACTTGGTCGACCAGCAGGCCTTCAGTTGACGAGCTTTCGTTGTCTTGCATGGTCCCAGAATGATTGGCCCCGACCATGTTGACTTGGTTGCCGTTCTGGGTAAGGAGGTCGCGGAGATATTTACGGTACCCATTTCCCTCTGAAGAGCCAGTACCCCAGGTAATGGAAGCACCCATTGGCATAATCCGTAAGGCTACGCCGTTTCCGAGCGCATTTGCTCGAGTTTCGATGGTACCTCTAGAGGCCTGGTCTGGTAATGCAAGCCCTACATGGTGTTAGATCATCGAAGAGGAGGTAGGTGGTTTATCTATAAGGAGACGACGCACCATTCACGACCTGTGAAGTGTATGCTAGTATACTGCATAGCGCAGACTTATAAGCCACCATGATGAAATCGGAGGAGAAGTAATGATTGGATTGACTTCGTATAGATTGCAACTCGACTCGTGTGCCTTGATCTCTATATCGATCGTACCTAGACTACCTAGTACTTGGACTTCTTGTTATCTGTTTGCCGTGTTGAAAGTGATGCAATAACCATAGGATCTCCAAACTCTCGATGAGGTGAGCGTAACACAAGTCTATTTGTATGATTCCTGAAGACATGCCCCCCCCTCCCCCGGCTGGCATCTAGCTGGCGTCATGTGGTAAAACAACAACGCTCAGTATAGTCACTCACTAGGGTTCAACGGTCCCGCCGCTACGCTACCCATACCGATCCATCACTATTAATGACCACCCCCCATGTTGACTCTCATCCTTCACGATTTCACACATGGGTACATACTTAGGTACGTACTAATTATAATCTACTATGTACGGCATAGTATTCCATCGTCCTTCGGGGACCCAGGCCTATGTTGAGGCTAGGCCGATCACTGGTACTAGTCTGGGGTATGGATACTATGCAAGAGAATCAGATTACACCAAGAAGGTTGACGTCGTAGCTCATGTGGGTTCTTTCGATTTATTGCGCCTTATGCCTTGCAGTGTCCCCATGTCCGAGCCACAGTAGTGCGGCACATATACCTAGCGTCTATCAGCACAGGTACCGGCAGTGATTACTCAGATGCTACTACTATGTGAACTGCATACTTACATACATAGTAGTAGTTAGGCATTGTATTTGCTTACTTATGGTAGTCACTGGTAGATAGATAGTATTGCAAGATGATTTAACCGAGCCAAGCACCCAAATACCCAAATAGGTCCCTAGTATTATTGTTAGTGTTAGGTACTAATCTCATTTCTGGCCAAGACAGGCTTTTATTCGACATTCTTTGTTTCAATGTATGTGACGAAGATTCGTTCAAGTTTTTTTCTTGTTCAAATTGTTGTTTCTCGTACGATTAAAAGTGCGGTGCGTCAGAAAGCTTGGAGGTTACAATGTCACATACCAGGCACTTGTTACATAGTACAAACATAGAACTCCATACTAGACCTATATCAGATTAGATCGGTTATTGAGATCGGTTATTGAAGAACTAGCAAGGTCAAAAGACTTCAAAAGACTTAAACAGACTTAAAAAGTCGGGTAAAGATTCGTTTCCACTTGCTTGCTTCCGCTTCCACTTGCTGCTATTATAAGAATGGAAACCTTCCTAAAATGGTGAAACTAGGTAGGGATGCTTCCTTTTTAGTTCACGATCCATGTGCCGTGCCGCAAGATGCACATTACTTAGCACTGAGTTAGCAGTCTTAGCTCACTACCCTAGTCACTATACATACTTACATATAACAGGGTCTCGCCGTGCCTCACCAGTCTCTACGGCATAGTATTCTTGGCTGATTACCTTATAACACTTTGTTACTTTTTTGAAACACCCATCTCTTTGAATACTACAAAGGCAAATCACAATACAGCCTCGCCTTGGATGACATGATCTGAATCTAGGATAAAATAGACCAGGTGAGTCCCCTGCCCGGAGGCCTACGTTGTGATGTAATTGTTGACTTTTTGAGTGATATGGAGTCATGGACAGTCTCACTACTATCACCTGCATCGAGCTAGGAGCTTGACAACGATTCGCCTTGGGTCTACGCCGTACTGTTCTAAACAAAGATGGATGCTGATTCTTCCCCTAGCTGGTTAGAATCTACATAATATAATTTCGCATGTCCCATCATGTGCTGCGCTATGGTATTTGCTCGATCAAATTCAGCGACGTTGCGTTACCTAATCTCCTGACTACAGTATTTGCTGATATTGTACTTTGTAATCCGTGAATGATGCTGTCTCTTCCAAAGTTCAAGGCAATAGAGATATCTGTCTTACTTGTGAGCCACTCTCCTTTACCTCCAGTTTCACCTGAGCTCCCTAACACCAGCTTTGGTAAACTTCATCATATCCTTCAATCTTTTACTGAGCTTCTAGTACGTGTGAGACTCGGTATGTCCACATGGCATACCTACCAAGCATAACCACGTTGAGACTGTGGACACTTATCTTGACTACGCCGTTTTGCGATGCACCGGATCACGATCCCATGTACTACGCCGCACGCCTACACTGCCCACGCCACCCTAAATATGGCGAAGGATGGCCATATTAATAATTCAACAAGAAAATCTTTATTTTCATGCGTACCTAATCGTCGTACATCAGCGGTCAAGAGTTTTCTGCCCCCCTTGTCTGGCTTGAGGTTGGCCGAGCTGCCTTTTCAACGACACTAAACTAACCTACACCATACTCCACAAACTACGTGAATGCATACACAGTAGTATGTGAATGCTTTTCGAGAAGGGTAGTTGGATAAATTTAGACCTAGGTTCATCAATCCCTTCGCTTGACTCAAAACGAGACCGAGAAGAAACGTACCTACCTAGCTTAGGCTTCAAGTTCTGCACAGCATGCCTCAAACTCATAAGTACCCATGAACCGAGATATTAAACGGGCTTGACATGATTCGAGCTAAGATATATATCCTGAACCGTGTCCATACATTTTGATGATTAGGTTTGTGTACAATCCTTCCTCAACTGGGGGCTGGGCATTGCTGATTCTTCGGCTCAACAAATCCTTAGATGGGAACACATTTCTGGTGCTGTTGCTCTTATCTGTTATAAAGCATCGTAGTTCGTATATACGACAGTGAGGATATGTGTGTGCAAAAACCCACATCGCTAATCCCCACATGCTAATGGCGCTGTTCTTGCTTCTCGCACCATGATGGAAAGCTTGTATCCCTCTTCGAACCCCTCCATTACCTTCGTAAGGTCAGATACTAACTGATCGACCTCCTGGAAGCCTAGTTTCTCATAAACGGGCCTGCCGCCAGGCGTTGCCTCCGTATATGTTCTGAGACCTTCTGCATCGGCAATCGCGAGCATGGGTAAGATTAGCGCCTTACCGGCGCCTCTCCGATGATACTTTGGTGATGTGCATAGAAGTGATAGACCTGGGAATACGTGCATAGCAATCCCTTTTCAGCCCATGGACGAAATGCATAGTTATAGACTGATTGCTCCTTTACTCACCTAGCATCGACTTCGCATCCTGCTTCACTGACATACGACTCAACGTATTGAAGAAGTCTCGACACAATTCTGACTGTGCACCTTCGGGGAAGTCTATCGTGGGCGGATTTGTTGCTTCGGCGGAAGCACTAGTTAGGGGTAAATGCTCCCCTTCTTGCGGCACATCCCCACCCACCGCAACACCCGGAGTAACGTTTATGGTGGTCGCTTCATCTCCGACCCACGCTCCGAAGGCCGTTTCGTAACCCTTGGGTATATCCCATCGCGCGAATGCGACCAGCTCACCAGTTTCCGCATCGGTGATCTTGAAGTGGCGGACACTGTGGTCGTTCATCTTTCGATGCATACGCCGTTTCATCCAGACGAACATAGCTACCTTGTTTGGGGACCACCAGAACGTGTTGCGCGGGTCTGTCAGGAAGGACTCATAATACACTTCAACCATGGCATCTATATCTGCGGTGGTGGCACGGGATAGGGAGAACCCTGGAACGAGTGACCTGGGGATAGGGAACGGTAGAGCCATGGTGTGCTTGTTCTTCTTTGGGTGATGGAAATTGTATGTGGGAAGGAATTTTTTGTTTGTTTAATGATGCACTACTTGAGCTGTTTATAGGGGGAGTAGGGAGAGTTATCTTCACATGATCTCTTCAATAGGTACGAATTTCATCTTTCGATGAAGCGGAGCTATACTGATTTAGATCAACAAGCATTACAAATCCACTTCTTATTTGGCGGTAGCATCGTTGGTTGGCTGAGAAACCCCAATTGCTTACTCGCTTCATCACTAGCAACACGCCCGATGACTCTTACCGGTGCGAATTACGTGATCTTCTATGTGTCAATTGAATAGTACATGGTATCGTGATAGGAGATACTTCGCCGAAAATCGGTGTTTGACTGATGAAAAGCTAGGTTGAATCAAAATACCCTTCCTTGCGTGTGAACGGTATGGCCATAGGCAATTTGCTATGACGGAACGGAGTAGTGATGATGTATCTGTAGGCCCATCTTATCGTACAATATACAAAGAGCAGTGCCATTGGCAACAGAGACGAGACTCATTCGCTCCAACTTTGGCCTCGGGAAATCAATCATAAGATTAGTCCTGTAGTGTGAGGTTCTCCAGGTTGGGAAGGTAGGTAGAAGACTTCGAGGTTGATATGAAACGTTACCTATCCCATTGCTTCTCTCTGATTATATTATAAAATAATATCAGAGCTAAACATAAAGTAATGATGCCTACCCATCAAGACTCGAGAGAATCTCGAGCTTTATACCTTTTCACTAACCCAAATGGCACCACGACATCCCAGCCGAATGGCACCAGTTAAGAGCCAGTGTGGCTCGGCCTTCTTCGCATCGTTATCAACGGCGTGATCGAGATGTTCCAACTCCTCGTCTCGAATGCGTCGCAACGTTTTCACAAGATCCTGGAACTCGTCGCCTACTTCGTACCCTTCAGCTTCCCATTGCTCGAACATTTCAAGCAGGGTTCTTATTTGATTATTATAATGATCGCCAATCTCAGTCTCGACAGCTTCAGTACAGGCCATTGCAGCTTCGCGCCCCATAACTGCGGTTGACCAGCCCAAGCCCGTCGCTAGAACGGACCATAGTGGGTAGAGGGCCGTGGGGCGCACACGATGCTTGGCGATTAGGGAATTGAAGGTCTTGAGGTGGCCTTCTTCTTGGGCATACATATGGGCCATCAGTGGCCGAAGATGTGGGTGAGCATTTACAAGTGGTGGCGTCTGGGCAGTATAAATCAGAGTAGCAGCTAATTCGCCTGCTTGGTTCACCCGGAGCTTTGAGGAAGTGATGATTATTTAGTATGGATCATGCGTAATAATGCAAGAAAAGTGAACAAAAGAAAGATCTTACAGCTGAAGAGAGAAATTCACTTTGCTCTTTTGTTAGAGGCTTCCGTTTAGGAGCATGGCTGGGATTGTGATTGGGATTGGGATTGGGATTGGGACTAGACTGAGGCGGATCGGCGGGAGATGATGAATTTGTAGATATTATTGAATTGTACTGGGGATTTGTGCTTAAGAATCGTCTTTGAATAGGTTGTGAAAAAGTGGAAAGAAAAGATTCACGAATATAATATTGTGGGTTGCAGCGAACTATGCGCAATTGTAACCTTGGTAAAGACATTTTTAAACGATGAAGTGAAGATGAAGTTTAAAAGAAGCAGTTTCAATGTTCATCGTTGATTGAATTGAAGTTAACTATCCATAGGAACAGAAAGTACTATGTACTATGTATGTACATAACTACTAGGTTAGTAGGTACTGTAATATGTCTGAGCAAATTTGAGGCGTAAGTGGCTAACTTAGTGTCATACCTTACGTAAGACAGAGGCTGAAGCTTGAGCCCAACTTGAATCTTGTCTCAATTCAATTGATGTTTCTTTTAACCTACATAGTTATGTACACTGGCACTGGTACAGCCAATGTCAATCCAATGTCCATACAACTTGAACATACATAGTTACAACCAATTTACAACATCACTCCATTACCTCCATTTAGCATCACACACCAATTCTTTTTCTCATTCTTTCTTTGCACGTATCTTGAACATCCTCTTTTTGATTTAATAGCCTAAGATTTAATAGACTAATAGGAAGTTAGCCTCGTTGTCTACTCACTTTTACTCGATTCACCTTCCTATCATTCCCATACGTACTACCTCCTTGCAAAGCCTCGCGCCGCATTCGCGTCGCATAACATTTATAGAGCGTTTTTCTCTTCTTCGACAAAAATACCTATTCTTTCTTAATTGTTCATCAACCTCAACGAAAACCTCGTAGCGAAGCCCGCTTTTTATCAGTATGGCTGATGTAGACGATGAACTCCTAGCCCTTGTGGGCGGCGATGAGTCCTCCGATGATGAGGCAGAGCAAAATATCGGTACAAGTCGTTCTCTATCTGGATCGCTAGGTCCCAACACCTCAAGCAATTCAAAGCAAAAGACCAAGAGAAAAGATGATGATTCAGATCAGGAAGAAGGCGAGGCGTGAGTTTTCCGTTCTTTTCTTCTATCAGCGTATCACAATTCGCATTGTATGAATTGGAAAATTCACATCTTTTCCCACTTCCTCGACAACAACGTCGCTGCTCCACTGAGCAACCTTCTCGCCCCACACCTTAAAAGTTTACACCTGATTTTCTGCCTTACTTCTTCTATTGACGCGACGCTAACTTGCACCTTTCTTCCTTTTAAATAGTAGTTCCATTGCTTCTCCTGCATCGCAGAATTCCGCGCCGATGGACGAGTCAGATTCGGAATCAGACGCTTTTCAAACTACCAATACCAACGGGAAAATGGATGACGATGACGATAACAAATATCCCGTCGAGGGCATTTATGCCAGCGAAGCAGAAAAAGATGAAATTCTAGCTATGCCTGAGCTTGAACGAGAACAGCTGCTTGCCAGACGTCAGGAAGAAGTCGATCGCCAGCGACAGAACACCTTACTGCGTCGATTGTTAAAGACAAGAGAAGATGACAGTCAGTCAGCTAAGAAACGTAAGGCTAGCTCCGCCGACCTCGATGAAACTCAACGAAAGACCTCACGACAACGAACCAGAGTTGGTGGCTCAAAAGTGGGCGAAACCAGTGTGGGTATTGAATCATTGCGTCGTGCTCGAGCCGAAAAGAACGATCGCTTGCGTCGCAGAGAAGAAGACAGAGAGCGCAATAAGAAGACACACTCAGCCTCCCGTGGCAGTGACCGTGATGATGGTGATAGTGACATTGACTGGGCTGGACGATCTCGCGACCGGCGCACTAGATCACGCACTCCTGAAGTCAAGGAAATTCCACCTAGCGATCTACATGACATCGAGCGCTTACGAATTGGCCGTAGCCGCTTTGCTAGAGTCTGCTTCTATCCTGGATTTAACGCGGCTCTTACGGGCTGTTATGCCCGAATAGCTCTAGGACCAGATAGTGAGGGTGTCGATGTTTACCGAGTAGCCCTTATCAAAGGTATATAGCAAACCCAGCCATGCGAAGTCAACCCTGTTGTACTAATATCTTGGCTTAGGTTTCACTCAAGGAAAGCCCTATGCCATGGAGAAGGAGAATGGCCACCACTTTGTCACGGACCAGTACGTGAAGGCCGCGCATGGTAAGGCCGAAAGAGACTGGCCATTCATCAGTTGCTCTGACAAGAAAATCACTGAGGTATGTCCTAAATTGGTTCAAGATCAATGATTGTTCAGGTCTAATTGATTGTAGGCCGAGTTCAAGCGCTACAAGGCGGTTTGCCAAGACGAGGGTGTCATCATACCCAAGAAACCAATATTGGAAGCTAAAATCGACGACATCAACAACCTTATGCATCGTTCCTGGACTGAAGCTGAAGTTAATGCCAAGATTGAGCGAGAGCGAACCCTGCGTGAGAAGTTCGCCCCAACAGAACGAAACCGACTGTTAGACATGATTGAGGAAGCAAGGCGTCGTGGCAATGATGCCCGTGTCTCGGAACTCCAAAACCGGCTCGACTCCATCGAGACTCCACGTCTAGCTTTTAGAACCAGTCTAGCACCAGCCCCGAAACCCACGAGCTTGGTACCTTCTCAACAGGATCGTCTAGCAGCTTTGAATGCTGAGAATCGCCGACGCAATGCAGAAAAGGTCCGCAAAGCACAGATAATGGAGAAGGCCAAGTCACGCATGCAGGCGCGCCAACCACGACGCGGGGAAAATGGTGAGTCGACACCGGCCAGCGGTGGCAGCCCATCACCAGGAAACGGAGCCTCGAAGCAATCAGATGCTGCGAAAGCGCCTCTTCTACCCCATTTGCAGAAGCTACAAGCACAAAACCACCTTGCAGGGAAGGATAAGAAAGGGGTCCCACAGATCCACAAGCCAATTGGAGACGATGACATTATTGCCGCACTAGATCTGGAGATTGATGTTGAGATCGATTAGGCGCAACAGGCGTTGGAGGCATCCAAGATAACGCGGGTTTCAGTTTACCACCGTGCCCCAGGAACGAACTCACGGATTAAGTGCTTGAACAGTTGCATGGCTTGGGAACTTGGAATTAACAATAATTGATGAGGGGTGGCTGCTTAACAGCTAGTCTGACTCTGCTCTGTGTAGGTAGTATCCAGAGCCAGATCAATAAGTTGATGGCATCGGAAGAGAGCAAGAATACAAATCATAATGAGAGTAGCCCTTCGTAGTTATCTTGTCATGTGGATGATTAAGTAATTTGTCGTGGATTGTGCTCAATGAAAAGGGGACATCCAATTCAACGGAGCATGGCCATTATTTGGGTACGTACAATCATACATACCTATACCGCCAAACTTGAATAGTTGAGAGACCAACGTCTGTCAGGAAATTCATGATAACCAACGCCGTAGTATCTACGCGAAGGTCGAGCTCCACGGAGTACCCCGGAGCGCCGCCGTGGTGTACCGTGGCGACCGGGATCAGCCTACTTTGTTAGGATAAGTATGAATTCGAAGCTCTGGGTGATAAAGCAGGGACACGAGGTGTCTGTGCGAAAGAAGTATATAAAGTAGTTGGGACCAGAACATTCATGATGAGATGGAATTATCAGATGCATAGGTACCTACCTGAATTAGAGGAATACTTTTACTTTTGGCGGTTTTCTTTTTGTTCCTCGAAACGCCAAATATCACTACAAGCGATTTTCTCGGAATCGTGGATTACTATGAGGTGTTGAAAATATATTCAGGGGCAAAAGGATTATGTAATGAACAGAATAACAGAAGAACACAATTTGTCAGCAAACATCGCGCAAGCAGTCAGACTGCTTATCTTTATAAATTCTTAGGAGCATACAAGTCTTATTTATGATTCTACATGATACATACTACAACATTGAAGAAACGTCTCAAGTGATTTTCATAGGATGGAGACTAGTTCCCGCCGTAAAGCATGTAGGTCGAATACACGATGTAAAATTGTTGATTCATGTTGCTAATCATACCAATGCGCAAGGTGATACATGCTTCAAGAAGAAAATCAAATGCGACATGCTGAAGCCGGCCTGTTCAAACTGTTTACTTTATAAAGTACCATGTATTACAACCCCTATTCGAAGAAGAGCAGCTCCTGTTCATCCTTCTTCCCCTTCTCTTCCTATTACTATCACTGCTACCACTCCTGCCCCCTCTCATCTCTCTCCCCTCGAAGGGGTAAGTCCGATGAGCCATAATATGGATGAAAATCTTCTCGAAGCCCGTATTGGACGGATCGAGGCTAGGTTAGACAGTCTTAGTGAGGCCAACGTCGCCAAACCATACTCGGCGATGCCAGCTACTCCAACACGCCATGGGGAGCATAGCATACCACCGCTTATAGAGATATTGCCTGTTATCGAGGATTACTTCTATGATTTTAACAGTGCTTTGCCGCTATTTTACCAACATCAGTTTATGAAAATGCTGAGTGAGTTCTACTCCGAACAAGAACAGTCGAAGAGGTCGAGGGCCACTTGGGCTGCCATAAATGTGGTTCTGGCTATTGGATATCGCATACGTGCCTCTAAGGTAGATGCCGCAGTTGGGTTTGACGATGGCAAGATCAGGAAATATATCGATAATGCCCAAAAGGAACTTGATGAGCTTGTCACGAGACAGGAGGACACGCTTGGAATCGAGGTTGTCCTAGGCCTAGTTAGTAAGTATCCTGCTAGGCTGAGTAATTCATTGACCTCTTCTATCCCAGTCCTCTGCTGTCATAAAATTTCTCTGCGCTCATAGCTTGATAATGTTTTGAGCTCCAATCTGAACCTTTCTCCTCGGAATTGCCACCTTAGAATGTCTAGCTGTAAATCGTTGCTAATAAAGGTGCCACAGTAATTTTCCAGATGAACATAGACCAAAAGCCGGCATCAGTCTTAATCGGAACTGCAGTTCGCCTAGCTCACAGACTACAACTCCATATGAAGTCTTCTCTGTCCAATTTCCCGCCCGAGATAGCACGCCACAGAAGTAATATCTTCTGGCTCTGTTATACCTTAGATAAAGTGAGTTCTACCATTTATACATAGGTAGGCTAGGCACTTTGACAGCTTATCGTACTCAGGATATAAGTTTTCTGGCAAGAATCCCTTCTATTCAGAATGATGAAGATGTGGACTTGGACCTGCCGGGGACCTGGCCGAGCCATAACGGCAACCATCTTGTGAGTAGTGATGGGTATTCGCAACTTGATTACCTTCGCGCCAGAGTTCAACTCGCCTGCATACAGGGCAAAATCTATGACTACTTACTCAGCAATCGGTCGATGAAACAGTCGGGAGAGACTCGACAAAGGAGAACTCTACATCTCTCAAAACTCCTCGAACACTGGTTGCAAAAAATACCAGCCCCGCTACGAGTTGAGAACATCATAGAAACACTGGAAAAGGCACCACTCGCCCACATGATATTTCTGTATCAGAAGTACCTCATGTGCTGTACCACGCTCAACGGCCTATACTCTGTTGGGGCGCCCTGGATGAAAACTGTCAGCGGGTTTAGCACAAATCTCTTTCAAAACTCGGGCAATGAGTCATCAATTTCCGTAGATTCCCAACACTCAGTATTACCGTGTACTTGGCGTCCATGTGTAGATGTGAGTCGTGGGTGTTTGAAAATACTTAATAGCGTATTTTACAGTAGCAGCAATCCATGGTGAGTCAACAGCTAGCTCACTTCCGGAGCACTTTCCGGAGCACTTTCCTACCTACCTACTCCTGAAAGATTTGCTTGCTGAAGAAAACCAACCATTCTTGTAGGCTAAGCGGATGTGCCTTCTTTTCCGCATTTGTCGTCATATTGGCCAATATAATATACTCTCCCCTTCATGAGCTAGTGGAAGAAGATCGGAAGCTCACCACGAATACTGTTGGACGGGTCCATAAGCTGCTGGAGATGACTAAATCGGACTCGTTCACGAAGCTTCGCGTTATTCTCGTTGGCCTCGAGAACGCGGCGGATAGGGTAATCGAACAGACTCGAGAGTTGGCCGGGACTTACGAGTCTACGCAATACACTTCTTATTCTCCAGCACAATTCGGAGACGGCGCAGACCAAAACTTGGTGAGCTAGATACATGCATTTGAGTGTGGGAGAGGAAGCTGTTACTGAATGATCATCAATGTCTCTAGGTTTCTCAGTACGAAGAGACTATTCCAGGGTCTGCATGGCACCAGGTCTTGGCTCTTGATGTCTCGGGCATGGATCTAAGCGAGTTCGATTTCGGCGACGTGATTTCGACGCCGACATTTATGCAAGGGTTTACGGACTGAGAATAAGAGGAGAGATGGATTTTATAATATGTGAATGGCAAAGAGGGATACCATGATTGGGCGGAGGATAAGGATAATAGGGGCACTTCAAGTTCAATGTGAGTAGGTACATACAGTGCCTGGAGCCCTGGACTCCGGAGTCCGGAGTAAAGTACCTAGGGTAAGTACATGTGGGGTCGTGCATCAAATAGATAGAAGTGAATAGCTATCATATGTAGATGATTGGCTCAGGGGGTTGAATTGGTGATGTCATCAATGCTAGACAAGCATAGCTCTGACCATTGGGAAGCTTCGGATTACAATTGTTGCCCATGCTAGTACACTTACTTCATGCCATCCATGGATGTATCGTATAGTACCTACCAGATATGTATATATACTACGCGATACATGCCTGCCGGTACTGATATGCTATCATATTGCTATGTTCATCATTGATAGTGGCATGTAACTAATGGTGACGTCCAGTCCTGATATGTACTTGACTACCCTAGGTTAGGCATGATCAAGTACATAGGCGTACCCGGATTCCCATAATGTTTTGTTCAATGTTTGAAAGTTCAACTGGTTGATTCAGGTTCAATGTTCTGACCTCGAACCATTCCCGGCCCTTGACCCCTCATTACACCCTCAGATTATTACAAACACACACATTGCGTGCTTGGTTGCGTACAATTCCTTGTCCCCTCATCACTGCAATACCGTCATCACTGTTGCCATCATTGCTACCTCTTGCCCTCCAACCCTCTGACAGATAATTGGCAACCCAAAGACTCTCCCTCTCTTACTTTTTGACTCCGTCTGTCACACGCCTTTGTCTATAACGTCAGTTTGTTTCATGAATCCTACCAGAGCCCTTTTCATACGATCTTCTGTTATTTGCACCCTTCCCCAGGCCATACCCAAGTTGCTTTCTCTCAAGTCACAACCCAGCTATTCTAGTAGATTGATATCGACATCAGCAGCCAAAGCTATGCCACAGTTTAAACTTAAAGACGTATCTTCGCTGTCGTTACAGCTCGGCGAAAAACAAGAGGTTGAAGTCGAAGGCGTCGAAGGCGGGAAGGTGCTTCTCCTTAATGCTGGCGGCAAGATTCAAGCAGTGGGGCCCAAGTGCACACATTATGGAGCGCCTCTCGTAAACGGCGTCTTGACAAAGAGTGGTAGATTGACTTGCCCGTGGCACGGAGGTTAGTTCATCGCTATCCAAAATTTCTGCATTTCGTTTGTCAACACACTCGAGCCGCCCGCCTAGTAAACTAACATCAACTTTCTTCTCCCTTGTAAGCCTGTTTCAACGGCCAAACTGGCGACATTGAGAATGCCCCTGCCCTAGACGCCCTGCCGGTTTTCAAGGTTATTGAGAAAGATGACGCTGTGTATATCGAAGGCGAGGAAGCTACGATCAAGGCGGCGCGGCGAAAGCCGAACTTCAAGTGTGGTACGACCGGCGGAGCCTTGGCGAATAAAGTGGTCGTCGTTGGCGGCGGTAGTGGAGCTATCGGTGCCATTGAAGGTTTGAGGGAGAAGGGCTTTACGGGGCCTATCACCATGATCTCCAACGAAGGCTACTTGCCCATTGATCGCACCAAACTATCAAAGGCCCTGATTACTGATCCCACTAAGATTCAGTGGAGAGATGACGAGTGGTTCAAATCTGGGTCGGTCGAAATTGTGCACGATGAAGTCGTTGATATCGACCTTGTTAACAAAGCCGTCATTACTAAGAATAAGGAAAGGTACGTATATGCCAAGTTAGTTTTGGCTACGGGTGGCACACCGCGGAACCTACCCATACCCGGCTTTAAGGTGCTTGAGAACATCTTCCTGCTCAGAACCGTCCATGACGCGAAGAAGATTGTTGATGCTATCGGCAAAAAGGGCAAAAACATCGTCATCATTGGCAGCAGCTTCATTGGTATGGAGGTAGCCAATGCGACGTCTACCGAAAATCATGTCACAGTGGTTGGCCAGGAAAGTGTTCCATTAGAAAGGGTGATGGGTAAAGAGGTGGGCGCTGGTCTGCAAAAGGGATTGGAGGGCAAGGGAATTAAGTTCCACCTGTCAGCCGGTGTGGCCAAAGCTGAACCGTCTAGCGCAGATCCATCCAAGGTGGGCTCTGTGTATTTGCAGGACGGTACGAAGCTCGAAGCTGATCTAGTTATCCTGGGTGTCGGTGTGACACCATCAACGGGATATCTCAAAGATAATAAGATAGTGCGACTAGAAGATGACGGGTCATTGAAGACGGACGAGAACTTCCTAGTGGTAGGACTCAAGGATGTGTATGCGATCGGAGACATTGCCTCATATCCTTATCACGGTCCTGGAGGACAGGGCAATTACACGAGAATCGAGCATTGGAACGTGGCGCAGAATCAGGGGCGAGTGGTGGCGCATCATATTGTCAACCCTTCATTGAAGTCGGACTTCTTCACACCGATATTCTGGTCAGCCCTGACAGGGCAATTGCGATACTGCGGCAATTCGGTGAACGGGTGGGACGAGCTTGTGTTGCAAGGCGATCCAGGCAAAGGGAAGTTCGTGGCCTATTATTGCAAAGACGAAACGGTAGTAGCCATGGCTAGCATGGGCGTGGATCCGGCTATGGTCAAGTCAGCGGAGCTGATGAAGATGGGCGCCATGCCATCCAAAACACAACTGAAGGGCGGCTTAGACATTTTGACTGTCCCACTTCCAGCCTAAATTGTGCTGTTGTTGAAGTGTTAGGTGGTGACTCCGAGTTGAGATTGGCTTGGTGGTACCTAGGGTAGTTATGTATTCTTGTATGTAACTACATAGTTGCGCTGCTCAGCTCGACATAGTATGGACGAAATGGGAATGTCGACGCTTTCCTTTTTTTGGGCCATCTTGCGTCATCAGGTACAAGATGCTTGGCCCAATATAATCCTGGGCAGAATCCTGGACAGCCAAGGCCAAGTGTGCAATAAAATATCTCGTACGGTAATTTGGGTGACATGATGACTTATTCATGTGATGGATTTGTCAAACACTTGAATCTTGACAACTAGAACTTATCATCTTACTACGTACCGTAGGTAGTAACATATTTTGTTAGAGTAGATAATGATGATGGCATATGAATAGTATCCATACTATATATGTACGTATTTGATGTGAGTGCAGTGTGATAATTGATCATTGATGTCCCCATCCAATGTGTCACCCGCAGTTAATTAACCTTGATGGGCGGTATGTCGGAAACCAATGAAATTGTTTGCCTATTACTTATTTGGTGCATAATGATTCTGTATTATGAACTTAAAAGGACAATTCTGACAGGTACGTACATATATTTGGTATGTATATAGCCCCACCTGATCTAATCATGTTCCCCTCCCCACTCCCCACTCTCCACTCTCCACTAGCATCAAAACGCGAGAATTAACTTTAAAATAATCTTTCATTATCTAGACTCAAACTCTACTTACTTTCGGCCCCTTTCCTACGCTATCTTTTCTTTTCTTTTTTTTCCTTTTTTCTATTTTGACTCCTTTCTTGCTTCTTGGGTCTTGGTGACTGCCCAGATGCATGTATATTATATATTATTTTTTAACTAAGTATTCTAGAGAGAGAGAGAGAGTATACAAAATACAACATTGGACCTATTCAACTACTTTCTTTTCCGGACAGACACGCGCCGCATGGCGTAGTTCCCTCTCCACTCCACTCATTCATTCACTCTCTGAGTTAACCTACCTTACCTACCTACTCACTCACCACTCACCACTCACCACTTACTCACTCAGTCACTCACTCCCTTGATACGTAGTACCTATCTATTCGCTACCTTACCGACTCAATATCTTACTCCCCCTTTTTGGAATTATTGATACGAGTAAAGAGGAGCTTTCTGCCTTTAATCTCCCCGGCAATCTCCACGTCCAGCATGCTGATCGCCTACCTGAATACGCGCAGCGAAGCGACCCTCAGCCGTCACCATGGCTGATGCCCATCACCCCGCTGCGGCTGGTGCTGGCGACCGTGATAACGAAGATCATGCTGCCACATGTCACGAATCAGGCTCCCTCAAGTGTTGTTGTGGTTCTGTGGAGTGTGTCTTTCTGAGACATAACTGCTCTGTGCTTGCTAGCGTTGAGAAGGATGTCCACACTGCTGCACGAATGGGCCAGGTACGTCTTCTTAGCTGCGTTAAGACTTTTGAGTCGTCGAGTCATGTCCATTCGAAGCTCCCTTAGCTCCCCTTGCTCTCCTAGCTCTCCTAGCTCTCTTATAATCTTTATGATGTGCTACATTCCAGCTTAATCTACTCCCCACACTCCAGATACTCCATTACGGGTCGTATATTATTCTCTACACAAATTTTCCGTTGGGAATGTGTCTTGCTGTCGTGTTGTGTCCCTTGCCGTATATTTGCATTCTACATTCCAACCATACTTGCCTCGTGATATATATCTTCGAAGTCATGGGTGTTTCCAAATCTCTAACCTTTGCGTTGCAGGCGCTACTTGCCCGCCACGAAGCTTACATGGCTGGCGCGGAGCGGGATCGTTCCGAGCTCACTGCCCGAATCGAACAGCTAGAAGCCGACAACAAAGACCTTGAGGCCAGGAACGCGAAGACGATCGAGGAAAATAGGAACTTGTTAGATCAACTTGAAGCACTCAACACTGCCGTCGTGGATTCCGATGGCTGTATTAGATCTCTTGAGGCTACGCTGCTCTCTTCGCAGCAGACCGTTCGTCGCCTGGAAGGGGAAACTGCCCGCGCCGCTGCACTGGAACGCCAACTTATAGCTCTAGAGCAGGAGCAAGCCGAGCTTCAAAGTCACTTATCTCTTTCTCGTGAAGAGGCACGATCTGCTCTATCAAGATGGAAGCGAGCAGAAAGGGGTATCAACGACTTACAGGAACAACTTGAACGGATAGAGCAAGAAGCGAAAGAAGAGAGAGAATATCATATGGAGATGATGGGGCGCATAGAGAGACAGCGTGAGGTGGAGAAGGAATTAAACACTGCTGCGGGCCGCCTAAAAGGGGCCGCTGCTGCTAAGTCATTAGACAGGGGCCCTGGAGGAGGCAGTAGTGCGGTGTCGCATTTTGTTCGCGACTTGTTACAAGACAACGCTAATCTTCAATGTGGGATCGCCGAGCTACGGGAGATGCTCATGAACTCCAACGACGAAATACAGGCCTTGCGGGATCAACTGCTATACCATCAACCATCAGGAGAAGGGCAGACCAGTATCACATCAACACTGAGGGCGGAGCTTGAATTTGAACAGTGGTCACCGGAGAAGAAGCCCCCCAAGAACTCTCAAGAGTTCCATATTCATCACCATTATCATGTACCTAAAGCGAAGCAGGAGGGGAAGAAGCCGCGTAAAAAGCGACCAGGACTCACGCCGGGAATATTTGCACCTCTAGGAGGTTCATTGCCGAACACACCGCCCCATAACCTAGCGCGACCACAGCTCATATCACATGCACATAGGGAATCGTTGCTCTCCAATTGTTGGTCTCAGTATTCGGAGCAATCGGAATTCGCACCATCGTCAGCGCCGAGCTCACCTCGGTCGAATAACCGAAACTCACTATTCGATCATACGATCGATTCCTTCCCCGGCTCGCCCACAACAAGTATTGACCCGATGTCGCCTACTTGGCACGGTTCACATCACAAACAATATTCCAACGTGTCTTCAAGAAGCTTTCGAATGTCAACAAATATGTCTTTCATACAGCCTGCTCCCACCCAACCCCAGCCTATCATCGAAGAGGCTGACGATGGAGATAGCCCTTCAGATCTAACCACCACCGATGAATCTGCGGTGGACGATGGGCCGTTCTCTAATAGTCCAGATACTCCCAGAGAGACCGCCGATACCACAGGCAAAAATGAAACCCCGCGAGCCCGAAAACATAGAGCTTTGTCTCAGGAATCTATTATATCGCTTTCCGGTGGTCTTGATATTCATACATTGAAGTCGAGGCCCAGCCAACTCACCTTCGGCCAGATTGGCTCCGCCGCTTCCGTAACGGGGAGCAGTGATATCATCGCACGGCCCATGCTATCCCGCAACCATTCGAGACGAAGCAGTGTGATACTTCGTGAGAATTATGGTTCGTCACCAGTAGGAAGCTTGCAATCTATCTCCGATTCTGCCATGCAAAACCCTAGGCCGTCAAACCTTGGTAAATGGACGGTATGGCGGCCATGGGGCGGAGGCACGAGGGGAAGCGGAGGAGTCACTTCCAACGGGAGCAGCAATACACTTGCCAAAACTTCCAAGGAGAAGATCAATCAAAAGTCTCACGATCGCCCACCGGGCATCAACCAGCCCGGTACGATACCCGGGTTTTCGGAATATGTAGCGGCTGCACAACGTAGATTACCGCCTGCCAAAATTCAGCCCGATACAGTAGACCACGAAGCATTGATGGAGGGGCTCGACGAATGATCAGGCTGGCACGTAATCAAACGTTCAGTGTCGGTGTAGAGATATTCTTATCGACGCCCCCCAACTTTTTCTTAACAATGGCCTCATGCCAGGCAACCTTCAATTCGGGTGGCGTGTGCTCATGAGTACACACTGGGAGTTGAGGTGGAATTAGCATGCACGTGGATGTGGATGTGCGTGATTTGCTTCATGGGTTGCATATGCATAAAGATTACGGAGAAGTTGGCTGTCAGGAATCATCTAGGGCAGCGGGAAATAATAGCAAGCATAACAGCATAGGATGGGACAGCATGGACATGATACCCCCCGATGATAGCCAGATTTCACTGGCTCTCGGTCTTTCTTCTTTTATCTTTTTTTATCTTTGTTCATCATAGCACCGGGTACTTTGGACGAGGCGTCCGTCCTGGGAATTATCTTGTTGGGTAGGTTCTTACCCTTTTTCGTTCTGGCCCCAAGTCGTACGGAGAAGGGTTGTTTCGCTTGGACTTGAATTATTAATAGGACCGGCCGGTACTAGCCAGAGGACTGGATTAGGTATGTTTTGACTTGGCGTGTACGTTATAGGAGAATCGAAGAGCGGCATGGTATATAGGTTTATTGTTTGAGACTACATTTGCATGTACATATACACACACATGCCTACTCATAGGTAGGTAGATACTTAATCTACCTAGATAGGTCTTGGTTTTGCATACTTCCAACGCAGCACTCTAGCTTTGCAAATTCCCAACCGGGGAAGCTGAGGATTGGTTGAGCTGAAGACACGGCGCATAGGAAAATGTGTAATCATAAATAGAAATTCAGCCTGAGCACTTCATATCACACAATATACAGCGGATAGAAACCTGAATCTTCTCCTTTCATAACTACTAGGTAGGTAGTCTCGTACAGCACGCCAACAGATCAATTTATTCTACCTATGTATGCTATACCCAGGCACTAACTGAGCACATGGATGGGCCCATTTTGGTTCAACCATCTAACTAACCGCTATAACGCCGGTTGATTAGTTACCTATTTATGTGTGTATATAAAAATACGAATACCAAATACGAATACCACCACTGACTCAGCTCAGCTCGGCTCGACTTTACTCGATAAGAAAAAGAGATGATGCATGTGATACAAACATGCGTATTTCCCACCTAGTCTAATACAAGAAGAATAAAGATCGCATATGGAATACCCAAACGAAAAAGAGACGGTGATGATTCCTTGGCCTGCCTCCGTTATGTTTTATGCGATTGCCGGTACTCCGATAGAATTTATGGTGTTGTAAAAGTGGTAGTAGCCTTCGCTAGCATACGAGGTATATAGGCATATGTATATATATATATATATGTATATATGTATCAGGTGAGAAAGGTACGCAGGTTTAGTCACTATAGATTTGTTAGTTATTTGCATAGTTCTCTAATCAATAGTTGCTGAGTGAAGCAAGAGTGAAGTGAAAACCTACTAGATTTCCTTGGGCGCCAGGAGGTCAGCCTGGTACAGCCAGTGGTTGTCCTTTTCCTCAGCCTCGAGCCAATTGTAGGGGAATTGAACTAGTGTGCCTTGCATCATTCCACACAATTCCTCGGCTTCGTCACGGCCGATAAGCTCGAACGGGAATACGGGTTTACGCTGGCTGCTCTTGGTGTTAGATCTTCGCCGACGTCTTGTTGAATTGTGGTTGTATGGATTGGTGTTGCTGCCAGATTCTGGCGCCGACTTTTCGCACGAGGAGAACGTCGCTCTACGGTCCCGCTTCTCGCTCTGAGGATCAAGATGCGCAGCATCAACCTGGCCATCATATGATGGGAAAGGGATATCTCCGGCAGGTTGTACAGGCGAAGGTTGCTCAACCGAATTCTTCGTACGGACCCTCTCCGTGTCGATGCCTAGATCTGGTTCCCCCTTTTCTGGAGTTTGGCTATTCTCAAACAATGACGCCTTTTCGTTCAGCTTGTTCTCAGTTCCATTAGATACTACCACCTTTGGATTTCGTTCCGTGTGCTGATCCGTTTGGAGCTGCTCGGACATTGGGGCTTCCTGTGTAGTTTCCGACTCTTCATTCTTCGGACCTACCATACTGTCCTTAAATCGGCGTGCATAGTCCTCGAACTCATTATATTCTTTCCACGTAGTGACCTCATTGTCAGGCATACATCGAAACACCCGTCGGTAAAGCTTCGTGTTGTTACATGCCACCCTCATCCATACGTCATCCCAGAAAGCAGGAATGACAGGATCTCGCATACAATCATTGTCAATTCTAGCAGGTATAATATCCGATACTAAGGGGTTCAGGGGCTCGTTTGTAGGTTTTCCAGACTCGTCTAGGCGCATTGGAGGACCACCTATATCAGTGTCATCCTGTACCGGTAAGGATGGAAGCTGTACAGGATATGGCAGCTGGGATCTAGCTGCTGAATTCGCTTGGGGTGGAGGCAGTTCGTCATTTCCTTTGCCACCGTCACGCTGCGATGATCGCTTGGAAGACGACTCCCGATGTGGCCCGCCCGCCTTAGCATCCTCTCTACGGCTATCGGAACGACCAACTCTATCTCTATGCAGAAGAACTTCGCGCCCATTCATGACGACGGAGTCGCTTCCGAGATCTGCCCCTTTAGCTTGTGCTGCTTTCCAATTATCTGGGCCATAGCCTTCGACGTCTCGGTTATGGTCTTCATTACCCAGGACTCGTGGGTCACGCTCTGGTGATGGAGCTCTTGAATTAGAAGAGACGGAAGCCGACGAAGACGAAGTCCCATGGTTCTCGACTTGTTCCTCTTCTGCTGTGAGATCGATGTCATGATTATAACTAACTCCATGGAGGAAAGTCCTCCGTTTTGCACGCCGGGATGTCTCTCCGGTCGGGCTTTCATCACCTGAAGCATAGATGTCGGTCATGTCGGCCTCAAAGCGGATATCAGCGGTCTGCTCCGCCTGCCTCTCTTCCTCTGTGATCTGGTCTACATCTAACCCGAGATGCTCCCTCATCAGCCGCATGCGGAGGGTGTGAGCAAATCGGCCAACCCGGTATGCCTTGCCCGCCATTGTCGACCACATCATGTCGGAGTCTCGAACAATGGCAGCGACTTCGGAGTCCCGATTTCCCAACATCGAACGTTCGTTGATATTAGCCGATCCTATCAAAGCAACGCGGTCATCCACAATGATAGTCTTAGCGTGAATATACAACTGCTCTGTGACAATCTGGTTGTGAGTCCCGATGCGGCCCCATTGCCTCAAACTAAAGAACGAGATATAATCTTCGGGTTCTATTCCCACTGCTTGCAAACGTCCGAAGATTGAGTTCGGTCCCCGGCAGATGCTTCGGTATTGGAATTGCATGATCAAACGCACACTACTTCCCTCAGCCTGGTCCACCGTATTCTGGAAACCTGGCATAAGGGGGATCAGAATGCAGCACCGCCAATCCTCGTCTTTCTCGTGTGCCCTGATGATGCGTTCCACGAGAGCATCACCAATACGATTGACTACTCGTGTGTTCATTGTCTCAGTGCTTGTAATGAAGAATTGATTCTCCATATAAACAAAGTGATCAGATTCTTCAATAAGTTTCACGTATGCGGATTGGATACTATGCTCTCTTAATTCCTTTGGATAGCCCAAAGACCAATCACCAGCCGAACGTAAGATTTGTACTTCGCAAGTTCCGGACAACCCCAGAGCTTCGAGGTCAGCGGGGGTGGCATCCGGTGGGGGGAGTAAGAAAGGAGTTGGCCGAGTAGGTTTACGTTCACGTCGTAGATAATTCCATCGCTGTACAAAGTGGCGAGTAAGATCACGCGCTGGTTGGCCAACGACTTGCATCGCAATATCATGCCACGGCATCCTAGGAACCTTACTTCTGTCGTACATCTCTTCGTAAGGCTCGTTGAGTTTGAAAAAGTCCAGGACGCGAGGATTTGAGTAATCCTTGCCGGGGAAGAGCTGACAGTGCTCTGCATCTCGAGGCCTATCGCCATCTGGCTCCATGCCTGTTGGTCGATCGTCCGTGATGGGGTGCTGTGGGTTATCCCACCGACCAAAGCAGAGATCGATCCCACCAAGAAAGGCAACATCGTGGTCTACAATGCAGACTTTCTCATGATGGGCGTAGAAGAATTGGTTTTTCTTGAGCTGATTCGGCGATCTGAGGACCAAGATGTTGTCGTGTAGGTTAAGGAGCGAGAATTTTGTGTACTCGGAGTCTATCGGTATGGCCTGCTCTACGTTCCTGTAGATGATAATGAAAACCTTGACACCCTCTCTGGCTTTCTTCTGGAGCAATCGATCTAAACGCCATTTTTGGCTGATACACGCTGGTCGCCGCATATAAAGCTCAGGACTCAGCCACCAATCGTGAATATAAATCACATCCTGCGCCATGCTTATAGCACGAGAAACATTCCACATGTAGTCTCGTCCATCAACCAGCCATTGGGCAAATGATGATTGACGTACAGGTGCGAAGCTGTCAAATCTGTGTCGCTCATGCCACTGAGTTTGCTTCAGCATATCAACAACAGACTCTTCGAACTGGCGCAATACTGTCTGGTTGCGAGAGAACAGCTTGATCTTTCGGTCCACGGAATAAAATTTGAGGGTGTGGTGCTTGCCGTGAGATTCCTCATCTGTAAGCTGGCCATCGTCATTTTCCCCCCGCTTCTCTGTCTCAACTTTCAGTTTGGCGCCAAACCGTTTCAGCTTATTCTTCTTAGATACGACACGGAAGTGCGGGTCTACAAGGTAGACATCATAAATGTTCATGGTCGCCGGCGACTCGACGACAGCAATATAATTCTGTCGGACCAGAAACCATTTACGAGTGTGTCGTGCTATGACTTTCTGAGGACTGAGCACTCGTCGGAAGTCGATGCCTTTAGTAGATTGTATATGTAAGTAGCATTCCTTGCCGTGAAAGCTGCCTTCGGCAGCTAGCCGAACGCCGAGGGCAGAGAGCTCCAAGAATTTGCAGAGGCGATTACTATCAGCACGGAACATGAGCCAGTGGACCATCTCCTGCAAATACTTCTCCAGCGTTTTTCTCTGCCTCTCAATATACTTCTTCTTCAAAGCGGCCGAGTTCTGCACACCCGCCAGGGAGGTCTCGTTATTTTCTCCCAATCCTGATGACTGTCGGCGTGGCAAGAATGTGTTCATGCGAGATTTCTTCCTATGGGGATTCGGCCGTCTATCATTCTCACTAGCTGTGCCTTCAGCAGCCGTACCTTCAGCTGCAGTTATTTCACCTGCAGTAAGTTCGGCAACTGTGTCATCTGCCCTTGTTCCAGGCGGCTTCTCTTCTTCATCAGACTCCTCCAGTTTGTGGTAGGTCCGGAGATATGGAAATGCTTTTCTTGGAAAACGCGGCTGCTTCGGGCGGTGACGTTGGTTTGCCGTAGCCTGAAGAGAAATGTCGTTCTTCAGAGATAACCTGTACTTCCAATGAATATTCCATATCTCTCTTACACTACGGGTGACAGTCCACCTCATTCGACTCAGCCCGCTGCCATATTCTAAAGCAATTGTAAATATGGTATGTCTTTCACTCGTGCTATCTTCCGGGCGACTGTCGATGACTCGTAGATTCAGTTGCTCTAAGAGAACAGGTATACGCTTATTCCCATGTTCGTCCCTCTGCAACATACTTGCGAGAATGACAACTGCAGGCGTCACAGCCCGTAGCTCAGCCATGAGTTCAGCTGATTTGTAAAAGTCGAATTGATCCGTCCTCCTCTTACCTAACATTCTCAGGGTTTGCTTTACCTGCTTCCACCTCTGGGCACCAAAGGTTGCGGCTCGATCGGCGCTCAGGAAAGGCCGCCTCGGCGTTGTTATCCACTCCCCGTCAGATGCCCCACCCGCGCCAAACATCTCGGAGATGCGGCGCCGGTGACCAGGGGTGCGAGGTTGTGCATGTGGGCTCTCAGCGTCTTCAGTGCCAGTCCTTTGAGACCCGATCCAGGAGCTTCCGCGTGTCCACGCAGGCCTTCGGCCAGCGAGACGGTCACGGCCTTCCCCTTCGGACATGCCGCCACGATGCTCCGCAGCTTCGGGCATGGTTGAGCGCCTAACCATAGTATTTAAGCGGCTTGGGCCTGGAGGGTCGAGTTCATCTGGGAGGCGTGGGGAACTCGGAGCGGTAAACATTTCTAGGTGCTTTAGACGGCGTCGCATACGCTTTCTCTTGCCCTTTGGTACCTCCCTTTCGTTATCTTCGTCGGCACTCGCTTCGACGTCAGCATCGCTTCCCTCCTCTTCATCCAGAGTATCCGGGAGGCGATAAGGCCTGCCCGGAACAGGTGAGGCACTGGTTGACTGGGATGGCTGTTCAAGGGGCCCAGGAGATTTGGGTGGCTGAATGTTCCCAGAAGTGCCCAGAGTCGATTTTAACCGTGAGATCCACCTCTCGCTACGAGACATATTTCCCGGGTCTCCCCCGTCCCATGATCCATGCCTATCATGTTGGCGTGCAGGGTCAACTACGGCGTCAGCACGAGCAAACTGTACGCTGCGTCGACCGGGCGAGGCGGGGGGTTCCCCCAGGGCGGCGGCATCCCTGTCTGATACGTGGACCACGGAATTCCGTAAGGGGGATGGGGATCGTACAGCTACAGAAGGGTTTAAAGACGTAGGAGTCGCACCATTGTTGAGAGGAGAGGTACTGTCGTATGGTAGGCCAGCTGATAGATAATCGGCAGCCTGTTCAGGGTCGGATCTCGTGAAGGAATTGGTCGGTGGATTATTACGGAGGGGAAGGTCATGGGCGGGCAACTGATTATTCGCGGGATCGAGGGCGGAGGATGATGGGTTGCGTCGTGTATGCACAGAAGACGAATTACGAGGACTCTGTGTCATAGGAGAAACAGAGTCATCATGATCCGGAGTGGACATGGTACTTGTTACTTGAGTAATTCGACACTGGATGTCGAATATTGATGGATGGGGGGTGGAGGGTAGACGAAGCGACGTTTCCGTTACAGGCTTGAGTGTGTTTTAGTCTGCTCAAGTCTGCCAGCTCGATAGATGATCTAAAGGTCCCTAATATCCAACAATGCCCTTCTTCTCACTTCTCACTTCTCACTTGCATAGTATTCTTCATGGACAAAATACGAGATTGGCGAAACAAGGTGAGGTGAGAGGTTGATTGGGATGTTCGAATATCTTGTGAATAGCTTGTGAGTAGGTAAGTGTGTCAGTACGTTAGACGCACATCAGATAATTTGACGTTAACCAACTCTCCAGATACACGTGTTTGTTCTAGCTGTTCTAGTTGATCTGGTTCTTCTAGTATGTAGTTCTACCAACAACTTGTAGTGTAGTAGTAAGTAGCTGAAGTGGTTAGAACTTGAATTATTGAAAAAGGAGCGAGTCGCGTTTTAGTTTCCCTTATTTCTCATTTCTCATTTCTACTGGGTAATACTGGGTAATACTGGGTAACTGGGTATATGGGCCCACGAACCACATGGGCTCCATGGCGAAGATCCGCTAAAATACACTAGACCCTGATCAGGGACCAATCAACTTCAAATCTCTAATATCCCAACGAACAGGGGCTTACTTCTCCTTATCGATACTAGGTAATTGTCCCAAAAAGTAGAGGTAGGACGTCATCACGAGCTTCAATTTTATCTTTCTTATGTAGGTACCTACTATGTACTTAATGGGTAATCAATCAATGTTAAATTAGCTAAGCTACCTATGAACTACCTGGGGCATACCAATAGAAACATACCCGAGGCCATGTTGTTGGTTCAATGTTCTAACATTGAAGTGGCTACACATTAATGATCCATGCTTTACGCCCCCACTTCCATCATCGCTACTACATTCATACATATGTAGTACTAATCTGCTACTTTAAATTTATGTACCCTACTAGGTAGGTAACTACTATGATTGTACTTCGTACAAAAGGTTCAATGATATGGGATTTGCATCGACGTGGGGCGTTCAGCTAATAACTACCACTTTTGCTCAAACGGAGAGACTCAATTCTGCCGTTCAGTGAAACGTGGCCTGTTGCAGCTATGTTTATGCAAATGTGTACAATCCTGACTCAACCACCAGCAACAGAGACATCAAGCTCAATTCGTCCTATCCGAACCTATGTTTCTCATGGTGGGCCGTCACACGCGAGTCCTATTTCTCGCCGTAACCCACTCACTCTAAATTTTTCTTAGTTTTGACGAACTTAGAGCTACGCCCAGTCAGCAGGTCATTCCCCAGTGGTTCCTTCTACACACGCGGAACAAATCTCAAAGACGGTTACAATACAACAACTGGATCTGACTGGAGACCAAACGCTATAGCTTTCTGGATCTCTAAGCTAATACTGGTGTAGATTGTGGTCTTAGGTATGGTCTTAGTCGTGCTTCTAGACTCTCCTATATATCCATCGATCTTGTTGAAGACGGTTTCGAATTTGATAAGCGCACTTAAGCCACCTTCTATGCCTGTGCGTGCCAGGGGAAAAGGAAGCCTTTCTACAGTCTTACTATGCCGTAAAAGTCCTCGGTTGCGGTGTTTCGGGGAGTAATTAATGATTAATATTGCTTAAGGCAGTGGCCAGAGAATATTAAGCCTATGGTCCTAGAACTGCGAACATCCCCAGGCTACGATTTCGCCTCGATACGTGTCTTTCCCAAGGGCTAGCCAAGGATGAGAAGGCTCCATCGGAGGATGGCTAGAACAAAGACAGCTACATATATACCTAGGTATGCAGCCTCCGTAGTCTATGAGGAGATTTTAGGCATCCCCGCGCAACAACCGTGTTGATCTACGTCTTCTAGATTCCACCTTATGACATAAATAAATCTCATGCTGATGAGCGCCCCTGGGTCTGTGCGAGGGAGCCATAGTTTGTCTCTCTCGTATGTTCTTCCAGGTGCTCTGGGGGGGAGCTGTTCTCGAGGTTATTGGCCTACCCTATGAATAGTATCAGCGTCCAACAGCCTAACTGCCTAGATAGCTATATGTGGTCGGGTTTGAATCCGTGCCCATGGTGATCTCAACCTCTGAGTCATTCGCTTCGATTATGTGTATTAAAGTTCAGTCACCTTGAAGCCTTGCTTAAGCGCAAGCTTACGCGGTGCCATGGAATTTAACGGATTGTAACAGAGTGATGCTCAGTAAAAGCATGTTTCTAGTAACTAGTAACGCTGTGTAGTACCTATCATAACTGGATGTATTTGTGGTGATAAACTGGAAGGCTATCATGCCGCTCACATATGTGCTTAGTTCAATATTCAAAGGAGATATGTTATATTGTGCCTTCCCACGGCTCCATCCTTTTAGGATGATATATCACACCTTCATACTAACTCTAGAGAATTTCCGACATTTCTTTATTAAGCCACAAGCTGTTACAGACATAAATTATGTATGGCTTAAGCTAAGCTTAAGAAATAAATAAAATTTTATTATTAATTATGAGCTCTTAATTATTATCAAAACCAAACCAAATAAAATAATAATTGACACTTAATATCACTTATGTTCAAAACGGAAAACTTAAGTTTTATATCAATATTTAACTACATGATAATAGGCTTGATATTTAACCTAGATTAGGTAGTTTAACTTAGGTTATGGGTTTATTAACATCACTTCAGCTATCTGTATGATACATTTGTTCACAAATATCCCCCATTATCATCTCATGCTATAGCTGGGTGGGTTCGTTTAAACTAGCAATTGGTAACGTTTGGTAGGATAGCACATTAAGGGGAATTCAGGGAATGGCTGATTACATTATAAACACCTAGCACCTAATACTATCAACCCAATGATTTTGGGGTTCCAACGAAGCCGGAGCTTTTAACATCGAGTTCTATACAAATAACCACAGCAGAAATACAAGGGCATGCTCGCGATGGTATTCAGTCCAGAGTTTACCCTCACTGAATAGACTTGGCTTATTGCGACCACTAGTGTCTACCAAGCGACCCAAGCATTCCCCATTCTCATTCAGTCCTTCTTTAAAGACCCAACCGGAAGGTTGAAAGGCGTTGTACCATCTCCCCACAGACCGGCAGTGCCTGCCCAGTCTTCTCTTAAGTTAGCATCGGTGTATTCAACTTCCTATTTACGTAGGTGACGCAAACAAGAAAATTTGGTAGATCCAGACTTACAAGCTAGAGCTGCGGTGACGAGTCCAGTCGCACTACCAGCCTTGAGACACGATTCTTCGCCTAGCATGTGGCCAACGGCTAGAAGGATAAGTGTAAAGTCGACAAAGACAAGCGCAGCCAACAGTGTCCAGGAACTCCGAACCGAAGCAACAGTAAAGATGACACTCATGATGAACCAAGCCCAAATGAACATAGCTATAGCTTGGTCGAACTCAGGCATAAGCGCGCCGGTCTCAGAATCGGTATAGGCCGCTAGTATTCCACTACCAGGAAGGAAGATCAAAGCATAGGCGAGGTTAAATGCTGCATAAGAGGAGAACAGTGTAGCACCCAACTAAAAGGAAATGTTTAGTTAGTTTATTTTACACCACGCGTAATAGGGGGTTCTCAGGACTTCCAAGGACCTACAGTGTTACCCGCAATAAATTCCATGATCCCAGCGATAACCTGAGCAGCCCCGCCAAAGAAGACCATGTTTGGAACAATAATATTTGGAACCTTCACGCCACGAGGTTCCAGTTCAAGGAGGGATATCATGAAGATGCTCGTAGCAAAGGATAGCAGCCCTAGGGGCGCCGGGTTGGCAAAGTTTCGAGGTACATAGGGTAGACCAATTTGTTCGTGGGGAGATATTGTCGCCTGCTGTTCGAGGTCGACAGCCTTACTGTCGGAAATCGAAGCCGAGATAGACATCGAGAACACGGCGAATGCAAAGATAAGATGCAAAGGAATCCTGCGACTATAGGTGTAACGGGGCCGAGTTCAAGTTCTGTTTCCTCCTTTTCTTGCCGCCAATAGCGAGCGATATGAGAGATCGACTGCTTTGAGAGATGATGAGCGAAGATGCAAGTGTCAGGAGAGACAAACACAGACACACTTTGAGAAGGGTAACACCACTGGTTTTTCATTACGCTGAAAATGCACCATAGCATGACATCAGAGTAGCCGCCGAGAAAAATGATGACAACCCTATCAATAGTGCACCAGGGTTACACGGCCAAGTATGTTACAAAGGATTAACCCCTTGCCTGATATCCATCATGTTGATGTACGTCTTGAACGGTCAACGGGGGGCTACTTGAGCTGCTTGCTTGATTTGGCATGTTCGCCTATCTACCTGGTTCGTATTTTCTTGCTATGAACCTAGGAGCCAAGTGAACAGCCAGTATGAGAATATCCGAACCACACTACGCTGATCGAGCGGCCAGAGGGATTTACTAGTTTACACAATAAATATCGAGTCTATTTACTTAACTGGCAACCAGCTGCAGCCTTCTTTGCAGGTAAGTAGGTGTCTTGCAGATATAGCCTAGGCCCAAGACCATGCCTTTGCCTATGAAATCTTAGTTGAGGGACGATTTGCAGGTACGTCGATTTTTACAGCGTACATAACTAATAATTCAAACCTATAGGGGGGTGAGTTCGAGAAGCGGGAGGATTCGAGAAGCTAGATAGGAATAAGGATCCATCTGGATTCCCTCCATGTTCTTCATTTAAAGTTCAGGCTTATGCCTTCTTCAAGCCTCCAGGTCGTCGTGCGAAGATGCAGGGAACGTATGCGTCTCCAGGATTCGTTCGTGTAACATGCAAGGCAACCTCGAAGTTGTATGACCCCCACGGTATTTCTATGCCCATATACGGACATATACATTACCTACCTACATACCTAAATACCTGGGTAGCATTATTGGGTTACTATTCCATTCCAGCAAATACTACATCCACATCCTCCGCGACCTCCGCGACTCGGCAAATTACCGAGATAGAATCTTCAGGAGAAGGATTGAATATAAATTAGGTCGTATTACATGGAAGACATTTCACGTGGTAAGTAGTGTTACCAGGCATAGATAGGTACTAGGTACTAGGTACGTAGTATCTATCAACTGGAATAACCATGACCCGAAATGGTCACAGATTGGATTAGGCAAGTAGTATTTTCAATTGATTCAGACGAGTTTTGAAAGTTGAAGTTGAAGAAGTAGGGAGAGAAGATTGAAGAAAAAGAATGGAGAAATGAGATTATGTGAGACTCCCAAATCCTACATAGTTAACTATTAACCGTTCAGTTATAGTTACTATGTATTGTACAATAGTTACATCTAATACATCCAATAGTTACTTCAAGGACCCTAGGTAGGTACCTGACTACCCGAACGCTAAGAGAGATCCACCACGGGAAGCCCACATCAGCAACAAGGGGTTAGCCGTCCGCTATAGCGTACCCATATTTCCAGCGGAGAGTTTATTTAGTTACATGGATCCATGTAGTTACCTAAGTACATCTTCCTATGCAACCTTTTAGAACTTGGAAGTCAACATTAGTACTACATACATATATGTACATACATACTATGTAAAATATACATATTCACCATTCGCCTCCTGAAAAATTATGATCTGATCGGGCGTATTACCGAACAGGTCTCCATCTGCCGCATCTCCATGTGTCACGTCAAAAATATCGAAGCCTAGGGATCATTTCCCTTTTCTCCTGATCGTATCGGCTGGGGTTCTGATAAAACTTCGTCGTAATAGGAATAATCACGCATGCACGATCCTTTGGAGTCTGTCTCGATGCGCATTGAATGGCCATACACAATGGTGACTGCAGCTCGCGTCTACCCAGGTAATCAGGGTTAACCTAGAATATTCTTGGCTGGAACGATTAGATGGTTCAATGCAACACATCGAGCAGGAGCGTAAGAGTAGGTCATCCATTCAGCGATGGGTATCACTCATCTCTATGCCTAGTATGTACCATGCCTACCGAACCGCCTCGGTAGGTACCTCCTTAGGTAGTATAGCACAAAAGGACTCTCCTCCTATAGGAAGGAGTCGTATTATTGCCGCAGCGACCATGGTCCACTCCCCCTTGTGTATGAGCGTGAGCACAGGGGCGAAGCCACCGCTATTCGATCAGTTCTGACATGCATGGTTTCCCCGTGCTTGACGGGTTTGAAAATTTTCGATCGCTATGGCGGACATGACGGCGATCGTGATGTGTCACATCTTACTGGTCTGTCCGGCAAATTGATCCTCGCACAATTCCCTACGCACGCGACTAGGCAATATAGTCGAGCCACCAAGTTATGGATCCATACACTTTATAAGATATAGCAAGCCTTTTTTTAAAGAAAAATCACAGTTCCTACTAGATTCGATATCACTACCTATCGAGTTGCTGCTCGCTTGGTCGAGACAACGAAAATCTAGGCTTCCACGAGGCCACGAGCAATGAACGAGAAAGAGTCATGGCGGACCTTACTGAAACATACGCCCAGAGGCTCACTACCGGCATTGTGGTGACCTGTCTCGCACTGTCAGTCATATCCTTTGTGCTTCGGCTCTACGCGAGGTCGGTCACGACGGCGAAGCTTTGGTGGGATGACTATTGGATGGGCATACCCATGATCATATGTGTGGCCATGAGCACGAATGACTTTGTTGGGCTCGTGTTTGGGTCAGGCAAGCACCAGGCGGATCTGGATCCTCAGGTCGTGATAAGCTTCATGAAGGTGCGATAATGCTATTTCGTCTATCTCTTGTAGTGTCAGCAAGAGGGGCCTCCGTTAACAACTCGGTGAAAGTAGAACCTTTACATCTATATGATATTCTGGTGTATTGGTGTCTTCGGTGTCAAGGTTGGAATTCTGCTATTCTACTGGCGAGTCTTCCATACGAAATCCTTTCGCGTGTCGGCGATGATAGTCGGAGGATTCTCGCTCCTGATATTTCTCACGAACTGTTTTATCTTTGCCTTTCAGTGTACACCAATAAGTTCTTTCTGGGAAGGCAAAGCGGAAGACTGCATTGACCAACATGCATTTTACTTGGCTTCTGCAATAATCAATGTCGCCGGTGATATTGCCGTCTTGACCTTACCATTGCCGGTCGTCTGGGGACTACATACTTCGACAAGCAAGAAACTCTCCTTGAGTTTCCTATTTCTTCTTGGAGCCTTGTAAGTTTGATCTATTCTGTTTCCAAATGTAACATTCCGCTAATTGCACCTATCAATCTAGCGTTTGTATTGCAAGCATCTTCCGCATTGTTGGGGTTTATGAGATTGACGCGACTGATTTTACTTACACAAACCTCGCCGGAGGACTCTGGAGTACTGTGGAGGTCGAAATAGGGTTCATCTGTGCGAACCTTCCAGCAATCCGACCCGTCGTCTTTAAGTGGTTCGGGATTGGTAGTTCGGCAGCTGCGTACGGGTCGGGCAGCGCGGGTCCTAGACAATACAACATCTCTGGCAAGGGAGCGACTCGGTCAGGCCATGTCATCCTCCGAAGTAGAAATCAAGAGTCCGATTTGCTCGATTCAGACACGGAGGCACTAACTAGACAAGGAAAGGCAGACTCGATAACCCCGACGCACACTAGAGGGGCGAATAGCGATGGGCAACCGGGCCAAGCTTTCGGCCTTACTGATATTGTAGTCAAGACAGATATCGGCGTCTCGATAGACTCCAAACAGTCCGAGTCACAGGATGGAGAACCAAATCATTTCGTTCAGATAACAGCACCGCGGTCAGGAACGGTAGACCTACCAGGTACCGGCCAGCCTTATTATAATTAGCGAGCGCAGATAAATAGGGTGGTGATGTAAGGATACAGTGGACGGAAGGACTTTTATGTATCAGCATATATATCTCACTAATTCATGTATTTATTACAACTATTGTATATGCTAATGGACTCTGGGAGTCGTGTGCTACTATTAGGATAGCTATCTAGACGCCCTTCTGTAGTAATCATCCCTCTGCTTCCAAAAGAGAGAGAGAGGAAGAGATAAAAGGGGAAGGGGGTTCAATCATGTATACTGTGCCCATAGACAATGTGTACATATTAAACATACAAGTGATCCTCTCGCGCATCGACTATTTAGTCAGGATGCAGCAAAGAGGTCACGTATAATCGTTCAATTAAATCCATTGGGGGCTGTACGTCGTACATACAATGTCATACATACCTTCATGCGCCTTTGCGGGTCCATTTCCATGTATGTTGTATTAGTCGTAACTACGTAGGTATGCATTGGGTAGGAAAGTTGATGTGGTAAGATCCTTTGGAGGCCCCTGGTTGTAAATGCCTCCTATCCTTGTCGTGTCATCTTACTTGGCTGCTTGGCCCCATTCAAGCTCAAAGCTAAGCAAAGTATTCAGGTCCGGCGAAGCTTGACTGAACTACAGACAATCCATAATTGCTACTAGGATGTAGTAAATACTAGGATGGGGTAGCACTGTAACAGTCGCTACATTAGTTTCTTCGGTAAGGATTCTGTTAGCGGATATTCCTTTTGCTACTCTAGCCACCTTTGATACAATATGTACCACGACGAGTAGGTGCCTACATCAATTATTGGTAAACCCAAGTTGAGGTAAGGTAAGGGATGCTTTAAGCGAATGGCCGATCCAGTTTCTTACTCGGCGGGGCCGTCGTGGGAGGGTTATTCGCAACCAAGTCTTTTTTCAGGGGATGAAATACTACATATGTAGGTATTACTGCGCAGCTGTTCATGGAAACGCACGCGTCAGAGTATCAGTTCCTCGAAAATACATGCTACGTAGGCTCCCCTTCGTTACATCCTGGGCGCTGTGTATATTTTGATCTGCCTTGCTTAGCTCCAGTTCTGTCACCAGGCGGAACGTAGATGACGCGGAACATATCGTTCTTGCGCGGGGATCTCTAACACCTCCCCGTATACTATGGAAGTTACATAGGTATACATGTAGGCTGTCTCTGTTTTATGTAACCCCCCATTTAGATCCCAAGTAAACCCTTGACAAGTACACTAAATATGAACCCCGGACATCTATGTAAACAAATTTCTCAGCTCAGTAGTTGGTCATAGAGAATACTTTTTTCAAAAGGATACCACACCAAGATGGAATCATTCTTTGGTTGTTAATCCATATATAGTGTAGTAGCAAACCTCTTACGAACGCCGACTTGATATTGCTCATCATTGTAGGTTAGGCCTTTAAGAGGACAGGAGTTTTAACTCCTTCGAATGGGAGCAATCCAACTTCTTCAACGTGATATAAAACCTCCCCCCCCCCTACTCCCCCCCCCCTTTTTTTTTTGAAGAAGGGACCCAACTAGTTTCTTAGGGAGATGCAGCAAAAGAAAAAAAACAGCCAACCCCTTGCCTAAGTTCTTATCGCAAATGTAAGCCACCTATACATACATATATTCCAACTCTCTTGCGTTCAGGGATTCTCCAAACATTACTGACTATAGTGAGGAGAAGTACACTATGGCCAACATATCCTCCGATGTTGTTGAAGAACGGATCAACAAATTCGGCAAATTATGGATGATTGATGATCTCATCCGTGTCCGAGGACAGGACAAAGAGCAGCTTCCCATTCTTGGCTATCCAAAGCATGACCATGATGCTGCCGAGTACGAGTACTTTACCGGGAAGGATCTTGACCGCATGGTTGACGAAGCATGTCGGGTTCTTGTGCGAGCTGGCCTTGAGGTGAACTCGTACAAGACGGTAGCACTGTTTGCACCCTCAGACCTTTCACTCATCGTCACTTTCTTTGCCCTGTTCCGCCTAGGATGTAAGGTGTTAACTATCTCCATCCGCCTAAACCATGTAGCGTGCCTTCACTTGCTTGAGCGAGCTAACTGCGATGTCATGTTGTACGGGAAAACGTTCCATATTGACTCGATGATAACTGAGATCAAAGAGTCACGCCCAGGTCTAAAGCTCGTTCAGATCCCAGATAGGAATGACTTTGATGAGCCTGATCGTCCTGCTGAGCCATTCCAACGTCATATTCCCGATATAGAGTCAGAGCACTCTCAGGTAACGCTCGTAATGCACTCGTCTGGCTCGACTGGACTGCCCAAGCCGCTACTACTTTCTCACAAGGGCCTTCTATCTTCTATAGTGTCTGGAACAGGGCTGAGGGCGTTTAATGCGTTGCCATGGTACCATCTTCATGGCCTAATGACTTCCATCCAAGCAATGTGGATGCGTCGGCCTGCTCATCTATTCAATGCTCATCTTCCTTTGACGGCAGACAACATGATTTCTGCCCTCAAGGCGATCCAGCCTGAGATATGCCACACGGTACCCTACGGATTGAAACTGATGTCCGAGAGACCAGAGGGAGTTGATGTGCTTAGAAGGTGCAAGTTCGTGACATCAGCAGGAGCAAAAACTCCGGATGAGCTGGGCAATCGGGTAGTTCGAGAGGGTGTACGACTTGGTCTGATTTTCGGCTTGTTCGTCTTTAATATCCTGATCTACCTACTAATTATATCGAGAAGCTAACTTGCCCCAAGAACCGAGGTCGGTCATGTAGGTGATTCCATCCATCGTGAACCTGGCGACGATTCTTGGGACTATATCCGGCCGTATAAAAACTTGCACGAGCACATGATGTTCAAAAAGGTCGGAACCGACGTATACGAGTCTGTGTATCTGAAGTCGCACCCTGCGCTCTTGATCAGTAACTCCAATGACCCCCCAGGATCTTTTCATTCAGGAGATCTATTTTCTCCTCACCCAACCATAGATTGGGCTTGGAAATATCTCGCTCGTGCTGACGATAGGGTGACGTGTGAGTAATTACTTCTTACTGCCTCTTTCCGAGCCTCGCTCAGGGGGCAGCATTACTTGATTAGGTTACTTACCCCTATTGTTGTAGTGTTGAGCGGGGAGAAGATTCTTCCTTTGAACATGGAGGGTACCATTCGTGAAAGCCCTCTTGTGCGTGATGCACTCATGGTCGGCAACGATCGCCTCATGCCTGGTCTTTTAGTCTTTCGCTCCTCAGCTGCGGCCGAACTATCAGACGACGAGTTCATTGCGGCTATCCAATCTTACATTGATAGAGCAAACGAGATCGCGGATGAGTTTGCACGGTTGACCCCTGACATGATAGTTCCCCTGGCTGCGGATATCGAATACCCTGCCACCGACAAAAACAACATCATTCGAGCGGCGGCATACGCTCACTTTAATGACGTGATAGAGAGCCTGTATGCTAGAGACACTGGAAGCGCCAACGGGCTTAGCGGGAAGAACATGAAGCTCGACGTCGAACAATTAGAACAATTCATCCTCGAGCTCATCGGCCAGAAAGCAGGTGTTCATGTGCCAGACATCGAAACTGATCTATTTGCTGCAGGAGTAGACAGTTTACGCGCTGCCCAGATACGCAGGTTGTTGCAACGGGATCTCGACCTTGGTGGCCATTCTCTACGTACGAATATTGTTTACGACGCAGGATCTGTGGCTAAGCTTGCTCGACTCCTCTTTGCAATACGTATTGGTCAGGAGTTTGAAGGCGTATACCCAAACGCTGAAGACGAAATCCGCAAGATGGAAAACATTATTAGCGATTTCGGTAACTTTCGGAGGTGGACACCGGGTTCGTCACCAACACCGGATAGAGACGTAGTGGTAAGATAATGTCAACGCCCATTGTTTTACTTGATCGTGACATTGTCATATATAGGTACCTTTCGAGGTACCAGACATCTCCCTCTATACGTTTTTTACCTAACTCGGGCGCTTAGGTCCTTACAGGAGCGACTGGCGCACTTGGCGCCCATATACTTGATCAGCTTTTAGATGACTCTCAGGTTGGCCAGGTCATTTGTCTTGTCCGGGGTGACAATGCGTTAGCTCGTATCAACGAGTCCATGAAGATTCGGGCGCTTAATTCGGCGGACGACAACACAAGGCTAGCTGGAAAGGTGAAAGCTTTGACGACGAACAACTTGGGCGCACCAAATCTAGGCCTCTCGCCAGAAGAGTATGCGATATTGCAGGAGTCAACAACTTTCATCATCCACGCGGCCTGGCCTGTGAACTTCAATGTCTCGCTCGAAAGTCTGGTCCCTCACATCAGAGGTCTGAGAAACATTTTGGAACTATCACTTGCAGTTCCGTTCCAGAACCCTGCGCGTGTTGCGTTCGCTAGCAGCATATCGACAGCATTCCGAATGCCGGCCCTGACCAACGTGCCCGAGGGCCCCATACCGTCTCTTGAACACGCTGCAGCTACAGGCTATGCGCGATCAAAACTCATAAGCGAGCGCATCTGCTCCTCTGCTTCAGAGAGCGGGGCTGTAGTTGCTGTCCTTAGAATAGGCCAAATATCAGCCGACACTGTCCATGGAATTTGGAATGACAAGGAAGCGATCCCGATCCTAGTTCGAAGTGCACCTGAAGTCCACGCATTACCACGCCTCGACGGCGGCCACGACATCTGCGAGTGGATGCCAGTCGACACTGTAGCTCGTGCGTGTTTACAGCTTGCCCAGGGGCTTGATCGGAAAAACGGCGAGATACTGTTCTACAATCTTAATCCGCCGCACAAATTCTCGTGGAACCAGGATTTCTTGCCAGCACTGCATAAGGCTGGTCTGAATTTCTTGGATGTCAATCTTAGAGAATGGTTGGCGCGGCTGCGCTCACGGGCCGTGGAATTGGGATCGGCTGCCGAGGCAAAACTACCTGCTATTAAACTCGCAGACTACTATGAGGAGACATATGGTAGTGATGCTGACACCAACGCTGGCTTGAGGTTTGATATTCAAAGGGCCTGCAGTGATAGTAGCGCACTTCGCTTATGCCCACAGATTTTGGACGCAGGTCTGGTTCCGAACATGCTACGGCATTGGCTGGATTGTGCTTCGGATACGAGTTAAGAGTAGACGAAGAATCTGTGACCATTATTGATCTGACTAAAGACTAGGAAGTGTACCGTACCTCCAAGTGCTAGATATAACTTGTACGTAGTAGGTACATACGATTGTCGTCAACCATTTCGATTTAGGTACCCTCGATCATCGGTGTTTTGAAGAACAAAGTGTAAAGTAATAAAAAACCTATTGATACAGGAATGGGTGTAAACGGGCACCTAGGCGACTTCACAAAGAGACTATTGAGCAATCCGTAACTCCAGCAAGTGCAATAAGCAAAGCATTTGTTACAGCACCGTCACCCATATCTGTATCAAACCCCTTAACACCTTATCATGAACCACCGTAAACCATTTCATATAAGCCCTTAATGCCTCTACTCGCCTCGGCCACGATAGTTGCCCATCTTCTCGATTGAACTCATGATGCCGCTCCGCGTGCTCAAGCCACTACCAGGGCGCGGGATACCACCACCATTCTTAACTCGATCATGGGCGATGCCACCAATCCTGCTCTCCATTGGCTTCTTCACAGAGCCAGGGGCTCGTAAGCCCGAGGGACGGGCGCCGATGCTATTGCGGAAGCTCTCGGGACCCGAATGGTGAGTCTGGTGAGTCTGGGGAGCTTGATGACTCTGGGCCCTAGGCTTTGTAACGGTGGGTCGGGATGGCGTCGTCGCAGTCGCCGTCGGCGCTGTCTTATCTTGCGTCTGAACTAAGCTCTGCATCGACATCATCTCCTCAGCTAGCATGACAAGCTCGCCCTTCTCAACACGTTCCTTCTCCAATAGGTGACGTAGTTCTCCATTGTCCACTTTGACGCTGTTAACAACAGCCTCCAGCTTCTCAATTTCGGCATTTAACTGCTTGATCTGCGCTGAGTCCTTTACAGCTTGGGCCTTGCGCTCCTCATCCACGATGGATTGGTTAGGGTCAAATCGGGTGATAGTCGCGTCCCGGCCAAGTTTCAGTCTCTCGTTTTCATCGGCAAGATCCTCGATTCTAGACTCGAGCTCACGGACCTTCTTCTCCCAGCGGCTCTCGTAGCTCTTCTTCAGCGAAGCAACCTTGTTCTCGTGCTTGGTCTTGTAGAGCGCGTGAAGCTCACGAGCGACGCGCTCGACCGCAATCTCAACCTCGCGCGAGCCAGCATTCTTCTTGTCAGCCGGTGACTTGTTGCCGCCAGGGTCCGATGCAGCATCGGAGGTAGCTTTGCCAGCACGCATGCCCGCCATCTTACTTTCGGCCTCCTGCGCCATGATCTCGGCAGCCTCACGTCGTTTCTCGCTCTCGTCCAGCTTAAATTCGAGCTCTTCGCGCTCACGCTGGCTCATAACAATCTCATCTTTCACCTTGCGGAGTACAGTCTCCATATCCCGCCCACGTTTCTCCCAACTGTCACGTTCCTCTACCAATCCCTCCCTTTCCGACCTTATCTCTCGAAGCTGTTCCATGCATTCGCCGACTCGTTTCTCAGCATCGCCGACTGCTGTCTTGAGAGACAAGGCTTCTGCCTCTTTGCCACTGAGGGAAGCCTTAAGGCTGCTAATTTCGGAGAGAAAAGCCGACTTGAGCGATTCCAATTCTCTAGGTGTAACGGTGGGAATGCTTCGGGGAGTAGGGAGAGGTGGGATATCGAAGTCAAGTAAATTTGACTGTGTACGTTGGGGCGTGCCTGCGATCGAGTTCCTCATCGCCCTGCCGGAAGCTTGGTGGCGGCTCGGAATCTGCTCAGGATGTCTAGAGGAAAATCCATTGATCTGTTCGGTGAAGTCCATAAGAAGGTTGGTGGTATTTCCAGATTCGTGCATAACAGGAGGCCTAGGAGTTCGTTCAGGGGAGAGCTCGCGACGGCCACGCGCAGCAGTAGGGGTAGCACTCGTGTTGGCAAATTTAGTAGGACTGTGGCCAATCTTCGCGAACATTGTTAAATTAGGCACGGCGGAGAATGTGCTGAATGTGCTGATCATAGTGTCATCTGGGCCGGAAGGCTCCTCTTCAGCTAGGTGTTCATCGTCGATGGTCATAGAAGTAGCATCAGCATCATTGTCTTCGGTGTCATCCATCATTGTCTCTTCATCTTCAAATATCTTGATAGCATTTGCTAACCCTACATTCTGGCGAAGTGCTTGTTCCAAAGTTATAGTATGTGGGTTGACTCGCGGTGTCTGCGTGTCTTCTACCGGCGCCGTGGCTGTCGTCTTGATAGGGGTCGGGGCTGCGGCTACGGCCGGGACAGGGGCTGGAGCCGTGACTGGTGTTGGGGTCGAAACCGGAGATGAAGAAGGTGATGGGGTATTGATTTTGACGGGGAAGCGTTTCTCGGGGAACATCTTCCTCGTACTCTTAGCAGGTGAGGCTTGTCTTCGGGGTGAGTAAGTCTCTGCATCGATAATGTCGTCCTTGGCGGTTAAGATCTTCAGAGGCGAAAGCTCGGTACCAGATAGAATTCTGGAATGGCGCGACTTGGAGGGTGAAATATTCTCCTGGTTTCGACCGACATTGTCCTTTTCTTCATTGCCTCGTATGGGGACTGAAGGACTCGTCAAATCGCTGTCGGTAGTGACGCGTTCACTAGCCATCCTGGATGTGGGCGGTTGGATCTGGAACTTGTCAAGATGACGATCCGTAGAAGGTGTAGCACAATTGAGTACACCGCTTTTACTAACAGAAAGTGGTGAAGCCATCCAATCTTAGACGCAAGGCCAAGATTTGAAAGACGAAAAAAGGAATAGGGAAATGATTCTGGTTCAATGTTAACTAGATAGATAGATACCTAGTTACGTTAGGGAAATTGTTGGAGAATGACGCGTGACAAATTCAATGTTCCTTTTCTTGAATCGGCAATTCAAGACATGCATGCGTCTGCAATGTTTATGCCCAGTGGAAAGCAAATGCAAAATTTAAGTTGCCAAAGAAATTAATGGATTAATGGATTAGTTTGTGCTATGACTATTCTAATTTGTTCAATCTTCTCCCTAGTTATGTATAGTTGACAGAGCAACGGCGGTGTACAATCCACATATTGACTTAAACCCTAGTAGATTGCGTCAAGTAATTTAGGGCTTAGTGCAGGGGCTAAATGCACGTGATTCTATTTGTTATCTATGTACTGTGTACCGAATTAGCGCTGGCCCCGCTAACATTAGTATGTATGTACACAGTATATACAAGTATAATGTCTACATAATAATACATATTATGCACATAGCACTCACTACCATAGTATACCAATGTACTGCTGTACAAGTAATAGGTGTATAACTACATATTACGGTTCGTTTACGTGATTAGGTATATTAACGGCGGCGGCCACCAACATTAACAACGGAAGCTTAAGAGCACTAACAAAACATATACTTACCTCCTTCTTACCTCCTGCTGATTAAGGATGGAGACGTGACATCTGAGATACTAGAGCTCATGAGGCGTGCGAGGCCTAGAAGGCCTCGTGAGGTCTCAGGGCCTTACAACTTTGGCTTCATCTCAGTCTGGATAAGCATTACAGTGCTTATCTAATCCACCGCGCGACATTGAAACATGTTGCCATAGCTGCAAGACATGCCGTCCGGCGCAAAAATGTGAGGGAAAACACTCCGTGTGGCAAGTTTATACCGCCTTCTAAAACACCTCCCACTAACTAGCTATTACCAGGACAAGCTTTAGCGGATTAATGAGGATGTAAAATAAGAGGAAATAACTAAGCAATTAAAGTTAAACGTTAAAGAAAAAGGACATCGCCGTTGTCGCGTCGCGTGAACCTTATAATTTATTCTTTTATTAATTATATAAGTAGAGCCGCACTGTGCGTGCTGTGCTGACTGTACTACAATAGCTGCGCTGAATGTACTACTGGTACTGCTAGAAATCATACACATCAAACACTGTTACTACACGGTGTGAAAAGGCCACATACCGCACTGTGCTCAATAGTTAAACACTAAGATAAAGGTTTTATAGGTAATCCATCCACTATAGTAGTAGGGAAACTTCCCAGCGCTAACGAAAATACCACAAGCCACACTTTAAATGGGTGTACCAGCTTGTACCTTTGCTATGTGGCCAATATCACCTTTCCTTACTTTTCTAAGTTTCTAATCTTTACAACTGAATAATTGTTTCAATTGACAACTAAGTCAATTCATCAATCGCTCATTTAAATCACATCAATTAGTCAACCTAGAGTACCGAGTTACACCATTTGAATCGGCCCGGTGGTGGTGCTCTTCAAGGTTGAAGCCCGGTAGCCGCGGTCGCTAGAGCCACTACGTGTCAAGCTGAGAGTGCCCACGTGACCTCCCTTAAAGCAGCCGCTTCCAGCGCTTACGATGTTAAACATTGAATATCTTCCCATCCAAGATGTGCACAAATAGTCCGAGACATCCATTAAATAGTCCTTAACGCAGGCTACTTATAGATATATTCAACGACCTCGTCGCCCTTAAAATAAAGCTTTTATAAGTAATTAGAAATGCGATCACATATGTTAGGATAGGACACGGATAGCCACTCCCATGGCTATCCACTAACATAGTTGTAACTACTGCCGTCCTTAACCACTGGCACAGCTATAGCTGAGCCTTATTTATGTATATAACCAGCTCCAAGAGAGCAAGAGCGAAGCTCTTTTTCACTCGGATATAAGATGTTAAGACATGGATGGACGTGGCTATGGACGTGGATAACCACTTATATGGCTATCCATAGCTGTTATGTAAGAGTGGGACCAGGTAAAGTTAATATGCTAATAAAAATGTATTTAATTTAAAGCTTAAAAAGTGAAAAAGAAAATATTTTTATTTATTAACGCTTAATAATTTTATATCTTATAAAAGAAAATTATATAACATTTAAAACATAATAAAGTTATTTATCACATATTTTTAAACGTTTTTTTTATTAAAAGTAATTAAATATATAAATAAATAATTAAGATTTTTAAATTTTAATTAACTTTTTTAATATAAGCTTTTTTAATTTAATTTCACGATATTTATATTAAGATTAATATTTAATAACTTTACTTTATTTCCTTTAAATTTATTTTCACCTTATCGATAACTTTAATCGTTATAAAGGGGTTTTTAAATTCCTTAAAAAGCTTATAACCCTTTTTATTATTTTTCCCGCTTACCCACTTTTCACTTACTAAGATTTCGTAAAGCTATTAAATATTAATTTTAATATAAATATCGTAAAATTAAATTAAAAAAGCTTATATTAAATATTAATAAATATATATATATAATAAAGTTTTATTATTCGCACCTCATAAAATTATTATTAAAGCTTATTTATATCTTAATATATAAGAAATTAACGTTTAAGGGCTATTAATTTAAGCTTTTTAACTAGCTTTTATTAATAAATTTAACATAATTTTAGACTTAGAAATTAAATTAAGGTGTATTTAATATTATTAGGTTTGTTTTATTTAAACGGTTTAAATAATATATGTTTTAAATTTATACGATTATTAATTACGAAGTTATTTAAAAAAAAGTGAAATAAACGTTTTGCCGTTAATGTAGCGCTAGTTAAGGGGTATTATGTGATGTATGGATTATTTCAATTTATATCATTTTTAAGGTAAACTGCAATCTTTTAATTTAAATAATTTTATAGCTATTAATCGGATTAATTTAAAACATATATCGTTTAAAAGGTTTAATTAAGGCGGTTTTAATGGTATAAGATGCACCATAGCGATGGCTTATGTTAATAAGGGAATATGTGGTTTTATAACGATTAAAGCTTTAAAGCTTAGACCTTTTATGTTAAGCTTTTAATGTACTAAAGTGCGGATAAGTTTTAATAGTAATTTTATAAGGTGCGGATAGCAAGATTCATATAATAAATTAAATAATAAATAAAATAAAAATAATAAAAGTAAAATTAATATAATATTAATATTTAAGGAAAGAAATTTAAATCTAAAAATAAAAAAAGGATTTAATTTTTTATATAATTTAAATTACATAAATACCTCTTTTAATTATATACGTACCGCGTTAATATATACCTTTATTATATAATTATTACTTACTTTATTTTCTTTTTATAATTAATTAATTATAAACGTTATATTTACCTTATATTTAACTTATCCTTTTAATCGTAAATTAATTTAATTAACTTTTATTAACGTCTTTATAACTTCGTTTAAAAATACTTTAATTATAACATTAACTAAGTTATAATTACCTTAAATTTAACGGATATTATTTATCTCTTAATTCTTATAAAATTATTAAAAAGTTATTAAATTAATTATTAATTACTTTTTATTAATATTTCCTATTTATATTAAACATTAATATAACGAGAAAAAGTCGGTGTAAAACATAAAAAGGATTTTAAAAAATAATAACCGTTTTAAAATAATGTTAAAAATATAATAAATAACGTAATTAACGTTAAAGCCTTAAATTATCCCATAAATTTTATTAATTAATATATTATATATAATTCGTTTATACTTAATAAATAATTAATAAATAATATTCCCAATAATTTATACCTTATTATTTTAATTAATAATGAGTTTTATTATTTACACCTTATAAAATTATTATTAAGGCTTATTTATACCTTAATATATTTGCGTAAGTTTTTTTATCCACTAATGCACACTAGTCCACATTAGTCTGCATTAGCTTACATTAGTTTATACTAGTTTACACTAATGTTAAAAGGCGGTAAGTTTAAAATTAGCAAAATTATCCTTATTATAAATTATTTTAATAAATTATAATTAATTCTTACTTACTTAACTTTTTTTTTCCATATATCATTTTAATGTTTAATATAATGAATACTTCCGATCTCTTACTTTTATTAAACCTATCCCTGGATTATCGGTTTATTTTTAAACCTTTATATAAATTTTATAAGAAGTTTACGGCTAATCTTTTTGCTTTCGTTAAATCAACTAAATTTATTATTATTAAAAAGTGCTTGAAGTATTATTGTGATAGGAAATTTATTTTTATTAAATTAATATGTTTTAAGGGTATAATTTAGCTTTTAAAAGGTAATAATATCCGTAAATTAATTATTTATAAAGTTAATTATACGTAAGAAACTAATGTTGTTTTTTTAAAGTTAAATAATTGGTTTTAGTTATTTAAAATGTTTTAAGATTATGATTAATATATTAATTACGATTTTATTAAGAACTTATTTGTTTTTGTTTATTTTTGTGGCTTAATTGTCGAAATGAAAGAAGTTATGAAGAGTTTATTTTCTTTTAAAGTACGTTTATGCGATATCGTTATTGCTTTTTTAAAACAGTTTTTTAACGTATAATTTATGGATAAAGACATTTATAATTACCGTTAATAATTATGCTTATAACAATTAAATGGTTATATTTTTATATAAATATTAATCTATTAATTGAAGTAGGAAAAAATTGTATATTTTATGTATAAAAATGCCGTTAAGGTGGATCGTATAATTGGTTATTTATGGTTTAAATTATTTTATATCAATATATGGCGAAAGTATTTTTTAATATTTTTTTTTGATGTTATATATAAGATAAATAAATTTAAGATGTTTTTTTTTATAAGTATAATGGTTATCTTAATTAAAATAGTTGCGAATATTATATATAACTTTATAAATAACGAACGTTTCGAAAAGTTTAACCAAATTATCGCTAATATTAAATGGATTTGTATATAATTTAAGATTCTTTTATTAAAAGTGATTATTATTAATTACGATGATGTTAAACGAGGTGTATTTTAAGTTTATATGCCTTTTGTTAAATTATAGCTATGTGTTTTTTATATTAATTAAAATATTGTCTTAAACGTTAAAAAGCATTAAAAGTCTCCGCCCAAATCAACTGATTTAAATAACATATTAGATGACGACAAGGATAATATTTAGCAATTAAATACTTTTATAAAAGCCTTTTAAAAGGTTTTTAATCGATTATTAACTAACACTTCTTATTTTTGTATAAGTTTATTTAATTTATGGAAATATATAATGTTTATTTAAACCAAAGATTAATTTAAAGCTACGTAAAAGTATTTATAAAGTAAATTTTATAATTAAGAAAAGATTTTTATATATATTAACAAGGAGTATATAAAGGTTAAATGTAAATAAGTAACCTACTATATATCTATTAATATAAATTACGGTTAAAAGATTATATCTTTTATTGAAATAACTTATTAAAACCTAAAAACTTACCTTATTTATAGCTGTAATAACCTTTTAAAAATATAATTAATTATTAAAGAAATAATTGTGAAATAATAATATAAACTTAATATGGTATAAAGTATATAAGTAAAGCGTTTTTATCGAGAATATATAGGAGTTAAGTGGCTTAAAGAATTATTTTATTAAGTTTCTTATTATTATATTAATTTTTTTATTACATAATATTGGAAAGCATTCGATTCTTTAATTAAATAAAAGGATTTAAGATTTTATATCGATAATATAAGGGAGTAATACGGTATTTCATATACTTATAATATAATTTCTAAGCTAATGGCCTAAGAGACCTTCGAGAAAATAAATATTAACCGATACTAATGGCTAAAACGAGATTTGGTAAAAAAGTATCCTTACTTATGTATTTTAAATCTTTATTTAATTATTAATATACGTAGTAAATTTTAAAATTACGGCCTATTTAACGAAAACACTCTTATATTAATACAGTTATTATGAAGTATATAAGCGTTACAAATTATATAAAAGTTATAGCTTAAATAATTAAGTTAAGTTTAAAATAATTATCTTATAAGTAATAATATGCGACACTAATTCTTATAATAAAAACACGGTGATAATTTCTAACAACTTAATTTTATAAATGTTACTATTTTAATACCACTTTTTATAACTATAATAACAACATCACAACTAGTTTAAGGCCGCCAATAAAAACGTTCCTTTAACTCGAAAAATAAGTTAAAACCTATTATTTTAACTAAACGAATATGTGAGTAGGAAAAAGGAAATAATAATGTAAGATTTTATATAATAAATAAATTACGAAGGATTATATAAAAGGACAAGGAGGATAAGTTAAATAAATAAGTATTAATTATTATTATAACAATTATTGCAATATATTAAATAAGGCTTTATAAATAAATTAATTAATTAAATATATAATAAAAGTGGGGCGTGCTAATTTTACCGCTTTTTTAGATTAATGTATATTAATATATATTAGTGTAATATTAATGTAAAAAAACTTATGCAAATGTATTAAAATATAAATAAGCCTTAATAGTAATTTTATAAGGTGCGAATAACAAAACTCTTAATAATTTATTTAATTCTTAAGATAATAATATAATTAATTTATAAGTTAAAATCTTAATTATTTGCGAATAATTCATTAATAAAAATATATAAACGTAAATCTTAAAGTTTAAAATTAATATAATTAAACTTTTAATCCTTATTATCTAATTATCATTTAATTTTAACATTTAACACCTTTACTTCCTTAAGCCTTAACTATAAATGTTAAGCCGTTATTAAATAATTAAAGGTAGTTTTAAATTAATAAATTAATAAAATATACATTTCCTAAGCTTTTTATTCGACGAATTTTTTAATTATATTTAAGGTTTTAAGGTTTAATAAGTTAAACTTCTTAATTTATCTTTTTTATATAATAAAAATATTATAACCTTTTTTATGAATTATAATTTTTAAGTTATTAAAATCTTTTATTCCCTTATTTAAAATCTTTTAAAGTTATGCTTTAATACTTACCTTTATAAATACCTTATTTTTAACGGCAAAAAACTTATTTATACCAACGTTAAAAGTATCGTTCGTTTAAAAACTAATAAGCTTAAAAAGGTTTAACTATGTTATTAATAAGTATAAATTAAACGTTAATAATTTCATATATAACTATTATTAATAATATCGCAAATAAATTTTAAATTAATAGATTCCCGATTTAATAAAACCATATAACGGTTTTATAACTTATAATAATGTTCCCTTAAAATATTTTTCTTTAAGTTTAACCGGTAAACATATTAAAATCATTTATTTTATTAATGTAACTAATTAAATATAAGCTATCGTAATATCTTTTATTATTGTGGGAATTGTGGGGAACAGTCACGTGACCCACATGGCCCGTGCCCATCTTTGTAGCTTACTTTAATTGGGAAAGGATCTTCGATCCTTTCCATTTTACTTAACAACTTCAACTACATTCATGATTTTAACCTTTTATTTGCAACCCACCGTGATCACGGAACCACCTTATTTATTCCAACAATTATAACCTTCATTTTTTAATAACACAACATAAATATCAAAGCAAATATTATTCATTAATTAACCCTTTAAATCGTAAGAGTATACGTTATAATAAATTCTTTATCGAGGTTATTATAGCCTTAAACCATTAATTATAACTTTTTATAAAAAGTAAAAATGTTTTTATCTTTAACCTTTTAAACCATTTATAATTTAAAAATAATTACGCCTTAATAAGTTATTAGGTTATATATTTTAAGTTAAAAAATGTTTTTTATAAATAAGGCGTTTAATTTTTTTATATTTAAAACCTTATATAATTTATTTAAGGCGATAATTTTATCGTTTACTTGTAATTTAAGTATTAGGGTAAAATTATCCTTTTCTTTTACTAAGAAATATAAACTTATAATATAAAAAAAGTTATTAGCAATTATAAGGTCTTTTTTAAGGATAATAATATAATCGTTAAAATTAAAAATTAACTTCGATAATTACACTTTAAATTCCTTTAATAATATTAAAAACTCTTTTAATTAAATATAAAATTTAATATAAATACTTTTAAATGTTAACATGCCACTTAAAACATTAGAAACGACTATAACGTCTTTATTTATAACGATAATAACTTTATATAATCTTTTTTATTCACCTTTTTCCTTATAAACAAGTACGTCATTACTTATAAGAAGTGATATAAGGAATATTCTTTAAATATTAAAACTATTTTTCGTATTTAAAACATCCTTAATTAATCGTCATACCTTTAATTTCTTAATTTCTATTATTGCTTTTTAAACGGCTTAAACCCTTTAAATCTACGTTAGGATTAATAATAAATTTATATTAATCTTTAAATATACGTCGAAAATTAAAAGGGTAAAAATAAAACCGTCGGGGTTAGTTATATCGTTTATTATTTTAACCGTTATTTAAAGTTAAAACACCTTTAACCTTAATCCTTAAAATTCTTCGCTTATAATCTCGTAAACTCTTTTTATAAAGCCGTGGTATTTCTTAACCTTGCCGATTAATTAATATACTTTTATAAGAACTTAATGACAAATAATTCCTACGATATAAACCTTATTCCTAAACTTAACATTATTAAAATTTATACCGGCATTATACATAATAACATTTAATGAACTAAAATAAGTGTCGATTTAATATTGTTTTAACATCTTTTAAATCTCCTTAATAAAAAGATTTTTTATAAAACGTATCACTTAAAATCCTATGGCTATATTAATAACATAAAGAATAAGTCGTTTATTTAAATATATAATATCGACAATCACTTTATAATTAAAGTCCACATTAAGATCTTTTAAATTAAATTTAAACCTTTAAAAGGCATTGCTTTTAATTTAATAATAGTGGTAAAACTTATTAATTTTTTTAATGTTACTAATCTCGACATTATAGCTAGTTTTATCTAATAAGTTATATAACTTATTAACTAATAAATAGCCGAAACAAGTATGTAACCGTCGTAACTCCGTTTCCATAAAAAATGTAATATCTTTAAAATAAAACCACGAATATCCCTATTTACGGGTAACGTTAATAATGATATTATCCTTATAAACTAATTAATTAATAATATTATTAAGGTATACTCTTAATCGATTTATATCCTTTAACGATAAGAAAAATAAGGTATCGATATTTATAATATAAAAATCGATATAACTAAAGGGGGTGTTAATAATAATTATCTTAAAAAATTCTATCGATTATTTATTTTTAAAATAAATCTAAGCTTTTCCTACGTAAGACTTATCCATCGTAACTTATCTATCGAAATGCTCTTTAATAAAAGTTAAATATTATCTTTTTTCGATTATAAATACTTAAACAATACCTATATCGGGTATAATACCTTAAAAGATATCCTTTATATATTAATTTAAAAAAAAATATTATCGATTATCGCCACATTTAAGAAGGGGCAAGCGGTTATATAATATTAAAAAACTTAATTAAATAAATAAGTAGCGATTAAAAAAAAATCGTTATTATTATCGTAATTTACTTTTAATATTATCGCTTTATTTTTTTATTTCGCTTTTAAACTAAAATTATTAAATCCCTTATAATCCGCTAGAAATATTACGTAATTCTTAATTAATAAGCCACACTTACTCTTTTATTCCTCTTTAACCTTTTTCTATTTATACTTAAAATACTTAATAAATTAATAACTTTTTTTCTTATAAACTTAACATTTACACTTTCATAATTTAAAGAACTTTTTAACATTATACTTACCACCCTTATCTATTTTATAATATTTACGATCCACATAAAACTAAACATCTTTTTCCTTATCATCGCTATTATTAATACACTTATAATTATTTAACTTAACCGTCTTAAAAATCTCATAAGTTTTAATTAACGCTTAAAACTTATTAATTAAATCTTTAAACCTTAATAATAATTTAAACAAGGCATATTATAACTAAGATATAACACGACAAACACAATAAACAAATATAATAAATTATTATTCCCCTTTAAATTTAAGGCTAAACGCTCGTTAATATAAAAAAAGCTTATTAAAAAAAACTTATAACACTTTTAAATCACTTTTCCTTATATTTTTCTTATCATTTTTAACACTAAAAAACGTTATTATAATTTAATTATAATAATATTAAATCTTATTTTATTTAATATTAAAATATCGTTTCATAGCTAGGTATATGTTTGTGAAGATTTAATAACATAAGACATTATAAAGAAAATATAAGATTACTTTTCTTATAAAAATAATAAAAAATATAACATAAAATTACATTTATTATATTCTTATTATATAATAAACATTAAAAAAAATTAAAACTTATCTTTAAAAATATTATATAGCTCGCTTATATAATTATTCTCATTATTTTAAGCTTTTTTAAAGAGTTTTGCTATGTGCACTACCTATTTTTGCTATCGGGGCCTTAGGTGCACTACCATTAAGTATTGTACAAATGGGGTCTAGGAAGTGTGTGGACACCTAAAATAGTGGACCTAAAACATCAACATAACTTATAAAACTTATAACTTTACGAAAACCTTACTTATTTTAATGCAATTAAAGGTTTTACTTAAATTAAGTTACGTAGTTTTTAATAAAAAATGTAAAACAATCACATATCTTAAGTTGAAAAGGATATATTAGTATTTGTTATTTTTATTAAAAAACTTAAAGTTTTAAAACGCTTATTATTTATAACGTTTTATTATTTCTTATATCTTAGTTCGTAAATTTAATTAAAAATATAATAATTTAATTTAGCTTCGAAATATATAAGGAGATTTAACAGATAAATTTTATCGATTTATTTTATATTTTATTCCAACGTTTACAAACATAATATAAAAGTTGAAAATATAAGAAAAATATTTATAACTTTACGGAAACGTATGTTTAATTTTTTTTATTTTTACTTTTATTATATTAAGGCTTTATTAAGCCTATATAAAAATAAGAAAAAATGAAATATCATAAAATAAAGAAAGTAAAGTTTTAATATTTTATTTTTATACGTATTTAAAAATTAAGTTTTAAATTTTAATAAAATATATAAAATTATGAAATTTTAACATATTTTTCTTTAAACTTTAAAGATATTAAAATTATTTTTTGTTTTAAGTTTCATGTTAAATTAAAAGAACGGTCCTCGTAATTAATTTTATTAAAAAAATTAAAAAATCTTTAAATTAAATAAATACTTACCAATACGCAAGTTCTACTTATAAAACTTATATCATTAAATTCAGAAAATTTCAAGGAATATTTATATATTAATTTGATATTTTAAAGTTGAAAGCTGGTAAAGTTATTTAGATTTAACGTAATAAAACCTATAGTGGATTTGCTGTCCACATATTTCCTAGACCCGATTTGTACATCCTATAAGTCTCCTAAAACTTTAAATCTGGAGCCGCCCCGGGCTTTCCAGCCTTTTAATCTTGAATAACTTTTTAACCACATGTCGTATTAGAATGTAACCGGATTTAATTGAAAGAGGATTTAATTTCCAATCAATTGATATAAGTGTCAAATTAAGGTAATATGTGGTTGCGAAGTTATTTAAATAAATAGGATGGTAAGTTGGGGCCATGTGACTACCCTTAGCGCCATACTAGGAGCTCTTGGGCTATGCTAAGAGCCCTTAGGCTACGCTAAGAGCCCTTAGGCCATTTGAAGCTAAACCTTATTTAATAATTTTAATTTTGGATAGCTTTATGAAATATATGGCTATAAGCGTGTAACCGGATTTGATTGAAAGAGAATTTAATTATTGATTGATTGATACCAGCCGCAATTTGGGGCGATATGTGGTTGAAGAGTTATGTCGGTATTTGTTTTAAGAGCAGTTACGTGACATTTTTTAGCGTGACCCCAGGCGGCTCTAGGGCTCTTTGGCGGTTTTAAGGGCTCCTAGTGTGGCTTTAAGGGTGATCACGTGCCTCCCGTCCTGCCACCTATTTACTTGAATAACTTTGCGATTATGTATCGCCTTAATTTGAGACCTATATTAATTAATTGGTAATTGAGTTCTTTTTTAATTGAATTTGGTTGTACGTTTGTGGCTATATGTTTCAGAAAGTTATTTGGATTGAATTGATGTGGGCAGCTGGGGGCGTTAGAGGCGTTAGATTAGGCCTGGATTTTAAAATTTAGGGCATGTACTGGTATTTAAAGGTAGTGTATCTAAGGCCCCGATAGCAAAAATAGGTAGTGCACATAGCAAAACTCTTTTTAAAATAACCAATAATAATTAGTAAATATATTTTATTAAAGACTTGTATAAGGGGAATATCATAGTAAATAATGTTTTTTTAATTATCGATAAGTATTTATATTTGCCATTATTAATTAAATGTCAATAAAAGTAATAGTGTCGTTTAAAAAAAAAAACCTAAATTTTTACTAAAGTGGTTTACTCCTTTTAATATAAGTTTTAAAGATAATATTAAAGATATAAATAAACCTTCCGGTAGCGGTTTAAGGGGTCTTATACCATTTCCTAAAGCCATTTAGCTATTTTATAACTGTTTTTTTTAGTTATTTTAATTAGATTTTTATTATAAAGTGTTACTATGTGGGGATTTAAGTGAAAGATCTTTGAGATCCGGTGGCTGTGAGGGGGGTGTTAGGGGTAGTGTTAGTTTTTAAGATAATAAAAATAATTAAAATGATTTAAAGAATTTAACCTTAATAAATACGTAAGTAAAAAAAAACAAGCTATTACCTATTCGTTAAATAAGATTTAATAATTATAAAACCAGATTTTATAATTAACTAAAAAGGGGAAAAAATAAATAAAACCTTAAAGAAAGGTTGTTTAAATTACGAGGAGATTAAAATAATAAAGGTAACAAATCTAAAAACGGTTGTCTTTTTAAAGCAGGGAAAGATATAATAGAAATAGTGGATTAAGTAAAATTCTAAAATGTTTATAATACTCGTATTAATTATTATAATTGCCTTAATTGTTATGTTTTAAAGATAACTAAACTTAATTCCATTTAATATATAAATACCCTTTAAACCAACGCATTAAGCCATCTTATCTAAGCTTATATTAAATCTTAGGAATGTTAATGTAATAGCTTTTACATATTTACCAAATCAATTAACCTTTTCGTATAATTATTATTACTTTTATCCATATAAATCCCTTATTATATAAATGCGTTTTATAATGTCGTTTATAATACCCTTAGTATTTCATTAAAATCATTTAAATAAAATATGTCGAAATATCTTTTATATTTTTTAAATATCTTTTTTATTATATAAACGTAACTAACACTTTTATCGGTTATTTTGAAATTAGTAAAAGCTAATAATACTTAAATATTCTTTTATTCTTAAATAGCAAATAATAATATTTCGTCTTATCTAATAACCTTTAAAACGAAATATTATTTCAATAATATTATTTTACCAAAAATAAAATTTAATAACTTATATAACTTGTTTATATCTTTTTAAACAATAAGGTTAATATCGATATTATAGCTTTTAAATTATAATTAAAGCGTTAAAAATAGTATTAATTCTTTTAAAATAGCTATTACATTAATAGTTAATATAAAGAAATTTAGGGGAAAAGAAGGATAATAAATTAATATTATTATATAATGATAATAATTTGAAACGATTAAATAAGATAAAATTATATTTTATTATAAATAAAATATAAACGTTAAAAAAATAATTATTAATATTGCTTATATTACTATAATAAAATCTTTTAAATTATCATAATAATAACTTTTTTAACTTTATTAATCTATATTATTAATAATCTAACAATATTAATTAATATTAATAAATATATATATATAATAAATCAAATAATAAATAAAGTAAGAATAATAGGAATAAAATTAATGTAATATTAATGTTTAAGGAGGGAAGTTTAGATTTAAAAGTAAAAAAAAGATTTGACTTTTTATATAATTTAAGTTACATAAATACCTCCTCCAACCATATACGTATCGTGTTAATACGTACCCTTATCATATAACCACCATTAAAAAGGTTAATTAAAATCTAAAAATCTTAATTATTTATTTATATATTTAGTTATTTTTAATAAAAAGAACGTTTAAAGATATATAATAAATAACTTTATTATTACCCCCGCGCCTTTTTTTTTTTTTTTTATATATACCTGTAATTAAAAATTATTACGATTTAATTAAAATTATTAATTCGGATATTTATCTAATTTACTTAGCTTTTTTTAACCTTTCTTGTTTTTTTTTAATAATATGGACTATTTTTTAATTGATTTATTAATTGTTTAAAAGGATTATAATAAGAGTTTTGCTATCCGCACCCCATAAAATTGCTATCGGAGCTTATCCGCACCCCAGTACATCTGGAACTAGCGTTTAAGGGTCATTGGTCCGAGCTTTCCAGCTAGCTTCAATCAAAAGATCCAACACAACTTCCAATCCAAGACTCGGATTGAAGTGCATCCTATATCGTTCAAATCAGCTCAATTAGGCGGTCCAAATGATATATGTCTCAGATTGATACGATGGGTGGTTGCGAAGTTATTTGAATTCAAAGATTAAAAAGCACCTTGAAAATGGTACAGGTTGAAGTGGTCCGTGCATCACGTAGTGCCGGCTAGCGTTACACTAGCGGCAAAGCGTCTATTTCACTCTTTTCTGAATAACTTTACAATTACCGGTCGTACCAATTTGAAACATATATTGTTTGGACGCTCTAATCAAGACGGTTCTAATGGTCTTGGATGCACCATGCGGCGACCTTTGGATGAAAAGTTATTGCGGATTATATGTTTGAGGCTAGCTAGAAAGCTCGGACCAACAGCCCTTAAACGCCAATTTCCCATGTACTGGGGTGCGGATAAGCTCCGATAGCAATTTTATGGGGTGCGGATAGCAAGACTCTATAATAAAGGTATTAATGTTATATATAAGGGTTAGTTTATTAATTAGGTTTAATTCCTTAATTAGCTTTAATTTATTAAGGGTAAGTCGGTAATTTTTATCGAATTTTTCGACGAATTATACGGCGTTTTATATTAAGAATAGTTTTAAATATCATTTGTTAAATTTTAAATTATAGCTTTTTTAAAATACTAAATATTTTAATATAAGGCGCCTTTTAATATAATTGATTTAATGTTTTTTAAGTTTTTTAATTTTATACGAAACTAAATTATCGTTGTTCTTATCGATAAAAACCTAGCCTAGCTTTAGCTAACGCTTTAATTAAAGGTTTATACCGGTAAGTGCGGGAATAAGGTAAGCGATTAAAACGATGTAATAAATTTACTAATGTTATGGAAAATTTAATTTATAAGTTAAATTTTTAATTTTTTTTATAATTGTAAAAAAACTTATATGTTATTTAAACTATTTTTATTCCGGTTTTTTAAATAAATGGTAGCTTTTATAAAGTTTAAGAAAAATTTCCTTTTTAATGTTAAATTATTAAGGGTTTTGCTTAATATTATAGCGGATTTTAATATTAGTTACGGCGTAATTAATGGCGGTTTAAGCTTTTTATTAATATATATTTCTTTAAACCTTAAAATTTATTACGCCGGTATTTATTTTTAAGATAAATAATGAGGTATAAGGTTTAAAGCTTAATATAACCTTATTTAACGATTTCCTAAGTATTAAATGATAAGAGTTATTAAGGTTATATTAAAGGGCGTTTAATATTTTATTTTAAGGAATGTTAAAAAAGGCAACGCATTAAAATCTTATTGCGATTTTAACGTTTTAATTACGTTTTTCATTTGCGTTATTTATTTAGGTATAATAATTTATTATTATAACGGTTTTAATATTATTACGACGTTAAAGCGCTTGCTATACTTTACTAATAAATTTCTGGTTTTTATTTGTAATTATTTTTACTAAAAAGCCTTAATTTGCCGTAATAAGTATTTTATAAAACACCTTAACCTAATCCTCGGCGATATATATCTAACAGGGCCACCTGTCACATGCCCTTAAACGCGCCTTCCATTGGAAGTAGCTAGATATATAAGTAGATAGTTGAGGTCTTTAGATCTTAATTAACCTTTTTAATACAAGCTTCTTTAATCTAATCTCACAATACCCGTACCAAGACTAACACTTGGTAGCTTTAAAGGCCTCCTTTGCCTAAACAGCCGCAACGCTGGCTGAGAAGGACAAACACAACGCCTACCACGTTGGTTTATGGTTTAACGCCAATATAACCATCTCCAATAAACTAGCGCACACTTTTATTGCCTAACAAATCATTCTTTAAAACGTCTAAGCTATGCTTAAAGTTGGGGAGGTCTTTATTACCCCCTCTTTTAAAGCTTAACGACTTAATTTATTATTTATTAAGATTAGATAAGAGGCTTTTGTATGCAAAAGGAATCCAAATACCAGATTCACCAAAAAAGCTAAAAAACTAACCAAACGTTATAATATCTAAAACCAGCCTGGCTGCGTTAACATATAAAAAAACGAAATAATAAAGATCCCCCTTATTAAAAACTAATAAAACCAAATCGATTTAATTATAAAAGTTTATTTATTCGATATTAAAAATAGAAAAATAATCGATAAAATCTTTAACGATATATACTAAAATAAAAAGGTTAATTAAATAAAGGATTTTATACCGTTTAATTATCCTATTTTCGTCTTATAAAAAAACATTAACGGATATTATAAAAGCTATATAGTAATAGATCTTAAAGTTTTAAATAAAATTATAGTATTAGATTCCTACCCGCTACCTTCTTAAAATAAAATAATAAATAAAATACGCGGCAAAAAATATATTATTATTGTTAACGGATTAAAATTCTTTTACCAACTTTAGGTTTAGCTTCCGTACCGGGACTAAATAATAATTATATTATTAAAAAAATTAAAAATGTTAAAAATCGCCCTTATAAATTTCCGTAATAATACATCCTTCGCATAAAAATTTATAAACTAAAAATTATAAACGTTTTAAAACTTTATCTATATATATATAAACGATATCACGGTCAATTCTATTTTTATAAATGCCTATTTAAAACACCTAAACAAATTATTTACTCGTTTTTAAAACTTAAATCTACAATTAATTATAATAAAGTTTTTTATTAAATATTTAATTATTTAATTACTTAAATTTATAATCGATAATATTAACACAAACTTAACATAAAACTAAATAAACGCCTTATAAAAAATCGCTTAATTTATAAATCTTTACGATTTAAAAATATACATCGAAATAATTAAATTCTTAAAATGTTATATTACCTAATACAACTAAAAAGCTAAACCGTTATAAAAACAGAAGATAAAATTAATCGTTAAACATTAAAATAATATTAAAAATATTTTAAAAATGTTAACAGTTAGAAAATAATAAATAAAAAACGTTATATTCGAATTTACAGCAATAAAAAAAAAAGCCTTTCACCTCCTTTAAGTTTAACTCATAGACCTAATTTATTTAATACACTAGAATTACGGCGTAACTATATTTTTTTAAAATAAATACCTCCTTAAAATAAGATTATGACGTTATAATTTTTTATTATAAGAATGGATAAAATAGTAATACACTCGATATAAATAACATACGTCCGATTTAATTCCTTAATAAAATACTCACTAAAATAAAAATTAATTACTAAGCCATAAAATTGGAAATATCTTACCTAGTATAAATTTACCGGTATCTTTAAATGTAAATTTAATCGTACAAACATCTTGTAATAATCTTAATAAACCATAAATCTACCCATAACATAATAAATTAAAATTTTTTACGCTTCGTTAACTTAATTAAATTAAATATATAGCTTATACTAATTTTAATATACTTATCTTAATTTTTCTTAAACATTTAATACATCCTTAATCGGCTAAATTTAATGCTAAATGTTTTATCTTATTTATTAACACTACCTAGCCTTAACGATAAAAAAAAAGTTATTAAAAAAACAAAAAACGTTTTAAACGATATTATTAACAATTTTAATTACATTTTTTAACATTATATACCTTTTATCTTTAATCTAAAATCTCTTATATCTTCCCGTTTAATATTTAACGATGTTAAATAATATAATTACAGCTTTAACGTAAAAGATAATAATTACGATAAATATTCCTTGCCTTTACCGCTAGATTTTAGTTATACAGCAAAAATATACGTTTAAATAAACGACGTTAAAAAGTAAGCTATAACAGTTAAATACGTTAACGATTTTTATTTCGTTAAAATTATCGCCGAATTAAAGGTTTAGAAATAAGCGTAACGTTTAGGTTAGAATTTTACATACATATTTAAGGATAACAGCCTTTTTTAAACGAAGGGATAAAACGGCTGTTAAAAGCTATACATTCTTAAAAGCTAAATATAAGCATTTTTTAAAGCAGTTTATAATAAAAAATACCATTTTAAATTATGTCGTATAACATACGACTTAAATAACTTCAACGTTTAATATTTAACAAAAAAACTACGCTAATATTTTGCCTATTATTTGCATTATTAACTCAACCAAATAAACCGTTAAAAAGCTTTAAAAAAACTAAAAGTAATTGTAAAACCTAACATCCCTTACCATACAATTTATATAAATTTTATAATTAGCTTACCTAAAGTTAACGCCAAGGAAACCATATAATATATATCAGGTTACGATTATTATGATTCCTTTATAACAGTTATTAATAAGTTTAATAAAAAAACTTTATTAATTCTTAAACACTTGATATATATTATTAAAAATTAAGTTAAAATATTTTATAAAATACTTATTGTAATAAATTAAAGCTTTTTGATAAAAATAATTATAAATAAGAATTAAAAGTTTACTAGCGAAATATAACAAACGCTTTAATGTTATAACAACATTAAAATCGTTATAATAATAAGCTACTATACCTAAATAAACGGCATAAGTGAAAAATGTAATTAAAATGTTAAAATTGTAATAAGGTTTTAATATATTGCTTTCCCTAATATTCCTTGGAATAAAATTGTAAAAATAGGATCAGGTAGAGTTAATATATTAATAAGAATGTATTTAATTTAAAGCTTAAGGAGTAAAAGAGAAGCTATTCTTATTTATTAATGTCTGGTAATTTTATATCTTATAAAAAGGGATTATATGATATTTAAGACATTAAAGTTTGTGAGGCCTATAAGGCTTAAAGGATTTTATAAAATCTTAAAGCCTTATAATTATTTCTTCTTCTTAAATGCAATCGTCCTAATCGTTATCTTATATATCTTCTGATTTTGTCTTACGTTTTTTTTGTTTTTTTTTCTTCTATTTTTTTTTAAAAAGTTAAATCTTTTTTTATGCGTTTTCTATATCATCTTTATCTATCTATTAGTTGTATTTTAATAGCTATTTAGCTTATTTAATCAAATATAATATTTGTTTTTGATATTTTCTTTTTTTAATGATTTCCTCCATTTTTTATTCTTTATCGTTATTTTTTAATTCTAATATTTATAAAAAATCTGATAGCTTATTTTCTTCTCTTACATACTAAAATTTTAATAATAAAATAAGGAATATATTATGTAATTTTATATATTTATTAAAGAATATAAGTCGGTATGTAAAAAGGCCTATTAGTTTTAATATTTTTAAGGGTTTAATAAATTTAGGTATAAGTTTTGGCTTAATCCCTTTAAGCTTAATGTTTTTAATAAAAAGTCTTATTAAAAATCTTATGTTAAATGTAAGTGGTTTGTAATATTTGTTATAATATTTGGCTTAATATTTAATTGTATATTTCTAATAATTTTTTATTTTTTTATAAATTATTTTTAACTTAATTATTTGATTACGTGTTGCTAATATATTTTCTTCTTAAATATTATTATCGACGTTAACTCAGATTGTTAAATGGTAATTTATAAGTGTTATAAAAAATGATATGTTTATTATTGCGTTGTTTATATTGTTGTATACAAATCGTATTTATGGTAATAGTATTAGCCAATTAGCTTATTTATTTTTGACAAAATAACGTAAATAATTTTTAATAATTTGGTTAGTTTTTTCTATTTAACCGTTTGTTTAAAGATAGAATATAATAGATAATTAACGTTTTATTCAAAAGTAAAAATATAATTTTAACTAGTAATTATTTATAAAAACGGAATTTTTATTAGTAATAATATCGTTTAATGTATCGTATCTAAAGAAGATATATTCTTTTAATAGTTTGGCTAAGTCGGTTATTATAATATTCATATTTATAAATATAAACTTTATTATTTTCGTGTATTTATCTACCATAATAAGTATTATATTAATCTTTTTTTTTTATATTATATTATTAAAAGTCTGGTAATAAAGTCTATGCTTAATTTCTTTCAAAAGCCTTAAGATAAAAAAAATAATCTAAGATTTTTATAGGGTTTATATTTGGGTATTTTAGAGTTTTAATAAATCTTATAACTTTTAATCTATTTTTAAATTTTGATTTTTATGTTTCTTTAATAATACTTTTTTATAAGAAGTTTATATATACGTTTGGTATAGAAATGTTTTATAAGTAGATTATTATAATGTTACGATATTATTTCTTCTTTAATACTTTGTTTATTAAAAATCTAAATTTGGTTCTGATATTTAACCAGATTATTATTACCAATATTCCAATAACAGGAAACTTTATTTATTGGGGTTTGTAAAGTGGCTTTTTTTTGTTAAATATTTGGATCGGTATTTTATGCATTTTTTAATAGCTTTTTAAAGCTGTTTAAGCTTTGATTAATATAGGATTCTTCTTTTATAATAAATATTTAAACGGTTGTTTTTGGGAATATTTGTATTTTTATTTTAAATTTTTTGGTATTTGGGTTATTACCTTACATGTTTTTATCGCTTGTGAGATCTTTTAGATCTAAATTATTGAAATCTAATATATCTACATCGATAGGTTTTATATTATTTAAATCAAAATCGTATTGGTTATTATCTTTAAGATCGTTAAGACTATTTAAATCTGTTTTATTAAGTGAATATTTTTCATTGTGGTAAAATGTTTGTATATTATATATATTTGTAAATGTTTTATATTTAGTTATGAATGTTTATATTAATGTTATCTTCGATTTAAATGTAGGGACTTTTTAGTCGGTTTTATTTTATTTTTGATAATTAGGGCGTTAAGATAATATATCGGTTAGGTTAGTTTTATTATTTTGATAAATGATTTTAAAATTGTATAAGGTAAGAAGCATATATTATTATGCTTATCTATTGTTAAACTTTAATTATTATATAAAGTTTTTAAGGTTTTTATAATTAAATAGTATTTTGATAAAGTGTTTACTACTTTAGAAATAATGTCGTTAATGTTTGAATGATTTTACGATAGTTATTATTTTTTGATCAGATGTGTTATATCGTAATTTAGTTTTTTTAAACTTTTGGGATTAAAAAGCGATGGGATGATAATTTCTTCTTTTGTTAGGTTAAGATAAGATATCAAATATAGCAAAGTCTAAAACGTTTATCTTAAGTTTTATGGGAAATTCTAAATTAAAATAATAAAGGAAAGGGTTTTTTATAAAGGTATTGCATAATTTATAAAATATTATTTATATATTATTATCGAGTTTAACTTTTCTTAATTTTTTATTGTTAACGTTTTTAATTAATAAATTGTTTAAAAATCTTGTTATTTATGAATAATCTTTAATAAATTGTTTGTAGAAATTATAAAATCTTAAAAATTATTGAATCTTATAATACGATATAGGTATTAGTTATTCTTAAATGGTTGTGACCTTATTGGGATTTATATTTATTTTTTTTGCGGAGATAATATATCCAAGGAATTTAATTTTTATTATATAAAATATGTATTTAATTAGTTTAATATAAAGACTGTTCTTGCATAATCTTTATATAATTTTATATAAATGTTTTATATGTTTTACATAGTCTTTTAAAAAGATTAGAATATTATTTAAATACGTAATATAAAATATATTAATATATTTATATAATATTTTATAAATATAACTTTAAAAGATTATTAAGGTATTAGTTAACTTAAATGATATTATTAGATATTTATATTGATTATATCATATTTAAAACGCCGTTTTTTATTTGTTTCCTTTTTTAATTTATACTTAATAATAAGCATTTTTAAGATCGATTTTAGAAAAGATTTTAAATCTGCTAATTTTGTTAAAAATTTCTAAAATAAAAGATAAAAGATATCGATTTTTTTTAGTTATTTTATTTAAACTATAATAATTAACGTAAAATTATAATCCTTCATCCTTCTTAGGTATAAAAAGGATAAATGCACTTGCTAAGCTTTTAGACTTTTATATTCTTCTATATTTAACATTTTTTTTAATATATTTTTGTAATAATTCTAACTTATTTCTTACTAAAAGATAAATTAAGCTATAAAAAGATACTTGTTTAAGCAATATCTTAATAAAATAGTTTATATTTTTATAAAATGGGACGTTATTAACACATTCGTACTTAAATATATTTAAAAATTTATTTAGTTTTAAAAAGGTATTAATTTTTTTATTGGAGTTTAAAATTATATTGTCTTTTTTATTAGTAAAAATAAAAGGTATCTTTATAAGGTTAATAATAATAAAGATATAGGTTTCGTTTTTGAAGAAATGTTAGTCTTGGTACAGGTATTATGAGATTAGATCAAAGAAGCTTATATTATAAAGGTTAGCTAAGATTTAAAGACCTTAGCTATTTATTTATATATTTAGCTATTTCCAATAGAAGACGCGTTTAAAGGTATGTGACAGGTGGCCCTATTACTACCCCCGCGCCTTTTTTTTTTTTTTTTTTATTTTCTTTTTTTTTTTTTTTTGTATATGCCTGTAACCAAGAATCATCACGATCCGACCAAAATTATCAATCCAGGCATTTATCTGATCTGCTTAGCCTTTTTTGGTCTCCCCCGCCCTCTCTTGACGACGTGGACTACCTTCTAATCGGCTTGTTAACCATCCAGAAAAATTATGGTAGGGGTATCGATATCATACGTGAGGGTTAATTTATCGGCTAAATCTGATTTCTTAGCCAGTTTTAGTTTGTTAAAGGTGAGTCGATAATTTTTATTAAATTTTTTAACAAGTTATACGGCGTTTTATATTAAAAATAATTTTGGATATTATTTGTTAAATTTTGAATTATAGTTTTTTTAAGATATTAGATATTTTAATATAAGGCGTTTTTTAATGCAATTAATTTAACGTTTTTTAAGTTTTTTGATTTTATATAAAATTAAATTATTGTTATTTTTATCAACGAAAATTTAGCCTGGTTTTGGCCAGCGTTTTAACTAAGGGTTTATATTGGTATGTGTGGGAGTAAGATAGGCGATTAAAACGATGTGGTGAATTTATTAATATCGTAGAAAATTTAATTCGTAAACTAAATCCTTAACTTTTTTTACGACTATAAAAGGACTTGCGTATTGTTTGGATCATTTTTGTTTTGGTTTCCTGGGCAGATAATAATTTTTGTGGAGTTTAAAAAAGATTTCTTTTTTAACGTTAAATTATTGGGGGTTTTGTTTGATATTATAATAGATTTTAGCATTAGCCGCAGCATAATTAATAACGGCTTAAGTTTTTTATTAATATATATTTTTTTAAATTTCAAAATTTATTACGTCGGTGTCCACCTTTAAAATGGATAGTGGGATATGGGGTTTAAAGTTTAATATAATTTTATTTAGCAATTTTTTAAATATTGAGTGGTAAGAGTTGTTGAGGTTATGCTGGAGGGCGTTTAACATCTTATCTTAAGGAATGTTAGAAAAGGCGACGTATTAAAATCTTATTACGATTTTAACATTTTAGTTGTGTTTTTTATTTGCGCTGTTTGTTTGGGTATGGTAACCTATTGTTATGGCAGTTTTAATGCCGTTATGACGTTAAAGCGTTTATTATATTTTGTTGGTAAATTTCTAGTTTTGGTTTATAATTATTTTTGTTGGAAAGCTTTAATTTGTTGCAATAAGTATTTTATAAAGCATTTTAGCTTAAATTTTAGCGGTGTATGTCAAATATTTAAAAATTAGTAAGGTTTTTTTATTAAACTTATCAATAATCGTTATGAGGGAATCGTAATAGTCGTAGTCTGGTATGTGTTATATGGTCTTTTTAGCGTTAATTTTAAATAAATTAATTATAAAGTTTATATAGATCGTATGGTAAGGGATGTTAGGTTTTACAATTAATTTTAATTCCTTTAAAATCTTTTAACGGTTTGTTTGGTTAAATTAATAATACAGATAATAGGCAAAATATTAACGTAGTTTTTTTACTAGGTGTTGGATGTTAAAGCCGTTTAAATCGTATGTTATACGATATGGTTTAAAATAATATTTTTTATTATAAACCGTTTCAAAAAATGTTTATATTTAACTTTTAGGAATGTATAGTTTTTAACAGCCGTTTTATCTTTCCGTTTAGAGAAAACTGTTATTTTTGAGTATGTATGTAAAATTTTAGGCCAAATATTACGTTTATTTACGGGTTTTTAATTTAGCAATAATCTTAACAAAACAAAAATTATTGGCGTATTTGGCTATTATGGTTTACTTTTTAGCATCGTTTATTTAAACGTATGTTTTTGTTGTGTAGTTAAAATTTGGCGGTAGGGGCAAAAAATATTTGTTATAATTATTATTTTTTACATTAAAGTTATAATTATATTGTTTAACATTATTAAATATTAGGCGGGAAGGTATAAAAGATTTTAGATTGGGGATAGGGGGTGTGTGGTGTTGGGTAGTGTAACTAAAATTATTAATAATATCGTTTAAAACGTTTTTTATTTTTTTGGTAACTTTTTTTTTATCGTTGGGGTTGGGTAGTGTTGGTAGATGGGATAAAACATTTGATATTAAATTTAGCCGATTGGGGATGTATTAAATATTTAAAAAAAATTAAAATAAGTATATTAAGGCTAATATAAACTATATATTTAATTTAATTAAGTTAACGGAACGTAAAAAATTTTAATTTATTACGCTATGGGTAGATTTATGGTTCGTTAGGATTATTATAAGATATTTATATAATTAAATTTATACTTAAAAATATCGATAAGTTTATACCAGGTAAGACATTTCCAATTTTATGGCTTGGTAATTGGTTTTTATTTTAATAAATATTTTATTTAGGAATTAAATCGGATGTATATTATTTATATCGAGTGTATTATCGTTTTATTTATTTTTATAGTAAAAAATCATAACGTCATAGCTTTATTTTAAAGAAACATTTATTTTAAAAAATGTAGTTATGTTATAATTCTAGTGTATTAAATAAATTGGGTTTGTGAGTTAGATCTGGAGGAGGGTAAAGGCTTTTCTTTTTGTTGTTGTAGGTTTAAATATAACGTTTTTTGTTTATCGTTTTTTAGCTGTTAACATTTTTAAAACGTTTTTAATATTGTTTTGGCGATTGGCGATTAGTTTTGTTTTTTGTTTTTATAGCGGTTTAACTTTTTAATTGTACCAGGTAATATAGCGTTTTAAGAATTTAATTATTTCGATGTATGTTTTTAGATTGTAAAGATTTATAAGTTAGGCGATTTTTTATAAAACGTTTATTTAGCTTTACGTTAAGCTTATACCAACATTGTTAACTATAAATTTGAGTAGTTGGATGGTTGGGTATTTAATAAAGGATTTTATTACGGTTAGTTATAGGTTTAGGTTTTGAAAACGGGTGAATAGTTTGTTTAGGTGTTTTAAATGGGCGTTTGTAAAAATAAAATCGATCGTGATATCGTTTATGTATGTATGGACAAAGTTTTAAAACGTTTATAATTTTCAATTTATAAATTTTTATGCGAAGGATGTGTTATTATAAAAACTTATAAAAGCGATTTTTAATATTTTTAATCTTTTTAATGATATAATTATTATTTAGTTTTAGTGCGGGGGTTAGATTTGGAATTAATGAAAGAATTTCGATTTGTTAATAATAATAATATATTTTTTGCCGCGTATTTTATTTATTATTTCGTTTTGGGAAGGTAACAAATAAGAATTTGATATTATAACTTTGTTTAAAGCTTTAAGATTTATTATTATACGATTTTTATATTGTTCGTTAATGTTTTTTTATGAGATGAAGATAAGATAATTAAATGGTATGGGATTTTTTATCTAATCGATTTTTTTGTTTTGGTATATATCGTTAAAGACTTTGTTGATTATTTTTTTATTTTTAATATCAAGTGAATAAACTTTTGTAATTAAACCGATTTAATTTTGCTAGTTTTTGATAAGGGGAATTTTTATTATTTCGTTTTTTTATATATTGACGTAGTCGGGTTAGTCTTAGATATTATAACGTTTGGTTAGTTTTTTAACTTTTTTAGTAAATTTGATATTTAGGTTTTTTTCATATACAAAAGCTTTCTGTTTAATTTTAACAAATGGTAAATTAGGCCGTTAGGTTTTGAAAGAGGGGGTTGTAAGGATTTCTTTAGTTTTAAGTATGGCTTAAACGTTTTGAGGAGTAGTTTGTTGGGTAGTAAAAGTGTGTGTTAGTTTGTTGGAGATGGTTATATCGGTGTTAAATTATAAATCGATGTAGTAAATGTTATGTTTGTTTTTTTTAGCTAGTGTTACGGCTATTTGGGTAAAGGAAGTTTTTTCTTAAAAAATTTAAATTATATTATTATTAATATAATCGTGTAGGTGCTTTAAAAAGATGCGTTTAAATATTGTTACGATATTATTTGTAGTATTTAGGTAAAGGATAATTTTAGCAATATTTATATTAACAAATACGTTAATCGTTTCGTTATATATTTTTGTAAAGGCATAGTTTCGGATAAAGCTAAAATTATTTGAGGGTGGTAGTTTAGCATATAATACGGAGATTTATGCAAGCGTTTTAAGCAGGATAACCGTTTTTATAACGTTTAATATTTTTTTACGTATGGGGTTTTGTTTGTAAGATATTATAATAAATATTATAATATTGGTGTAAGAAATAAAGGTTATAATAAGTTTGGAATAATTTATATTAGCTTTGTGAGGATGTAGAAAGGATATTTTTAAGAAAAGATTTGGTTTTAGCGGATTGGGGTTAACTTATGTGTCAACAATAAAAATCTTTTATTTATTTTTATTATCGTATAGATTATTGATTATAAAATTAAAAGTAGTTTTTTTTATTATTTTGATTATGTTATCGATTTTTTTGACGTTGATTGGTGGTATTGTGATAATTTGTGCGTTAGGGGTATAGGTGGTAAGTTAATTTTTAGATATTATTATGTTTGAGTAACTAGTGTTAATATATATTGTTGTTTTTTTGGAATCCTTAAAGGTTATAAAGAATTATATATACATATATAATATTAGTTTATTATTAGCGTTTAAATGTTTTTTTAATAATTAAGTTATGATTATATTAAAAAAGTTATTTATTACAAATATATTTTTATTATTGGTATGGGTTTGGGGATTAACAGCTTATAGGACCGGACAGTTTTTATAAATATAGCCGATAGCATGTATAAAAAAGTTAACAATGTTTTAAAACGTTACGAAATAGATATTATATATGTGGGAGGTTATATTTTTAACAAAAAAATTATTTTTATAATTTAGGTAGGTGTTAACGGTTTTTTTAATTTTATCGTTAAATTTTATATATATTTTTTTGCAATTTTCTTTCTATTTTTTCCCGAACATAATATATCCGGTTTTTTATAGCTTATATTTAACTATTTTTATATTTGGGTTGTTAATTTTAATTTAGATTTTATTTTAAATTTTAGCGTATTTGTTAGCGTATCTAATAAGACAAACTTAACGTTAAAAATATTAAATTTATAATTTTTAATTATGGCAAAAATTACGTTTGGAGCGAGAATCAAATTTTCAATTACAATTGCAAAAGTTTTCTCAAATATTGACCAGTCGGTTGCCGCGGCTTTAAGATCCGGCCAAATAATTAGGATTTAAAAAATAATTTAGACAATAGTAATTGTTTTGTGGGGCAAAATTGCTACGGTAGTTTTGGCTGGCGTAGCCTTATATGGCATAACTATATTTATAATCGACACGTTTACATTAATTATTTAAGAAACAAAATTTTGCGTTTTAATTGGCGTTTTTTTTATTAAAAACGGTATTAATAATGATTAATTTTTAGCCGGTTTTAATAGCAAGAGTTATAAAGATAATAAAAAAGTTAAAAATTTAGCGGTATAATTTGGCCGATATAATCTTATTTTGATAGGAACGTTATTTTTTTTGGATATATTACAAATAATTATTTAAAATAATTTTATTTTTTGGTTTGTTAATAAATTTACGGAGGTTAATTGTTAAAAAATTATATATTTAAGCGGTTTGTTAATTAACGGTAGTAAGCTTATAATTTTTGGCATATTTTATAAGTTTTATAACTTAAAACATTATATTTACGTTTTGGATAAGCTTTATTTTATTGTATATTATTGGTTATATTTTTTTAAAAACGTTGATAAGATCGAATTTATAGGCTTAAGTAATTTTAGTTAAAGCAAATTTAAGATTGTTGCGGTAGGAGGTTTGTTTGTTTGGCGTGAGGTAAATTTAGAACCAAATAAGTGCGTTATTTTGGAGTAATTAGGTAAAATTAGTAAAGATGATGCTAGCTTTAACTAGGTGAAGGGAGTGGTTGTGGTACGTATCGTAGAATAAATTGACATTATGTTAGTGTATATTAAATCCGATGGTTACGTAATTTTTAACGCCAGCGGATGTGGGGGCGTTGGGGTAAAAATATTTTATATGTTGTAGTTTTTAATTATAAAAATTTTTACTTTTTTTAGAGATAACGTTTGCAATAATGTTGATGTTTTTTAAGGTTTTTTGGATAATATTATTTTAAAAAATAATTTTAATTACGGCAGTTAGTTTTGTGATATGTTTTTGTTGGTTTTTGTTTATTATGGATTTAGAAAGTTTCCGTGCGTTAGTGTGAATGATATCCGTTTTTAGCGGAGAAAAATGGGGTGGCTTTTTGGGCGATAATAAGGGTGGTGGATGTGGGGGTTGTTGGGATGGTAGGGGAGGTTTTATAGGTGGACGTGGTGTTATTGAGGGGGTTATTAATTATGGTTGTAATTGTGGTATAAAGGGGGCTATTTATAGTTATAATTATGGTATAAAGGGGGTTGTTAATGGTGATGGTAATTGGGATGGTATTGAGGGGGTTGTTAAAGGTGATTGCAGCAGTAGTATTGTTGGTAGTGTTGGTAATGGTAATTAGGGTGGTGTAGAGGGGGTTATTAATGGTGGCTGTGGTAGTAATATTGTTGGTAGCGCTGTTAGTGATGGTAATTGGGGTGGTGCAGAGGGGGCTGTTAATGGCAGTACTATTGGTGGCGATGGTGGTAGCGGTAGTGGTGAACGGGGTAAAGATGGTGGATGGGTGTGTGATGGTAAGGGCGGGAATGATGATTTTGGAGGTAGGAACCTGGTGTCTTATAGGATTCTGCGAGTAGTTATTGCAGAGCTAAATGTAAATGGCTTCGAAAGTTTATTAAAGGGTTTGATAGAAAAAAGAGAAGATAAGGTTAAATTAAGAAATTAAAAAAATAATAGGTTTGGTAAGCTTCGCCACAGATAGTTTAACTTTTTAAAAAAATAAACATATTTTTCGTTTTTCTTCTTAAGATTAGGGTTTGTATTGGAAAAGTTAAAAGTGTTAGTATTTGTTTTAGCAGGGGTATTATTTAGGTTTGGTAAGTTATTAGAAGGGTTTTATGAGTTATGGCTGTTAAAGGGGGAAAGTATAGTTTTTTAGTTGTCTTTTAAATTGTGTTGGAGGATATGTTGGAATAATCGCGATTTGGTAAATTAGGAAATTGTCTTTGGTTATAGTATAAGGATCTTAATGTTGGGGAGCGGCGCGCTTTCTGAAATTTGCGGCGCGGTTTCTAAAGTCTGCAAGGTTTCTACCGTTTCTAAAGGTATGGGCCTTATAAATTTATGTTTGAAACGTTTGGGTCTGGGGGGTGGGGAAATTTCCTAAAAAGGTTTTTATTATATTGGCGTTAAAGGTTTTAGGCGGTTAGATTAGGCAATGTTAAGAATTAATTTATTAACGTAAATAATTATTTATTTAATTTTAAATTAGTTAACGCGTTATTTGTTAGGGAATAGTAATATTTTTATATTTTGGCTTTGGCTTTAGGTAATATAGCGTTGGGAAGATGGGGGCGTTTGGAACTCTTGTTTTATGTGAGGTGGTAAATTAATGGCTTTAAGGAATATGCGATTTGTAATCTCTGGATCCAACCGGCACACCTATAATAGGTCCCTATTTTCGGTAATAAAGGCCGTTATCCAACAAAGGTTCTGGTAATCTGGGGTTATCATAGGAAAAGATAATATAAAAGAAGATAATAATAATAAAATAGATAATAATAGCGTTAATAATAGCAGTAATAATAACAATAAACTAAGAGATCCCTCTTCGACATATAATCGGCAAGGTAAAATCTCGGTAAGAAAAAGGTGGGTGGGCAGGAAAAATGATAAAATAAGAAGGGGTTACAGGCCCTCCAAGGAATTTAAAGACCTCTTTACGACAACTAAATTGCCAATAAGATAAAAACGAATTAAAAAGAATAGAATAAAATTATTAAATGTTAGTTTTGGTATAAATATCATAAAATTAGATTAAAGAAGCTTGTATTATAAAAATTAGTTAAGATTTAAAGACCTTAGTTATCTACTTATATATTTAGCTATTTCTAGTAGAAGGCGCGTTCAAGGGTATATAACAGGTGGCCTTATTAAGAAATGTTTTGCAAACTTATAAGAGGTAAAAATTTCATATAAAGATATGTTTATTTTAAATTATTAACGATTATTTTTAAGGTTTAAAATGATTTGTTTAATTTGGAGCATTATTATAAATAATAATATTAGATTATTATTAATATAGGGGTTTTAATTGATCGTTATATATAAGCGTTTAAAATTGTGCGTTATGCTGTGGCTATTTATTATAATTATTAAAACCTTATAAATATCATAAGTTAAGTATTATATTTTTCCTATACCGCATAAAATAAACGTTATATATTTAACTTATTAAAGCTTAGTAGCTTTAATAAATTTATAACTAATACAATTAACTTTAGCATAATTATCCATATCCATATATATATTAATCTTTATTTATACGTCGATTATAGCTTACACGTGAAAACGCAATTTTACCTTTAATTAAGCATTATATTTTGCAATTAAGACTTTTATAAAACAAAGGCTTTTTTTTTGTTTTATAGTTTATTAAATAATTTATTATTTTTGCCTTTTTTTTTTAATTAAAAAATTTTCTTTTTATTTTAGAGATTTTAATTTTTATTTCTTCTTTTTAAAATAATTATTAACTAAATATTTTTTATTATTATAAATGTAACATTTAATATGCTATTTAATTTTATAATCTTATAAATTCTTTCTTTTTTTTTTACTTAAATTATCTTTTTTATCTTGGTTATCTCGTTTTTCTAATTTATAACAATTATTTTATCGTTACTTATTAACATATATATTATCGTTTAAATCGTTACGTTAATATTTAAAAATCGTTGCTAAATAAAAATCTTATTTTCCTTAGGCTTAATTAATTATTGCTATTTTTAAAATTAATTTTACACCTTTAAATCTGTTAAAATATTATTTAAAGCCTAGCTTCAATTTAGAAAAAAATTAAAAAGCTTTGGTTTTATTTATTTTAAGTTTAATTTAATATTTAAATAAATTAAAATAAATATTAAAATTTTTAAAAAATTATCGATAAAATTATTTTATTTATTTAATCATTTCGATAATTTGGAATTCTTAATTCTTAACATCTTTTAAGAATGTGAATATTTAATCTTTAAATTTAACATAATTATTATATATATTAGCTTGCTTTTTTTTAAATTTGCTATCCATATAACGTTTCTATTATATTCTACAAGGTCCTTCTATATAATTGAGGGCATATAAAATACATTTCTTTAATTTACCAAGTTTCTTAAGGGCTCGTTCAAAAGCTAAGTTTAGATCGGCTAATTATTTTTTACGCTTTTAGAAAAACCATTCCATTTAAAATATAATTATAAAATTAATCTTAATATTAATTTTATATTTATTATTTTTAAACGTTTAAGATTTTTAGCAATAAATATTATTTAATTTATAACTTCTTAAAAAAGATAATTCATTTGTTATTTTTGCTTTAAAGATTTTTATTTATGCATATATTTTTTTAAGTTTTTTTAATTCTTTAATACAAATTTTAAACTATTAAAAGATCTTTTTATTAGTTAATTTATCTTTTAATAATTCCTTATTTATTAATATCTTTAATACTCATTATATTTTTTAATTATTATCGTTATTATTATTTCCGTTTTTATTATCAAATTAATTAAAAAAATAGATAAGAAATAAGGAATCAAAACAAATAAAAAAAGGAAAAAAAAAGAGAAGATCCTTAAAAAAGATATTTGTTTAACATTTAATACTTTTAATATAAACTCGATATATAGATTTTACATCTTTATTTTATAATTTGTTAATGTCTTTTTCGTAATAAAAATTATAATATTATTATGTCAAATCGGCAGTTAGAATCTTTTTCTTAGGTGGTATAATGACTACTAAATGGTCGATTTAAGAAAGCTTTAAAAATGTAAGAGTAAGACCAAATAAAGTTAATATATTAATAAAAATATATTTAATTTAAAGCTTAAGGAATAAAAAAGAAGTTATTCTTATTTGCTAACGCCTGGCAATCTCATATCCTACAAAGGGGGATTATATGATATCTGAGATATTAGGGCTTATGAGGCCCACAAGGCCCAGAGGGCCTCATAAGGTCTTAAGGCCTTACAAAAATATTAAACACCCTTTAATATAATTTTAACAACTTTTATTATTTAATATTTAAAAAATTGCTAAATAAGATTATATTAAGTTTTAAACCTTATACCTCATTATCTATTTTAAAAATAAATATTGGCGTAATAAACTTCAAAATTTAAAGAGACGTATATTAATAAAAAGTTTAAGCCGTTATTAATTACGCCGCAACTAATGTTAAAATCTGCTACAATACCAAACGAAACCCCCGATAATTTAACGTCAAAAAAAAGATTTTTTTTAAGTTTTATAAAAATTACTATTTATTTAAAAAACCAAAACAAAAATAATTTAAATAACGCGCAGGTTTTTTTATAATTATAAAAAAGATTAAGGATTTAACTTATAAATTAAATTTTCTACGGTATTAATAAATTTACCACGTCGTTTTAATTACCTACCTTACTTCCGCATTTATTAATGCAAACCCTTAGTTAAAACGCTAGTTAAAACTAAGCTAAGTTTTCGTTAACGAAAATAATAATAACTTAGTTTCATATAAAATCAAAAAACTTAAAAAATATCGAATTAATTGCGTTAAAAAACGCCTCATATTAAAATATTTAATATTTTAAAAAGGCTACAATTTAAAATTTGACAAATAATATTTAAAATTATTCCTAATGCAAAACGCCATATAATTTGTTGAGGAATTCGATAAAAATTACCGACTTATTTTTAACAAGCTAAAACTAATTAAAAAATCAAATCTGACTAATAAATTAACCCTTATATATAATATTAATACCCTTATTATAATCCTTTTAAATAACTAACAAATTAATTAAAAAATGGTTTACGTTATTAAAAAAAAGTAGAAAAAGCTAAAAAAGGCCAAATAGATTGGATAAATGCCTGGATTGATAATTTTAATCGAATCGTAATAATTTTTAATTATAAATATATATAAAAAAAAAAAAAAAAAAAAAAAAAAAAGGCGCAAAGATAATAATAAAGCTATTTGTTACATACCCTTAAACGCGCCTTCCATTAGAAATAATTAAATATATAAGTAAATAGTTAAAGTCTTTAGATCTTAACTAATCTTTTTAATATAAGCTTTTTTAATCTAATCTTATAATACCTATACCAAGACTAACACTATCAAATATCCAAAAATTAGTAAGGTTTTTTTATTAAATTTATTAATAATTATTATAAGGGAATTATAATAATTATAACCTAATATATATTATATAATCCCCTTAACATTAATTTTAAATAAGTTAATTATAAAGTTTATATAAATCGTATAATAAAGAATGTTAAGCTTTATAATTAGTTTTAGTTTTTTTAAAGCTTTTTAATAATTTATTTAATTAAATTAATAATGTAAATAATAAGCGAAATATTAGCGTAATTTTTTTATTAAGTATTAAACGTTAAAGTTGTTTAAGTTATATGTTATATAACGTGGTTTAAAATAATGTTTTTTATTATAAATCGTTTTAAAGAGTATTTATATTTGGTTTTTAAGAATATATAACTTTTAACGGTTATCTCGCCCCTTTATTTAAAGGAGGTTATTATCCTTAAGTACGTATGTAAAATTTTAAGTTAAACGTTACGTTTATTTTTAAGCCTTTAACTTAGCGATAATTTTAACGAAATAAGGGTTATTAATATATTCGGTTATTATAACTTACTTTTTAACGTTATCCATTTAAATATATATTTTTATTATATAATTAAAGTCTAATAACAAAGGTAAGAAATATTTGTCGTAATTATTATTTTTTACGTTAAAGCTATAATTATATTATTTAATATTATTAAATATTAAATAAAAAAATATAAAAAATTTTAAATTAAGGATAAAGGATATATAATATTAGAAAATGTAATTAAAATCGTTGATAATATCGTTTAAAATGTTTTGTATCTCTTTAATAACCTCTTTTTTATTATTAAGGTTAAGTAGTATTAATAAATGGGATAAAGCGTTTAATATTAAATTTAATTAACCGGGGATGTATTAAATATTTAAAAAAAATTAAAATAAATATATTAAAATTAACATAAGTTATATATTTAATTTAATTAAATTAACGAAACGTAAAAAACTTTAATTTATTATATCATAAATAGATTTATAGTTTATTAAAATTATTATAAAATATTTATACGATTAAATTTATACTTAAAAATGTTAATAAGTTTATATTAAGTAAGATATTTTTAGTTTTATGGTTTAATAATTAATCTCCGCCTTAATAAATATTTTACTTAAAAATTAAATCGGATATATATTATTTATATTAAATATATTACCGTTTTATCTATCCTTATAATGAAAAATTATAACGCCGTAACCTTATTTTAAAAAGGTATTTATTTTAAAAAATGTAATTACGTTATAATTTTAATATATTAAATAAATTAAGTCCATAAGTTAAGTTCAAAGAAAACGAAAAGTTTTCCTTTTTATTATTATAAGTTTAAATATAACGTTTTTTATTTATCGTTTTTTAGTTATTAACGTTTTTAGGACATTTTTAACATTATTTTAATAATTAGCGATTAATTTTATTTTTCATTTTTATAACGGTTTAACCTTTTAGTTATATCAAGTAATATAACGCTTTAAAAATCCGGTTATTTTAATATACGTTTTTAAATTATAAAAATTTATAAGTTAAGCGATTTTTTATAAAATGTTTATCTAGCCTTATATTAAACTTATGCCGACATTATTAATTATAAACTTAAATAATTAAATAATTAAGTATTTAATAAAGAACTTTACCGTAATTAATTATAAATTTAAATCTTAAAAACGGATAAATAATTTATTTAAATGTTTTAAATAAGTATCCACAAAAATAAAACCAATCGTAACATCGTTTATATATGTATAAATAAAATCCTAAAACGCCTGTAATTTCCGGTTTATAAACTTCTACGCGAAAGATACATTATTATAAAAACCCATAAAAGTAATCTTTAATATCTCCAACCCCCTTAATAATATAATCATTATTTGGTTTTGGTGTGAAAGTTAAACCTAAAATTAGTAAAAGAATTTTAATCTATTAACAATAATAATATATTTCTTTCCGCATATCCTATTTATTATCTTATCTTAAGAAGGTAGTAAGTAGGAATCTGGTATTATAACCTTGTTTAAAGCTATATGCCTTTTGATGGGACTTAAAAGGTTAATTAATTAATGAGAATATATAGAAGAGAAGAAAAGAGCTAAGCTCCTAGTGTCTTAGGTTGGCTATATATATATAGATAAGGTTTAGCTAGCTATGGCAGCAGCAACTATGGGGATACCCATATAGCAGTAGCTATGGATAGCTACGGGAGTGGTTATCTATGTTTATGGCTACATCCACGTCTATGGCTATGTCTTAACATTACCCCCTTTTTAATGGAAAGGATAACGTTTACGTTATCTAAGTTTAATAATTTATATATATATATATGTGTGTTGATTCTTGATACGAATCTTTAAACAGATCCGTGCTATTTTAATAATTGAAGTAACTTTAAACAGTTTTTCTAGCGGGATATATGTAAGTGGTCTTAGTGGTTGGGGTTGTTGGGTTATTTAAGGCTCTGTCGATGGTTTGTGCGTTAAGGCTTTTACGGTTTTATTGATATATAAGGATAAAGATATAAGGGGATAAAGGGAATAATGGTTTTAGGATAACTATGTTAAATGGTTATGCTAGAAGGTTTTGTTGGTTGGGATGATTAAGAATTGAAGGATCTTATCGGTTAGGGGGATTAAGAATTGAAGATTGATCTTGTCGGTTAAGGGGATTAAGAGTTGAAGTAATAAGGATGGTTCCAGCCACGAACGTCTCCTGGCCAGGGAGAGCATTCGTTGCGCTCGGTGGGTGTCGGACCGGCGCCAGATATGCTAAAACAGATTGATATATCTATAAGGGTCGGTCGGATTGAAAAGAAGTAGTTGGACAGTAATGGATAAATGATATAAGAATTGTCCCAGGTGCGTAAGTATCCATATAGCAATGGATAAGAGATATGGTGAATTAATAAGGATGTGGTCAATGAATAAGGATGGGCAAAATAGGGATATGGTCAATGAATAAGGATGGGCAAAATAGGGATATAGTCAATGAATAAGGATGGGCAAATAAGGATATGGTCAATGGATAAGGATGGAATCCATAGTTGATCAATGAATAGGGATGGGGTCTATAAATGAATAACGATATAAACAATAGATAAAAATAGGGTTGTTAATTGACCTTTTAACAACTAAAAGATTTAAAGATTTTTTAGATAAGCATATTGCTTATTCTTCGGATAAATTAGGATGGTATAAGGGTTAAAAGTCTTTTAACCATAATAAGAAATGTTACCAAATAATAGGACTTATAAAATTAATTAATTAATAAAAATATATAGAAGAAAAGAAGAAAACTAAGCTTTTAACGTTTCAGGCTAGTTATATATACACAGATAAGGTTTAGTTAACTGTGGCAGCAGTAATTATAAGAATGCCCATATAGTAATAACCATGGGTAGCCACAAGAGTGGTTATCCACGTCCATGGCCACATCCACGTCTATGGCCATATCTTAACACCTTTAAATGCTTTTTTTATTAAAAATAACTAAATATATAAGTAGATAATTAAGATCTTTAGATCTTAATTAATTTTTCTAATATAAGCTTTTTTAATTTAATCTTATAATACCTATATTAAGACTAACATTTAATAATTTTACTTTACTTTTTTTAAATTTGTTTTCATTTTATTAACAACTTTAATTATTATAAAAAGGTCTTCGAATTTTTCGAAAAGCTTGTAACTTCTTCCGTCATTTTTTCCGCTTATTTACTTTTTACTTACCGAAATTTTACCTTGCCGGCTTTACGCTGAAAAGGGGTTTTCTGGTTTATCGTTTATTTATTTATATCGTTATTATTATTTATCTTGTTATTATTATTTTTTTTTATAGCAACCTTAAATTATTAAAATTTTTATTAAATAGCGGCTTTTATTATCGAAAATAAGGATTTATTATAGGTACGCTAATTAAACCTAGATATTATAAATCGCATATTTTTCGAGGCTATTAATTTACCGCCTTATATTAAATAAGAATTCTAAGCGTCCTTACTTTTTTAACGTTGTATTATCCGAAGCTAAAGTATAAATGCGTTATTATTTTTTAATAAATAACGCGTTAATTAGTTTAAAACTAAATAAGCGATTATTTGCGTTAATAGGCTGGTTTTTAGCGTTACCTGATCTAGCCGTTTAAGATTTTTAACGTTAATACGGCAGGAATCTTTTTAGGAAACCTTTTTACTTCTTAGACTTGAACGTTTCAAACATAAATTTATGGGGCCCACACCTTTAGCAACGGCAGGAACCCCATAAACTTTGAAAAGCACGCCGTTTCCTAGCATTAAGATCCTTATACCACAGCTAGGGGTAATTTCTTAGTTTATCAAGTTACGATTATTTTAATATATTTTCTAATATAATTTAAGAAATAATTAAGCAATTATACTTTCCCCCTTTAATAGTTATAACTTATAAAACTTTTTTAATAACTTACTAAACTTAAATAATGCCCTTATTAAAATAAATATTAATATTTTTAACTTTTCCAATATAAACTTTAATCTTAAAAAGAAAAATAAAAAGTACGTCCATTTTTTTAAAAAACTAAGCTATTTATAACAAAACCCATTAAACTTATTACCTTTTTAATTTCTTAATTTAATTTTATCTTTTCCTTTTTTTATTAGACCTTTTAATAAGCTTTTAAGGCTATTTACATTTGGCATAATTATTTGTAAAATCTTATAAGATATTAAATTACTGCTTTTAAACTCCCTTAAACCATAATTATTATTCCTGCCTTTACTATCGCATACTTATCCATTACTTTTACCTCATTTACCACTTCCGTTACCATTATCGCTACTAATAGCACTATCAGCAATATTATTATCGCAGCCATTATTAATAGCCTCTTTTATACCATCTTAATTACTATTACCAATAACGCTGCTAGTAATATTATTGCCGCAGCCATTATTAATAGCTTCCTTTATATTATCTTAATTATTATTATTAACATTACCAGTAATATTACTACCGCAATCACCTTTAACAACCCCCTCTATACCATAATTATAACTACAATTAATAACACTTTTAATAATATTATTTCTACTTATAAAACCTCCCCTACCATCCTAGCAGCTTTTATATCTACCACCCTTATTATCGCTTAAAAAGCCATTTTTTTTTATTAAGAATGGATATTATTTACATTAACGTATAAAAACTTTTTAAATTTATAATAAACAAAAACTAATAAAGATATATTATAAAACTAATTGCCGCAGTTAAAGTTATCTTCTAAAACAATATCATCTAAAAAACCTTAAAAAATATTAATACCGCCGCAAACGTTATCTTTAAAAAAAGCAAAAATTTTTACGGCTAGAAACTATAATATGTAAAATATTTCTATCTCGACGCTTTCGTATTTACCAGCGTTAGAAATTACATAATTATCGGATCTAATATATATTAACATAACATTAACTTATTTTACGATGCGTGCTATAACCACTCCCTTTATTTAATTAAGGCTAGCATTATCTTTATTAATTTTATTTAATTACTTTAAAATAACGTATTTATTTGGTTTTAAATTTATCTTATATTAAACGAATAAACCTTTTATTATAATAATTTTAAGTTTATTTTAATTAAGATTATTTAGGCTTATAAACTTGATTTTATCAACATCTTTAAAAAAATATAAATAATAATATACGATAAAATAAAACTTATTTAAAACGCAGATATAATATCTTAAGCCATAAAACTTATAAGATATATTAAAAGTTATAAGCTTATTACTACCAACTAATAAACTACTTAAATATATAATTTTTTAATAACCAACCTTCGTAAACTTATTAACAAACCAAAAAACAAAGTTATTTTAAATAATTATTTATAATATATTTAAGAAAAATAACGTTTTTATTAAGACAAGGTTATATTAATTAAATTATACCGCTAAGTTTATAATTTACCTACTATCCTTATAACTCCTACCATTAAAACCGGCTAGAAATTAATTATTACCAACGCCACTTTTAGCAAAAAAAACGTTAATTAAAACGTAAAACCTTACTTTTTAAACAACTAGCACGGATGTGTCGGTTATAAACATAATTACGCCGTATAAGGATATGCCGGCTAAGGATATAACAGCCGTGGCGGTTTTGCCTTATAAGGTAACTATTATTGTTTAAGCTACTCTTTAAATCTTAATTATTTAGCTAAATTTTAAAGCCGCAACAACTAACCGGTTAACATTTAAAAAAGCCCTTACGGTTAAAGCTAAGGATTTAATTTTTACTCCAAACAAAGTTTTTACTATAATTAAAAATTAAAAATTTAACGTTTTTAACGTTAGGTTTGCCTCGCTAAATACGTTAATAAATATGTTAGGATTTAAAATAAAATCTAAGTCGAAATTAACGACCTAGATACGAAAATAGCCAAATATAAGTTATAAGAAACTAGATATATTATATTTAAAGAAAAATAAAAGGAAAGTTGCAAGGAGGTATATATAAAATTTAACGACAAAATTAAAAAAACCATTAACGCTTATTTAAGTTATAAAAGTAATCTTTTTATTAAAAACATAACCTTTTACGTGTGTAATATTTATTCCAAAACATTTTAAGACGTTGTTAATTTTTTTATACATACTATTAATTATGTTTATAAGAACCGTCCGATTCCATAAGCCATTAATCCTTAAACTTATGCTAATAACGAAAATATATTTATAACAAATAACTTTTTCAACACAATTATAACTTAGTTATTAAAAGGGTATTTAAGCGCTAATAATAAGTTAATATCGTATACATATATATAATTCCTTATAACCTTTAAAAATTTTAAGGAAACGATAATATATACTAATACCGGTTACTTAAACGTAATAATATTTAGAAATTAACTTACCATTTATACGCTTAACGTATAAATTATCACAATACCACTAATTAACGTTAAAAGAATCGATGGCATAATTAAGATAACAAAAAAAGCCATTTTTAATTTCATAATTAATGATTTATACAATAGCAAAAATAAGCGAGGGATTTTTACCGTCGATATATAAGTTAACCTTAATTTATTAAAACTAAACCTTTTTTTAAAAATATCCTTTCTACATTTTTACAAAATTAATATAAATTACTTTAGACCTATTATAATTTTTGTTTTTTATGTTAATATTATAATGCTTATTATAATATTTTACAAATAAAATCCCATACGCAAAAAAATATTAAACATTACAAAAACAGTTATCCTGCCTAAAACGCTCATATAAATCTCCGTATTATATGCTAAATTATCACTTTTAAACAGCTTTAGTTTTATTTAAAATTATATTTTTACAAAAACATATAACGAAACAATTAACGCACTTATTAATATAAATACCGCTAAAATTATCCTTTACTTAAATATAACAGATAATATCATAACAATATCTAAACGCATCTTTTTAAGGCATTTACACAATTATATTAACGATAACGCAATCTAAATTTTTAAAAAAAAGGCTTCTTTTGCCTAAATAGCCGTAACGCTAGCTAAAAAAAACAAATACAACGCTTATCATGTCGGTTTATAATTTAATACCGATATAACTATTTCTAACAAATTAATGTATATTTTTGCTATTTAATAAATCATTTTTTAAGACGTTTAAGCTATGTTTAAAGTTGAAAAGATTCCTACGACTTTTTTTTTCAAAACCTAACGGCTTAATTTATCATTTGTTAAAATTAAATAAAGGGTTTTCGTATATAAAAAAGATTTAAGTATTGGGTTTATTAAAAAAATTAAAGAATTAACTAAACGTTATAATATTTAAGACTAACCTGGTTACGTTAATATATAAAAAAACGAAATAATAAAAGTTTTTTTTATCAAAAACTAGCAAAACTAAATCGGTCTAACTATAAAAGTTTATTTACTTAATATCGAAAATAGAAAAATAATCAATAAAATTTTCGACAATATGCATCGAGACGGAAAAATCGATTAAATAAAAGATCCCATACCGTTTAATTATCCTATCTTTATATTATAAAAAAATATTAACAAATAGCATAAAAGCTGTGTGGTGGTGGATCTTAAGGCTCTAAATAAAGTCGTAATACCAAATTCTTACCTATTATTTTCCTAAAACAAGATAATAAATAAGATATACAAAAAAAAATATATTATTATTATTAATAAATCAAAATTCTTTTACCAACTTTAGATTTAACTCTTATATTAAAATCAAATAATAATTATATTATTAAAAAAGTTAGAAATATTAAAAATTATTTTTATAGGTTTTTATAATAATATATCTTTTACGTAGAGGTTTATGGACCAGAAATTATAAGCATTTTAAGATTTTATTTATATATATATAAACGATATTACGATTAGTTTTATTTTTGCAGATACTTATTTAAAATATTTAAATAAATTATTTATTTATTTTTAAAATTTAAATTTATAATTAATTGCAATAAAATCCTTTATTAAATATTTAACCATTTAATTATTTAAATTTATAATTAATAATGTTAATATAAACTTAATATAAGGCTAAATAAATATCTTATAAAAAATCGCTTAACTTATAAACTTTTATAATTTAGAAATATATATTAAAATAATTAGATTCTTAAGGCGTTATATTATTTAATATAACTAAAAAACCAAACCGTTATAAAAACAAAAGATAAAATTAATTACTAATTATTAAAATAATATTAAAAACGTTTTAAAGATGTTAATAGTTAGAAAATAATAAGTAAAAAACGTTATATTTAAATTTATAATAGTAAAAAAAATTTTTTTTTACCTTTTTTAAACTTAACTTATAAATCCAATTTATTTGGTATATTAAAATTATAATATAACTATATTTTTTAAAATAAATACCTTTTTAAAACAAGGTTATGGCGTTATAATTTTTTATTATAAAAATAAATAAAACGATAATATATTTAACATAAATAATATATATTCGATTTAATTCTTAAATAAGATATTTATTAAAACGGAAATTAATTATTAAATTATAAAATTAAAAATGTTTTATTTAATATAAATTTGCTAACATTTTTAAATATAAATTTAATCGTATAAACACCTTATAATAGTTTTAACGAATTATAAGTTTATTTATGGCGTGGTAAATTAGAATTTTTTACGTTTTATTAATTTAATTAAATTAAATATACGGCTTATATTAACTTTAATATATTTATTTTAATTTTTTTTAGATATTTGATATATTTTTAGTCGGCTAAATTTAATGTTAAACGCCTTATTTTATTTATCGACATTACTTAGCCTTAATGATAAAAAAAGGTTATTAAAAAGATAAAAAATGTTTTAAACGATATTATCGATAATTTTAATTATATTTTCTAATATTATATATTTCTTATCTTTAATTTAAAATTTTTTATATCTTCCCGCCTAATATTTAATAACATTAAATAATATAGTTATAACTTTAATATAAAAGATAATAATTACAATAAATATTCCTTACTTTTGCTATTAGATTTTAGCTATATAATAAAAATATACGTTTAAATAAATAATGTTAAAAAGTAAGTTATAATGGCTAAATATATTAACAATTTTTATTTCGTTAAGATTATTGTCGAATTGAAGGTTTAGAAATAGGCGTAATGTTTGGCCTAGAATTTTACATATATATTTAAAGATGATAACTTTTTTTAAACGGAAGGACGGGACGGTTACCAAAGGCTATACATTTTCAAAGGCTAAATATAGATATTTTTTAAGACAATTTATAATAGAAAATACTATTTTAGATTATATCGTATAGCATATAACTTAGACAACTTTAATATTTAATATTTAGCAAAGAGATTACGTTAATATCTTATTTATTATTTATATTATTAACTTAATTAAATAAATTGTTAAAAGGTTTTAAGGGAATTAAAACTAATTATAAAGTTTAATATTTTTTATTATATAATTTATATAAATTTTATAATCGGCTTATTTAAAATTAACGTTAAAGGGATTATATGGTATATATTAAGTTATGATTATTATAATTCTTTTATAATAATTATTAATAAATTTAATAAAAAAATTTTACTAATTTCTAAATATTTAATATATATCGCTAAGAATTAGGCTAAAATGTTTTATAAGATATTTATTACGGTAAATTAAGGCTTCTTGGTAAAAATAATTATAAATAAGGATTAAAAGTTTACCAGTAAAATATAGCAAACGTTTTAACGTTATAATAATATTAAAACTGCTATAATAACAGGTTATTATGTTTAAACAGACAGTGTAAGTGAAAAACATAACCAAGACATTAAGATTATAATAAGATTTTAATGTATTACTTTCCTTAATATTTTCTAAAATAAAATATTAAACGTTTTCTAATATAACCTTAATAACTCCTACCATTTAATATTTAGGAAATTATTAAATAAAATTATATTAAACTTTAAGCCTTATATCCCATTATCCATTTTAAAAATAGATATTAACGTAGTAGATTTTAAAGTTTGAAAGAATATATATTAATAAAAAGTTTAAATTATTATTAATTACGCCGTAACTAATATTAAAATCTATTATAATATTAAATAAAACCTCCGATAATTTAACGTTAAAAAAAAATCTTTTTTAAATTTTATAAAAGCTATTATCTATCCAAAAAATTGGAACGGAAATGGTTTAAATAATATATAGGTTCTTTTATAATTATAAAAAGAATTAGGGATTTAATTTATAAATTAAATTTTTTACGATATTAATAAATTTATTATATCGTTTTAATCGCCTATTTTATTCTTATACTTATTGATATGGATCTTTGGTTAAAGCGTTAGTTAAAGCCAGGCCAAGTTTTCGTCGACAAAAACAACAACGATTTAGTTTCGTACAAAATCGAAAGACTTAAAAAACGTCGAGTTAACCGCATTAAGAGGCGCCCCATATTAGAATATCTGATATTTTGGAAAGGCTATAGTTTGGAATTTAATAAGTAATATTTAAAATTATTTTTAATATAAAACGTTGCATAATTTATCGAGGAATTTAATAAAAGTTACCAACTTACCTTTGATAAATTAAAGTTAGTTAAGGAATCAAATCTGATCGATAAACTAACCCTTACGTATAATATCGATATCTTTATTATAATCTTTCTAAACGGCTAATAAACCAACTAAAAAATGGTTTACGTTATTAAAAAAAGGCAGAAGAAGCTGAGAAAAACTAAATAAATCAGATAAATATCCGAATTAACAGTTTTAATTAAATTGTAATAATTTTTAATTGCGGGTATATATATAAAAAAAAAAAAGACGTAGGGGTAATGACAAGGCCACTTATTATATGCCTTTAAACGTTTTTTTTATTGGAAGTAGCTAAATATATAAGTAAATAGTTAAGATCTTTAGATCTTAATTAATTTTTTTAATATAAGTTTCTTTAATTTAATCTTATAATACCTATATTAAAACTAACACTAATTTATAAAATTTATAAGGCTTTTTAAGTTTTATAAAGTTTTAAAGTTTTATAATTACTTATAACTTATAAAACCTTATTTATTTATGTAAAAATAGGACCAGATAAAGTCAATATACTGATAGGAATATATTTAATTTAAAGCTTAAAGAGTAAAAAAGAAGCTATTCCCGTTTGCCAACGCCTGGCAATCTCATATCCTACAAAGGAAGATCACATAACATCTAAGATATTAGGGCTTGTGAGGCCCATAAGGCCCAAAGGGCCTTATGAGGTCTCAAGGCCTTACAATTTATATATATATTCTTTTATTTATTAAGTTAATATACGTGGGTTTAATTTCACGTGACGCTTTTAATTTAATTTTTAAATATATTAAAATATATATTTATTTTAATAAACTTAAATTATATATTTATATTTATATATTTTTTAATTATATCGGTTTTTAATTAAAGTAATATTAAATTTATAATAAAAAATATTTAACTTTTTATTCGTAATATAACGTTAATAACGTAACTTTAATAACTTTAATATATATTAAATTATTAATTAATTATTGTAGGTATTAAAGGGTTTTAAATATAGGTAAAATACTCACGATATATCCCTTTTAAGGCCATAAGCATGTAATGAACAAAGGGATAACATGTATAAAATAATAAATGATAATTAAGATAAATCTTAAATTTTATTATAATTAATATATTATTATCGTTGTTTTATTCGTACCTTACTTGCCTTTATAATAGCATTTCCTTTTATTAAATAAAAGATTTAAGTAAAACGGTAATATTTTTAGTTTTAAGTTTTATTTAATATAAAATTGCTATAATATTAATAATCGATAAACGACGATTTTTATTAAACGTTTAAAATAAGCTAATTTATAAGTTTAAATTTAATTAAATTAACTTTATAATTATTAGTTAAAAGTGTAAATTTCTTATAAAAGTTTATAACTAAAATATAGCAAAAGGTTAAAGACTAATAAAAAGAATATAAAAAAAAGATATAAAAATTAAAAAATTGCCATTTTTATAAGTAAAACGTTATAAACGAAAACTTTAAGGAAGTTTTAAGGGAGTTATTAATTAAGCTTAAAAACGAGCTTATTAAAGGTAAAAGGAAAGTTTTTTAATTTAATAATAGTAATAATATTAATATAATTTATGTTAAGCCTTATTAATTAATTTCATTAGTTGAAAACGATAAAGAAATACCTCTTATAACGTTTAAATAGAAATTAATTTTAATGGTTGATTTTTTATTATTTAATCACGATGTTACTAATATAAATTAAAAAGATTTTATTAATTATTTTAAATAAGACGATATATTAAATGATTAATCCTTACCTTTTAATCGTTTTAATATTTATAAGTTGATTAATTTCTTTACCCTTACCGGTTAAATCGACGATTAATCTCGATATTTTTTTCCTTATCGATAAGACGTTTAAATATTTTCCTTTTTTTATAACGACGATTTATAACTTATCTTTACCTATTACTATAATTTAAATAAGAGTTTATAAATTATGAACTAATAAAGAAAAATAAAAATAAAGGTAAAAAAAAGGATAATAACGATTAAAATAACGATATTAATTTCTTTAAATGAAAGTATTTTAATTTTACTATTAACAAAAATAATTATTTAAAAGGAGTTTTTAATTAACTTATGTATAAAGACATTTTAATGTTAGCTTTAAAGATAATTAAATATATTAAAGATATCAGTTTCTTAAAATATAATAAAATATGGATTATATTAATTATTTATAAGATTTGTAAATGTGAATTATTAAATCTTATTATTGGAATTAAATCAGGCATTAAAATGTTTTAAATCTTTATTAAATCTTAAGCTTTAATTAAATAACTTTATTAAAAAGAATTATAAAAAGATTTAATTAAAATAAAATACAACGGTAAAAATCCCCTTATTTTTATTTTAAAGTAGTAAATTTAAATCTAATAATATAAAAATATTAAGTTCTTTATTAATTAAAAATAACAAATTATAATATTTTTTATTGCTTATAAAGAGAAAGTAAGCGATTAAGTTAGATTTATTTTAAAACTTATTAAATTAATCTAGATAACCATTAACTATTTAATTGAGGATTTTAATAATGAATTTTATAATAAGATTTAATTTAAAAATAAAACCGATAACATTTATAATATTAAAGGAAGAGGTTATAAATGTGGACGTGGCTGTGATAAAAGAAACGAATAAGGCAAAAACCATAATATTATTAATAATAAGTTAAATTAAGATAACGAAAAGGGTTTTTTTTATTTTAATTATAAATAATATAACCATTTAATTAAGGATTGCCCCAAGCTTAAAAAAGAGTCGAAAGGCCGTGGTAATAATTAAAATAATAATTAAAATTATAACTATAATTATAATAACTTTAAGTCTTATATTTTAAGGATATTTAAGCCTTTTAATGATTTAACTTATAATCTAATTAACGCTTTATTTTTAATATTAATTTATCCCGATATTTAAACGTTAATTATTAAATATTATAATAAAACAATGTTAAAACGAGAATAATAATTGTTTTTTAAAGCATTTATTAAATTAATTATTAAATTAATTAATTATAATTATTTTATAACATATTTAACGTTATACGTTACTAGTTTATTCTTATTTAATATTAGATTAAATGTTTATATTATAAATAACAAATATGATTTTATTTTTAAATTAGTTATTAATATCTTTTATAAGAAGTTTATGATTAGGACTAGCGGTAGGAAAGTATTCGTTAAGAAAATAGGTTTAACATATTATAATGTAATAAATGGTCCTAATATTTACTCCGTAATTACATTAAACTTTTCATTCTTGGTTCGCGCCTTTCTTATTAAAATCTTCTCGGAAAAGTTATTTTATTATGGTAGTAAATATTTAGACAATTAAGACGTTTATATAAAGGACGGTAATCGTGTTACCACTTTTAATATATAACGGCGTAGTTTTCTTTTATGGATTTATAAGATTTTTAAACTAATCGTTCCCGATTTTTAAATGAAAAGGCGTGAATAATAAGAATTAACGTTAAGGTTAATTTAAGTGGAATTTAACGATATTTTTTATTCTTTTAAACAGTTTTTTACCGGTGGAATTTTTAATTTTACAAATAAAATAATTAAGAGATTAATTCTTTAATATTAACAGCTTTATTACCTTAATACATAAAGATTTATTTAAATAATTTAAAGAATAATAAGAATTAATATATTAACCTTAAAAGTCGATGCACCTTCCTATTTTATATGCAATTAAGCTAAAATAACGAAAATTAAATTAATAAACCCTTAGAAAAAGGATAACTATATTAGCTAAATATTATAATATGATTTTAACTTTTTAAAGCTTATTTTAATTAAAGGTCATAAATATTTCTCCTTAATTATTAATAACAAAAGCAGATATAAATATTTTACCATATATAAATAAAAGAATAACGTTTAAGAAATATTTATTATTTATATTATAAGTCTTATTTTAAAGCTTTTTACCCTTTTATTCGATAAGGATAGCTGGAGTAAATAAGTTTAAATTATGTGTTTTAATAAAGGCAAGGAATTTAATATGATTTAATTTAAATTATATTACAAGAATAATAGCATTGATTTAATTATTTCGACTTTATATAATTAATATTAAAATAATGTCCTTAAATGTTATATTTGTATTTTGTAAGATTTAACCAAAGCTGTAAACATTTAAATAAAGATTTCATTTTATTTTTAGCTATGAATTATAAAGGCCATTGTTTATGTTATTAATAAGTTTAAAATAGTTATAAATAATAATTATATTATATTTAAGAGTTTTGCTATGTGCACTACCTATTTTTGCTATCGGGCCCTTAGGTGCACTACCATTAGGTATTGTACATCCCATAAGTCCCCTAAAACTTTAAATCCAGAGCCACCCCGGGCTCTCCAGCCTTCCATCTTGAATAACTTTTCAACCACATGTCGCACCACATTGCAACTGGATTCAATTGAAAGCGCATTCAATTACCGATTGATTGATGTAGGTCTCAAATCGAGGCAATACGTGGTCGCAAAGTTATTCAGGTAAATAAGTGGTAGCCCGGGAAGCACGTGACTACCCTTAGAGCCACACTAGGAGCTCTTGGGGCCACGCTAAAAGCCCTTGGGCCACTTAGAGCCAAACCTTATTCAACAGTTTTAATCTTCAATAACTCCCTGAAACAACTAGCTACCAACGTGCAACCGGTTTTAATTGAAAGAGAATTCAATTACTGATTGATTGATAGCGGCCACAATTTGAGGCGAAACGTGGTTGAAGAGTTATGTTGGTATTTGTCTCGAAAACAGTCACGTGACACTTCTTAGCGTGACCCCATGCGGCTCTAGGGCCCTTAGGCGGCTCTAGGGGTCCTTAGTATGGCCCTAGGAGGTCTTAGTGTGGCTCCAAGGGTGATCACGTGCTTCCCGGGCTACCACTTATTTACTTGAATAACTTCGCCACCACGTATCGCCTCAGTCCGAGACCTATATCAATCAATTGGGAATTGAATTCCCTTTCAATTGAATTCGGTTGCATTGTGGTGCGACATGTGGTTGAAAAGTTATATGGATTGAATTGATGTGGGCAGCTGGGGGCGCTAGATTAGGGCCGGATTTCAAAACTTGGGGCATGTACTGGTACCTAAGGTAGTGCACCTAAGGCCCCGATAGCAAAAATAGGTAGTGCACATAGCAAAACTCATATTTAAAGCTTATTATAATGGGATTAATCCTGGCAAAGATTATAAGCTTAATGTTATTAACTTATGTATTTTAAGCGCTAAGTGTATTATATTTATAAATAAGAATAAACGCGTCTAATTAGAAAAGCTTAAATTTTATAGCGCAAATGCCATTTTTATTAGCTTTATTAGTAAATATAATTACCATATTTGGTTAATTAATAAAAGCCGCTTTTTTAAAACTTCTTACGTTATTTTCTATAAAAATCTTAGTAATCTTAAAGCTATTTCTAACCCTTATGAAATAATGTAAAAGTGGGACCAGGTAAAGTCAATATACTGATAGGAATGTATTTAATCTAAAGCTTAAGGAGTGAAAGAAAAGCTATTCCCGTTTGCTAACACCTGGCAATCTCATATCTTATAAAGGAAGATCACGTAACATCTGAGATATTAAGGCTTATGAGGCCCATAAGGCCCAGAGGGCCTTATAAGGTCTCAAGGCCTTACAAATAATTAGGTTATTTTTTAATTATATTTAAAAATGTCTTCGTTATAAAAGAGCTATAAAGAATTATATTTAAGACGATAATTATAACGTGGTAAAGGAAGATATTATAAACCTAAAAATAAAAAAGATTAAAAAAAAACGTAGTTAACCTAAAAAATAATTAATAAATATTTATAAGGATGATTTAATTTTTAATCTTAATTTTAACTTTAATTTAATCTTTATTATTATTAACTTAAATATATTAGTTATTAAGTAAGAAATAGTTTTTATTTTTATTAAAAGGAAATATAATAAACTTAAAAAATATCTAATTAAGGCTTATGTTTATAAGGCCTTTATAAACGTTAACGATTTTTATAAGGCCTTTAACATGGCTTACTTCCTTAAAAATAAAGATAATAATGGTATCGATAATAATAATTTTAACTATGAGATTAAATTATCTTAGTAAATATTAATAAATAATTTTTCTTAGTATTTTAATTATATTTTAAATAATAAGGATCGATATTTGTGACTTAATTTTTTAATTAATTAATACCTTATTATTTTTTCTAACCGTTTTAACATTAAATTAACCGTTAAAGAGGCTATAAATAGCCTTTAATGTAATTATTGGATAAATGTTATTTTCGTTAAATTATGAGAGAATTTTAAAAAAGGTATTTTTAGATTTATATAATTTAATAAATTTATTTATAACTATTTAATCGATACGAAATAAGTTTTAAAAAAGAAGTTTACTTTTATAAATAAATTATATAAATATAAGGCTTAAATTATTACTTAAGGATTTATTTAACATAAAGGTATTAATTATAATAAAACGAAAGCGTTAATAATTAAAATAATATTATAACGCGTTTTTATAATATTTATAATAATAAAGGGCAAGTATATAATTTAGATCGACTTTATCGCTACTTATTTAAATAATAAGCTTAAGCATTATATTTTTACCAAATAATTTAAATTCTTAAAAGAATATTTTAAAAAATATATAAAAAAAGGCAAAAAATATAATTAAGAATCTTATTAAATTATCGAATTAATAAATCCCTTGTATAGCTTAAAATAAGCTGGTATAGTCTGGTAAAAATGTATGTATGAGTTGTTAAAAAGGCGTAGATATTACCCTTTAACATTAAACGACGCAATTTACATTAACAAAAAACTTAGTATTATGATCGCCTCTTATGTCGATAACTTTATTCTCATTAAATTAAATAAGTTATAACTTAAAAAGCTTACAAAGCAGTTTAACAAAAATATCAAAGTTATTAACCTTGGTGATATTAATTAATTCCTAAGAGTAAAAATCATATAATTATCCGACACTGGCGACATATAAATCGACTAAAAATAATACCTTAAGAAAGTTTTAAAAGAATCCGATCTTAGCAATAATAAACTAATCATCACTTCTTTTAACATTAAGTTACTAAACGACACGGTTAAATATAAAAAACAAATAATAAAATAAGATATATTTTAATATGCATCACTTATTAACAGGTTTAACTTTCCTATATATTATATGCGTCTTAATTTAAACTTTACATCCTTAACTTAGGTTAAGTATATATCCAACCCCTTATTTAAATATTTTTTAAAAATTAAAAGAATAGCCAGATATGTTTAAAAAGCTTAAAAAAAAGTTATTTAATATTAATTATTAAATAATTACTTATATAAAGAATATAACAAGTTTAATTTTTTTAACGCAATCGATATAAACCTGGTAAGAGATTTTAACTTAAATCGATTAATTATTAAAATTATATTCTTTATAAAAAAAACATTAATCCTATAGTTTTTAAGATTTTAAAACGTAATATATAAAAATATTTCTAAGGTTAAATTTATCGGTTTTAATGAAAGAATTAACAACATAACTTAATTTTATAGTTTTTTTATTAAGCTTAATGTAATATTTAAAAAGCTAATTACTATATTTAAAAATAATATTAACGTTATAAAATAAGTTAATAACATAGCAATTAATAAGAAAAACAAGCATATATAAATTTAATATTTTTATTATAAATAAAAGATATAAGTTAGGAATATTAAAGTTAAATATATATGTAGTAAAAATAATTTAATTAATGAATTTATTAAGTTATTAAAGGGAAAATCCTATTTAAACTTAAGGAGTTTTAATTTTAATAAAAATAATTTAGTTATAATTATAAATAAGGAGGTGTATAAGTGTTAGTTTTAGTATAAGTATTATAAAATTAAATTAAAGAAGTTTACATTAAAAAGGTTAGTTAAGATTTAAAGATTTTAGCTATTTATTTATATATTTAGCTATTTTAATGGAAGAAGCGTTTAAGGGTATATGATAAGTGGTTTTATTATTATTTTTGCGTTTTTTTTTTTTTTTTTATATGTGTTTACAACTAAGAATTATTACGATCTGATTAAAATTATCGATTTAAGCATTTATTCGATTTGTTTAGCCTTTTTCAACCTCCCCCGCCTTTTTTTGACGATATAAACCACTTTTTAATCGGCCTATTAACTGTTTAAAAGGATTATAGTAAAGGTATTAATGTTATATATAAGGGTTAGTTTATTAATTAGGTTTAATTTTTTAACTAGTTTTAACTTATTAAAAATAAATCGATAACTTTTATTAAACTCCTTAATAAATTATATGACATCTTATATTAAAAATAATTTTAAATATCATTTGTTAAATTTTAATTATAATTTTTTTAAGATATTAAATATTTTAATATAAGATGCCCCTTAATATAATTAATTTAATATTTTTTAAGTTTTTTAATTTTATACAAAATTAAATTATTATTATCCTTATTAACAAAAACTTAGCTTAGTTTTAACTAATACCTTAATTAAAAGTTTATATTAATAAATATAAAAGTAAAGTAAATAATTAAAACGGTACAATAAATTTGTTAATGTTATAAAAAATTTAATTTATAAGTTAAATCTTTAATTTTTTTTATAACTATAAATAAATTTATACGTTATTTAAATTATTTTTATTTTAATTTCTTAAATAAATAATAACTTTTATAAAGTTTAAAGAAAATTTCCTCCTTAACATTAAATTATTAAAAATTCCATTTAACATTATAATAAATCTTAATATTAACTATAATATAATTAATAATAACTTAAACTTCTTATTAATATATATCCCTTTAAACCTTAAAATCTATTACATTAATATTTACCTTTAAAATAAATAATAAAATATAAGGTTTAAAGCTTAATACAACTTTATTTAATAATTTTTTAAATATTAAATAATAAAAATTATTAAAATTATATTAAAAGGCGTTTAATATTTTATCTTAAAAAATGTTAAAAAAAATAACATATTAAAACTTTATTATGATTTTAATATTTTAATTATGTTTTTTATTTGCATTATCCGTTTAAATATAATAATTTATTATTATAACGGTTTTAATATTATTATAATATTAAAACGTTTATCATACTTCGCTAATAAACTTTTAATCCTTATTTATAATTATTTTTATTAAAAAGCCTTAATTTACTATAATAAATATCTTATAAAACACCTTAACTTAATTTTCAACAATATACATTAAATATTTAAAAATTAATAAGATTTTCTTATTAAATTTATTAATAATTATTATAAAAGAATTATAATAATTATAACCTAATATATATTATATGATCCCCTTAATATCAATTTTAAATAAGCCGATTATAAAATTTATATAAATTATATAATAAGGAATATTAAATTCCATAATTAATTTTAATTCCTTTAAGGTTTTTTAACAATTTATTTAATTAAATTAATAATATAAATAATAAATAAAATATTAATATAGTTTTTTTATTAAATATTAAACATTAAAACTATTTAAATTATATATTATACAACGTGGTTTAAAATGGTATTTTCCGTTATAAACTATCTTAAAAATGCTTATATTTAGTTTTTAAAAATATATAACCTTTAATAATTATTTTACCCCTTCGTTTAAAAAAAGCTATTATCTTTAAATACATATATAAAATTATAAGCTAAATATTACGCTTACTTCTAAACCCTTAACTTGGTAATAATCTTAATAAAATAAGGATCGTTAATATATTTAGCTATTATAATTTATTTTTTAACGTTATTTATTTATACATATATTTTTATCGTATAGTTAAAATCTAGCAGTAAAAATAAAAAATATTTATTATAGTTATTACTTTTATCTTTTACATTAAAATTATAATTATATTATTTGACGTTATTAAATATTAAGTAGAAAAGTATAAAAGGTTTTAAATTAAAGATAAAAAATATATAATATTAAGAAATATAATTAAAATTATTAATAATATTATTTAAAACGTTTTTTATTTCTTTAATAATCTTTTTTTTATCATTAAAACTAGATAATATTAACAAATAAGATAAGATATTTAATATTAAATTTAATTAATTAAAGATATATTAAATATTTAAAAAAAATTAAAATAAATATATTAAAATTAACATAAGTTACGTATTTAATTTAATTAAATTAATAAAACGTAAGAAATTTTAATTTATTATACCATAAGTAGATTTATAATTTATTAAAATTATTATAAAATATTTATATAATTAAATTTATATTTAAAAATATTAATAAATTTATATTAAATAAAATATTTTTAATTTTATAATTTAATAATTAGTTTTTATTTTAATAAGTATTTTATTTAAGAATTAAATTAAATATATATTATTTATATTAAATATATTATTATTTTATTTGTTTTTATAATAAAAAATTATAACACTATAACCTTATTTTAAAAAAATATTTATTTTAAAAAATATAATTACGTTATAATTTTAATATATTAAATAAATTAAATTTATAAGTTAAATTTAGAGGAGACAAAAAGTTTTTTTTTTTATTATCGTAGGTTTAAATATAACATTCTTTACCCATCGTTTTTTAACTATCGATATCTTTAAAACATTTTTAACATTATTTTAGTAATTGGTAATTAATTTTATTTTTTATTTTTATAATAGTTTAACCTTTTAATTATACCAAGCAATATAACGTTTTAAAAATTTAATTATTTTAATATACATTTCCAAATTATAAAAATTTATAAGTTAAGCAATTTTTTATAAGGTGTTTATCTAGCTTTATATTAAGCTTATATCGATGTTATTAATTATAAATTTAAGTAATTAAATAGTTAAGTATTTAATAAAGGATTTTGCTATAATTAATTGTAGATTTAAGTTTTAAAAACAGATGAATAATTTGTTTAAATATTTTAAATAAGCGTTTATAAAAATAAAACCGATTGTAACATCGTTTATATATATATGGATAAAATCTTAAAACGTTTGTAATTTTTAGTTTATAAATTTTTACGCAAAGGATGTATTATTATAAAAATCTATAAAAATAATTTTTAATATTTTTAATTCCTTTGGTAATATAATTATTATTTAGTTTTAATATAAAAGTTAAACCTAAAATTGGTAAAAAAATTTTAATTTGTTAATAATAATAATATATTTTTTATTATATATCTTATTTATTATTTTATTTTAAAAAAATAATAAGTAAAAATCTGGCATTATAATTTTATTTAAAGCTTTAAAATTTATTATTATATGGCTTTTATATTATTTATTAATATTTTTTTATAAGATAAAAATAAGATAATTAAATGGTATAAGATTTTTTATTTAATCGATTTTTTTATTTTAATATATATTATTAAAAATTTTATCGATTATTTTTTTATTTTTAATATTAAATAAATAAATCTTTATAGCTAAATTAATTTAATTTTATTAATTTTTAATAAAAAGGATTTTTATTATTTTATTTTTTTATATATTAATATAATCAAGCTAATCTTAAATATTATAACGTTTAATTAATTTTTTAACTTTTTAATAAACCTAATATTTAAATCCCTTTTATATATAAAGGCTTTTTATTTAATTTTAACAAATAATAAATTAAGTTGTTAGACTTTAAAAAAGGGGATTATAAGGATTTCCTTAATTTTAAATATGGCTTAAATGTTTTAAAAAATAATTTATTAAGTAATAAAAGTATGCGTTAATTTATTAAAGATAGTTATATTAATATTAAATTATAAATTAATATAATAAATGTTATATTTATCTTTTTTAATTAATGTTATAATTATTTAAATAAAAAAAACTTTTTCTTAAGAAATTTAGATTATGCCATCGTTAATATAATTATGTAAGTGTTTTAAAAAGGTGTATTTAAATATCGTTATAATATTATTAATTATATTTAAATAAGGGATAATTTTAATAATATTTATATTAATAAATATATTAATTGTTCCATTATATATCCCTATAAAAACATAATTTTAAATAAAATTAAAGTTATTTAAAAGTAATAATTTAATGTATAATATAGAAATTTATATAAATGTTTTAAGTAAGACAATCGTTTTTACGGCGTTTAATACTTTTTTATATATAAAATTTTATTTATAAAATATTATAATAGGCATTATAATATTAATGTAAAAAACAAAAGTTATAATAAGTCTAAAATAATTTATATTAATTCTATATGGATATAAAAAAGATATTTTTAATAAAAAATTTAATTTTAATAAACTAAAATTAACTTATATATTAATGGTAAAAATCTTTTACTTATTTTTATTATTATATAAATTATTAATTATAAAATTAAAAATAACTTTTTTTATTATTTTAATTATATTATTAATTCTTTTAACATTAATTAATAATATTATAATAATTTATACATTAAATATATAAATAATAAATTAATCTTTAAACATTATTACGCTTAAATAATTAATATCGACATATATTATTATTTCCCTAAAATCTTTAAAAATTATAAAAAACTATATATACATATATAATACCAATTTATTACCAACGCTTAAATGCCCTTCCAATAATTAAATTATAATTATATTAAAAAAATCATTTATTATAAATATATTTTTATTATTAATATAAATTTAAAGATTAATAACTTATAAAATTAAATAATTCTTATAAATATAACCGATAACGTATATAAAAAAATTAATAACGTTTTAAAATATTTTAGAATAAATATTATACATATAAAAAGTTATGTTTTTAATAAAAAAATTATTTTTATAATTTAAATAAGCGTTAATAATTTCCTTAATTTTATTATTAAGTTTTATATATATTTTTTTACAACTTTTTTTCTACTTTTTTCCAAATATAACATATTTAATTTTTTATAATTTATATTTAGCTATTTTTATATCTAAATCGTTAACTTTAATTTAGACTTTATTTTAAATCTTAACATATCTGCTAGCATATTTAACAAAATAAACCTAACGTTAAAAATGTTAAGTTTATAGTTTTTAACCATAATAAAAACCTTATTTAAAATAAGAATTAAATCTTTAGCTATAACTATAAAAACTTCTTTAAATATTAATTAATTAATTACCATAGCTTTAAAATCTAGCCAAATAATTAAAACTTAAAAAATAACTTAAACAATAATAATCACCTTATAAGATAAAACTGCCATAACTATTATATCCTTAGCCGATATATCCTTATACAATATAACTATGTTTATAATTAACACATCTATATTAATTATTTAAAAAATAAGGTCTTACGTTTTAATTAACATCTTCCTCATTAAAAATAGCGTTAATAATAATTAATTTTTAGCTGGTCTTAATAGTAGGAATTATAAAGATAATAAGCAAATTAAAAATTTAATGATATAATTTAACCGATACAACTTTATCTTAATAAAAACGTTATTTTTTTAAATATGTTATAAATAATTATTTAAGATAATTTTATTCTTTAATTTATTAATAAATTTGCAAAAATCAACTATTAAAAAATTATATATTTAAATAATTTATTAATTAATAATAATAAGTTTATAATTTTTAATATATCTTATAAATTCTATAATTTAAAATATTATATTTACATTTTAAATAAACTTTATTTCATTATATATTATTATTTATATCTTTTTAAAAATATTAATAAAATTAAATTTATAAGCTTAAATAATTTTAATTAAAATAAATTTAAAATTATTATAATAAAAAGCTTATTTATTTAATATAAAGTAAATTTAAAATTAAATAAATATATTATCTTAAAATAATTAAATAAAATTAATAAAGATAATACTAGTTTTAATTAAATAAAAAAAATGATTATAACATATATTATAGAATAAATTAATATTACGTTAATATATATTAAATTTAATAATTACATAATCCTTAATATTAATAAATATAAAAGTATTAAAATAGAAATATTCCATATATTATAATGTAAAGCCCTAAGACCTTATAAGACCCTCTAGGCCTTGTGGGTCTTATAAGCCTTAATATTTTAAATGTTATGTGATTTTTTTTTATAAAATATAAGATTGCCAGGTGTTGGTAAACGGAAATAGCTTCTTTTTCACTTTTTAAGTTTTAGATTAAATATATTTTTATTAGTATATTGACTTTATCTAATCCCATTTTTATATTTTTAAAGTTTTTTTAAATCAACCATTTAATAGTTATTATGCCACTTAAAAAAAAGATTTTAACCATTAATTTGGTACGACAACATCGCAATCCTCATCACGAAAAGGATATTAATAAATTGCAAAACAAAAATATAAAATTTATATATTAAACTTGTATTAAAAGTATTAGACGTTAAATAAACACCCTTTCTAAAAATCCTCCTTCTCCCTTTCTCTTTTTTATTTATTCTAATTCCCCATCTTTTGCCTACTTTTTTAATTAACTTAATAATGGAAATAAAGATAATAATAACGATAATAATTAAAAGATGCAATAAATATTAGAGGTATTAACAGACAAAAAATTATTAAAAAATAAATTAACCAATAAAAAAATCTTTTAATAACTTAAGGTTTATATTAAAAAACTAAAAAAACTTAAAAAAATATATATATAAATAAAAATCTTTAAAATAAAAATAGTAAACGAATTATCCTTTTTAAAAAGTTGTAAATTAAATAATACTTATCGCTAAAAATCTTAAACGTTTAAAAATAGTAAATGTAAAATCGATATTAAGATTAACTCTATAATTACATTCCAAATAAAATGGTTTTTTTGAAAACATAAAAAATGGTTAGCCAACTTAAACTTAATTTTTAAATAAATTCTTAAAAAACTTAACAAATTAAAAAAACGTATCTTATATGTTCTTAATTATATAAAAAAACCTTATAAAATATAATAAAAACGTTACATAGATAGCAAATTTAAAAAAGAGCGAGTTAATATATATAATAACTATATTAAGTTTAAGGATTAGATACTTACACTCCTAAAAGATATCAAAAATCAAAAATTTTAAATTATTAAAATAATTAAACGAGTAAAATAATTTTATTAATAATTTTCTAAAAATTTTGATATTTATTTCGATTTATTTGAATGTTAAGTTAAACTTAAAATAAATAAAACTAAAGCTTTTCAATTTTTTTTCAAATTAAAGTTAGGCTTTAAATAATATCTTAACGGATTTAAAAATGTAAAGTTAACCTTAAAAACAGCGATAATTAATTAAGCTTAAGGAAAATGGGATTTTTATTTAATAATAATCCTTAAATGTTAGCGTGATGATTTAAACAATAATACATATGCCAATAAATAATGATGAGACAATTATTATAAACCAAAAAAACGAAACAACCAAAACAAAAAAAACAATTTAAGCAAGAAAAAAAAAAAATCCATAAAATCGCAAAACTGGATAACGCATTAAATATTATATTTGTAATAGTAAAAAATATTTAGCTAATAATTATTTTAAAAAGAAGAAATAAAAATTAAAATTTCTAAAATAAAAAAAAATTTTTTTAATTAAAAAAGAAAAAGACAAAAATAATAAGTTATTTAATAAGTTATAAGATAAAAGAAAAGCCTTTGTTTTGTAAAAGCCTTAATTATAAAATATAATACCTAATTAAAAATAAGATTATGTTTTCATATACAAACTATAATTAATATATAAATAAAGATTAATATATATATAAATATAAATAGTTATGCTAAAACCAATTATATTAATTATAAATTTATTAAAGTCGTTAAGTTTTAATAAGTTAAGTATATAGTGTTTATTTTATGCGGTATAAAAAAGATATAATATCTAACTTATAACGTTTATAAGATTTTAATAACCATAACAAATAACCACAACATAACGTGTAATTTTAAACGCTTATGTATAACGATTAATTAAGACTTTTACATTAACGGTAATTTAATATTATTATTCATAATAACGTTTTAAACTAAATAAATTATTTTAGACCTTAAAAACAATCGTTAATAATTTAAAATAAACATATTTTTATATGAAATTCTTACCCCTTATAAGTTTGTAAAATATTTTTTTAAGAATAAAGCTTATATTTTTGCTATTATTAGCCTTATAAAAATATCTTTTGTTTTTATCGATAAAAGAGGTAATATAATTTTAAATCTTAACAAAAAAGTTAACATCTTCTTAAAATTAAATAAATTCTTAAATATATTTAAGCATGAGTATATTAATAACGTTCCATCTCATAAAAATATAAATTATTTTATTAAGATATTGCTTAAATAAATATTCTTTTATAACCCAATCTACCCCTTAACAAAAAATAAGTTGGAATTATTGCGAAAATATATTAAAAAAAATGTTAAGTGTGGAAGAATATAAAAGTTTAAAAGCTTAACAAATATACCTATCCTTTTTATACCCAAAAAAAATAAAAAACTATAATTTTATATTAATTATTGCAGTTTAAATAAAATAATCAAAAAAAATCGATATCTTTTATCTTTTATTTTAGAGATTTTTAATAAAATTAACAAATCTAAAATCTTTTCTAAAATTAATCTCAAAAATACCTATCATTAAATATAAATAAAAAAAAAAACGAATGGAAAATGGTGTTTTAAATATGATATGGTTAATATAAATATTTAATGATACCATTCAAGCTAACTAATGCCCCAACAACCTTTTAAAGTTATATTTATAAAGAGTTTTGCTATTCGCACCCCATAAAATTGCTATCGGAGCTTATCCGCACCCCAGTACATTGAAAGCTTAGCGTTTAAGGGCCGTTGGTCCGAGCTCTCCAGCTAGCTTCAATCAAAAGATCCAACACAACTTCTAATAACTTCTAACTGAAGAATCGGATTGAAGTGCATCTAGTACCATTAGAACCGTCTCAATTAGACAATCCAAATGATATATGTTTCAAATTGACGCGACCGGTGGTTACGAAGTTATTCAGAAAAGAGTGAAATAGACGCTGTGCCGCTAGTGTAGCGCTAGCCGGCACTACCTGATGCACGGACCACTTCAACCTGTACCATTTTCAAGGTGCTTCTTGATCTTTGAATTCAAATAACTTCGCAACCACCGGTCGCATCAATTTGAAACATATATCATTTGGACCGTCTAATTGAGCTGATTCGAATGATACAGGATGCACTTCAATCAAAGTCTTAGATTGGAAGTTGTGTTGGATCTTTTGATTGAAGCTAGGTGGAGAGCTTGGACCAACGGCGTTTGAACGCTAGTTCCAGATGTACTGGGGTGCGAATAAGCCTCCGATAGCAATTTTATGGGGTGCGGATAGCAAGACTCTTTATAAAACATTATATAAATATATTAATATATTTTATATTATGTATCTAAATAATATTTTAATTTTTTTAAAAGATTATGTAAAACATATAAAACATTTATGTAAAATTATATAAAAATTATATAAGAACGGTTTTTATACTAAATTAATTAAATGCATATTTTATATAATAAAAATTAAATTTTTTAAATATATTATCTCTGCAAAAAAAATAAGTATAAATCCTAATAAAGTCGCAACTATTTAAAAATGGTTAATGTTTATATTGTATCATAAAATTTAATAATTTCTAAGATTTTATAATTTTTATAAACGATTTATTAAAAATTATTTATAAATAACAAGACCTTTAAACAATCTATTAATTAAAAACGTCAACAATAAAAAGCCAGGAAAAATTAAACTTAATAGCAATATATAAATAACATTTTATAAATTATATAATATTTTTATAAAAAACCTTCTCTTTTATTATTTTAACCTAAAATTTTTTATAAAATTTAAAACAGATGTTTTAGGTTTTATCATATTTGGTATCTTATTCTAACCTAACGAAAAAGGAAATTATTATTTTATTGCTTTTTGGTTCTAAAAATTTAAAAGAGTTAAGTTACGATATAACATGTTTAATCAAAAAATAATGGTTATCGTAGAATTATTTAAATATTAGTAACATTATTTTTAAGGTAATAAGTATTTTATTGAAATACTATCTAATTATAGAAACCTCAAAAACTTCATATAATAATTAAAATTCAATAATAAACAAACATAATGGTGCATGCTTCTCGCCTCATATAATTTTAAAATTATTTATTAAAATAGTAAAATCAACCCAGCCGATACATTATCTTAACGTCCTAATTATCAAAAACAAAATAAGATTAACTAAAAAATCCCTATATTTAAATCGAAGATGGTATTAATGTAAGTATTTATAGTTAAGTATGAGATATTTGCAAATGTATATAATATATAAACGTTCTACCATAATAAAAAGTATTTATTTAGCGAAACGGATTTAAACAATCCCAACGATTTTAAAGATAATGATTAATATAATTTTAATTTAGATAATACAAGATTTATTAATATAAATATATTGGATTTTAGTAATTTAAATCTAAAAAATCTCACAAGCGATAAAGATACGTAGGGTAGCAATTTAAATACCAAAAAATTTAAAATAAAAATATAAATATTTTTAAAAGTAATCGCTTAAATATTTGCTATAGAAGAAAAACCTTATATCGATCAAAACTTAAATAGCTTTAAAAGGTTATTGAAAAGTGTATAAAATATCGATCTAAATATTTAATAAAAGAAAGCCATTTTATAAACCCTAATAAACAAAATTTCCTGTCATTAAAACATTAATAATAACGGCTTAGTCAGATATTAAAACCAAATTTAAATTCCTAATAAACAAAACATCAAAAAAAAAATAATATCGTAATATTATAATAATCTATTCGTAAAACATTTCCATATTAAACGCATATATAAATTTTTTATAAAAAAATATTATTAAAAAAACATAAAGATCGAAATTTAAAAATAAATCAAAAGTTATAAGATTTATTAAAGCTTTAAAACATTTAAATATAAACCCTATAAAAATTTTAAATTATTTTTTTTATTTTAAAACTTTTAAAAAAAATTAAATATAAACTTTATTATTAAATTTTTAATAATATAGTATAAAGGAAAGGAGATTAACGTAATATTTGTCGTAATAAACAAATATATGAAAATAATAGAGTTCATATTTATAAGTATAGATATCATAACAACTGATTTAGCCAAACTATTAAAAAAACATATCTTTTCCAGATACGATATATTAAATAACATTATCACTAATAAAAATTTTGTTTTTATAAGTGATTATTAATTAAAATTATATTTTCATTTTTAAATAAAACGTTAATTATCTATTATATTTTATCCCTAAATAAATAATTAAATAAAAAAAGCTAACCAAGTTATTAAAAATTATTTACGTTATTTTATTAAAAATGAATAAATTAATTGGCTAATATTATTATTATAAATATAATTTATATATAATAATATAAATAATGTAATAATAAATATATCATTTTTTATAATATTTATAAATTATTATCTAATAATTTAAATTAATGTTAATAATAATATTTAAAAAAGAGATATATTAATAACATATAATTAAATAATTAAGTTAAAGGTAATCTGCAAAAAAGCAAAGGATTATTAAAAATATATAATTAAATATTAAGTTAAATATTATAATAAACATTATAAACCACTTATATTTAATATAAAATCTTTAATAAAACTTTCTACTAAAAATATTAAATTTAAAAAAATTAAACCAAAACTTATATCTAAATTTATTAAATCCTTAAAAATATTAAAGCTAATAGGCTTTTTTGTATATTAATTTATATTTTCTAACAAATATATAAAATTATATAATATATTCCCTATTTTATTATTAAAATTTTAACATATAAAAAAAAACAAGTTATTGGATTTCTTATAAATGTTAAAATTAAAAAACGACGATAAAAAATGGAAAGTGGAAGAAGTTATTAAAAAAAAAAAACATTAGGGATAAATGTTATATTTAATTAAATAGGTTAAATAGCTATTAAAATATAATTAATAGGTAAATAAAAATGATATAAGAAACGTATAAAAAAAGATTTAATTTTTTGAGAAAAAATAAAAAAAAAAAGAATAGAAAAAACGTAGGACGGAATTAAAGGATATATAAAATAATAATTGGAACGATTGCATTTAAAAAAAGGAAATAATTATAAAGCCTTAAAATCTTATAAAATCCTTTAAACCTTGTAAGCCTTATAAATCCTAATATTTTAAATATTATATAATCCCCCTTTATAAGATATAAAATTACCAAATGTTAATAAATAAAAATAATTTCTCTTTCACTCCTTAAACTTTAAATTAAATACATTCCTATTAACATACTAACTCTACTTGGTCTTATTTTTATATATAGTTTTTAATTATAAAAATTCTCATCTTTTTTAAAAATAACGTTTATAGCGATATTAATACTTTTTAAAATCTTTTAAATAATATTATTTTAAAAAATAATTTTAATTATAATAATTAATTTTATAATATATTTTTATTAATCTTTATTTATTATAGATTTAGAAAATTTCTATACATTAATATAAATAATATTTGCTTTTAGCGGAAAAAAATAAGGTAGTTTTTTAAATAATAATAAAGGTAATAAATATAAAAATTAATAAAATAATAAGGAAGATTTTATAGGTAAAAATAATATTATTAAAAGGGTTATTAATTATAATTATAATTATAATATAAAAAAGGTTGTTAATAATAATGGAGATTAAAGTGGTATTAAAAAAATTATTAAAAATAATTGCGGTAATAATATTAGAGCAACACTAAATCCGCAGTAGGAGTACATGCATTTCGTCCGCAGTACTACCTGATCTCCCACACAAATTGGGTGCGCGCACAAGTACCTCTGCCACACCCAATTCAACATCTTTTCAACCCCACTCCAATCCATCCAAACAATTTTTGAAAAATACCCAAGGACATTCATCTTTGTCGCCTCGACGAGACGAATTGATTGATATATGTTTCAGATCTCAGAAAATTCAATTGATCGAGTTATTGATTGATCTTTGATTGATCTCATCGGGCCCTACTGTATGGTGTCCTCAATCAGGGTGGTAAGGGAGGTGGTCCATGCGCGGTACCGGTCGCAACTCCAACCTTGAATAACTCCTCCAATATGGCTCCTAGAGAGGTGCAACAGGTATTAATTTGATCCTTGGATTGAGAGCTTCAGATTGACACCTTCAATTGAGAATTTGAAGATGGTTTGGATTGGTCGCAATTAATTGACAGCTTGGTGTGTACTGGAGCCGCCGGAGCTGCGCTACTAGCGCCATACTGCGGACAAAAAGCTAAGTACTCCTACTGCGGATTTAGTGTTGCTCTAATATTATTAGTAATATTGGTAATAATAATTAAAATAATATAAAAGGGGTTATTAATAATAATTGTGGTAATAATATTATTAATAACGTTATTAATAATAATAATTAAGATAATATAAAAAGGGTTATTAATAATAATATTATTAATAGCAATAATAGTAACAATAGTGGTAAATAAGGTAAAAATAATAAATAAATATGTAATAATAAAGGTGGAAATAATAATTATAGTTTAAAAAAGTTTAAAGGTAGTAACTTAATATTTTATAAGATTTTATAAATAGTTATCGTAAAGTTAAATATAAAAGGCCTTAAAAGTTTATTAAAAAGTTTAATGAAAAAAGGAAAGGATAAAGTTAAATTATTAATAAAAAATTAAAAAGGTAATAAATTTAATAAGCTCCGCCACAAATAGTTCGATTTTTTTAAAAAGTAAACGTATTTTTCGTCTTTTTTTTTAAAATTAAGGTTTATATTAAAAAAGTTAAAAATATTAATATTTATCTTAACAAAGGCATTATTTAAATTTAATAAGTTATTAAAAAGGTCTTATAAATTATAGCTGTTAAAAAGGGAAAATATAATTACTTAATTATTTCTTAAATTATATTAAAAAATATATTAAAATAATTATAACTTAATAAACCAAGAAATTATTTTTAATTATAATATAAAGATTTTAATATTAAAAAGTAACGCGTTTTTTAAAATTTATAATGCAGTTTTTAAAGTTTATAAAATTTATAAAATTCTTATCGTTATTAAAGATATAAGCCTTATAAATTTATATTTAAAACGTTTGGATTTAAAAAGTAAGGAGGTTTTTTAAAAAGGTTTTTATTATATTAATGTTAAAAGTTTTAAATGGTTAGATTAAACGATATTAAAAATTAATTTATTAACGTAAATAATTATTTATTTAACTTTAAATTAATTAACGTATTATTTGTTAAAGAATAGTAACATGTTTATATTTTAGCTTTAGGTAATACGATATTAAGAAAATAAGGATATTTAAAACTTTTATTTAATATAAAACAGCAGGTTAATAGCTTTAAAAAATATATAATTTATAATATCTAAATTTAATTAATATATTTATAATAAATTCTTATTTTTAATAATAAAGGCTATAACTTAATAAAAGTTTTAATAATTTAAGGTCGTTATAAAAAAAATAATAATAATAAAATGGATAATAATAATAATATAAATAAATAATAATAATAATAAATTAAAAAACCTTTCTTTAATATAAAGTTAATAAGGTAAAATCTTAATAAGTAAAAAATAAATAGGCGGGAAAAATAACAAAAAAAGTTATAAGTTTTTTAAGAAATTTAAAGATTTTTTTATAACGATTAAAATTATCAGTAAGGTAAAAATAAATTTAAAAGAAATAAAATAAAATTATTAAAAAGTCTTGTTATCCGCACCCCATAAAATTACTATCGGAACTTATCCGCACCTTAATACATTAAAAGCTTAACGTTTAAACACCATTAATCTAAGCTCTCCACTTAATTTTAATTAAAAAATCCAACATAACTTCCATTCTAAAACTTTAATTAAAACGCATTTAATATCGTTTGAATTAATTCAATTAAACGGCCCAAATAATATATATTTTAAATTAATACGATCGATAGTTACAAAATTATTTAAATTTAAAAATTAAGAAACACCTTGAAAATGATATAAATTAAAATGGTCCATGCATCGCGTAATGCCGGCTAGCGTTACATTAACGGTAAAGCGTTTATTTCACCTTTTTCTAAATAACTTTATAATTACTTATCGCGTTAATTTAAAACATATATCGTTTAAAAGCTTTAATTAAAACGGTTTTAATAGCCTTAAATACACCTTAATTAAATTCTTAAGTCTAAAGTTATATTAGATCTATTAATGAAAACTAAGTAGAGAGCTTGGACCAACGGTCTTTAAACGCTAATTTCTCATATATTAAAGTGCGAATAAGCTTTAATAGTAATTTTATAAGATGTAAATAGCAAAACTCTTATTAAATATTAGTTTTAATATAAATATTATAAGATTAAATTAAAGAAGTTTATATTAAAAAGATTAGCTAAAATTTAAAGATCTTAATTATTTACTTATATATTTAATTACTTTAATAAAAAAAGTGTTTAAGGGCATATAATAAATAGCCTTATTAATAAGTATTAAAAAGTTTTAAATATAAGTAAAATATTTACGATACATTTCTTTTAAAGCTATAAATATATAATAAATAAAGGGATAATATATATAAAATAATAAATAATAATTAAGATAGATTTTAAACCTTGTTATAATTAATATATTATTATTATTATTTTATTTATACCTTATTTACCTTTAATTATAACTTATTTAAATTATTTTTAAATTTTTAATTAAAGGTATTAATTTAAAAAGCTTAATTTAAGAAATAAATTAATTTTAATTATATAATCGTAATTATTTTATTATAAAAATTATTTATAATTAATGTTATTTATTTAAAGGATATTTTTATATTAAAACTTTTTTAAAAAATTATTATAAGAAATTATTATAAGAAATTATTATAAGAAATTATTGAATTAATTACATTATTAAATACTTTTATAATTCTTAAAAACTTGTGTAAAAAAATTAAGATTAATTAGATTATTTTTAACGTTAATTACTTAATAGCCGTGCGTTTTTTTTAAAAGTTTTTTATTAATTATATTTTTTTAAAGTAAATGTTTTTTATTGGTTATATCCTTTTATGTTAATTGTCTTAAATTTTATTAATTATAGCCGTATATTTTTTTAACGATTTTAATTAAGAGTTTTGTTATGTGCATTACTTATTTTTGCTATTAGGGCCTTAGGTGCATTACCTTTAAGTATCGGTATATGCCTTAAATTTTGAAATTTAGGCTTAATCTAGCGTTTTTAATGCCCCTAACTGCCTATATCAATTTAATCCAAATAACTTTCTGAAACATATAGCCATAAACGTGTAACCGGGTTTAATTGAAAGAGGATTTAATTTCCAATTAATTGATATAAGTGTTAAATTAAGGCAATATGTGGTTGCGAAGTTATTTAAATAAATAGGATGGCAAGTTAGGGCTACGTGATCACCCTTAGAGCCACACTAGGAGCCCTTAGAGCCGCTAAAGAGTCCTAGAGCCGTCTGGGGTTACGTTAAGAAGTGTTACGTGATTGTTTTTGAGATAAATACCGATATAACTCTTTAACTACGTATCGCCTTAAATTGCGGCTGGTATTAATCAATTAGTAATTAAATTTTTTTTTAATTAAATCCGGTTGCACGTTTGTAGTTATATGTTTTATGGAGCTATTTAAGATTGAAATTGTTGAATAAGGTTTGGTTTTAAGTGGCTTAAGGGCTTTTAGCGTGGCCTAAGGGCTCTTAGCGTGGCCTAAGAGTTCCTAGTGTGGCGTTAAGGGTAGTCATGTGGCCCTAGCTTGCCATCTTATTTATTTGAATAATTTTGCGATTACGTATTGCCTTAATTTGACATTTATATTAATTGATTGGAAATTGAATCTTTTTTTAATTGAATCCGGTTGCATTTTGGTGCGACATGTGGTTGAAAAGTTATTCAAGATTGAAGGGTTGGAAAGCCTGGGGCGGCTCTGGATTTAAAGTTTTAGGGGATTTATGGGATGTATAATACTTAATGGTAGTGCACCTAAGGCCCCGATAGCAAAAATAGGTAGTGCACATAGCAAAACTCTTAATTAAATGTAATTAATTATAATTTAATTGTAATTTCTTTTAACATTTTATAAATTATATTAATATTATTAATCATATTTTTAATTAAATATATTTTAATAATTATTATAATTTAATAATTATTACTTTAAGCTATTTATAATTATTTATTTAAAAAACTATTTAAAAAATTTATAACTATTTTTATTTAAAAATTTTATATTATTAAAAAATCTTTAAATTTTTTTTTTATATATTAAATTGTTTTTTTTAATTCTTTTATAAACTTTTATTATATCCTTTATACGATGGATTTTATAAGAGGATATTATAATTATTAAAATTATAAACTAGAAAAAAATATTTTTTAATTTCTAAATTATATTATTAATAATAGTTATTATTTATTTAATTATTTTATTTATTATTTTATTTATAACGTTAAAAATTTAAACATATTTATTATAAGTGTAATTAAAGGCGTATTATCTTTTTTTAAAAACTTTAACCAGTTAATAATTTCATATAAATTATATTAAAACCTTATTTATAAGATATTTAATTAAATATATTACTTAAATAATTATATCGAATTAAATATAATAAAAATTATTATTATTCGTTAATAATAAGTTAAAATTAAAAGAACTTATTAAATTATATATCGTTATAATAAAGACTTATCGTTAATTTTTAACATTTAATAATTAATTAAGTAATAGTAATAATAATAATAACTTAGCTTAAATAATAAGTTTTAAAAAAAAGATATTTTCTTAAATCCTATTTTAATTATTACTATCGTTAATAATAATTTAAATTTATTATAAGTAAGTTAATTATTTATTATATTATTTATTATAATATAAAATAATAAATGTAAAGACAAATTTTTATTTATTAATAAACCTGTTAAATAATAACGATATAATATTAACTTATTTAGCAAATCCCATCGTTTTTTACTATTTTTTATAAAGTTAAATAATAATATACTCCCTTAAAAAGTATTATGTAATAAATTATGAGAAGTTAAATTATAAGGAAAATTATAAGGAAGATTTTAAATATATTTAAAACTACTTAGGCATGGTAATGCGAGCCTTACGGATAGTCTTTATAAAACCTTTTTAGTAAATAATAAAAAACATATATATGTTTTTAATTTAATTGGCTAATCTTATGGTAGCACGATTAATCGTTGGGTTAATGTTATTGCCAACCTAATTAGCCGACCTGCTAATATGCGCCGTCTAGTTAGCCGATTTGTTAGTGAGCGTTGTTTAATTAACCGACTTGCCGGTGAGCGCCGTTTAATTAGCCGACTTATTAGTGAGCACCGTCCAATTAATCGACTTACTAGTGAGCGTCGTTTAATTAACTAACCTTATAATAATATAATTAATTATTGGTTTAAGTATTTTATAAATGTAAAGTTTATTTAAGAATAGCCTTAATAACTATAATTATATCGCTTATTTAAAGTATATAAAAGTAATAATAATATTTATTTTTTTAATAATAAAAATTTTAAAATTAAAAGGAAGTTTAATAAGGCATTAACGATAAAAAAGATATAATATTATTTTTAATATAAAAAAAATAGTTTAATATAGTTTTAATAAACGATGGAATATATAAGCATTATTAATTAAAAAATAATAAATAATTTAAATTTTAATGATATTTTTAATTATTTCTTTTAATTAAAACCATTAAAAAAGTTTTTAATTTTTTATGTTTACATAAATATAAACATATATATAATATATGATGTGGTTTAATTATGTTATATATGGTTATAAGTTAATTTATTTTAGTTAAATTTACAATTAATAATATAAATATAAAAGCCATATAATTTATTTCTTAAAAGACGTTAATAAGGTGTATATTAAACTTTTATTATTTTTAAAAAATTTAATTATTATAATTCTTTAGTTTAAAGGTTTTAATAATATTTTATAAATGGATTAATAGTTTTATTAATGGTTTTATGTTTGTTAACGATGCGTTAAGGTATAATTACAATATTTAATAAATTATTACCTAAGATATTATAACTTTTATTTAAATTAAGATATGTTATTATAACTTCTAAAAAACGTTTTCGTTTTTAACAATTTTAATATTTAAAAGAAATCGATTAATTTAAAAATTTAAACAAAAATATAAAAGAAAACCTTAATATTTACAATAAAATAATTATATTAAATATATTTATTACTTAATTTAAACTTAATTAATTGTGCGGTATTATAAAGTTTAAGAGCGGGCGGGTGGAGGTTTCGATATCGTTATAATTTTCCAACTTTAAAAATATTTACTAGTTAAATATATTTTCAATTTAAAATATATTTTTGAACAAATTTAATTATAATTACATTTTATTTTTTCTCGTTTATTTAATATTATATTTAAATGGCGTAGCCGATTTTATCGAGTTATATTAACATTTAATTATATATGTTAAATATATCAAATATGTAATAAAGTGGAAGGATAAGCATTTTATTAAATATTATTAGTTTTATTATATAATTTTAAATATTTTGATGAAATAATAAGCAACGATAAATAGTTATTATTATATAAAAAAACAAATATAATACCTTTTATTAAAGATTAATTAATAATAATATTATAAGACTTAGAGATTTTTAAGGTTTAAATTATTTTAAATTAAATTTTTTATTATATAAGTGGGTTAAAAGGGATATATTCGTTTTAATATTAATAATATAAAAAATTAAAATCGTTTACTTATTACCTTAAGATATTATTAATATTCATTATTTTAAACCCGATAAACTTATATTAAAAAAGTTTATATTAATATATATCAAATTTTAACAAATAAAAAACGGCAAAGGAATTAATAAAAATAGCATTTTTCTACTAGTTTTTACAAGAAAATCTATATATCGTCATATAATATTTCCATTTTTAATCTATTTTATTTTATAAAATAATTTTTATATAAAAGTTTAAATTAAAGGATTAATAAAGAGTTTTGCTATTCGCACCCCATAAAATTACTATCGGAGCTTATCCGCACCCCAGTACATCTGGAACTAGCGTCTCAACGCTGTTGGTCCGAGCTCTCCACTTAGCTTCAATTAAAAGATCCAATACAACTTCTAATCTAAAAATCGTATTAAAGTGCATCTAATTCCATTGGAACCGTCTCACTTAGAGCTTCTAAATGATATATGTTTCAAATTGATGCGACCGGTAATTGTAAAGTTATTCAGAAAAGAGTGAAATAGACGTTCTGCCGCTAGTGTGGCGCTAGCCAGCCTAGAGTGGTGCATGGACCACTTGAGCCTGTACCATTTTCAAAATGCTATTTAATCTTTGAATTCAAATAACTTCGCAACCACCAATCGCATCAATTTAAAACATATATCATTTGGACCGTCTAATTGAGCTGATTCGAACGATACAGGATGCACCTCAATCCGAATCCTGGATCGGAAGTTGTGGTGGGTCTTTGACAAAAGCGAGCTGGAGAGCTCGGACCAACGGCCCTTAAACGCTAAGCTTTCAATGTACTAGGATGCGGATAAGCTCCGATAGCAATTTTATGGGGTGCGAATAGCAAGACTCTTAATAAATATAATTTAAATAATAAATATATAAGAATAATTATATCTACAGATTATATTAATTTACAAAAATAATTATAAAAGATATAAATATAAATAATAAAATTTAAAAAAAATAGTTTATTAAATTATAAAACTATTATATTATTATTATTAATTTTAAATTTAATTTTATTAATTAAAGCGGCAAAAGTAATCCTTTTTTTATTAATATATTAACCATTTTTATTAATTAAATTTAATTAAATAACATCTTTAATTATTATTAAAAATATTATTACTTAATTAAATATTATTTAATAATTAATAAAAAAAAGGTAAAAAAAGTAGCGGAAAAGAATTTATCTTTACTAATACTTAAATATTAATTTTATTAGTTAAAAAAGCTAATAAATAAACTTAAACTAACAAAAAAATATAAGTAGAAATAATAATATTTTAAGTTTAAACGAAATAACGTGTTTATAAATTAATATAATCTTTTGATAACATTATATTAACTAATTAATATAAATATTTCCCTATATATAAACGTTTAAATTATTATTAATTACGTTAAAAAATATTATAGTAAAGGGGAAATAACGTTAATAATATATGTTTAAATTTTAAAAACTATTTTACCACATGTTTTAAATAAAAATCTTATATTATTATTTATATCTAAAATAATGAATAAATTTATAAATAAAAAGGATTATTTAACGTAAGAAATTTGTTACTAATTATTAAACTTTTTGTTATAGGAAAATAATTACGTAATAAAAAACATAAATTATTATTATTTAAATATTTATATTTAACATATTAACGTTAAAGGGGACATGGAAAAATTAACTTCCACATATATAAAATATTTATAAAAAACGTTAGTTATAAAAAATTTATTATATTTTAAATTCCTAAAAAAATGGAATTTTATTTTTAGGAATTTAGAAAGATAGAAAATTTAATAATTTTTTACGTAATTTAAAGTTTTAAGTTATTTTCTTTAATATAAAATTAAAAAAGATTATATTTAATTTAAAAATTTTTATTAAATTAAGCTAATATTAAATTATTTATATTATTAATATAAAGATTTTTTAACGATAAATAATAAAACGTTTAACATTTATAAACTAGCGTTTATATTATGTAAACTTACGTATAATCATATGGACGACTATTATAAAAAAGTAAAAGTAAAAGATTTTAAATTAAAAAAAAATAAGTTTAAGGGTATATATAAAGATTTAAAAGATATAATAATAAAGGATTAGTAAGAAATTGCTTAAATAATCTTAAATATAAAATTAAAGATAAAATTTATTAAACTTTTAAGTTGTTATAATTTTAATATAAACTATAATTAATATATTTATTTTAAACGGTTTATATATAAGAATTTTATATCTAGCAATTACTAAAAACAATAATAAAAGGGGTTTTTAAATAATTACGATATAAAAGATATATTATTAAAAATATAAAATTTATTAAATTATAAGTAACACATTATATACAATTTAATAATAAATTATTATTAAAAAATGTTTATTAAAGATTATTTATTATTTATATAGATTTAAATTAACAATAATAATAGAATAGATAAGTTTTTTTTAATAAAAATATTCTTTTTTTATTTATAAATAATTATAAATATATATTATTATAAATTTCTTATAATTAAGATAATTTTAACAAAAATTATTAATAATTTTATCACAGATTAAACCTTATATTTTTTTTTAATTTTCTTTTTAATAAGAATTATAAGTTTTTTTTGGAGAATTTTTTAATTTTTAATAATATTTAATAATAGTTAAATGAGGTGTATTATTTTATAATAAATAAAAAAAATATATTAAGATTATTTATATTAAGGATAATAAATTATTAATTATAAAAAATATTTTTTTTTTAACGCAACAAATTTTTTAATAAATTAAATATATTATTAATTAATAATTTTCTTTAATTGCCCCTTATATTAAGCAAGTTTTTATATAACGAGGACGTTAATTTAAAGGAGGACAAACTAATTAATTATAACGTATATTGCTTTTTTAATCGTTTTATATTTTTGGAAATAGTTTAATGGTAATAAGGGGAGGGATAAATTTAATTTAAACAAATTTTATTAAAATTGCAATTAATTAAGATATTTATACCATCTTAAGAACTTTTATTATTTAAATATGTAGTAAAGTTTAGGGAGGAAAAGATTTAAGGATTTAACAATGTTATATAAATTTATATTATAAAAACTTAAATAAATAAATATAATAAAAAACATATATTAAGTTTTAACTTCTTAATTATTACAATTAAGGTAACATATAAAGGTTTTAAAATGGTAAGTATTTAATCTTAAATCGTAAAAAAAAAATTTAAATTATTTTTTATTTGCATTAGTGTTAAAATTATATTTATATATAATATTTAGAATATAATAAAGCTAGTTAATAATGTTTAAGGAATTATATATAACATTTTTTAAGTTATAAAAACAGATATAATTAAGGATTTTTTCAAGGTTATTATAGTGGTTTAAGAAAGATATATTAGCCTAATCTTTTTTATATTAAATGGGTAAAAGCTTAAAAATAAAAATGGAAATTTAATAATATTTATAAAATATATTTGCTAAGATTTCTTTTATTATAATAATATATATATTTAAATATAATTTCTTTTTATAATTGTTTATGTTATTATTATTTATAAATTATAAAGGATTATATTAAATGAGTTTTGCTATCCGCACCCCATAAAATTGCTATCGGAGCTTATCCGCACCCCAGTACATAAGAAATTAGCGTTTAAGGGCTGTTGGTCCAAGCTCTCTAGCTAGCTTCCATCAAAAGATCCACCACAACTTCCAATCCAGGACTCAGATTGAGGTGCATCCAGGACCGTTAGAACCGGCTCAATTAGAGCTTCCAAACGATATATGTTTCAGGCTGATGCGACCGGTGGCTGCGAAGTTATTCAGAAAAGAGTGAAATAAACGCTTTGCCGCTAGCCTGGCGCTAGGCGAAGAGCATCACGTGATGCACGGACCACTTCAATTTGTACCATTTTCAAGGTAGACTGCAATCTTTTAACTTGAATAACTTTGCAGCCACCGGTCGGATCAATCTGAAGCATATATCGTTTAGAAGCTCTAATTGAGGCGATTCAATTAATATAGGATACACCATAACAGCTGCCTAGGCTGAGAAGGAAATACGTGGTTTTATGACGATTGGACTATTAAAGCTCGGACCTTTTACATTATGTTTTCAAATGTACTGGGGTGCGGATAAGCTCCGATAGCAATTTTATGGGGTGCGGATAGTAAGACTCTAAATTAAAATTATTAAATCCTTTATAATTTGTTAAAAATATTGCATAATTCTTAATTAATAAGTTATATTTATTTTTTTATTCCTTTTTAACTTTTTTTCGTTTATATTTAAAATGTTTAATAAATTAATAACCTTTTTTTTTATAAATTTAATATTTGCATTTTTATAATTTAAGGGATTTTTTAATATTATATTTGCCATTTTTATTTATCTTATAATATTTACAATTTATATAAAATTAAATGTTTTTTTTCTTATTATCATTATTATTAATATATTTATAATTATTTAACTTAGCTATTTTAAAAATTTCATAAATCTTAATTAATATTTAAAACTTATTAACCAAATTTTTAAATTTTAATAATAATTTAAACAAAATATATTATAACTAAGGTATAACATAACAAACATAATAAATAAATATAATAAATTATTATTCTTTTTTAAATTTAAGGCTAAACGTTTATTAATATAAAAAAAGTTTATTAAAAAAAACTTATAACATTTTTAAATTATTTTTCTTTACATTTTTCTTATTATTTTTAATATTAAAAAACGTTATTATAATCTAATTATAATAATATTAAATTTTATTTTATTTAATATTAAAATATTATTCCATAATTAAATATATATCTATAAAAATCTAATAATATAAAATATTATAAAAAAAATATAAAGCTATCCTTTTTATAAAGATAATAAAAAATATAATAAAATTTCTCCGGCCTTTTTTTAAAAAAAAATATCCAAAAGTGATTTATCGGCCCGTAGCTCTTCGTAAACTCCGAGACGAACTTTCAAATCACTTTTAAATATTTTTTTTTTTAGGAACCGTTACGTTAGCCGAAGAAATTTTGCTTGTTTAATTAAAAGATTATCTTAAAAAGTTAATCTTAAAAAGTTAATCTTAAAAAATCAAAAAAAGATTAAAAGTTAGGAATAAATAACGGAAAGAAGGCGTAATTATTTAAAGGATAAAATTTAACAAGTTATGGTAATAGCAGCCATGGAAATACTTATATGGCAATAGCTATAAATAGCCACGGAAGTAACTATCCACGTCTTAGCTAAAAAACACGTGACTAAGACATTTAATTCTCGGTTCTTTTAACCGATAAGATCCTTTAATTCTCGGTTACCTTAACTAACGAAACCTTTTAATATAACCATTTAATATAATTATCTTAAAAACATTATTCCCTTTATATCTTTATCTTTATATATTAGTAAAGCCGTAAAAGCCTTAACGCATAAGCCATCGGTAAAGCCTTAGGTAACTTAACCATTAAAACCATATATATCCCGTTAAAAAAACTATTTAAAATCGCTTTAATTAAAGTAGCACAAGTCAGCTTAAAAATTAATATTAAGGATTAACACATATGTGTGTATGTATTAAATGTGTATATATTAAATTTAAATAACGTGGACGTTATCCTTTTTATTAAAAAAAAGATAATATTAAAACATAACTTAGTGGATGTTAAACCGGCGCCGGATATATTAAAATAGATTAATATATTTATAAGGGTCGATTAAATTAAAGAAAAATAAAAAAAAAATATCGATATAATAATAAATATTAGATATAATTAACAAATAAAAATATAATTAATAAATAAAAATAAGCAAATAAAGATATGGTTAATAAATAAAGATAAGGTTATAGTTAGTTTATAATTAAAAATATAATCAATAAATAAGGATAATTATAATTAATCCATAATTAAAGATATAAGTAATAAATAAAAATAAAATTATTAATTAACCCTTTAACAACTAAAAAATCTAAAAATTATTTAAATAAACATATTACTCACCCCTCGGATAAACTAAGATAATATAAAAATTAAAAATCTTCTAACCGTAATAAAAAATAGGACTTAAAAAATCAATCAATCAATTAATATATAAAAAAAAAAAAAAAAATTAAACTCTTAACGTCTTAAGCTAATTATATATACACTGATAAAATTTAATAAATTATAATAATAATAATAGAAATATGCCCATACGATAATAATAATAAAAATATGCTTATACGGTAATAATTATAAATACACAATTATAATTAACAAAATTTAAGATAATTAACATAAAAAAATACAACCAATAAAAAACGTTTGCTTTAAAAGAATATAATTAATGAAAAACTTTTAAAAAAAACGCACGACTATTAAACAATTAACGCTAATAACGATTTAATTAATTTTAATTTTCCTACACAGGTTTTTTTGGGAATTACAGGGGTATTTAATGACGTAATTAATTTAATAATTTTTTAATAATTTCCCATAGTAATTTCTTATAGTAATTTCCCATAGTAATTTTTTAAAAAAGTTTTAACATAAAAATATCCTTCAAATGGATTAATTATTTTATATTATAATTATAATAAAGCCTTAAAACCTTATAAGGCTTTTTAAGCCTTATAAGCCTTATAAGCTTTAATGTTTTAAATATTATATAATCCCTTTTTATAAGATATAAAATTATTAAACATTAATAAATAAAAATAATTTTTTTTTATTTTTTAAGCTTTAAATTAAATACACTTTTATTAATATATTAACTTTATTTAATTTTATTTTTATAATTTTCGTTAAAATATAATTAATTTAATTAATTAATTTAATTAATTAATTAATTAATTAATTAATTAATTAAATAAAAATATTTAATTACGTTTATTTTATTTATTAATTATTAAGCTTTTAATTAACTTAAATATAAAATTTAAAAACGTTTATAAAATAAGTTATAAATCGTTTAAAAAGTTAAATTAAATTAAATTATTATTAACGTAACGTTTTATATTATTATAATAAACGTTATATTTTTTAAAAGCTTTTTAATTAATATATTTTTTAAAAACTTTTTAAACGTCGCATTTAAATAAAAAAAGTTTTTAATATTAAATATTATAATTACTTTTATTAAAGAGTTTTGTTATATGTATTATTTATTTTTATTATTAGGGCTTTAAGTGTATTATTTTTAAGTATTAATACATACCTTAAATTTTAAAATCTAGGCTTAATTTAACGCCTTTAATGCCTTTAGTTATTTATATTAATTTAATTTAAATAACTTTTTAAAATATATAGTTATAAATGTGTAATTAGGTTTAATTAAAAGGGAATTTAATTATTAATTAATTAATATAAGTTTTAAATTAAGGCGATATATGGTTATAAAGTTATTTAAATAAATAAATGATAAAATAAAAGGCATATAATTACTTTTAAAGTTATATTAAGAGCTTTTAAAGTTATTAAAAAGCCTTAAAATTACTTAAGGTTATGTTAAAAAATATTACATAATTATTTTTAAAACAAATATCGATATAATTTTTTAATTACGTATCGCCTTAAATTATAGCTGGTATTAATTAATTAGTAATTGAATTTTTTTTTAATTAAATTTAGTTATATGTTTATAACTATATATTTTATGGAGTTATTTAAAATTAAAATTGTTAAATAAGGTTTAACTTTAAATAATTTAAGGGCTTTTAACATAGTTTAAAAGTTTTTAATATAGCTTAAAAGTTTTTAATGTGGCGTTAAAAATAATTATATGGTTTTAATTTATTATCTTATTTATTTAAATAATTTTGTAATTATGTATTACTTTAATTTAATATTTATATTAATTAATTAAAAATTAAATCTTTTTTTAATTAAATTTAGTTATATTTTAATGCGATATGTGGTTGAAAAGTTATTTAAAATTAAAGGGTTAAAAAGCTTAAAACAGCTTTAAATTTAAAGTTTTAAGGGATTTATAAAATATATAATATTTAATGGTAATATACTTAAAGCCCCGATAATAAAAATAAGTAATATATATAATAAAACTTTTATTAAAAACTTATTTTAAAACGATTTAATTTAGTTATTATAATATAATTATTAATAAATATAATAATATTTTAATATATTTTATATAATTTTAATTAAAAAGTTTTATTATTTGCATTTTATAAAATTATTATTAAAACTTATTTACACCTTAATACATAAAAAATTAACGTTTAAAGGCTGTTAATTTAAACTTTCCACTTAACTTTTATTAATAAATCTAACATAACTTTAAACTTAAAAATCTAATTAAGATATATTTAAAGCCATTAAAATTATCTTAATTAAAGCTTTTAAACGATATATGTTTCAAATTAACGCAATAAATAATTATAAAATTATTTAGAAAAAAATAAAATAAACGTTTTACCGTTAATATAATGTTAATTAACACTACGTAATACATAAACCACTTTAACTTATACCATTTTTAAAATACTTTTTAATCTTTAAATTTAAATAACTTTATAACCATTAATCGTATTAATTTAAAATATATATTATTTAAGCCGTTTAATTAAGTTAATTTAAACGATATTAAATATGTTTTAATTAAAGTTTTAAAATGGAAGTTATATTGGATTTTTTAATTAAAATTAAATAAAAAGCTTAGACTAATAATATTTAAACGCTAAACTTTTAATGTATTAAAATATGAATAAGCTTTAATAGCAATTTTATAGGGTGCGGATAGTAAGACTTTAATTAAAATAAGTTATAAAACGTCGCATTTTTAAAAGCTTTTAAAACGTTATAATTAAATAAAAAAAAATTTTAAAGTTAAATATTTAATAATTATATAATAATAATACATACTTATATAATACGTATATAATTAGAAAAAGTATTTATGTAACTTAGATTATATAAGGAGATAAATTTTCTTTTTATTTTTAAATTTAAACTTTTTTTTAAATATTAATATTATATTAGTTTTATTTTAAGCAACACTAAATCCGCAGTAGGAGTACTTAGCTTTTTGTCCGCAGTATAGCGCTAGTAGCGCAGCTCCGGCGGCTCCAGTACACACCAAGCTCTCAATCAATTGCGACCCATTCAAACCATCTTCAAAATTTCAATTGAAGGTATCAATCTAAAGATCTCAATCCAAGGATCAGTTTGATTTTGGTTGCACCTCTCTAGGAGCCGTATTGGAGGAGTTATTCAAGGTTGGAGTTGCGACCGGTACCGCGCATGGGCCACCTGCGTTACCACCTTGATTCAGGACACCATACAGTAGGGCCTGAAGAGATCAATCAAAGATCAATCAATATCTCAATTAATACAGTTATTTGAGATTTGAAACATATATCAATCAATCCGTCTCGTCGAGGCGACAAAGATGAATGCCTTTGGAGATTTTTCAAAAATATTTGGATGGGCTGGAGTGGGTTTAATGTGGTGTTGAATTGGGTGTGGCAGAGGTACTTAAGAACGCACCAAATTTGTGTGTGAGATTAGTTACATAAGTAGTAACTACTGCGGATTTAGTGTTGCTCCTTATTAGAGTAATTCTTATTAAACAGCTTGTTAAATGTTAAGCCGTAAGCTGGAGAATGTGGTAGGTGATAGTTATGGTGTTTTGATAAAGGGGAACCACGTGACCACCCTCTGTCGCAACACTAACTAACGGCTACCACCTTCTCCGGCCCGCGACTCGGCTCTTAGGCATTCATTAGGTATCCGACTAGCTCTGTTCAATATTCCAGAGCGAGGGCTTCCTAATGCATCCTTTAGATCAAAATCTGAATCAGATTTGGCTTTAATGGAGGCGTTTGAGAGTGGTGGCTCTTTGGCGGGTTTTGATATATGTAGCCGACCGGCGATAGCCTTTAAACCTCGCTGCCATAACTGCCATAACTGCAATGCTTGCTATATTGTCAAGTATATAAACAAGGCTTATCAAACATACGATTAAAGCAATAAGTTGCTTGAATAAAAAGGCTACCAACCGTAGTTTGCGCTCGCTGAGATACAAGCTAGTCATATTAGTATCGGGTTTAACCGCATATCACGAACATCCATATCAACATCTTCATTTGGACAATCCTTCCATTGGCCAACTACCAGGAGTTTGTAACTCCTGTGTTATCAACAATGCCTGGCATAAAGTAATGTCACATCATCTCCCGACGTCACACAACATGTGCTATTACCATTACCGTATAAGATCTTCATCATGCTATTACGAAGTTTGGATTCCGAAGACCTTTTCAACGCCATGCTGATGAGCTTCTGTTAGGCCTTAATAAGCCTTTCAGTCCGAGAGTAATCCCTTATCAAAGCTATTATGCTACATGTACATAAAGAAACTATCTCGCAACTCCCTTTCTTTTATCCAAACCCCCTTACAGACGAGACAAACTATGAAGGAGATGCCTCATCATTCTGTTTGGACGAAAGCAGAAGCTACCTCATGCGTGGATGGGATCATACCTATCACAACATCTAATAATACGAAAACATAAAATGTATTCGAGTAAGGACCTACCTGGTAACAATTTCTGTTGGTTACATTATCATCTACTAAGGTATGCTTTCCACGAAAATCATATATTGGCCAATAGGGGTTCAGAGGGGAATAGTAAGCTGCTGCATGTAATGTGGTCTGTGAGCCTCAGAATCATGACCTCGATGGACGTGTTGGTCGAGGACACGCAAGCTAAGCATGGAATAAAAAAGGCATGGATCAGCTCTCTGAGGTTATTGTATCTGCCCCTTTACATATACCAACCTGGTACCTAAACCAGGTCTGCATGATCTGTTCCACTTTCGCCTTCTCGTCTTGCATTCCAGAGATGGTGCTTATTCATATCGGAAGGATCGGGTCTTGGAGACTACTCACAAAGGTAAATGCAGTCTTTGTGCACACTTTCCTTCGGTAAGTCTTGCCTTGATCATATGTACCTGCGATCGATATAAGAATGGTAAAATTCCCGCTCTTGCTTTGTTTGCTCCCAGAGCCTAGGATATTCGTGCTATACATGGAGGTTTTGATATGCCTAGTCTGTTGATCATGCTTCTAAAATCAGTTTTAGTTCTCACTATCTCATTTTCCCGATGCTGCTTGGGCCAGAGCCACCCAGCGCCGGTTGTTGACCTTGGTTATGCTCGGTATCAAGGATACTACAATACCAGTTATGACTTAAATGTCTACAATGGGTATGCCCTGGCTATTTGACAACACGAGTGATTTTTTTAGTTTTTGATCTTGCTTTAGGATTAGATATGCCGCCGCCCCTATTGGCAAGCTGAGGTGGCAGTTGCCACGACTACCAGCCCAGAATCGAAGCCAAGTGTTTCCTGCCATCGAACCTGGATCACAATGCCCTCAATCAGCTTTTGGACCGGGGTACGTTTACATTAATGAATTCGGGATGAAGAAAGATAACTCTGACCATCTCCAAATAGCCCTCGGATAATCCCCCCTCAGGGGTCTGAGGATTGTCTATTTCTAAATGTTTTCGCACCTGCCAATAAGACAAAGCTACCTGTTATGGTTTTCATCCGTGAGATATCCTGTCACCTCCTGCCCCTTACACGATTTTTTTCTGACGGGAGGAGACGGCGGTGGGTATGGTTCAGGAAATGCTGGCTTCGACCTTGTGCCACAGATTCTCACAAATGGGAACAAGTACATCACTGTGGCGATCCAGTATCGCCTAGGTGCCTTCGGGTTTCTGTCCTCAGCCGACGTGGCCAAGTCGGGAGTGCTCAACGCTGGAATTCACGATCAGTACTTTGCATTGCAATGGGTCCAGAAATACATCCACCTCTTTGGCGGGGATCCTAAGCAAGTGACTATTGGAGGTGTATCTGCTGGTGGTGGCAGTGTCATGCTTTTAGGAATGGCCAACGGAGGTGTGGATAATACCACTCTGTTTAATGGCCTCTTCGTTTCCAGTCCTTATTTACCCACGCAATGGTAGGTAACACTCGGCTACTCATTATGATTGTTGTTATAACGGTGCTAGAGTTAACAGAAACCTCAGGAAGTATGATGGAGAGTGGCCAAGGAAGTACTATCATAGTTTTGCGGAGAACGTAGGGTGTCATACAGATGAGTTGAAAGCTAATAACTCGGTTTTCGAGTGCTTGATCGCAGCAGATACGGATGTCCTTCAAAACGCTAGCAACTTTGTGAGCACATCAGCATTGTATGGCCAATGGGCCTTTATCCCCGTCACGGATGGGAAGTTTATCAAGGAGAGGCCTACGACTCAGCTCCTAAAGGGCGGGAAGCTCAATGGTGTTCGGATCCTATCGACGCATAACCGCAACGAGGCTCCGGACTTCACCCCACAAGGTTTAACGACCGAAGAAAATTTCGTAGGTTTTGTTTCAGAAAACTACCCGATGTTGAGTGAAGAGAACATCACCAGTATACTCGATCTATATTATATCCCGGCCAATGCCTCCAATATATTAGTTGCCTCCAACGGTGAGAATCCGCCATACTCAACGACCAATTCCGAGTGGGCCTATGGATGGCAACAAGCGGCAACTAACCTTTATGCGGAAACAACGTTCATCTGCCCTTCGTACTGGCTCGCGGATGGGTACGCAAATAAGGAGCATGGGAAGGCTTGGACCTACCAATTCTCCGTCCCGCCAGCACAGCACGGGTACAATATGTATCCCTTGTTTGCGCCGACAGATGGCGCAGGCACCGGTATGGACACGGTGTTCCGAACGGCCCTGCAGTACATGTTTGGCAATTTTGTACTAAGAGGCGACCCAACTCTCGATCAGGCACAGATAAGCGCTCTGGATGGGAACGGGGGTAATATCACAGCGGCAGGTGCTGGTGTATGGCCCCAGTGGCAAGCAACGGCAGGTTCCAATTGGATGCTCAATCTGAACATGACAGGTGGTATACCAGTCAATAACACCTATGTTCAAGATGGAGTGACCCTTGAAGTTGTCAGCTACATGCCTAGCAACAATATCTCTTCTACAGCTTTGGAAGCAGATTTCCAACTTGTCGAGGGATATTCTTGGGAGGGCGGACGAGGGAAACGGTGCCAGTTGTGGGCTGATCTTGCGCCGTGGACTTTGGAGTGATATAAATTGAGTGGCTAAGGCTGGTGGGAGTGGATAAATGTATAAGTCTGTTAAAAACTGGGATTGGTGGGATTGGTGGGATCAGTTCTGGATATAAAGACAGGATAGAAACATAAATAAATAAAAGACCAACAGTAGCACGTATGTAACTGGGAGATGACTGGGATATCTACGAAGTATTTAGACATGAACATATATTATTGGTTTACTGTAGGTGTGTAGAACGAGATTCCTTGCCTGTAAATGCCCCCTAGCCTAGGTATTAGGACCTGAACGGGTCTCTCGGCGCCTTAATGCTTTTGAGTCATCTAGTGATGCTAAGGCTCCTTCCATGTCAGCTTCGATGTTAGCTTCGGCTGCAACCATTTGCTCTGTCTGACGAACATCGGTATTCTTTATATTCCACCCCCCCGACCAACCTACCCAGCCTGTCTCTCTTGGCCCCCTTATTACAGCAACAATAATGGCCACACCAACGAATGCGATGTTCGAACTTCCGCTCCAAACCCAACCTCCCCGGGCGTATAGCCGATTTCCAACAGCCGTACCCGTGATTTGCCCTGCAAAAGAGAAAACCATATATACAGTATTGACTCTGTTTCTTGCCTTGGGGTCTAGATTATAGACGTTGCTCCGATTGGCAGTGTTTGCAAAGTTGGTTCCTAAATCCATCATAATGGCATGAATGATAGGCCCCGCCACCGTGAAGCTTCCTGTGAAGGTTGAGATAATAATGCCAATGAACTCGAAAACCAGGCCAAGAATAACAGAGAAGAGGAAGACGAAACGGTCTGTAATGAGACGGGACGAAATGGGAGATAAAGTAATAACGCCAATACCGATAAAGGCGAAACAGCCGATCTCCAGCGATGAATATTCATATGGTGGCGACGCTAGGAGGAAAGTGAGAGTGGTCCAGAATGAAGTAAAACAGGCACTAAGTAGGAAGCCGATGATACATGCTTGCAAAAGGAGAGGCTCTGTGACCGCCATCACAGCCATCCCCCAGAGTACTTTGAAGTAGTTAAGACCCTTGTTCTTTGTTGGATAATCTGGGAGAAAGAAGAAGAGTAGTATCAACGTTAGGTATTGCGCGCCAAGCGCAAGCCAGTAGATATTTCTCCAGGAGGTAAAGTTAGCCACTATGCCAGATAGGACTCTAGCAATTAGTAATCCAAGTGCTAAGCCTGAGACCACAACAGAAAGACAGCTGGCACGACGGTGAGCAGGTGCTAAATCGCCAACAAGGGGTAACATGAGTTGTGGCGTTACGGTTCTGTTTAGTTGTCAGGCAAAGTAAGGGGTAAGAGGGTACATACCTAGGCCCTAGGCCGCAGGTGGGTACCTAGGTATGTGATAAAAGGTCACTGGCATGGGAGAACACGTACCCAACTCCGCAGAGAAATGATAGGCTAATAAATACATCGAAATTGGTCGTGAGACATAGCCCAATCCACTACGAAGTTCTGGTTAACATGTTGCCCCCCCACAATGTAGAAGAGAGTAGGTAAGTTTATTGGCACACACAACAGTTGCCGTCATCCAGATTAGAAAAAGGATGAACGGGCGGCGAGGCAACATATCGGCCAAGGGGCATAGGAAGAGCAGACCGACAGCGTAGCCTGCCTGGGATAACGCAGAAACATCGGAAGCTCGTTCATAGCTCACGTTGAAATCTCGGGCCAGGACGTTCAAAATTGGTTGCGGATAATAGAGGTTTGCAACGGTGAACGTACCGCTCTGTCGAGTAAATTCTTAGTCAGCCTTTTCGGTGCTCATAGGCACGGGGATTATCAAGTGACATGCATACAAGAGCCAGCATTATGTTCATCGACAGTGTAAAGGTTGGTGGGTTCTCGGGATCATAGCGACAGCGTTGTGGCATCCAATTGAGAACCCTCGCCACCTTAGCCAGTGTACTGTTTGCCTTGGAGTCATAAGGATGAAGGACATCATGTTGCTCTGCTGCTTCGACTTCGGCTTCGGCTTCGGCTTCTACATCCTCTTGACTAGAGACAGAAGCCGAGGGATCCTCGATAATAGATCCCGAGACTGGCTTCTCAGACTGGCCTTCCTCCTTCTTCACATCCAAAGGGGCCATCGTTTTGCATGCCACTAAGAATATCGTATCATGTCATGTTTTTCTTCTCCTTTTATTTTCCTTTGATGTATATTACATACATATAATATATTTATATGAAAGGTAGGGGACCGAGAAACGTTGCTTGAAATGTGAATCTAATTTTTGGGGATATCCGATGTCGCATGCCGGTGACCGTTATTTAATTGCGTGAGAATGTCTAAATAAGAGTCTTCTAAATAGAATTAGAAGACTTTATAAGAGATCAAGGTTCGTGCCGTTTCCTTCCCAAACATATAACCTACATACCGAGGTAGGTACTGTACCTAGTAGTATGTGTAGTCGGTACATAATTGTACCGTCCATTCAAGTTATCGGTCGGTCACCGAAATGCGCATGCAATGCATTAGCTACATACCTAATGAATGATATAGTTCTGGTTATACAGACTCAGGCTTAAGCACATACATTGGATAATCGTGTGCTTATCTCGATTCTCTACATATATCATTGATCGATGATGTAGATTACATAGTACTGTGTAATACATACATACCTAGTAGGTAGTACTACATAGATATGTATACTAGGTATACTTACATATGTAGGTTAGGTAAGTACGTAAGTGGTAGATGAAGGCAACTGCGAAGATAGGGATGGGAAGCAACATTGAAATATTCTAATCGGAAATGCGCCTACCTTACTTCAATCACATCATACCTACCCGGTACATAATAATACACTCGCCAATTGGATCGATGGGCTTAACAATTAGTGGCCCGCAGCTGCTGCACGATCGGACAAGATTCGGCGGTTTAGTACCTAGGTTTAGTACCTATCTAGGGTACCCTAGGTAGTAAACTCTCCTAATAGCGGACCTAGGCATCTTACATGGTAGGTACGGTGAGAAAGATTGAAAGGTGCATGTCCAAGTTATCAAAGATATGTAATGTTCTCCATCCTCAACATTAACTTCTTCTCTTGAAATACCTACATACCCAGTACCCAGTACTGTAAGCTGTGTAGATAGTACATGCATCATCCTACATATTTGTACTACTAGAGATAACTAGGTTAGGTATATGACATTTGCCACAACCCTTGAAGTGTACTACACACATTACGAATAACACCAAAGTACAATACCTACCTAGATAGGCGGTCCGGTCCGTACCATCATGACAGCTGATGAAAGAACGCCATTACTCGAAAATGGAATTACTCCAAATCTCGCCAAGACCGGGAAGGCCGGGAAAGCCGTGGGGGTTGCCGGAGCCGTCTTCGGGCCCGCTAATCGTCTTTTACTCGCCGGATTTATGATGAGCTTCACCCTTGGCATCACCCAAGTCCCGTGAGTCTGCACTAGTTCATGACCCTTTCTTCATTATTAACCACTCTATAACCATTTCATTCTAATCAAGACCTCAGCATTATTTACGTCTTCCGTCTTATGGAATGTGACATCTTTTATGACCACAATGCACCCTTCGAAGGTCCCGGTGACCGTTGTCATCGTCGAGAGATCAACGCTGGCACTGCCACACAGGTCTCCGTTTTAGGCATGTCTACTTCCATAAGCGGAGTTTTCAACTTATTCATATGTGGCTACCTTATCAAAATCTGGGGTCCACGATGGGCCTTTGTATCACAGACTGTACTGTTGGGTATAAGGGTATCGACACAGGTTCTTGGTGTGACCGTTGGCGGCCGGTCTGGCGAAATCATCTTTCAGGCCTGCCAAGCTATCGGCATTGTAGGAGGCCCTCGTGGTTATCAACTGGTTCTCAACACTGCCGTCAGTGAACTGGTTGCCGCGAAGGACCGTACCGCTGTCTTTGGGCGATTGCAGGGATCGATCATGTTGGGGACTGCCTTTGGCTTCCTTCGTGAGTTTGCGCGTGTGATGTCAATAGAAGTGCAACAAAAACTAACGATCTCATAGTGGGAGGCGTGCTTGGCGATGTCTATAATATCCGGCGCCCCTTCGAGGTGGCATTCTTCCTCTATGTTGTCACTGCCATATACGGAGCACTGTTTATGCCAACCACCACGAAAAACGAGCGTGACAGTCAGCAAAAAGATAGCCGAGGAATCAGCGCCTTCTTCGCACCTATCAAAGTTATTGTCCCTCATAAATACCGCCTAGAGTCGGGTAAGATCATTCGGAATTATAGCTTGATTTTCCTCGCCCTTGGTATTTTTCTTGGTGTGGTGAGTATTTCACTTTTCATAACACTATGCTTCTCTTTCCTTATCCCTATTCTCTCTAACTGTATAGTTTGCTTCTGGATATGCTCCGATTCTTCTACAAATGTACGCAACGTCCGAATTCAATTTTGGCACTACCGAAAACGGATATCTCATGTTTGGAAACTCGGCCATTCGTGGAATCTTTTTGCTTTTCATGTTTCCAAAGATCATATCTGCCGGCCGGATTTGGTTCAATGGCACGACAACTTCGACGGAAGGTAGAGAGCCAGCATCGGAATGTCATATACCTACCAACCCAGAAGACTTTGAAGCTGCTGAAGGTGGAGAAGTCCCCCAAGAGCCAATAGAAGCCCCAGACCTAGATGAAGAGGATTCTGGTACTGGATTCGACCTCTTCTTTGTTAGATGGAGCCTCGTCATTGATTCCTTGGTAACCTTCTTTGCCGGGTTCTCAACAGATGGTTGGCAGGTATACCTTGGTAAGAACCCCCCGCGTTCTCTCTTTGGGAAACTCCAGAGATTAACTTTGAATAGCTGGCTTCTTGTTGCCGTTTGCTTCTGGCTCGGCGCCGGCCGCAAAGGGAGTTATGACTGAATTATGCGCACCAAGTCAACGACGGGACGCGATTAGTGCCATTACATTGGTGGAAAGCACAGCAACGTTGTTAACACAGGGCCTTTTCGGCCTGATATTTGCTGCTTTCTCCGAAGTTGGTCGGCCGAGTTTGACCTTTTTCTGCAACACAGTACGTTATAAGAAGCCTTCCAGCTTTACCTGATATATGGTTACTGATATCTTTCAAGGCATTCGCAGTGTTTGGCTTCGTCATCTTATTTATGGCAACCATGCCACCGGAGAATAGCAAGCGAATCGATGAGGACGATTCAGAAACCGAGGTCGATGTTGAAGCCTAAGCTAACATCCCCAGTACTCAAGGAGATTTTGATTAGAGAGAATACATGCTGGATTACATAAAAAGGGGAGACATATGAATTAAAAAAAAAGGGGAAGAAAAAAAGGGGTTAGATATGCATATTAAAACGGAGGCAGGAGAAATTAAGGTACCTTAGCCACATATGGATCAATTATATTATTAAATAGACCTACCTGTTCAGGGTATCACAACTTAAACTACCTACTCGAGGTCCCTATGATTAGACAATGCACAATAATGGCTTTTCGTATTCTACGCACAAAGTAGATCCATGTATCGACGACACAACCTTCTCAAATGCTTAGCTCTGCTACCTAATCAAATAGAACCACACGAATTTATCAACATATGCTCTATACATCGTATACTCTTTCATAAAACACACTAGCTTAACGTGCCACTTTATTACTATGCGTATATCATCTATCCGGTAAACCCACCGTCTACCGGTATTATCGCCTGCGTGAAAAACTTACTCTCGTCGCCTAAGAGGAACGCAACCGTGGCCGCGAGCTCTTCTGGCTTTATGTACCGCTGGAATAACTGTTGCGGGAAGTCCTTCACGTCGAGATTGCCTCCCATCTGCTCGCGTAGATTGTGCCACATTGGCGTGTCCCCGATACTTCTGTGTCCCGGGGTTGTAAGATTAGCCGGCTGAAATCTCTCTCATCACTCTGGGAAGAGTAGAATTAGGGGTGTTGGGGGGGGGGGGGGGGGGGGGGGGGTTAAGGAGAAGTAGGTAGGTACTTACGGGCTCACTATATTCACCCTGACGCCGCGGTGTGCGTGTTGTGCCGCGGCAGTTTTGGACAGGCCGACGAGGCCGTGCTTGGAAGAGCTGTATGCTGGGTGAAATGCCATGCCGCACATGCCGGCGACGCTTGACATGTTGACTATGCTGCCTCCATCCTCGAGAGCACGTAGCTGGTACTTGAGGCAAAGAAAGAGACCTGTTAGGTTCACGTTGATGACCTTATTCCATGTCTCCAGGCTCATCTCCGTCAATGGGGTTGTATCTGGATCAATAATGCCTGTTTTTTTTGCAAGCAAGTTGGTGGTTAGTTCGATCGAGGCTATGGATGGTGTGGAGGATAGGGGTTGTTTTTGTAAAATCTGGATAGGAGCATAGGGACATAGGGACATAGGGAGAGAAACAGGGAAAAGCACGTACCGGCGTTGTTCACACATCCACTGATCTTCCCAAGTTTCTCCTTGCTCGCCATGACCCACTCCTCAACGGCTTTTTCATCCGTGATGTCTAGGGCTGCGGTCAGGACCTTAATGTCTGGGTGCGCCTTGCTGATACGTAGCGCTGTAGCGGCAAGCTTGTCGCCTTGCAAATCTACTAGGGAGAGGCTTGCACCGCGGGCTGCGACGTATTCTGCAATTGCCTCCCCAAACCCCTGAGCCGCTCCCGTCACCAAGATGACTTTGTCCTTAAAGGGGTTCGGATCCGCCATTACCAGTGAGATATATGTAGGTATCCTTTTATTTCTGTGGCGAGCTAACAAACCGGGATAGGAGAAGAGAGCAAGTAGAGCCAGTCTTTGATATACTAAATATAGGTATGCTATATTGATATATTGCCAGTACGTGAACCTGAAATGAATTGAGGCAATCTTGTGACTATGAGAAGAACTACGAACTTCGAGGTGCGGGGGACTATGCCTGTATACATTGAATGCTCCCCTGTCTGCTTGGTGTATATATAGGTCGGCTGGAATATCCAAGACAATGAATCTACAGCTGCTGGGCAAGTTAGACAGTGTGCCGCATGACCCCCCTATTGTTCGCCTCCGACCGGCGGGGATCAAAGAGCTAGTATAGATTCGACAGCACCTGCACCGCTCGATCTTGCCATGGCGTCGTTGTTAGGATTTTGTCCACTGAGCGTTCAATGTGAGCCGTGTGGATGGTCATGTGGGTGCTTGTTGGTAGCGGACAAGGCCAGGTTGGTCTCCATCTTCACCGCCGGTCAAAGTGCTGATCGATGGTAGGCTTGGAAAGATTGGTTAAGGTTGATGGAAAAGAGGAATGTTAGTAATTATGTCGCAGTATGTGCATACATACTAACCTAGTAGCATGCGTTGCCTCCGGAAGACGACAACGGATGCGGCACCGATCTAGGATGGCATGCATAACTGGAAATCAATACTACCTAGGCCTACCTAGCTTGTGGCTTAGTTGAATAGGGGCTTGCTGAAGGCGTTGGTTTTCTGCTTTTTTTAATGAAACATACCTATACGTAGTTATAAATCAATATATTGGTTTGGCGGTGAATATCTAGAACTCAAGGGTTCGTACATAATAACCAATGATATAGGTACATCCGCGCTGTTGTGGACGAAAATACATACATTACCAATCATGTATAGTAATAACAGTCTAGACTTCGGTCTGTATCCGATATAGAAAACGAACTTGCATTGGGGCTTGTCAACTGTGGTAATCAATTCCTAGTTGAGGTTCCGTTACCATACAACCTCCCCCCTCGTTTACCGATAACGAGAATGGTTAGGTTAGGAAAGTCAAGGGCTCTAACCTAGGTTACCTAGTTACTAAACCCTATAGAGTGTCAAAGTTGTCCTTTGGGGAGTTGAGGTTGGAGTGTATGATAAAGGATTTTATCTATATTATTAATAACATTGTTACAGATATATGTCTATTGAAACTGGAAAGAATATAACAACAATATATATATATATATTCGAAGCTAAGACTATTATTCTCTTCATTACCGAAAACTATACTCCATACATTGAGACTGTAAAGACATACTTAAGTGACTACCTAGTTAGTACTCTAAAGACTTATTCTAAACTAAGGGCCTCCCCAAGTTAGACTTGGCTGTACGAAAATAGTAATTCTGCCAGCTAACTTAGACCCAAGATATCGTTTCTAACCATAGAAGCATGAGGGATTCGATCCTTTGGATTAAAATTCCAGGTTATGCGACTTTTAACCAACTCTGAACTAAAGGACTAGACAACGAAACCCTCTTTTACGGCTCTTCCAAAGACTAAAAAGCGATTGGGCTACTCTTCTCAACTGCAATCCACCCCCCCCACCCCCAAAGAAAGAAACAATAACAATGGCTCCATCAGTCCATATGTCGTAGTCCCCCTCTCTTCACCTCTGGTATTGATTCCTCTACTATTGCGATTACGCAATCCCTAGTTTTATCTGAATCCTTCTCCATGAATAGGCTCTAGTCAGAAATATTATTAATTAGCGTCCCTTTCCCCCATACAGTCCACCAAGAGTGCCAGCGCTGTAGTATTGGACCCGGTACTGAGCCCGCGAAGGAATTAAGCACTTTTCTGAGCCTGAATTCGTAGGAATCGCCATGTTTTTTTTAGCATCTCTCCATCACCCGTCGTCAAGTCCGATTGTCTAACCTAGCCACTGGGATCTAGATGATGTCGAGGATGAGAACTAGAACAAATGATAAGCTACGGCCTGAAGCTGCTTCTTACGCAGTCTAAAATGAGTTGGGCTAGGAGTATATCAGATTGGAGTTCTCGACCTTCGAATTGTGTATGGCGCTCGTGATTTCACAGACCAAGGGCTGGTGCTCATCCCCCCTGCCCCTCCTAAAGAAATCAAAGGGCACCATTAAAGACATACTACATGCTGATATACCTATACGCTAAGAATTAATAAACCCTTGGAGATTGTCTAGCGAGTGAAGACCGAACAGCGCAGGCTGAAATTAATTGGATAAGTATGTCCTTAGAGTTATGCTGCCTGGGGCGCTTACTACTAGGTATAGAGGCACCTATGTTTGAAAAGTCGCTTCACATATTTATTTCCGGCTTGAATTATAGGAGGGTAGCGTGGGAATCGTGACAAGTATTTCATAATACTAATGCATAAAGGGGAGGCGTTTCCTCAAAAGTGTCTTCGTACCCGATTAACGAGAGCGCCGGACCGACCGATTAGATGCAAATGCTCTATACGTAACCCCATGATCCGACCCTACGCCTAGGGAATAACTGGTACAACCGATCTCGTATCGTACAAATCTTCTTCTAGTTCGGTATTCCATCTATCCTTCAGTGAAGGCGTACTTTATAGCCTGGAGCGACATGTTAGCGGGTCGCGCAAGACATGAGTTGGTGCAAGCGCATGAGATATGAGGATATCTTACGGTGGAAGTAGGTATTCGCTCCATGGACTGGCTAGGAAAGTAACGGCTGCCTGTATATATCGTTAGTGATTCAGTAATATAAAGCTGTATGGTAAGAGGGAAAAAAGACATACGCCGAAAATGGCTACACTTCGCACAACGGATGCATTCTCGGAAGATGTGAAGGTCTCGTAGGTAGAACTGAGAAACCCTTTGTTGGAGCGACCGCCGAGTCTTCTTGGTGCCATGGCTGCGATATGTTGTGTGTATTGTGTATTTTTGAATTTGTGTGTGTGTGTGTGGTGGATGCGGTGTCGTCGGATTTGTTCTTTAACCTGGCAAGTTGAAGTCTTGAGATGTTGAAAAGACTAGAAAATAATCCTATGAAATTGCAGCCAATTATCGATAAGAGCTTAGCTAATGCCATGCACAATAATTATCCATGCCATGTGATGTATATGTGGCGGAATGTGGCTAATTAGGCGCATGTGACAGGTCAATGGCGTCACAGGGCTGAACGAACTCTTCAAAGTCTGGAAGTTCACCTGGGCAGTGTTTACTAACTACTAGGTAGGCACAAACCTTGGGAAGTCACTGTGGTTACTGGTACGATTACTAGGTAGTTATACTTTAAGTACCTAGGTACTGTAACTTAAAAGCAACTGACCAACTGTGCAGTTAATCGCAACTCTTTCTCTCTTGTTTCCATCACAAAGATCTAATACCATTTACTTAATTCCTCATGCACCTAACCCAGTACTTAAAACTAATCTATCTTATTGATTCAGTCTTTGAAAATGGTTGAAACATCTACATTTTCCCCCGTCCCCTTTCTACCAAATGGCACTACGTCGCTCCCCTCGCCCGCTCCGAGTACCGCATCGAGCCGGGCGGCCGCGCGCCTACCACACCCCCGATCGAGGCCTCTAGCGCGCGGATCTAGAAAGGAAGACTACGCTAGAAATTATGTCTCTGAGCGATTGTTACACATCTCGCGACGTTACGTCAAGAAGCATGGCATTCCCGATCCCGCCGACGAGGTGTCGGGGTATGATAGTATGGATGAAGTATGCAAAGACCTTGAGGAGGTCGTGGACGTACTTTGGTTTTCTGGTACTCGTATGTGATACCACACCTTCATCTCTTACTAGATATAGTAGTAGATATATAGATATATATAATGGAAGACAAAGCTAACAACTTCCTAGCCAGCCTTCAAATCCCATATCTCCTTAACGTCGCACTCGCCTTCAACACATACCTGCCATCCTTTACACCCTCACCGCGCCCCACATTCGCTCTTTTGAAAAAGCTAGACCACTGCTTTGCAAGCCTGATCCTCGGTCGCGATGCAAAATCCGGGGTTCCACTACCGGCGTTTCAGAGCGGCACGAGAGGATTCACGAGGACCGACATGGTGCGTTGCAAGAGTATAGCTGATGAAACCCGGATGCTTGTCGCAACCGTCATGAGTGAAGAACCCGACGTCGAAAACTTTGTGGATGACGACGACGACGACGACGACGATAACGGTGGTGGTAGAATGGCGCCTATCCCTACGAGGAGGAATATCGATATATCTATCTCGACAGGGCTTATACAAACTCCGATTCCAGAAAGTATAGCTACAACTACCACCAGCAGTAGCGTAGGTGCTAGTAACAGGATAAAGACGGAAGACGTTGGAGATTTCGAGGCCGACTCGGACGACGCATTGGAACTAGAGCATCCGGCTCCTAAGCGCAAGTCCCATGATTCGGATCTGGAAGACGAACCGCGCGAAGATAAACGGACCAAAGTCAAAGAAGAAAATGACGAACCGATCCTAGAGTTTAGTGACGCGGCGCCGGAGAATAGGAGTCCACATCCGATGATCAACGGACCCGGGCCGGGCGTAGGTCAACCTGACGCGAAATTCCACTGGATGGTAGATGACGACGACGACGATGATGAAGAATCTGGAACCGATGGCGAGACTCTAGATAATGTGACCAGCACATTTCCTTTTTCGGCGCCACGGGTAATACAAATGGCCCCTGATGCTGAAGTAGATATTGGCGAACTCGGCGAAGACCCAGACGAGGATGATGAAGAAGAGGAAGAATTACAATTAAATGTGGGCAAAGTCTATGAGAAGACTTTAGTGCAGCTCGGCAAGTCGCTGGGTGAATCTATCATAGATGTTGGGCAGCCGTTACCTATATGAACATTGATATACGCTACCTGTACTCAAGCTACCAAATAACATAAATCTTGAATAACAATGCATATTCGATCATGTGTGAACTTTATGTCATCCTCCAATGCAGATTTGTCCCCCACGTATATCGTCCAGTGTAGTGATACGTTTGGAGGGAGAAAATCGATGCTAACTTGAAACTCGAGCGAGAAGAACACAGGTATTGGCTACCTGGGCAAGTACCTAGTAGTATAGACGACAAGTATATGATAGGTTCGACTGATTTTGGATTGACTTGATTGACTACTAACGGCGACGACAGAGATGAACTCGGCCACATTAAAAATAATAACTGGCTAGAACCACCCCCCTTTCCTCTTTTTTTTTCTTTTTCGTGCTTCGATATCAGCTTTTGACCCACCACCCGCATTACAAGATCTGCGACGCATCTACCTTTTGCTTCATTTTCCGAACTATGTTTTTTTCTATTTAAAATTCTTCTCCCACTCACGGCTCGACAGGCCTTCCATCGCAGATCTTCACTCTTCCATGTTGTTTTCAAGTCGGCCGCAATCCCACTCACTCACTCACTCCTCTTTGTCTTCTTGCTTCGCTGCACTCCTATCGAGACATCCCTGCGTCCAAGGCCTTGCGTTGCCCTAGCCTGCGCGTCATGAGGTCCATTTGTGGTCAAGTCCTTTCCGAGTCGGTGTTGTTTGTTCGTGGTTCCGCTCTACTCAATCGCATACTGAAAATGGTGGTTTGCAATGTTGCAAACAGACTTTTCCCACCCTTTTTCTCTCTCGTCAAAGTACCACTCCTGCCTCACTCTCCTCAGCCTTACTTTTGATGATAATACAGGAGGGCAAAAAACGGGGTATCAGAAGAATGAGATTGATCCGATCGATCGTACGTGTACCCAGTCCATTAAGACACATGATATGATACTCTCGTGCGAAGAACGTCATACGTAATAGCCCTCAGAAGTCTAGTCGTATCGTATCATGTACGCTATGCGTCATGCCAGGAAAAAAAAAAAAGAGAAAATGATATGAAGGAAATTGAAGGTGGTCGATAAGGATCCGGAAAGTAAAGTGGTATCTTGAGCCAATACCGGAGATGTTCGTAAGGAAGCAATGTAGTTTTCGCTTTAAAATCGTGGAAACTCGTCGCAGCCAACCATCCCAGCCTCGATACATCAGGCAGACGATAAAGGGGTTGGAAAGGTTTGGCAATAGAAACGAAATAAGGGGCGTAATAAATCAGGCAAGAGAAAAAGGCTTGTTATGCTTAGATTTTAATAATTCAGATGCAACGTAAGGAAGATGAAAAAAAAAAAGATATCCAACGATGTTATAAGTCCTCATTCCAGAGGGCTTATGTGCCTAGATGGACAACATGGCACTCATAGGCGAATAAACAGCCTATTAAAAATGGCTAGTCTGACATTAAAAACCATTAGCCGCCCGAGAAGTGCCGTTGGGGCAGTATTCTCAGAGTGAGACGATCCTTGTCAGACGACACGATGCCAAATGCCATGTACGTCGGGAGAAACGGCTCTTACGCTACCGGAGGGATAGCCGGAACAGCGGCGATCTCGACCTCGGGCGGGACGTCACCATTAGTGTTCTTCTGAGGGCAGTCGCGCGAGATGTGGCCGGCTTCACCGCACTGATAGCAGGTCTTACCAGCAGTGTTGAGAGGACCACCATTTGGCGCAGTACAGTCTCGAGAGATGTGACCGAGTTTTCCACATGCATAGCACTTCATCGCCTGAGCTTGGCAATCGCGCGCAAAGTGGTTTGGCCCGCCGCATTTGTAGCAGGTAGCCGGTCGGGGGCCACCAGCGAATGCGCCTCGGCCGAAACCACCGCCGTATCCACCACGGGCGATCGGTCCGCCACGCCCCATTCCAACACCGGCCGGGTTAGGGCAGGCTCGAGCCAGGTGACCGGGCTGGCCGCAGTTGTAGCAACGGCCGTTACCACCAGCACCGCTCAGACGGAGGGTAGGGCAGTCAGCCTGAACGTGCCCGAGCCCTTGACAGTGATAGCACTGCTTTGCCTCAGTGGTACGAGGGAGAGGACATTGGTTAGACTCATGTCCTAAACAAATTTATTAGTTCCAGGGAGATCGCAATAGAGCCCATTGGTATAGATAGAGGCATACCCGGCTGTTTGCAGTTGTAGCAAAGACGCTCAGCAGAGGAGCAAACCTCGGCGTAGTGACCAACATTGCCACATTTGTAGCATGCTCGACGAGATAGGGAAGACATGGCGAAAAGTCTGTGAATCTGTGTGGTTCTATCATCAGCAAGGCACTTCACATAAGTTTTATCTCCGACTATCCATCCATGAATGACCCGTTTGCAGCGATGTGGTGGTGGCACGTTAGTATCGTTAGTATTATCATCCGATTGTAATCCATCTTCCACCCAAGTGGTAGGCATCTCATCAGATGTTTAGATATTCATTTGGGCCAGGTTTTCCAGGGGTAATAAGGAATAGGAGCGTTTCATAAATATTGCCGCTTATTGTTCGTTCACCACACAACACGTAGATGACGCTGAACAGGTATTGTGATGGATGGTATCAATCGGGCGGTACCGAAAAGGGTAATAAGGAACCGCCACGTGCAGTCATCTGTCGGATAAATTACCCCACGAAGGATGGTACGGTTTCGCAAAGTGAATGACGGATGGGCGGTCGAAGTTGTTGAGTGGTTTTCCAGAACCTGCAGGTTAACCAGGTTGACTGCAGACGGTTGGGTTCGTGCGACCCGACACAAGATGCGAGATAGACAACCATCTTGCCCGATCGATAGATATTGATAGATGTGTATATATATGTATAATTTCCATCTTGTTGATTTTGGTCAACGACATCTCGTTATTATGCGACTAGGCCCGTATGATTCCGAGTCTTCTTTCTTCATGAACTTTGCGCATGTCGCATATAGGCGCAATATTATAAATATTTTTCAAATTTAACGGAAAGCCACTTGGGATTTGTGGGTGCGACGTTGGAGTCGAATAAGGATACATGGAACGGCCAACGTCGAAGTATCGAAGCATCGAAGCATCGAAATGTCGTATAATCATAGCTGAGTGGGATTGTGCTTATGCGCAAATCTAATCCCATCGAATCATGCACCCATAATCCAGGATTCCCGTTGTCGCCAATCATGGCAATCTCTGATTCCGAGAGTTGTCATGTACCTCGTGTGAAATGGATAGACAAAGTCCCGTTGAATTGTTGTTATGTCGGCGCATCAAAGAATAGTCGCAAAATCGCGTGTCGCAAGTGAGGGGCAGATATGATAGGGAGCGACGGAATATCCATTGTAAAGGCCCAGTCATAAAATGACGGCGTAAATAAGATCGCAAAGATTATAATGGGTTTGTCGTTCCTGTTTGTCGTCGAAAGTTGTCCGAGGATTGCTGTCGCACAGCATGGAACAATCCTTGGTCCTTCTTCTGGCTCTGGCTCTGGTTCTGGTTCTGGTTCTGATCTGTTGCTGTACCACACGCCACACACCATTTTCGTGTGCAGGGCCACTCTGGAAAAATGCAAGAGAATACTTTTGCGATGATATATATACGCAAGAGCAAAAGAGAGGCTAACATAAAGAAAGAAGGAAAAGGGGGATGAAAACTCACACTTTCTAAAAAGTCTATAATTTATCTTCTGTTTATTTCCGCGCAACCGCTTCTCTCTTTTTTATTTTTCCTTCTTCCTTTCTGCTGCTATCCGTCAACCAACAGCAACCTTCTCTTCCGAGCGACGACGTCTTCTCCAAACACTACGCGACCTCCGTGGGGGGCTTATGTTATAATACGCGATGCGATGCGATTCGATTCGATGCGGAAGCAATATTCAGAACCACAGAAAAAGAAAGGGAAAGGGTTAAGAGAAAAGAGAGGAGAGGGAGGGACATGGGAATGAGAAAGGACCGGAGGGGAGGGGACAGTTGAGTGGATCCCCGGCGCGGGTGAAGGGTATGTACGAAAAACAAGTACCAATTACTTTAGAGACTATTAAGGACTAGGCTGTTGTCCATATGGATTATGCGCCGTGTTCCAGTAGCAGATACTTCATAGAACCTTCCCTGCATACCTCAGTAGGGTTTACTTACCTATTAGCGGATGGATCGTCAAAATTCAGGCAAGAAGTCCAGGTGGCTACTACTATTTTTTTTTGTTTTTTGATTTTTTGATTTTTTGTTTCGTTTCGTTTCCCTTTTTTTCATTTATTTGTTTCTATTACTACCCAGGGTAGCGTAGGTTAGTCCCTAGTAGACTTCCCTACTTCCCTACTAGGTACCCTACCTACTGACCTAAGGTTAGTACCTACTACCTACTACCTACTACCTACTACTACCTAGGCCCTAGGGTAGGTAAAAGTACTCTAACCTACAGTAGGTACTAGGTATTAACTATGTTATAAGTAGGGTTAATTGTTGGTAAAGACTTCCAACTTCCATGTTTTGTTTTATTAGACGTCGTGTCCTTGTTACCTTTTACGTTGTTTCCTTCTCTTGCCGTTTGGAATGCATTAACTTGATAGATCAATAACATTGAATGTTTCAATGTTCTGAATGCTTAGTAGCATGTTACTAATATGTATCACCGCCATATGCCATGCCACATTACTACATACCTAGATAGTATGTAACTACTTATACTACTAACTTAGTAGTATCACCATAATACCTACTATTTACATATCTCAAATATCTCAAATCTCACCAAGGATATCGGAATTATCCCTACCTACATACCTAGTTACACATAGTGCATAATTTATTACTATTCAACCTCACAATACGCACTTAATTATACTAACCTAGCATTAAGCAAAGAAAGAAAGAAATATTATAGAAAATAAAAAAAGGGCTGAGGGGTATAAAATGCCTTGATGCAAGTAGGTCCCGTATTAGCATCAGCTCGCCGAGTATTTCAACCAATAACAACAATACCAAGTCCCCTTCACCCCCCCTTTTTTTTCATTCTAATGTCTTACGGTTTGCTGCCCTGCATGACTCCAGCAAAAATTTGATATCTCAGCTGGGTTAAGGAGGGCATGGGCCCAGAAAGTTGATCCAAGGTCTCACTAGGTAGGTTAGTTAGCATTTTATTCCTGCAGACTTTTAAAGAGACCTTTAGCGAGCTTTCCGACTACCTAGGTAGTTTCCATTTCTTTTTCCCCTTTCACGTGTTGATCTATTACCTTCCCCCCCCCCCTCGTCTTTGATGGTGGATACTAATTAGTACATTAGATATTTATATTAGTAATGCCCTTTCTCATAAAGAAACGTCTTGAGCTTTGAGAGATAATCTGATCAAATCTCGGACTGTCTATCTCATACAGGGCTAGAAACTAACGAGGAGCTGGGCAAGTGCTGTTTCCAAAAGCTGATCAGTATTCAAGAGGGAAATGGGTACTTTAATGATCCTCTCTTATGCGCTCTTATACGAACTACTGGACATTGCCTGATAGAGCTCCCTCCTTACTTAGGTGCATCCATACATAAGTCCAATGACCCTTCCATACATAGTATTCCCGACCCCACATCCTAGGACTTGAGGCCCGATAGATGCGCGCACAGGGTCTGGGCAAAAACGGGATAGGATGAAAAAGAAACCATGGTGATAAGTCTGGAACAGTCTAGCTTCATTAACCGTTTACGTGGTATTAGGCGGACGAACCCTGCCCCAAGGTAGCTTTAGGCACGCTGACCTGACTGGCTATTACCAACCATTGAATGAGTGTCTGATCCAACAATGAGCGAGACATCCCTAACCGAAGAACGGACAGTTGGGACTGGGAACCTGCATGATAGTATACTACAGTATACCGCATTATACCACATGGCCGTGATTCCAACAAGCCACATAAGCCAATATCTTGTGTTTCCCACCATCCAAGAGATCTCTTGTCGACGTTGGAGCAAGCCGATGTGCAGCTACCGCCGCCTCTCCCCTCAGCCTACATGATCCCCTCCCCCCCCTCAAGTTCTAGGTCCAGGTTTAGCCAATCAACACCCCGTCGCAAGGTTGGGGACTTAATGGCGCATTATCTCATTGCAGTTGTGATTCCCGTCTCGTTGATCTCTGCTTTCCAACATCGCCAGCCCAATGGATTGCGACTGTGATCGCGATCTTGATTAGTTCTGGGGCATATTATTTTTGGGGCAAGCAGGAAGATTCTCGGTCTTCTTTCTCCCGCCAAGCGTCTTCCTAGCACCAATTAGATCGTTATACATACGAGTGTGTACGTAAATTATCAACCTACATTTTTCTAAGGACGGCTGAAATCCTTTAAGCTGTACCTTACCTAGAACATAGGTAGTAGGCCAACTTGGGACATACTTGATTAGGGTATCTAATATACACATATATTACGGCCTACCTATGTATATAGTAACGATCCACCAGCAATACCATTGACCCTGAGACCTACCAACTTAAGCTTCGGTATAAACCACATCAAGTAGGTACGCCACAAAATCAGGCCTCAGTATTCAGCCCACATCTGACTGGAGAGCACTTATACATGAACACGTTGATATATGCTTCTACTCTTTCACATCTATACATCGTAGCTTTTGTTTAAATAGAACTGCAGAAAACACTGGTCGAATACAAAATGTTAATACAGATGACTGACTTCGACTGTCATCGACTGTCACCCATTCAAGTAACCATATCGACACCCGACATATTGAATACTGGGGTCCTACGCACGATATTTCGTTTAAAACTGCTCTTCCAAACAACTCTTTCCCATCCCGTGATGAGGAGTGACACCATGTAAGTATCTCTTATATAACCAGTCCTCCCAGTTCTGGCGCTAGAAGCAAGCAACATGCGCCTATGTAGGTAGGTAGGTAGGTAGGTATGGTCAGTAGACATACCAGTTGTAGGCAACTGGCCAATCTGAACGAAACGAACGGGTCAAATTCGCCTTTGCTTCTCAGGCTCCTCCTTATATTTCCAGAGTGTTCCAATATTACGTTCGGCATCTTACACATCTCTTTGGTTGCCCTACCATGTGTCTCCTCATTACCTTAACCTCTACAATCCCGGTCGAGTTTGCAATAGAGCAGAGCAGACCTAATTTCTAACTTCTCTATCACCGAGCACTTGGGGATCGCTCTACTGAGAGAAACGCAGCAGAGTGGGGCGTGAGAGGGGTGTGAGGTGGGTGAAGCATGTGGGGTGTATGAGGTGTATGAGGAGTATGAGGAGTGAGAGGCGTGTAAGGCGTGTGGGGCGTAAGAGGTATATCGGCCGGCGGAACGACCGATCTAGGGCGCGCCTCAACGACGTATGATATGCCATCTTCTGATGCATACGACGGTGGCCGCGCGTGGCCTGACCCGGGACGTGACTCCTCGTCGTCACTCCCAACTGTGGATGCCTGATCGTTGCGTTGCCAGTAGAGGCGGTCCGGGTCCACACGCTGAATATATTATTAGTATCATCTAGATCAAGATGGAGGATATTTAAATCGACTACATACCACACTTTCACGCCATAACCCGTAAGCCGGGGGCTCCAGTTTACTTGAGGGTTCTGCATTTCCCACGACCTCCTCATCGCGTGCTAGAATAACGTGGATCGGTCGCCGTGGTACGGCATAACCGCCAGGCTCCTGCCTCGGGAATGGCGCGCGTTCAACATCATCATCTTGGGGGGGCCTGATAATGATCATGCAGATCTTAATCAATCCGTGGCAGAAGAAGATAGTAGCGGATAATATGACAAGGATCAAGAGCACCGTGAACTCGTTGCTGTTGATGTTCTTTGTGATAGAGAGTGCGAGGTCTATATCACACTTATTAGTGTCCATGGGCGCGCAAGATACGAGTTTGAAGCACTTACAAACAGCAAGCATAAGCATCAACAAAATGCCTGCTACAAAGCAACGCACGATCTGAGAACGTAGGCGTCGCGACTGGATCCAGGGGAAGCAAAAGAAAAATTTCCTGGGGTTATCTCTGTCTATATGCCGTCGCACCCGTCCCCGATCCTGACGACGTCTTCTCCGATCTACGGCGTCGGCTAATTCTGTCTCCGCCGGATCGGCCCCACGAAACCGTGAATGCCCAGCGCGACTGTTTCCAAAGCCATCGCTCGGATAAGCAGGCGATGGTTCAGGTATGACAGGAATATCATGTGCCTGAGATAGCGATGGCTCGGAGACGGTCCCAGATGATAGATTTGTTGGTCCTGGTAGGGTTGAACGTGAGGAATTTCGGCCCGAGGACTGCGGCTGGGTCGGGAGATGTGTAGCATTGGAATGCGGGGTTTTCGGGCTGTCGTCGTCGGCTCTATGAATTTGCTGCCTACCTAGATGTGACCGGTCGATGAATAGTCTAGGTAAAGGTAAAGGCGGACGGCTGAGTGAAAGACCTCTCGTGTGGTGACTTCGCTGCTCGCCCATCTCTTGCGGTCTTTGCTGCTCTAAATCCCGCACCTGCCCCTCTTGTAACTGGTCCCTCCCTAGGACGTTCGTCCGAATGAAGTCCATGGCTTTAGGACTGGAAGATGCGCGGCTTCTCAAGCGTCGAACCTAATGTTACCGGGAACCGGCCCTATACATACTTTCGCTCGCCAATCTAGCCTATTCACACAATCCCAAGCGCGTCAGGAGGCGCGATCTGGATGTATGATCTATAGCAGATACGGATGGTCAGATCAGGTCGGCCTAGCTTCTATAAACCGACAGTACGTGACAGTACGTGATAGCAGCGGCGTTATGACAGCTTATTGGTAGTAGACACTGGGAGGGCGTTCTTCAAGTTATGTGCAACGGGTTTCGGACAGAACAGACCCTGACGAATCGATTTTCTCCGGAATCAAGGAGCACTCGGGTGCCTGCAGTTTCGATATAATGTATGTCTTAGGTCGTAAATGATACAATTTGAGTAGGACCAGCCAAATTTAAAGGAGGAGGTAATCGAAGGGATGGAGATCGAAGAGAACTATCAAAATTACACGTTCGATTTACTCGGAAGGGAAAGAAATTGGAACTCCCAGAGCCCAGTATTCCTTTTTCTTTTTTTCTTTAAAAAGGGTGTAAAACGAAGGACGGTAGAATAGAAACACGACAATTAACACAAATCCATTGACAGCAATAACTGCCAATTGGATTATTGAGAAAAAAAAAAGGGAAACTCCAAAACAAGAGAGACAACCACAAAAGAGCGAAAGGGAAGAATGCTAGGACACAGGGACGGAGATAGAGATAGAGATACAGATGATACAGATGATACAGATGATACAGACACAGACAAAGTTAGAGAGAAATGTATAGGTACTAGGATTACAACTAACCATAGGTAGGTAAGTAAGTAGTAGGTTAGTAGACAAGATGGAGTCTCAGAGAGACGGAGAAGACATGCGCAAAGAGAGGAGCCCCGAACAGTCACGGCGCCTTGACAAGCTGACAGACAGTGACTGGGACTTGGAACTGGGAATTGGAACTGGGAACTGGAACGGGAACTGGAAAGAGTGGATTTTGAGGTCAACTAAAGAACATACCCCAGGAGCTTTGACGGTCTCATCTACACAAATCTAGGCTGTCTAGGTACAGAATGTAACCGTCTGGATCGGCTATGACAACATTGTCTACATGCACATAAGATTGAATAGTGGGAAAAGCTGTAAAAGGCATGAAAGTGCTACGTCGTACATTGCCCAAGAGGTTTAAATAAAGGAACACGCCAGGCATGCAAAACACCTAAACATTGAACCTAGCAAGCTTACCAAGCCTAGTAGGTACGTACCTCGTAACCACGTTAATTACCACACCTTTTTCAGTTTAAATATCATTTTGATGTTTCTAATAAATCATCTGGCCAATCAAACCACTCACCATCACGATACACTGAACCTACCATCACGAGGCCCGTTCACTAAGCTAACCCAATACGCGCTGAAAGGCTTGCTTCGTGCCTGCTTCGTGTGAAACTCGGATGCAGGGAACTACAGGGAACTACAAGGGGTCCACCCCTGACCATGGTTTCGGATTCCGGTACGTAGGTACCAACACAGCCGCGCCACAACTTGAAGCAACATTGAACATAGAACATAAAAATCATTGGATGAGCAAAACAAAAAACAGTTGGCATTTTCAATTTCTTGATTTTGAAAGAGGCAGCCATTACTATTTTAGGTCACTACCTAAGTAAGTATGAGGTATCAAGGTATGTATCAGGGTATGTATCAGGGTATGTATCAAGGTATCTAGACCTGCTAAGGGCCCTTTGTACTGGTGCTGTTTGGTAGGCCTTATAATGAGGCTCAACCATGTTCAAATAATATGCAGCCTTACTTGGCCCACTGACAACTTGCCTCCATTCTTCAGTCTGAGGGACGACCATATCGACTTTTTTTTTAGGAGTTTGTTCGATGCTGACCCTACCTAGTCTACCTACTTTATTGTAGGCTATTATGGGACAAACCTGAAATGCTAGGCCAGGCGAATGGATGTGAACCAAAGCGAAAGGCCTAGCCATTGGGATATCAGCAAGGTAGGATAATAAATAAGCCCAAGTACTCGTTGTCGAGGGCTTATCATATAACCGTGCCGCCAATGGAAGAAGCGGCTTATTATTTCACTATCATTCTTGTCGAGTGATTGGGCTTCTCATCTCAGCTCTCCAAGCAGCATTCGGCGATCAGAAGATGCCGATAGGACTAACCAACCATTAACCAACATGCTCACACTTTTTATAGATTTCGGATCGAGACAATGAACTTACTAACGGGCTCCTCGCCAGGAGTGAACTCAGCACAGTTGACGGTCCCCTTGTGGCCTGGTAGCTTATAGAGAAGCTTGCCGTTATCGTTAGACCATATGATCACCGTCCCATCACCGGCCCCAACAGCGATCTTCTTGCCAGCTTTATCCCAACTAGCTCGAACGAGATTTTTCTCAATGCCCATTTGAGCACCATCAAACGTGCGGATGTGTCGCTCAGTAGGCGCAAAGGGCCTGATGTCCCAGGTCTTTGCTGTCGAATCGTGGGAGTACGAGAGCAGCGACTGCGAATCTGGCGAGACACGCAAGCTAGTTATGGTATCATTGTGACCGAGCATCGAATAAACCACAGCTTTTTTGCGCATATCCCAGACTTTGATATCGTTGTCAATTCCTCCCGAGTAAATCTCATTACCCGCCTCCGAGACTGCGACCGCTGTAATCGGGAACTCCGTCTCAATGTAATCCGCAGCATTCTTTGTTCGGGGGTCCCATATCCCTATCGTGCCATCGTCACTCCCGCTGATTAAGAGCTCCTCGCCGCGCCTGCTTACATCCATAGTATTTATGATCTCTTCGTGCCCGATGTATCGTCGTATTCTGGTTCCGGATGTTAAATCCCAACTTGCAAGATGCATGTCGGCCGAGGCTGTGTATAAAATCTCTGAGTCGCGAGACCATTGTAAGTCCAACACCGCACCTCGATGGCCCGTTAAAACGCCGTAATTGTCACATGTGCCGGAAGATTTCCAAAGTACTGTCTCTGAAATCAGTTAAGGTCAAGAGTATTAATAATACCAGGCAAGCTTACAGATATTTCGATCCATTGAGCCAGATGCAATTAAATCTCCTGTTGGGTTAAACTTTGCCGAGAATATCTCCCCAGAGTGTCCTGATAGTTCCATTAGGGGTGCCTCAAGATTGCTCGTTCTGACTGCCTAGAATGACAACGTTAACACGGTCTGCACTACCTCTTATCAACTCTACGAATGGGTGTCATACGGAGTGCACTAATGCGTCGCTTCCAGAAGCTCCATCTCGACGAGAAAGAGCAGTGCTACTTCCCGGCTTTTGCCTCTTCACTACCAACTGGCCAGCGCCTGGATCATCGGACGCAGGTCGTTTCTCGGCAGACATCTTGATGCTTGTTATTATGATTAGATTTGGCGGTAATGGTATGGCACCTTCTTTAAGGATCGATGTATATCAGCTGTACGTAGAATGAATTATATACCTAAGGTACTACTACTAAGTATGTAGGTGACCTTGGAGGAGTTCAATGTTGGCGGATATAGTTGCGACAGTTTTGACTGGTTCGACTAAATTTGGGTCTAAACAATTTAGAAACTGAAGCTTCAACTTCTGTCAGTTTGGAACAAGCTTCAAAATAAAACCGGAGATGTAGATGTGGGGGCTTTTGGGAATGTTTATGTAATTATGTATGTTTATGTATGTAACGTTAACTAGTTATGTACTAATTAACTACGTACATACTTCAAACGGGAAAGCAATTTTCCGTCAAAAGGTCGGACTTTTTGTCACCCGTTTTGCCGACTTCAATGTTCTTTCTTTCTCAGTTAGCTACGTAGTTCACCGCCCAAAATACTGCCAGGCTCTTTCACTTAACTTGAAATGACGATACTGGATGTCTAACTGATTGTCTCCAGTAATTACATGTTATTTTAGTACGTACTTGCTAGTTACTGTATGTGTACATACTTAAAACTGCTCCAACCATCCTCTCGGCCTAGACACTCAAAAACATATCCCATAAAAAGAGTCAATGACCTGATCGTGCTTATACTGAGCTCATACTGAGCTCGTAAATCGAGCATGTCAGCAAGTAAAGCTGCCCGGGTGGGCGAAGAGTGAGTTAGGCTCTGGATTATTCTACCTTCATCATTGCTAATATGTATAGAATCTGGAAGTAAGTCGGCAAGTCATAAGTCCCGTAACATTGTGCTGACAATATACCAAAAGGGGCCGTATAGACAAAGTTAATGCTGAACTTGTCACTTTGACATATGGAACAATAGTTGCGCAGTTATGCAAGGACTTTGAAGGTGACTATGTCGAAGTCAACAAGCAGCTGGATAGGATGGGTTATAATATTGGCCTTCGCTTGATCGAAGACTATCTTGCCAAGTCCAACACTATGAGACGATGTTCTAATTTCCGAGAGACGGCCGACATGATTTCCAAGGTAAGCCTCCAATCAAGTCATTTCAGTTACCTCTCTACAACTAACAACCCCTTTTCACGAATAGGTCGGCTTTAAGATTTTCCTGAACATCACACCAACCGTGACAAATTGGACGAGTGACAGCAAACAATTCTCACTTGTATTTGAGGAAAATCCTTTGGCCGACTTTGTCGAGCTTCCCGATGATGGCAGAGCGCAGGATGAGTTGTGGTATTCAAACATATTCTGTGGCGTCTTGAGAGGCGCACTTGAGATGGTGCAGATGCAGGTTGAGGCACACTTTATTAGCGATGTGTTGCGAGGGAACGACACTACGGAGATGAGGATATCCTTAATCAGATATATCGACGACGAACTACCGCCCGAGGATGATTAATCGGTCAACCACATCCCTGGTTGGGATTTACTAATTTGGGCGGCCTCCGCAGCAGCCTCAACGCTACAACGTTGACAAACGCTGGTTAGAGTTACCTAGCGAGATCTGTAATTTGGCGGGAGATACGATGTTCTTAGTGCAGAAATATAACAACAAGCCAACAATTTTTAACGAGTACGATAGCATACCATACCATAGGTCACTACACACTTAGTAGGTTAGACGAGATACATATAGGTATTGTGTATTGTATACTTGGTATCTATATGGTACCGTTGACCTATGTACTACTATGCATGCATATATTGAAATACTATCATCGTAGTATCATCTTTGTTGTTGGAAAAGTGGGTGTATCCTTACCTAACTATCTACCTAGGGTAGGTAGATAGATGTCACTGGTATGTTTATAGGTGATCCACTTGACTCCCGAGACTCTGGAATGGGAAAATCGTAGAGGGGAAAGCGGGCTGGCGGGCTGGCGGGCTGGCGGGTTGGCGGGCAGAAGGGGAGGACTCGAAAGCGGGAGGCGCCGTGGGGTGTGTGTTAGTTGTGTATTAGGTGTGTTGAGGTGTGTGTTAGGTGTGTTATGCACATCCATGTGTACTATGTAGGTGTTAGGTTCAAATTTAGTGTGGGCTTTACCGAACTTTAGCATGATGTAGTTATTTGAGCCCCGCCCAGTCCGCTCTATGTAGGTACAAAACCGTACAATACATGTAGTGTAGTATATTCTCCCCCATCCCGTCCCCCATCCCCCATCCATCGTGCATTTCTGTCATTAAAATGATCTTCCGCTACCTACATACCCTAGGTAGCCAACTACTAATATGTACAGTGCCTACCTATCTGCCCTGTCTGCATCACAAGATGGCAAACGGGCTTACATCAATGGCCTTGTTAGCTTGACGACCCTTGCAACCTGTCTACGGTACTTGGACTTGGCATCATGACAAATCTCCGCAGCATCTTCTATCTTTTGACTTGTCAGATTCTCTCTATCGCAACGGGACACAACGTCGCAAGTATCTGTACCTAATACCTATTAACATCAATACAATATTAGCAACATTGAACGCTGAGGGGCGTTACCGGAGGCTTTTTTGTGCATTTACTACCGGCTCACATACAATGATATACATAGTAGTGTGCAACTGTACCTGCATTTACAAATACGCCAATTTATTATAGTATCGCGCCGTGCCGATGCGAGGCATAATGGAGATGCGGCATGCCGGTACCCTTCACCATCCATGGACATCTCAACAGTGTTTGATTCGGGCAAGCTCCACTTCATCTGAGCAAAAATCCGTGTTCCTCGGCACTTGAGTCTCGAGTCTGGAAATCAAATATCCATATATAGCTACGTCTGTTAGGTATCTAGTAGGTCACCTGTTAGGTATCGGGAAAGGAATATGCCCGTCGCCTGGAATCGTTGAAGTCTTGGTTGACATCCCAAGGGGAAGAATGGCCCAAATCATAGTAAAACCCCTTCGTAAGCCGCATAGGTGACCCATCTAGTACCACCTACTAACTCAAGGTTAACTAGATGGTTCAAGGTCTACCATCGCAAGGCAGACGTGGCGAGATGCTGGCCGGCCAACAACAACATCAGTTTGATGAACGGCGCATAAGTCAGAGCTGACAAGTGTTGGCTATCGATCCGAGTCTCAAATGTGGCATATCAAGGTTGGTTCGTCTTCAGCCTTAGCTTGTCGCCCTAATGATGTTTGTGACAGATGCTTCCTTACTTCAAATTATGTATTACCTAGCAGCTGAACCTCCATATGCATTTCCCTACTCAAAGTTTAGATACAATATGTAGTGTATATGTGGAGATAAGCATCATCAACATTAAATAGCTACTAGGTATTAGTAGACACCAAGCAAAGGCAACATATTTACTAGTTGACGAAGGACATCAGGCTTGTAAGTTGTAGTCAACATTCAGTGTTCTCGTATATACCTAACCTTACATATGTACGAATATGTAGTTGGACTACATGCACCGCATTTGCATTCAACTTACAATAACTAAAACTACTTTTTAGTAGGTTCAAATTATTAGTAAGATATAGGAACATTGATAATGAATTATCACGGAGTAGATGTGGATGTCGATCTTAACCAAAGGGTCCGCGATATCAGTAGCAGAATTGTCAATGAAGTAATGGCAAGGATGATTTGCATATACTGTGCAAGTACTTCTTATCTACTAATTGATGTAGTACTAACTGTACTATGTAGGTACAAAATAGAAAACCACCCTTGCTTCAATGTTAACATTGAAGATGTTCCGTACCCATACATACTTGTCTCCTAGGATCAGACGCTCGACACGAAGAAAAGAAATAGAAAAAAAAAATAGAAAAAAAATAGAAAGAGGCGGAAAATAGCAATATGAGCAAGATTCTGATATGAAGTTATAAGTTTTTCTACTTGTTGAGAGCTCGCGTGTACATCTGGATACAACGTGCAAATGATACGGTTTTAAGCAGGAACATGGAAATAGTGTATGTAGTATTAAAGTTTTGAAATGACATGAGAGGTGCCAAGCCTGAACTATGGAGAAGCGTGCTTCAATATACGCCGGTGGATACTTAAGTATTTGGTCGAGGTTAGCACGATGTCCGCGTATTTTCGGCATAGAAAAGGTACGGATATATACTTTGGGGGCGTTCTGAGATATGCGCCTAAATCGGAACCTCTGATCATAGAGTTTTTCCACCGCGCCTTGCCTTAACCCCCCAGTCCCTCCGTTCTGCAAGCTTCCTTCTCTACTCTCTTTCCATAACACCTCAGTGCCGTTCCTAATTCTCCATATGTACTTGTACCGCTCACCACTGGATGTATTTGAAGGTGCTACGTTATAATCGCACTGTATTTAACAAGGAAGCCCAGCCTGCCAGCCGGTTAGTTACTAAGACCTCCAGCGCTATCTTTCTCCCCAAACCCAAACCCAAATCCACACCCAAGAGCCCAAGGCACGGGATCCCTCACGTCAGTTACTTACCTACCAGGTCCTACCTTAGCCTTTAGGTAGGTGTAGGTACCTGGTTAGCACTAGTTAACCTATGTACAACTTGAACAATCGAATCTCCATCCGCCATCTACACTATTACATACCATCCTACCTGGACCTACCATCCATCCTATCATCCACTTACCACAAACCACATACTGGTACCTGCCACTCGTCAACCCGCCATTATTCTTGCAAGTCTCGAGCTAGATCCGTAAGGTTAGAATTGTATTCTTTACCTTCTTCCTTCCTTAACATAATCCTACCATACATACTTGCAGCAGCAGCAGCAGCAGCAGCAGCAGCTATTCCTTATTCCTCCCTTCTATTCCTCCTTTCTGCTCTGCTCCTCATTTTCTACTCCCATCTACATAATATCTACCTGGGTAGCTATTCTCATTTCATTTCCTTGTATGTGTGTACCTCTATATGCATCTCTGGATAGTTCCTACATACCTAGTTAGTCTTTTGAATGTCTGCAAGGTCGCATCCACCGTGCGCGATTTCGAATTCGCCTAACCATTGGCTTCTTAGCTGTAGGAGAAAGGAGACAAGCGCTGCATCTACATAAGAGGAGCGATATAGTCTTGTCCTGTCCTGTCTTTTGAAAGACGACACGCGACAACGCCGGCGCGATACGATAAGAAAAGCGCGATACAATTAAGAAATATCGCATCGAGATACATTAGGTTATCAACCTAGTATCTAGTGCTGGGCGTGGGCCAGCAAGCTTCAAGCCTTCCAAGCCTCAAGCCTCCGGCCCCCATACCCATCCATTATCCCCCCAAATCTCCCATCGCTAGACACACAGTGCGATCTATTTTGCTTTCTCCGTTTAGTACCGGCCTACCCACATAAGCTACTTTACTCTTCAAATCCATCTGTTCATTCAATCTCTCAATCACCGAAACGCTTCTCATCCTTACAAATCTAATTCTATTCTTCCCGACCACACCTGTCTTATTCCAGCGCCTTGTCAACAACGATAAGGAGGCCTGGCTAAAAGACCATTATTAGTTTATTTGGAAGAAGGCTATTTCTTTTCTCAAGTGACGACGAGGGAGGAAATTTTCAAAGAAGCGTCTCTTCCAAGGGCGCTGTCTGTCTCTGATTCGCTACGACAGCACCAGCCCCCAATAACCACGACTATTATCAGTGAGCACCTACCACCGCCACGACCAGACCACGCCCACGCCCATACCACTCGACCAAAATCGACTGACAGAACTGATTACTCCATCTTCGCCATCACCACCGCCGCAGCAAAATCCGCACACATTAACTTCATCTTTCCCTTCTATTCCGTCGTCGGTTTCGCTTGCTGAACTAACACGTTATCCGCGAACCCTCGAACCCAGTACTTCATTTTCCATCTCATTTCCAGTCCTTAATTTTCCCCCTTGTCACTGTACACGCTAGGGGATCTTCGGTACTCGTGTACCTGGGTCGCATCCATTTCCGCTCCTTTTCTGCACGGCTGGAGAACTTCAAATTCTAGCCTCATCAATATTCCTGTTCCCCCAAAACAGGCGAGTCCCAGAAAAGGATTCTTCATTAAAAGTCTTAATCTTATACCATACGGCATCGACTTGGCCAATATACGTACACGCTTCCATCACCTAAAAACCCGGAGGCTTTTAGTTACTGTTAGACGAGTGGTTTTTCGCCTGTGACTGATTAGCAAGAGCGCGCTCTGGAGCGTTGGTCAGCACATCACGATCTGCAACGGCCATACTCGAATCCGACAGTGACGAAATTTTCCTAGTCGCAACGACACGCATGCGCATTCGTCGAAGCAGCAGAACCTCGACGTGATTAAACGACCCGACTCTTGACAGATACTTGTCACTCCACAACCTCTCAACATGAATAACGTGAATATGGCTAACATGCCCATGGCCGGCGGCCCTGTCGGCGGTCCAACGCCCATGATGAATAACACGCTCGCCGCACAACAAGTCCAGAGCCAAGGAAACAATCGGACAGTTCTCAACACATATATCTATGACTACTTCTTGCGAGAAGGCATGTACGATTGTGCGCGCGCGATGCTTAACAGCGAGCAAACCTTGAACGTTATCAAAGACAGCCCAGGACGCCGTCGCGACGAGAACGGCAATATTATGGGTAATGGTGTCGGCGATGATGCAATGGACACCGACAGTAAAGATGACATTGATTCGAAAAGACCACCTGATCTGTTCCCGCCCAATGTTCCAACGGGTGCTGACAATTGTTTCCTTTATGAATGGTTCTGCCTATTCTGGGACATGTTAATGGCTCAGCGCAATAAGCCTGGCATTAGCCCACAAGTAAGTCAATATGTCAATCATACTCAAGTAGGTACCCCGTACTCCCACTACTACTACATATCAACATGCCTAACAAGTTTAGCAACAAAACCGACAGAGACAGAATGAACAACAAGCCATATTACGGGGGATGCGACAAGACGTATTTACTCAAAACCGGATGATGTCAATGGGAAATGGACTTCCTGTCAACGCCAAACAGCCCAATACTTTGGCCAGAACCGCCATGGCCAATAACCAGAATAAGTATGTTCACCGGGGATTAAAAAAAACCCTTATCTATTACTGACCTTGTTTGTGTAACAGTCCACAAGCTATGCATATGCTGCAGCAGGCAAAGCAAAACCAGATGCAGCGTGACGGCTCGAATATGGATGGTAATCAGAATCGACCAGGTTCTCCCGGTGCTGGCGAGAACGCGCCCTCGCCTAGCAAAAGACAACGTCTAGATGGCTCGGGTCCCTTTAATCCTCAACAAGGAGGCATGATGCCCAATGGACAACGGCCGCAGCAGGGAATGCCAGGACAACAAGTAGGCAACGGACCCAGAAGTGCTGCCATGGCTCAGCATATGCTTTCAACAAACGGCATCGACCCAGCTAATCTGTCCCCTCAGCAGTTCCAAAATTTCCAAACCCAGCCTCCGCAAACCCAGGCCAAATCGATCCAGACCTATTCCCAGAATCTACAGCAACATCACGGCCAGCAAATGCCGAACAAGCAAATGCCTAATCCTGCCGGTCCGCAAGGCCAGGCTTCACCGATGATGCAACAAGGTCCTGATGGCCCCACGTTGGGCGCTTATTACAATCCGGACATGACCGGTTCCGGAGCGATGGGTCCTGGAGGGATGAGGACCGGACCAGGCGGCGCACAAGGGGCAGGCGGTAGCAACCACGCTTTGCAGGACTACCAGATGCAGTTGATGCTGCTCGAACAACAGAACAAAAAGCGGCTGATGATGGCCAGGCAGGAACAGGACAGCATGGGTGGTGGTGGCATGCCTCGTGGAGATGGCGGCGGCCCCGGTGGTCCAGGAGGGCCAGGCCCGAATGGCCAGCCCTTCCAAGAGTCACCTCAGGGACCGCGGGCAGGGACTTCTCCCAACCCTGCTGAACAGATCAAGCGCGGTACGCCCCAAATGAACCCAGCCAATATGCCGTCGCCATTGCCAGAAGGGGCTCAATCTAGGGGCTCACCGAACCCTATGAATTTCGGCATGCCAAATAACATGGATCCTAGCATGCAGCCGCACTTTTTCAAAGGCATCAACGGAATGGACAACAACATGGTCGCCGCCCAGATGAATGGAATGCGTCCTCCAAGTTCTCACCCGAACCCACCCTTTAATGGCCAGGTGAACCCTCAGTTGATGAGACAGCAACAGGGCGTCCAGGGTGGTCCTCCAATGCAATGGCAGGGGCCAAATGGGAACGGGATGGCGCCTCAAGGGCCCCAGGGTCCTCAAGGCCAAGTACAGGGCACACCACAACAAAGGTCTATGCCACCTCCATCAGCTCCGGCGCCGGCCAACAACGCAGCCGCTGGTCGTGCCCAGCCAACGTCGCCACAGCAAAACACCGCAGCCCCTCCCACGCCCCAGCAGTCCAACAAGGCTGCCCCTAAAAAGAAAGAAACCAAAAATACGAAGACTAAGGTACGTGTTCAAAATACAGCGCTGTGATGATAATTAGCTAATCAGGTTGTCTAGGGTGCGGCTCAAAAGAAGGCAACTCAGAATACAGGCGCAACTCCCGCCGCGGAGAATACTCAAGAAGCGGAGCCTGCGCCTGTCACTCCCGTCAATACAGCCAATTTTAAGAATGGTCAGAATGTGGGCGGCGTACAACCCGCAGCTAATGCCCCCGTGTCAGCCCCACAGCCTACCCAGGCACCGGTTGCTGCTCCACAAGCCCATCCAGAAATGGGTTCATTCGATATTAACAATGGCGGTCCAATGGTGAGTAGGCTTTTTCTTCTTCTTTCCTGTCATTAAAAAAAAAAAAAAGGTGCCCCGTACTAACATAGGGATAGGACTTTACTTCCATGGGCTTTGCGGACCCGATGCAGACAAGCGATGTACTAAATGACTTCGATTTTGATTCGTTCCTCCACGATAATGACGCAGACCCTGGCTCCTTTGACTTCAACGCTGCGGCATTTGGAATGGAGGGAGCTGGAGAAATTGGGGCAGAGTAGTTTTCCTCGCCTGTTCGGCCTCCCTAACACAATACTCTTTTAGCATCTGCGCGTTGGGTTACCTTGGGCATGTCATGGCGTTTGTCGGTTGTTTAAACTCGCATCTGGACTACGGTTATGGTCCGTGATGGCTATCACACTCGGCAGAGACACGAAACACGACCACTAAAAAGAAAACAAAAAGTGGTTTTCGGATTATTCTTAGAGCTGACCACATACCACATGTTTGTTTTCTAGCTATTTCATCATATCACCTCCGCTTCACATATCCCCCCTGGCTTGGTCTTGTTACCTAGTTCGTTCCCAACACTGATTGGGACTGCCGTATGCCTTGTAAAGGTTGGCTCTATTGTATTCTTGAAGGACACGCATTATGTTTCCGTTACTCGGCTTATTTCTTCTATATTGTTTTTGCGCGTGGGTTGGCTCTGCCCAGGTATCGGTGGATCAACATGATCGATCACCCGATTCTTACCAATCTCAGGTTACGGATCTGCAACGGAGAAGCTAATAGCCTCCGTTCTGGATGACGAGCAAGATTAAGGCAAAAGTGCCTTTTAATACGTACATCTCAGTCGTTTTTTTTCCCCTTTTTGGTGGATAACCATCTTAACACTCTGGGGCGTTTTCTATGATTTCCTGCCTGTTTCCTCGACTCGTGTTTCTAGAGATCTCGACTGTTTGGGGAGGAACAAGACGGGGAGATGGTACTGCGTGATCGAGTTGGTGGAGTTGTTTTCTTCGTATTTGCAATTCCCAACCCACTTCACATGTGAATTCCGAGACAGAAGAGAATGTCTATTTTTAAACCAAAAAAGGGTGTGCTGGGTGGCGAAGGTTGTATTTTGGGAATCAATCGGTGTAGTGCGGATACTCACTTCTATCTCGAGTCTCGAATTGTCTTGTGTATTCAATAGAGCAGATTGATGTCACGCGCGTATCTATCTGTCCATTCATCTCTTTTCAAACATTTCTATCATGGTAGTGGTAGTAGTGATATGATGTATGGCTTTTTTTATTTGTCTGTGAGGATGATGTGATTTTGATGCCATACATAACCAACCTACCTACCTTCCCAGGTAGTAACTAGAAGGACCTAAGGTTAGGCTATATATATCAAAGAGGAAGACACAGCACACTGAATTATCAATACTACATACCTACCTAGTAGATATTGCGCAACATGCATCATGTCCTTCCTTCTAGGAGCCATTGGTTTCTACAACGTTCTTAACCCAAACTTCCCCTATAGGATCACCGTGATTTTGAACGCATTTCCATTCTCCAATGCCGTATTCCTCGGGAGCCCGACGCATACCGCGCCCTCCACCACCGATAATTAGATTGCCGGGCCGATACGCTTGATCTTCCTTCAGTCGCCTAATTACTGAGCCGTGAACCCTGGCAGCGTGAGGAATATCGCGTACTTCACCGCAGGGAAGCGGCCAGCGAATTGGTTTCCACGACCCGTCGGGTTGTAGATCCATTCGCCTGAAGGGCATGTACTCCACTGCGACGGGTGAAATTAGTGAGTAAAATTGGTAATGATGGTGAGATATAGATATATATAACGTACTTATTTTCCAGCTCAGAACTTGACCTACTCCCAAGCCAGATGAGAATTCTAATGAATCATGAATATGGGCTAGATGTGCTTTATGGAGCATTTGATGAAAAGAACTAGGACTTTCTGTTTCTTCTTTCTTCTTCTCCTGTTCACCCGTGTAGTTGATATGGCCCCAATTCATAACTTCTGGCCTGGCTTCATTCGTCGGGCTTGACTTGTCAATGCGAATGTCAGGGACCCCGCTATCGTGGTGATCAGCATTGTCACCGTCCATGAGAGGTTCCTCGAGGGCCTCCATCACTCCCATCTCAATCAGCTTCTCGGGATCAAAGTTAAGACCGGCTTTTTGGGCTTCTCGAATCATGTATACAAGAGGCACATGGCTTGCGGATTTGCTCTCCGTAGGAATCTCCCATCCACCTCCTATGTCAGCATGACCGCCCGCGAACCTAACTGATGAGTTAGCAGTCTTACTATATAGGGAGTCGACATAATCTACCCAGGTTAGGTAGAGTTCCTTCACTAACCAGATTTCATCTATGTCCTGTTCATCATCATCTGATTCATCAGCATCGTCAAAGGTTTGATTATTGTCTGGGTTGTTGCCTCCAGCTTGGCTTCCTTGATCAAAGGAGCCTCTGGTCGTGCGAGACTTTGATCGGGAATGGGGACGGAAAGCGCTCTCATCGAGAGGTGCTAGAGTCTCGCGACGGCCTCTCACTTGTTTGTTGTCTGCCGATACCGATCCCGAATTCGTTCCTCGTCTTGCTCGGTACTTCTCGTGAATCTTCTCGCGAACATGCTTGTGTGGATGATGGTCTGGTTTAGATTTGTTGACTCCTTGGTAGATAAGATCTTGCCTGAATTTTGCGCGACGCTCGTCTATAGATACGCAATGACGGATGACCTGATATACGATTTTGGGTAAGCTGAGTTGGCTCTTACATTGGTGGCCTACAGTATTCTGTGTTATTACATGCCTTTGCGCTGCTACTTGCAGTGTATGGGAATTTCGATCTTTGCATCCAAGCCGCCTCAAATCGTGGCACCGAATTCACCGTGTCAAAAAGTCCCAGAAACCTGATACGTTTAACTGGGCGACTGAAAGTATCGCGAAATCCTTTCATGAAACGATACATCTCCTTCCTCTTAGCTTGGTTCTCTTCGCTCTGGTCTGATTGACGACTCTGCCAGTGTGAAAATGCCTTCCAGGCAAATGTGATCAGCTCTTCGTTTCCGTGAGAAAGCAGGCCGACATAGTCAAGCATTTCAGCTAAGAAACGTGCTACGTAGGCGCCCCTAGAGAAACCGAAGAAATAGATCTCATCGCCTGGGCTATAGAAGCGCATAAGAAACCGATAGCCACCAACTACATGGTGATCGAAGCTAGACCCAATGGCAGAGTCCTTGGCTTTCAGATACCAAGATCGGATTCTAGCTCCGAGGCTGGTATGTGATAGTGAGTTAGACACAACATATGTCCCTATTCCTGGCTGGTAGTAATGGTCTAAGTTGATAGTTAATAAGAGCTTTGCAAGTAGTAGGGACGTATACTCCAATGGGACTCAAACCAACGGGACTCCTAAAAACATACACTGATCGCCCGCCTCCCGATCTAGACATCTGAAAATCTTCAAGATGTTGCTATCGCTGTCGTCTCCACGGAACTTATTCCCAGTGCCATCAAAACACAGCACAAGCTTATGTGGGGTATTACGATTCTCCTTTATTGGATTCATAGTAGACGATATAGGAGCATATTCCAAAGAGGAGATACTCAGTGGTCTTGCCGCATGTCTTCCAGAGTGCTCGCGATCTCGCCCAGAGTTGGCCTCGGGGGATAAATGATAATGGTCCATTGGCGGAGAGTAGAGGGTATGGACGGCTGTACTACAGAACACAAGCACAACAGTACACTACAGCTAATAGGCAGATACGTCGAGCTAGAGGTAGTCAGGGTAGTCACATAAGTCTTGTGATAGTGGCTTTGCACAACCTAGGCACGAAGGAGATTTGTAGAAAATCGAGGCAGGGAGTTCACCCCAAGATGGCGACAGGGTCTAAGTGATCACTTATTGGAAGGTCGGGAAGTTACATGTGTGTCTTACCATATCATGCGCCTGCGCGAGAAGAATGGTGATCTTATTCGACTAATTTATCGAAGCAAAAGAAATACATCATCACTTTTTTACACATTGGCGACCACGATAGGGATACAGGTAAGACTATTTGCTCCCTTGTGGTCATCAGTGACATTCACGATGCACGACCAATAACAAATGAGAAAGAAAATGCAGCGTAGGACCTTAAGCCAATCAAAGCAAGTCATACCCGATGCATCCCTACGGTTTGAGATACATACATGAGGCTTGAGCGGCGCTGTAGGTGTAAGACCTAGATATGCAGACATCGGGTATCGTCAATGAGACAGCCCGGGAGGCTTGGAGGACGGACGGGCAACTACTAGGATAGGTACGTAAATACCTACATAACTAGTAAGGTAGCTGAGAACCAAGAGGGGTCGTTGGCCGTTGGCTGTTGGCTGTTCATGCCTGCGAACGTATGAGGCTTCAATAGAGGCAATATTTATTGGTGATAAGTAGAACCAAGTCAAACGATTCTCATAGCACAAATCAAAAAAAGCGTCGATCCGTTACTGTTCTAGGATGTTCAGCTTAATTAATGCAAATGATTGAGTTACATGCTTATATTCTTTCATTTTTATTTTATTTTTTTATTCATTTGCTTTTGAAATGAAGAAAATGATAGTCGAATAAATAGATAGATGAATGAATGAGTTGAGAATTCTAAAATAGCTGGGTGGCTGGACTCTGGTAACTTGTGGTAAGGGTTATAACTGATTTATCAGATCTAAGACAATGAATTGTTCAATCCCCTGGCTACTTTCGGTGGGCTCAACGGCGACGACGTTGGGATATTTTGATTTTGATTTTGCTTTTGATTTTGATATTGATAATAGAGAGTCAACGGCGTGGCAAGCGGTGAAACTAGTAATGGTTGTATGTGACTATTCTATACATACCCACATACCAACCTACATACCTGCTCACATTTACTTACTGTAGTACCGTATATCTTCCAGCTGTATACTATATACTTCCAAGGTTACCTATTCCTATCTTCGATTTCCCCGCTCTCCCTATGCATATCTAGCAAGCCTCGAATGACAATCTATTGACTAGATTGGAGATGGAAATCTCCTGTAAGGCTTGTGTCGGTTCTGAGACTCCCTACGTAGCCATCTACGTAGCCGTATATGTAGGTAGATATCGAGTGGGTACACATTCTGTATCCCGTCGTATCCCGTCATAGGTTCACGGAAAGCTGCTGGTAGGACTCCCCCTGACCGACCAAGTGAATCCAAGAGGTTTGACCAGATTTAAATTGTGACACTGAGCTTTGCCACACCCACCAATCTCTCCATCTTGGTCTGGTGACGGACAGTCAGTAAACTCCCGGCTTTCCCCACGCAAGTCAATCAAGATGGCGAGCACGAAACAAAACAACGGACACTACGAAAGGAATGGAGATAGACTCCATCTCAACGACTCCAACAGTATGACTACCACAATGGGAAAACCCTCGGCGTCTTACGATAGGACTCCTCCTAAGGAGAAGCCAGAAAATGCCCCTAAAGCAGATCGTGATGGCGTTGCCGCGGTGTTCTCGCAGTTTAGCCAACTGCTTCACGTTGCGAGACTGCCCATCGCCACTCAGACTAGCGAGGGCACTTTCAGCACAGCACTTCAAAGAACGGGGTTGAAAAAGGACTTCAAATACCTTCATATGAAAGGTATGTTTATTATACAAGTCTCCATTGGGTTACGACGTTTACTGACACAGCAAAGATGTGAAGACAGTGCTAGATCTTGCCCGGAGCAAGTTAAAGGGCGAACAGGTAGCAGATGACAAGACGATGATCATGGAACGCGTGATTCAGCTTGTCGCCGAACTACCTGACAAGTCACGACTCCGGGAGGAACTGACTAACACGTTCTTGAACGAGCTTTGGGATACATTGGACCACCCACCCTTACTCTACCTTGGCGAGAAGCATCAGTACCGGATGGCAGATGGGTCGTGGAATAACCCGATGAACCCTCAATTGGGAGCAGCGGGCTCGACATATGCCCGAACATGTCGTCCGGGGGTCATACCTTTGGGAGCCATGCCTGACCCGGAACTGATATTCGAATCAGTCATGAAGAGAACTCAATACCGCAAGCATCCGAACAACGTCTCATCTGTGCTTTGGTATTGGGCAACCATCATCATCCACGACCTCTTCTGGACAGATCAAACTGACATGACCAAGACCAGGACGTCTTCGTTCTTGGATCTCTCGCCTCTCTACGGTAGCAACCAAGATATGCAAGACTCCATTCGCACTTTCAAGGATGGGCTGATGAAGCCGGACACCTACGCCGACAAGAGGCTTCTTGGCTCACCACCGGGAGTCAGCGTGATCCTGATCATGTTCAATCGCTTCCACAACCACATCGCCACGAACCTTGCCGCTATCAATGAAGGGGGTAGGTTCACACCACCGCCCCCGGGCCTGAGCGAAGAGAAGGCGGCTGCCGCGTGGAAGAAGTATGATAACGATCTTTTCCAGACAGCTCGACTGGTCACATCTGGGTTATACATCAATATCACTCTGGTGGACTACGTGCGAAACATTGTCAATCTCAACCGGAGCAACACCACGTGGACCTTAGACCCTCGAGCGGAGATGGGCCGTGACGTGGGCACCAACGCGGGATCTGAGCGTGGTACGGGCAGTATGGTTTCTGCTGAATTCAACCTCTGCTACAGGTAAGTAGAGCTTAACAAGCATACCACACATTGTAGGTATCTTGGTATATTTGTCTAATTCTTTCTAGATGGCACTCGTGTATCTCGGCCAAGGACGACCAGTGGGTCCAAGACTTTTACCACGAGATATTCGGTAAGAATCCATTGGAATTGAGTATGCAAGACATGATAATGGGCTTTGGCAAGTTCGAACGTCGCATCCCGGAAGATCCTGCCGAAAGAGTCTTCGGCGGATTCAAGCGCAACGCAGATGGCAAGTTCAACGACGATGACCTGGTCAACTGCATCAGCGACGCGATAGAAGACTGCGCCGGAGCTTTCGGAGGCCGCAATGTGCCGGAGTGCATGAAGCCCGTAGAGATCCTGGGTATCATCCAGGGAAGAAAGTGGAATGTTGCGGGCTTGAACGAGTTCCGCAAGCACTTCGGGCTGAAACCGTATGAGAAGTTTGAGGACATCAACTCTGACCCGGAGATTGCTGGTTCGCTTCGAAACCTCTACGAGCACCCTGATTTCGTCGAGCTTTACCCGGGTCTTGTTGCCGAGGAGGCTAAGGAGCCAATGATACCTGGTGTTGGAATCGCGGTAAGCCACCCCCTTTACTACCTACCCAGTATTAATTACCTAAGCTTGAGGAAATAGGAGTGGAAATTGCTGACCATGAACTTATGATAGCCTACCTACACCATTTCTCGTGTGATCTTGTCCGACGCCGTCTGCTTAACTCGGGGTGACCGTTTCTACACCACCGATTATCACCCGCGTGGCCTCACATCTTGGGGTTATAACGAAGTGGCCTATGATCTGAACATGAACCAGGGATGCGTCTTTTACAAGCTGTTCATGCGAGCCTTCCCCAACCATTTCAAGGGAGACTCAGTCTATGCCCACTATCCCATGGTTGGTACGTGTTGCTCAGCGCTAGCTAGCCTTTGAAGTATGTTGAGAGAGCTAAACGTGTCCACATAGTCCCGAGCGAGACCAAGATGATCTTGACCAATCTTGGCCGCGCACACCATTTCAACTACGAGCGTCCTTCCTTCAACCCCCCGTGTGTCAACATCGCTACACATGGAGGAGCTGAGCGCGTACTCGAGAACCAGGAACACTACAAGCCCATGTGGTCCGAAGGCTTTTCCTCCCTTCTCGGCACTGGCGAAACCCGCTTTTCAATCCGGGGCGACTCCTCCTCCCGCGACAGCCAGACCGAGCGGATCAAGGACCAGCTCTACAACGAAGGGTGGTACCCCCACGTCAAGGCCTTCTACGCCCAGCACACGGACCGCCTGATCGCGGAGAAGAGCTACCGGCTCGCGGGCCAGAACTTCGTCGACATCATCCGCGACGTCGGGAACCTCGCGCCCGTGCACTTCGTCTCGCGGCTGTTCAATCTCCCACTGCGCACGACGGAGAGCGGCAAAGGGGTTTACAGCGAGCAGGAGCTATACATGGTGCTCGCGACCATCTTCGCGTCCACCTGCGTCGATGCCGAGCCCGCGAAGTCGTTCCCGCTAAGGCAGGCGGCGAGGGCAGTGGGTTCGCAGCTCGGGAGGCTGGCCGAGGCGCATGTGAAGTGCGTGACGGGCTTTGGGATTGGTGGGTTGTTTGGCTCGAGAGCGCACAAGAATGATCCCGTGGCGGCGTATGGTAATGGCTTGATTAAGGGGTTGTCGAAGGCGGGCCTGAGTAATCATGATATTGCGTGGAACCAGATCCTGCCTACGGCGGGTGCATCTGTGCCGAATCTGGCAGAAGTGGTATGTGGAATATAACTGTTTTTTTTTTCGTCTTGTTGGAGTGGTTAGCTTGGATAGATGGTACTGACTGACTCGCTGCGTAGTTCGCTATCGCCGTAGATTTCTTCCTGTCGCCGGAGGGATCCAAGCATGTCCCGGACCTGCACCGCATCGCGAACCTTCCGTCGTCGGAAGAAACTGATGCGTTGATGCTTGGGTATGGTTTGGAGGGTGTTAGATTGGCTGGGTCATTTTGCTCTTTCCGCCAGGCGGTGGCCGACGATACGGTCACGGAAGATGATGGTCACGAGGTGCCTGTTCGAACCGGGGAACGTGTTTTTGTCAACTATGTAAGTGCTTCTTACCTTCTATGCATTTACATGTACCAGACATATTGCATGTTATGCTCCAAACAACTAATCGATCTGTGTAAAAGACTGGCGCAGCTAAAGACGTTGCACGCTTCCCGGACCCTGAGAAGGTCAACCCACGTCGTCCCCTGGAATCCTACGAACATTTTGGGCTGGGACCTTATGCGTGCCTAGGTCGTGACGCATGCCAGGCTGGGTTGACTGAGATGTTCCGCTCCGTTTTCAAGTTGAAGAACGTGCGAAAGGCCGCGGGTCCTCAGGGGGAGCTCAAGAAGGTTAAAACTCCGGGAGGATTCTACGAGTATATGAGGGAGGACAGGGGAGCATACTTCCCGTTCCCTTGCACGATGAAGATCTGCTATGATGACTAGTGTGGGAGGAAGTGCCGTGCTAGTAGTAGCTGGAGAGAGGTATAACCCAGGTAACCCAGGTAATCCCTTTGACAAGTGAAGCTATGAGTGAGTATTTTCCTAATTTTCCAACTCTCATACCCCCGTTGAGTTCAGACTTCAATAAAAGTCCCGATCACATTATAATAAGTGGTTTCGTTTTATCCAAATTGTTGTGGCCTTTATGTGAATCAATTGCTAAGTGATAAGGGGAGAGCATGAGAGCTTCGTGATTATAGCATGCATTCATCGAAATTGCCCAATGTTGGAACAAGACAAAAGCTGCTCTTTTGACTAGTTAGTAGTAAACTACATTAGCTCTTTATAATTCTGGTTTTCTCTTGTTTTTCTCTCTCTTCTAGTAGTAGTTATTAGCTTGAGTTATTTATTATTTAGCCTTCAGCTCAGCTTAGAGTCTGAGACAATTTGACATGAAGCCCTAACCATGACCATGCCCGAGTTTTCGAGGGTTACTGTACGGTTTTTTTCTCAAGGGGATTTGGATTACTAAGCAGACGCGCTAGGCTCAAATGGGAAACTTTTTCCACTTTAGGAAGGTGGGGATGTTGTTCACGTAAGCTTGTGGGTCTCTAGGGGAGGAATTTTGGACTTTGCAAAAGAGGAAGGTTTGCCAAGACTTCAAATGGTTGCTCACGTAAGCTTGTGGGTCTCTAGGGGAGGAATTTTAGGCTTTGCAAAAGAGGAAGATTTGCCAAGATCCTCAAGCCACGTATGGAGCCACACATACAGCCACACCTCAAGACTTAAAGGAATTTTAGGCTTTGCAAAAGAGGAAGGTTTGCCAAGACTATCAAGTCACGTGGGGAGCCACAAATGCAGCTATATATATGGAAAAATGCTTAAACTTTAAATCTTATTAAGTGCTTAAGCTTTTAAATAAGGAATATTAAAGGTTTAATATTATTATAAGCCTTGAAAATATTTAAATCCGTTAATGGCTATTAAGATTTAATTAATTTATTATAATTATTATAAAAATGGAAAATATATGTATTTAATTATTTTAATAACCCGTATAAAAAAGTTAAAATTAATTAAAATCACTGGAATTATAAGTTTTAAAAGCTATTTTTAAGTTAATATAATATAAAAAATTTAAAGTTTTAACACGATAATTTAATTAAATGTAATATTTATTAAATTATATAACTTATTTTTTTAAATTATAACTTTTTTTTTTAAATTATAAAAATTATTAACTTTTTTAATTTAACCTTTTTTATTTAAATTAATTAATTAAATTAATTAAATTAAATTAATTAAATTAAATTAATTAAATTAATTAATTAATAAATTAATTAATTAATTAATTAATTAATTAATTAATAAATAAATTAATTAAATATAACACCTTTTAAATCACGTGATTATTTATAATATTATTTTTTTAAATATAATAAAAAACACATTAATTATTAACTTTTTTAATTTAACCTTTTTAATATAACCCTTTTTATTTAAAGTTTTGCTATATGTATTACTTATTTTTATTATTAGGGCTTTAAGTATATTATTATTAAGTATTATATATCTTATAAGTCCTTTAAAACTTTAAATTTAAAGCCGTTTTAAGCTTTTTAACCCTTTAATTTTAAATAACTTTTCAACCACATGTTATATTAAAATATAATTAAATTTAATTAAAAGAGGATTTAATTTTTAATTAATTAATATAAATGTTAAATTAAGGTAATATATAATCGCAAAGTTATTTAAATAAATAAGATAATAAGCTAGGGCCACGTGACTACCCTTAACGCCACATTAAGAGCTTTTAGGCCACGTTAAAAGCTTTTAAGCTACGTTAAAAGCTTTTAAGCCATTTAAAGTTAAACCTTATTTAATAATTTTAATCTTAAATAGCTTTATAAAACATATAGCTATAAGCGTGTAACCGGATTTAATTAAAAAAAAATTTAATTATTAATTAATTAATATTAACCGTAATTTAAGGCGATACATGGTTAAAAAGTTATGTCGGTATTTGTCTCGAGAGCAGTCACGTGACACTTTTTAACATAACCCCAGGCGGCTTTAAGGCTTTTTAGCGGCTTTAAAGGCTCCTAATATAGCTTTAAAGGTAATTACGTGCTTCTCGTCTTACCACTTATTTACTTAAATAACTTTGCAACTATATATCGCCTTAATTTAAGACTTATATTAATTAATCGATAATTAAGTTCCCTTTTAATTAAACCCGGTTACACGTTTATAATTATATGTTTTAAAAAGTTATTTAGATTAAATTAATATAAGTAATTAAGGGCGTTAAAAACGTTAAATTAAGCTTAAATTTCAAAATTTAAAGCATGTATTAATACTTAAAAATAATGCACTTAAGGCCTTAATAATAAAAATAAGTAATACACATAGCAAAACTCTTTATTTAATTTAATTAATTAAATTAATTAAATTAATAAATTAATTAAATAAATAACTAATTTATATATTTTATTATAAATTAGTTAAATAATTAATTAAATAGCTTAAATTAATTTATTTAATATTAAATTTAACGTTAAATTTAATAATTATTTAAATAATTAATTAAATATTTAATTAAAGATTTAATTTATTAAGTAATTAAAGATTTAATTAAATAATAAATTAAAAAAATTAAAGAATTAATGTAATTAAAGGGATTTAAAAGTTAATCGAAAATTTAAATAAAAATATTTTAATTATATAACTTTAATTAAATCTTTAATTAATTTTTAAACCCTTTAATTCTTTTAATCCCTTTAATTCCTTTAATTTAATATTTAATTAAGTTTTTAATTAATTAATAAATTAAGTTATTAAATAATTATTTAAATAATTATTAAATTTAATTTTAAAATTAATATTAAATAAATTAACTTAAATTATTTAATTAATTATTTAATTAACTTATAATAAAATATATAAATTAATTATTTAATTAATTAATTAATTAATTTATTAATTTAATTAATATAATTAATTTAATTAAATTAATTTAATTTAAATTAATTAATTTAATTAATTAAATTAAATTTAATTAAAAAATTTAATAACCTTTATTATATTAAAAAAAATGTTATAAATAATTACGTAATTTGAAAAGTATAACATTTAATTAGTTAATTTATTAATTAATTAATTTAATTAATCCGATTAATTTAATTAATTAAATTAAATTAAAAAAGTTAAATTAAAAAAATTAATAATTTATATATTTTATTTTATATAAAAAAAAAAGTTATAACTTAAAAAATTAAATTATATAATTTAATAAATGCCTTTTTAATTACTTATATTAATTTAATTAAATAACTTTTTAATTATATATAATACCACGATATAACTTATTTTAGTGAACTTAAATTATAAGTTTATACTTATATATTTTTTTAGTTATATTAACTTTTAGTTAATTATAACGATTAAGTAAGTTAAAAAAATAAATATAAACTTATAATTTAAGCTTATAATGTTAAATTTTTGTTAAAATAATAATAATTTAATTAATTAATTAATTAATTAATTAGATAAAAATAATTAACCACGTTTATCTCATTTATTTAATTATTAAGTTTTTAATTAATTTAAATATAAGATTTAAAAACATATATAAGGCAGGTTATAAGCTGTTTTAAAGGGTTAGGTTAGGTTAAATCGGATTATTATTAATGCGTCGTTAATGCGATTACGTCTCACTTTATTATAATGGATAATAATTATTACGCTTTTAAAGGCTTTTTAAACGTCGCGCTTTTAAAGGCCTTTTAAACGTTGCGCTTTTAAAGGCCTTTTAAACGTTACAACTAAATAAAAAAAGTCTTTAAGGTTAAATATTATAATTAACTTTATTAGTAGCTTAATTTAAAATTATTTGATTTAGTTATTATGGCATAATTGTTAACGAGTATAATAATATTTTAACATATTTTATATAATTTTTTAATTAAAATAAGTTAAACCGTTGTATTTTTAAAAGTTTTATAAACGTTATTATTAAATAAAAAAAGTTTTTAAGGTTAAATATTATAATGAAATAATTGCTAACTTAATTTAAAATTATTTAATTAAGTTATTATAACGTGGTTATTAAAAAGTACGATAATATTTTAATAATTTTAATTAAAATGGTTTAAAATGTTATTTCGATTAACGTTTTATAATTTATGCTTAAATTAAAAATTAAAAAACATTATTTTTAGCCCCACATATATATAAGCATGGGCTAGAAAATGATATACTTGTGGTATAAACGGGTATAGCTTAATTATTTTTTAATTTTTAATTTAAGCTTATTAAGATAAGATATAATTAAATTTAATTAAAAAAGCATTTAATTATTAATTAATTAATTTAAATCTTAAATTAAAGCGATATATAATTGTAAAATTATTTAAATAAATAAATTAATAAAATAAAGTTATATTAAAAGTTTTTTAAAGTTATTAAAAGCTTTTAAAGTTGTTTAAAAGCTTTAAAAGTTATTTAAAAGCCTTAAAAACCGCTTAAGGTTATTTTAAATTATATTACGTAACCCTTTTTAATAATTATATATATTAAAATAACTTTTCAATTATATATCGTTTTAATTTAAAAGCGGTATTAATAAATTTTTTATTAAATTTGTTTTTAATTAAATTTAATTACACCTTTATAATTATATATTTTAAAAAATTATTAAAAGTTAAAAATATTAAATAAAGTTTAACTTTAAAAGCTTTAAAGGCGTTAAAAAATTTAATGTTATTTTAAAAGTAATTATATGCTTTTTATTTTACCACTTATTTACTTAAATAACGTTATAATTAAATATTATATTAATTTAAAGCCGGTATTAATTAATTAATAATTAAATGCGCTTTTAATTAAATCCGGTTATAATATAATATAATATTTAATTTAAAAGTTATTTAAAATAAAAAAAAGGTTAAATATAGTTTAAATTAAAAGCGTTAAATTAAGCTTAAATTTAAAGATTTAAAAAACCTAATAAATATATAATACTTAAAAGTGCATTTAAAGGCTTTAACTTAATTAAATACTTAATTTATTAATTAATTAAAAACTTAATTAAATATTAAATTAAAAGGATTAATAAGATTATAAAAATTAAAAAATTTAAAAATTAATTAAAAACTTAATTAAAAATGTTTTAAAACTTTAATCACTTAATATAATTAAAATTATATAATTAAAATATCTTAAATTAACTTTTAAATCCTTTTAATCCCTTTAATTACATTAATCCTTTAATTTTTTTAATTTAATATTTAATTAAATCTTTAATTAATTATTAAATTAAGTCGTTAATTAAGCATTTAATTAATTATTTAAATAATTATTAAATTTAATTTTAAATTTAACGTTAAATATATTAATTTAAGTTATTTAATTACTTATTTAATTAATTAATTAGTTAATTTATAATAAAATATATATGTAAATTAACCATTTAATTAATTAATTTATTAATTAATTTATTTATAAATTGTTGGTAGGTATATATATATAATAAATTAAATAATAAGTAAAATAAGAATAATAAGGGTGAGATTAGTGTAATATTAATGTTTAAGGAGGGAGGTTTAAATTTAAGAGTAAAGAGGGGATTTAACTTTTTATATAATTTAAGTTATATAGGTATTTTTTTTAATTATGTACGTATCGCGTTAGTACGTACCTTTGTTATATAATTATTACTTATTTTATTTTTTTTTTACGATTAATTAATTACGAACGTTACGTTTATCTTATGTTTAACTTATCTTTTTAGTCGTAGATTAATTTAATTAACTTTTATTAACGTTTTTATAACTTTATTTAAAGATGTTTTAATTATGGCATCGGTTAAGTTATAATTGCTTTAAATTTAATGGATGTTATTTATTTTCCGGTTTTTATAAGATTATCGAAGAGTTATTAAGTCGATTATTAATCGCTTTTTATTTGTGTTTTTTATTTAAATTAAGCATTAATATAACGAGAAGGAGTTAATATAAAGTATAAAGGGAATTTTTAGGAGCGATAGTTATTTTAAAATAATGTTAAAAATGTGATATATGACGTAGCTAATGTTAAAGCCTTAGATTATTTTATAAATTTCATTAATTAATATATTATATATAATTTATTTATATTTAATGAATAATTAATGAATAATGTTTTTAATGATTTATATTTTATTATTTTAATTGGTGGTTTATTTGGTTTTTAAGATAATAATGTAATTAATTTATAAGTTAAGGTTTTAGTTATTTGCGAATAATTTGTTAATAAAGATATATAAGCGTAGGTTTTAAAGCTTAAAGTTAATATAATTAAGCTTTTAATTTTTATTATTTAATTATTATTTAATTTTAACATTTAACGCTTTTGTTTTTTTAAGCTTTAATTATAAGTATTAAGCCGTTATTAAGTAGTTAAAGGCAGTTTTAAGTTAGTAAATTAATAAGATATACGCTTTTTAAGCTTTTTATTTAACGAATTTTTTAATTATGTTCGAGGCTTTAAGGTTTAAGAGGTTAAGTTTTTTAACTTATCCTTTTTATATAATAAAGATATCGTAGCTTTTTTTATAAACCATGATTTTTAAGCCGTTAAAGTTTTCCGTTCTTTTATTTAAGATTTTTTAAGGTTATATCTTAATACTTATTTTCGTAAGTGTTTTATTTTTAGCGGTGAGGAACTTATTTATGTTAACGTTAAAAATGTCGTTTGTTTAAAAACTAGTGAGTTTAAAGGGGTTTAATTATGTTATTAATAAGTATGGGTTAAATGTTAATAATTTTATGTGTAATTATTATTAATAATGTCGTGAATAAGTTTTAAATTAATAAGTTCTTGATTTAACGAGATTATATAATGGTTTTATAACTTGTAATAGCGTTTTTTTAAGATATTTTTTTTTAAGTTTAATCGGCAGGTGTATTAAAATTATTTATTTTATTAGCATGGTTAATTAGGTATAAGTTATCGTAATATCTTTTATTATAACTTTTATTTTTTAATAACGTAATATAAATGTTAAAGCGAGTATTATTTGTTAATTAGCTTTTTAAATTATAGGGGCGTATGTTATAATAAATTCTTTATTAAGGTTATCGTAGTTTTAAATTATTAATTATAATTTTTCATAAGAGGTAAAGGTGTTTTTATTTTTAATTTTTCGAATTATTTATAACTTAAAAATGGTTGCGTTTTAATAGGTTATTAGGTTATATATTTTAGGTTAAAGGATGTTTTTTACAAATAAAGCGTTTAACTTTTTTATGTTTAAGGCTTTATATGGTTTATTTAAGGCGATAATTTTGCCGTTTATTTGTAATTTAAGTGTTAAGGTAAGGTTATCCTTTTTTTTTACCAAGAGATATAAGCTTATAACGTGAGAAATGTTATTAATAATTATGAGGTTTTTTTTAAGGACGATAATATAATTATTAAAGTTAAAGGTTGGTTTTAGTAATTTTATTTCGAGCTTTTTTAGTGGTATTAAAGACTTTTTCGGCTAGGTGTAAAGTTTAATATAAGTGTTTTTAAATGTTAACGTGTTATTTAAAGCGTTAAAAGCGATTATGACGTTTTTATTTATAATAGTAATAACTTTATATAATCTTTTTTATTTATCTTTTTCCTTATAAATAAGTACGTTATTATTTATAAGGAGTGATATAAGGAGTGTTTTTTAGGTGTTAAGGTTATTTTTTATATTTAAAATATTTTTAATTAATCGTTATACCTTTAATTTCTTAATTTTTATTATCGTTTTTTAAATAGCTTAAGCCTTTTAAGTTTATGCCGGGGTTAATAATAAATCTATATTAATTTTTAGATATATATTAAAAATTAAAAAGGTAAAAATAAAATTATTAAGGTTAGTTATGTCGTTTATTATCTTAATTGTTATTTAAAGTCGAGATATTTTTAACTTTAATTTTTAAAGTTTTTTATTTATAATTTTATAAGCTTTTTTTATAAAATTGTGGTATTCCTTAATTTTATTAATTAATTAATGCGTTTTTATGGGGACTTAATGGCAGGTAATTTTTATAATATAAGCTTTATTCTTAAATTTAACGTTATTAAAGTTTATGCCGGCGTTATGTGTGATGATATTTAATGGATTAAAATATGTATTAATTTAACATTATTTTAACATTTCTTAGGTTTTTTTAACGGAGAGATTTTTTATAAAATGTGTCGCTTAAAAACTTATAATTATATTAACGATATAAAAAATAAGTCGTTTATCTAAGTATATAATGTCGACGATTACTTTATAATTAAAGTTTATATCGAGATTTTTTAAATTAAACTTAAATCTTTAAGAGGTATTACCTTTAATTTAATAATAATAATAAAATTTATTAATTTTTTTAATGTTATTAATCTTAATATTATAACTAGCCTTATTTAATAAGTTATATAATTTATTAATTAATGAATAGTCGAAATGGGTATATAAATGTCGTAGCTCCGTTTTTATAAAAAATGTGATATTTTTAAAATAAAACCATGGGTGTTTTTATTTATAAGTGATATTAATAATAATGCTGTTTTTATAAATTAATTAATTAATAATATTATTAAGGTATATTTTTAATTGATTTATGTCTTTTAACGATAAAAGGAATAAAGTGTTAGTGTTTATAATATAGAAATTAATATAGTTAAAGGGGGTGTTAATAATAATTGTCTTAAGAGATTTTATCGATTATTTATCTTTAAAATAAATTTAAGCTTTTTTTACGTGGGATTTATTTATTGTGACTTATTTATCGAGGTGTTTTTTAATAAAAACTAAGTATTATCCCTTTTTAACTGTGAATACTTAAACGGTATTTATGTTAAGTATAATGCCTTAAAAGATATTTTTTATGTATTAGTTTAAGAAAAAAATGTTATTGATTATTGTTGCGTTTAAAAAGGGGTAAGCGATTATGTGATATTAAAAGGTTTAATTAAATAAGTGGGTAACGGTTAAGAAAAAATCGTTATTATTATTGTGATTTATTTTTAATGTTGCTGTTTTATTTTTTTATTCCATTTTTAAACCGGGATTATTAAGTTTTTTATAATTCGCTAGGAATATTACGTAGTTTTTAATTAATAAGCTACGTTTGCTTTTTTATTTTTTTTTAACTTTTTTCCGTTTATATTTAAAATGTTTAATGGATTAATAACTTTCTTTTTTACAAATTTAATATTTGTGTTTTTATGATTTAAGGGACTTTTTAGCATTATATTTACTACCTTTATTTATTTTATAATATTTGTGATTTATATAAAATTAAGCGTTTTTTTTCTTATTATCGTTATTATTAATATATTTGTAGTTGTTTAGCTTAGCCGTTTTAAAAATCTTATAAGTTTTAATCGATGCTTAAAACTTATTAATTAAGTTTTTAAACTTTAATAATAGTTTAAATAAGGCGTGTTATAATTAAGATATAATACGGTAAGTGTAATAAATAAATGTAATAAGTTATTATTTTTTTTTAAATTTAAGGTTAAATGTTTATTAATATAAAAAGAGTTTGTTGAGGAGAATTTATAGCATTTTTAAGTTACTTTTTCCTATATTTTTTTTATTATTTTTAATATTAAAAAACGTTGTTATAATTTAATTATAATAATATTAAATCTTATTTTATTTAATGTTAAAATGTCGTTTTATAATTAGGTATATGTTTGTGAAGGTTTAATAATATGGGATATTATAAAAAAAGTATAAAGCTGTTTTTTTTGTGAGGATTATAAAAAATATAATATGAAATTACGTTTATTATATTCTTATTATGTAGTAAATATTAAGGAAGAATCGAAATTTGTTTTTAAGGATGTCGTATAACTTACTTATATAATTATTTTTATTGTTTTAAGCTTTTTTGAAATAGTTAATAATAATTAATAGATATATTTTATTAAAGATTTATGCAAGGGGAATATTATAATAAGTAATGTTTTTTTAATTATTAATAAGTATTTGTGTTTATTATTATTAGTTAGGTGTCGGTAAAGGTAATGGTGTCGTTTAAGAGGAGAAACTTAAGTTTTTGCCGAAATGGTTTGCTTTTTTTAGTGCGGGTTTTAAAGGTAGTGTTAAGGATATAAATGAACCTTTCAATGGCGGTTTAAGGGGTTTTATATCATTTTTTAAGGTTATTTAGTTATTTTATAACTGCCTTTTTTAATTATTTTAATTAGATTTTTATTATGAAGTATTATTATGTGGGGATTTAAGTGAAGGATTTCTGGGATTTAACGGTTATAAAGGGGGTATTAAGGGTGGTATTAGTCTTTAAAATTACGGAGGTGGTTGGAATAAATTAAAGAATTTAGCTTTAATAAATGTTTAAGTAAAAAGAAGTAAGCTATTATTTATTCGTTAAATAAGGTTTAACGGTTATGGAGTTGGGTTTTATGGTTAATTAAAAAAGGAAAAGAATAAATGAAATTTTAAAAAAGGGTTATTAAAATTATAAAAAAATTAAGGTAAAAGGGGTAATAAATTTAAAAACGGTCGTTTTCTTAAAATAAGGGGAGGTATAGTAAAAGTGGTGGATTAAGTAAAATTTTAAAGCGTTTATAATGTTTATATTAACGATTGCTTTAACCGTTATATCTTAAGGATAACCGGATTTAATTTCGTTTAATGTATAAATATTTTTTAAATTAACGTATTAAGTTATTTTATTTAAGCTTATATTAAGTTTTAAAAACGTTAACGTAATAGTTTTTATATATTTATTAAATTAATTAATTTTTTTACGTGATTATTGTTACTTTTACTTATATAAATCCCTCGTTATATAAGTATGTTTCGTAATGCCGTTTATAGCATTTTTAATATTTCATTAAAATCATTTAAATAAAATGTGTCGAAATATTTTTTGTATTTTTCGAATATCTCCTCCGTTATATAAGCATAGCTAACACTTTTATCGATTATTTTAAAGTTAGCGAAAGTTAATAATACTTAAGTATTTTTTTATTTTTAAGTGGTAAATGGTGGTATTTTGTTTCATTTAACGACTTTTAAGGCGAATTGTTACTTTAATAATGTTATTTTATTAAGAACGAAATTTAATAATTTATATAGCTCGTTTATATCTTTTTAAGCAGTAAGGTTAATATCGATGTTGTAATTTTTAAGTTATGGCTGGGGCGTTAAGGGTGGTGCCGATCCTCTTAAAATAGCTATTATATTAATAGTTAATGTAAGTAAATTTAGAAAAAAAAGGGAGTATAAATCGGTATTATTATGTAACGATAAAGGTTTAAAACGATTAAATAAGGCAAAATTATATTTTATTATAAATAAAATATAAGCGTTAAAAAAATAATTGTTAATATCGCTTATATTATTATGATAAAATCTTTTAAATTATTATAATAATAACTTTTTTAACTTTATTAATTTATATTATTAATAGTTTAGTAACATTAATTAATATTAGTAAATATATACGTATAATAAATTAAATAATAAGTAAAGTAAAAATAATAAAAGTGAGATTAATATAATATTAATGTTTAAAAAAGGAGGTTTAAATTTAAAAGTAAAAAAAGAATTTAACTCCTTATATAATTTAAGTTATATAAGTACCTTCTTTAGTTATATACGTACCGCGTTAATACATACCTTTGTTATATAACCATTATAAATTTAATAAATTTAATTAATTTAATTAATTAAATTAAATAAGAAAAATTTAATTAAAAAAGTTAAATAAAAAAAATTAAATTAAAAAAGTTAATAACTTAATAATATTATAAGTAATTATATAATTTAAAAGGTGTTATATTTAATTAATTAATTTAAGAATTAATTAATTAATTAATTTAATTAATTTAATTTAACTAGTTTAATCCGATTAATTTAATTTAATTAATTTAATTCGATTAAATTAATTAATTAAATTAAATAAAAAAAGTTAAATAAAAAATATTAATAATTTATATGCTTTTTATTATTTAAAAAAAAAGAGTTACGACATAATACAACTTAAAAAAGCAGGTTATATGATTTAAAGGGTGTTGCACTTAATTAAATCGTTTTATTAAAACTTTAAATCCTTAGCGCTGCGTTAGCCCGAAAGCAGCCTTAAGGATAAGTAGTGGTAACATTAAAATTAGGTCCGAGAAAACTCAGGCATTTGTGGCGCGCGCGAGCGTGTGCCCTTTAGTTTCGTAGCTAGCTGGTTGCTATCATTGCCTGATTGGGAAATCCGGGCTGCATAACTTTCTAACCTATTAATGCGTAGTTAAATGTTAGTCAACCAGAAAAATCTCGAAGCTGTTTGAGCTCAAAAAGCTAAAAGATCTGTCAGTGGATATACATATACGAGACACGTGCCGTCATGCCTGGGTAGGTAAGTATCAAATATATCCAGAATCTAAGACTATATACATCCCCCATCTTAGCAGGATAGACGCTGCTCGTTTGGAGAGCACTTGTTGTGTTGACGTCGACCCGCATTTGAGAGGCCGCCCTCAGTTTTAATCTTCCCTTTTGTCCACGTTCCCTCCTTGGCCAGACTACCTCAGATTGTTACATACATTGTTGATCATAATCGGTACCACAATACTTTCTCTGCATTTCATTGTTTCGAGTTAAATCCTGTTTCGCCATCATCACCACTATGCAAGTAACTATGTAGGTAACTATGCAGATGCTAGGTATTAGATACATAGTCTCCCCGTCTTACAGCTACACATGTACCCCTGAGCGTGATCAATCAAGGTCCTGCCTGGCCTTGTAAGTTTGCTCAATCCGGTGCGCGAATTTCTGTGAAGCATCAAAGGATAAACATTGTAAGAAACAAAATGGGACAGGTGGAAGCTAGCCAGCACCGCCTCCCGAATATCCTAACGCTGGAGACTAGATATAGTCGCAAGGCATGTGATATGGAGCTTAGTAGAGCTTCACGTGTGTATAATTAGCACACACTGTGTATTTGGGCGAGATATGCTAACAATGAACAGTGCGGCATCCTCTTTCATCAGACATGAATATGTTGCTTTCTCTTGACCTCGACGACATGTCTATATAGATTTAATAGCCAAATACTACAAATATATAATAAATATACAATAAATATATAATGCATGATCCCGTTTCTCTCCTTTTAACTTGACAGTTCTCATTCCCCCCCTTTTCTTTCTCTCTACTTCATCTTTGTGACACCCATCAGGCGTATATTAACTTCATACCAAACCCCTGAATAGACCAGGCCAAATGGACGAACCAGATTCTAAACTTGGAGTGAAATGGGAAGATGAGGAGATGGGTCGACCTGCGCGTGGACTGCGACGCACCCACTCAAGTGGTTCAATGTCGATTCGCAGTGCACGCTCGAGACGCGAGGTCGACCCTTCCATCCTCCTCCCTATTCAGTACCGTACTGTGTAAGAGATAACCTGATCTCTTTCACTCCTAACCGGTGAAAAAATGGCGTTCCACACGATGATCCTGACTTTCGGCTCTCTTTAGGTCGTTCCAGATTGAGGAATCGAGACAGACATCGAGACAAAAAGACACCGCGGAGCTGCTGAAGGCGAAAGACACGGCCACCAAGGGTTGAAAACCACATCCCTAGACATTCATCTAAGATCCCATCGCTCACATTTCTTTGTTCGCATAGAACTATCCTCCCTTGAATGGCACACCATCTCCACAGATGAGGCTCTTCGCCGCCTCAGCGCTTCCATTACCGATGGCCTCTCGAACGACCAGGTTACCCGCAAACAAAAGGAACACGGGAAGAACGCCCCATCTCCGCCACAGTCTCGTACACTTCAGAAATGGCTGGGCTACTTCTTCAAGGGGTTCGGCCCCGTGCTCCTAGTGGGAGCTATTCTAGTTTTCGTTTCGTGGAAACCGCTCGGCCAACCACCTGCTCTAGCTAACTTGGTACGTGAGGAGAAAAAAAAGCACACACAAGTATAACGCATGTAGTGGCCGTGATGTACTAATATGTCATCTACTTCAGGCCCTAGCCATCGTACTGGTAGCAGTGTTCGTGATCCAGGCCATGTTCAACATGTTCCAAGACTGGAGCTCATCCCGAGTGATGAGTTCTATTAAGAACATGCTTCCCGAGGACTCAATGGTGATCCGAAACGGCGTCCAAGCATCCCTCCCAGCTCAGGAGCTCGTGCCGGGAGATATCGTCTGTATCAAGGCAGGAAACAAGCTCCCGGCTGACATGCGCTTCCTCCAAGTCTCTAGTGATGCAAAGTTTGATAGGGCTATTCTAACCGGAGAGTCTGCGCCCCTGGCGGCGACGGTAAACTCGACCGATGATAACTACCTTGAGACTCGCTGTATCGGTTTACAAGGCACACATTGTGCCTCCGGGTCTTGTACAGGTTTGGTTGTGGCTACAGGAGACCGAACAGTGTTCGGCCGTATCGCTGCTTTGACAAATGAGCCCAAGGTGAAAATGACTCCTCTGGAGAGAGAAGTCCTGTACTTCGTAACCATAATCTGTTCCATCATGTTCGCAATGATTGCTATCGTGCTGATTGTCTGGTTCGTACCTACAACTCAACATATTACTTCCCAGGGGATAAGTACTAATAGTTCTCAGGGGCGCGTGGCTGAGAACATCCCATCCAGGCTGGATCAACGTTCCAACACTCATCGTCGGCTGCGTCAGCGTAGCCATCGCTTTCATCCCTGAGGGCCTGCCTATTGCCTTGACTGCCGGGTTAACTATCACAGCCAACTTGATGCGAAAGCACAAAGTCCTGTGCAAGTCGTTGAAGACTGTTGAGACCTTGGGGTCTGTTTCTGTCATCTGCTCAGACAAGACAGGCACTCTCACCGAGGTAAAATCATGCCATGCCTACTTCCTGTTGGACTTAGACTAATTTCATTCAGAATCGAATGACAGTTACTGAGTGCGCCATTGGAACCCACATCATCACCGTCGACGCAGCCGAAGACGAACTGGAAGTAAGCACCACACCACTTGTAGCTGGCATGGTAACAACCGGCGTAGACCAAGTACGTTCCATCGCAGGCCTCTGCAATGCAGCCGAGTTCGACGCCGCTACCATGGACCTGCCCATCGAGCAACGCCGTGTCTTTGGCGACGCCACCGACCAGGCCGTCTTGAGGTTCTCCGAGCGCTTCGGATCCGTGCAGGACCTGCGCCAATGCTGGCAGAAGACTTATGAGCTGGCCTTCAACAGCAAGAACAAGTTTATGTTAAGAACATTCTCCCTATTCAAGCATGATTGCCTCAGCGCTACCCTGTCTGAACGGGAGGCGGACGACTTCCAAACAGGCGATACGTAAGTTTTTTTTCTTTTTTTTTTATAACGATGAAAATTGTACCTATGAGGCTGGTGCTAACACAAAAACAGTCTTTTAACTATCAAGGGTGCTCCAGATGTCTTAATCACCCGCTGCTCCTCGTTCGTCAACAATGCAGGAGACGTGTGCCCCTTCGACGAAGACATGCGGGCGACGTTTGAGAACGTGAAGAACTCCTACAGCAGCCAAGGAAAACGCTGTCTCCTGCTTGCGCGCAAAGTCATCCACCAAGGCCAGCTGCAGAATCAACCTGGGACAGGCCAGTTCGAGGAAGAGATCATGGAACTCGCCAAGACAGACTTGATATTAGTCGGTCTTGTGGCTATCGTCGACCCTCTTCGTCCGGAAATTCGCGAGGTCGTCTCGATACTTCGTGGTGCTGGTATTAAGTTTTTCATGGTAAGTGATGGTTGCCTACGCGCTCTTAGTGTGTATATAAACATCTACTCTTTCATTAACATTATCTTAGGTGACTGGCGACTTCGCTCTTACCGCCCTTGCCATCGCCCAGGATGCCGGCATCATCAGTGTTGCCGCATCTGCCGTCCATAACGTCTCCGCGCTGCCAAGAGTAGAGGGGGTATCAGCAGATGGCATTAGCAAACCTCAACAACCTCGCTCTTCAATACTCATCAGCGGCCCAGAAATGCAGAGCCTTAACGAGTGCCAGTGGAAGGCTCTGACTGAATACGACGAGATCGTCTTCGCTCGTACGACGCCAGAGCAGAAGCTGCGCATCGTGAGGGAGTTCCAGGCTAACGGCGTCGTGGCGATGACTGGAGACGGCGTGAATGACGCGCCCTCCTTGAAAGCTGCCGACGTAGGTATCGCACTCGGAAGCGGTTCTGACATTGCCATTGAGGCTGCTGATATGGTCCTCCTGGACTCCTTCTCGTCTGTGGTAGAAGCAGTGAAGTATGGGCGCGTGGTGTTTGATAACTTGAAGAAAGTTATCTGTTACTTGCTGCCAGCCGGAAGTTTCGCTGAGTTCTGGCCGGTCATGACCAATGTTCTCTTTGGACTCCCGCAGATTCTCTCGTCGTTCCTCATGATCATTATTTGGTAAGTAGTACACCCCTGAGCTGAAGAATTCTCATGAAGAAAAGGGACGCTGACTAAACTACCACCCTTTTTAGCTGCTTCACTGACTGCGCCGCTGCAACGGTGCTTTCGTACGAGAAGCCGGAGGCTGATGTATTATTGCGCAAACCACGTAACGCCAAGAAAGACCGATTGGTGAACTGGCAGCTCGTCCTTCACGCGTACGGTGTTCTCGGAATGATCCAGACCACAGTCTCTTTCGCGATGGCCTACTGGTACCTGGAGAAGAACGGCATACCATTCCGCGTGCTGTGGTTCTCTTTTGGCGTCCTCCCCGACTCGATCGACCCGGATTACTATGCTGAAAAGCTGAATACGGCGTCCTCTATTTACTTCGTAAATCTTGTCGTCATGTAAGTTGTTGAATGGGAGGTCCTCGAGCCGTCAACATGCGCTAACTTTCTTCCTTTACCTAGGCAATGGTTCAATCTTCTTGCAGTCCGCACACGACGATGGAGCATTTTCCAACATCCCCCGGCATTCAATAAACAGACTCAAAACTTGTATCTCTTCCCGGCTATTATCTTTGCCTTAGCTATGGCCGTTCTCTGGCTGTACATTCCCCAGCTGCAGTCTGTTCTGGGTACATCGCCGGTGCCAGTAGAACACTGGTTTCTACCGTTCACTTTCGGCATATTCATCTTATTCTTTGATGAGACTCGTAAATTTCTCATACGAAAAAACCCCAATGGGTTGGCTGCCAAGTTGGCATGGTGAGTTGCATAATTGGAATTACTTCGTTGGTTTAGGTAATAAGGCCTACTACAAATTTATCTACCCCTATTTGAGCTAGATGCACACAAAACTTGTCGCCGTCTCTGTCCCTGTGCTACATCACCTTCTTGCTACTAGCTTCGCTAAGCAAAGATAATCGATAATTAAAGGCCCCGATAGAGGTGATGAGTAGTTAATAGGTAATCATGTAACTTTTACTGTACGTGAGAATACAAGGGATGAAGCGTGGGATATGCTTCCACCAACTCTAGGTTTCTAACACGCTTGTCTATATGTCTTATACAGTCCACTGCCTGCCTGCCTCCCTACCAAGGTAGCATATATATGCACACTCATTCTGCGTCTGTGTCTGCGTACTACATCCGTACGACCAATTTTTTCCCCTTCAAGTTTCCCTTCTTCAGCAGTTCCAGACCTTCCTGAACTGAGTGTAAACCCCCATCAAGCAAATGTAACTCAGGTAAAGCGATCTTGTCACTTTCCAAAAGCTTCCCAAGCTCTTCTGTAAACCGAACGTTGCTTTTGTCGAGTACGAATTGCTTCATTTCCACCGTGTGTACCTCGACGTTCTCCGGAACTACCTGTGAATTTGACATCATGGCCAATGGTGCGAAAGCGACGGGCTTAGCCTGCGATACTGCCTTCAATGCCAATGCTGCCGTTTTCGGTCCTACCAAATCGATGGCTCGCGTGACTCTATCCCCTGTGACCTGTCGAATCTCGTCCACCAACTCATCGTCCCCTTTGCCGTCCCGTACGACCACATGGGATGCGCCCAAGCGTTCTGATAACGATTTCGTTTCCGTAGAGTTGACCGTTATGACTTTAATCCCACTCAAATTCGCAATCTGTGTCGCGAACTGCCCTGTCACCGTAGACCCACCCCATACCAGTAGCCACTCTTCCTCTGCCGCTTCATCTGGGGTATGCCGCGGGATCGGGACGCCTAACCATTTCCATAATGTCATTGATGCTGTCAAAGCTGCTACACCTAGACAGGCGGCTGCTTCAAACGAAACTGTCGAGGGGATGGGGAGAACGGTGTGGGAAGGTACGACGACATATTCCTGGAAGCAGCCCGCACGAAGGTCCTTATAGTACGTGCTGGTCCATACAGAGTCGCCCTCTTCAAAATTCTTAACCGCCGAACCAACTTGAGCCACTACTCCAGACATTTCTCGGCCCGTTACCTACCCACTATTGTGAGCTTTTGGTCTTCCGCAGATAACAGGGGGGGAGAAAACATACCCAAGGGAACTCTGGCAAGCAGAAGTTGTAGTCAACCGACTTCCAATCGATTGGATTCAAACCAACGTAATGACTCCGAATCATAATCTCATCCTCTCCAACAGTGTGCATGGGGAAGTCATGCCGAATCTCATATTCACCCTTGCGGGCGATGACGAGGGCCTTCTGTACTCGGGGCATGGTGATTTCGGTAACCGACACGCTGGCGGATTCATCTGTCGTCGTCGATGTGAACTCTTTCTGTATTTCGTGGACCACGTTCGAGTGTTTCTTCTCACTTGCCGCCGACTTGGTCCTTATCTTGTGCAAAAGGGTGCGCACGACCTTCCACGAATTCCTGCTGCCAAGGGAACTTCGACTTCGTGTTTCCGCCATCACTATTACGTAGGTAGGTAGGTATTACACCGCAGGCTTGATAAATTAATAAATAGAGAAGAATGATCCAGTCCCTGCTCGTTACTTATATGCCATAAATAGTGTATCGCGGTCTGACACTGCTTGCGGTTCTGCGCCGTTATTAATAATATAGTTATATCACACACACCTTGACCAAGCTTGATTTTCAAGATTCTGCATCGTCCACGAATAGTCGGGTACAACGGGGTTTATTTACTATCTTTCTAGAACAATTAGAAATCAATAAGAGTCCGATCCGGGCCAATGTGGTGATTTGGTTGTCGCACGCCATCAGCACGCCATCGACTAGGGTGTGTGTCTGCTTACAAAAAGGCGAGTAGCGTTTCTGTGAGGTGGAGTAGATTCCCCTTTCCGATTCGGTCCCTCGGGGAGATGATAGCTGGGTAACATGAGTTCTGCCCTGATACGACGATATCGACGTCAGTCAATTATCCAATACTATCTCCGACTGCGGTGTCTCTGCAGGTATCCATAGGCGTATCCATAGGCTTAGAGATTTCATCCCCAAATGCTTCATAGCCCTGTCCCGGGCGGACGGGGAAGAAGAAAAAACTTCGAATTATCGAAGAATATCAGATTAAGAAGGATATATCTTATCTGCTCCGACCAAGAAGGCATTTGCAAGTCTATGTTCGTACTAACCAATAATCTATAGGGGTAATTTCGAATGGCTAATCGTATACCCCCCGCTTTTCCATTCATACGAGCTTAAGAATATATATCAAAGTCGACTCATGTATTTCTCCGTGATCTTACACCTCCAGCTTCAATGATAAAGAATATAACGTATTCTCTCGGAGACACAGTAGCCCTGAGCGCTTCCTCAGTGTGCTATAGGCTCAGAAGCCCCCACCCTAATGACTTGGGAAGGAGGCTCGAGGCGCATGCCCTTCAATCTGTATAAGCGTTTGAAGTTACGGGCTAATTACCATTTCTATCTAGTATAGAGGTAAAAATGGACGCCTATAAGTGGCTGTCTAAACTTGACTGTGTTCGTCAAGGGTTTACCCGGGGGCTGGCTGTAATAGACATTTCCGCGTATAACTACAAGTATTGAGCCTCTATAGTTTTCGAGGGGTTTAGAACTCCCTACGGCAACAATGCTGTTCAAAGTCTTCCAGGCTTCGTCATGTAACAGTATATCTAGCTTAAACAAATATGAGATACTTTTACCATGCTCAGAGGGGCAATGCTATCAAAGTATTTACCAGTCCTGGAACGCATTAACCTTTCCAGGGGCGGTTAATGATAGAGTTGTCATGTATTCTACTAAGAACTGATATCTAACGATCTTCAAAGTTGTCCCAATGTGATGAAGCGGTTGGTTGTAGATCCTAAGCACTCATAACGGGAGAAGAGGATAGGGAGCTATGTCCGTAGATTCATTGGCTTGCACTATATCCAAGGCAACAGCGAGTTCAATGGCAATCTAATAACTGTCTTGGCCAGTTAAGAAATCTGTCTAGTAATATTTGTAGAAACTGCCCGCGTGTGTGGCTGATTTAATATTGAAACCCCTATATAGGTCTTCCAGTATATCTATGTCCTATATTAGATATGAAGCACGCTGACTGAACCTCGGTATGATGGCTAGTTTGGTTGTACCTTAGTCCTATATACTCTATACTAAGAAATATCTTCATGATAGCTAAAAATGGGCGTACAATTTCAGTCGAGTGCTATGGCAACAACAGTATCACCAACACCACCAAATCTAGTCCGCGTACGGCTTCAAGACTCGACATAATATTCCTGGCAGTCTGAAAAAGCTTCATGGCTGTAGGGCCCAGCTTCTAAGTATAGCTTGTGTTAATCTACTGAACACCCCTTTCTTACTCTCACCATAAACACTAAATGAGTTCGAACAGTATTCTTTGTCTAAGACGCACTGCTTCGGTATCGGAAGAGAGGAGAAAGTCTAACAAACATCAGAGCAAATTATATTTACTAGCGTTATATAATGTACGTGATTATTTCGTTTATTATCTTGACACCATGCAACATGCAAATAAATTACCCATGATCAAAACCTCACGCCGCTTGTGAGAGCCGAGTATATACATGGAATCATCTATGAAGATCTATAGCTTAATGTTGTACTCTAGGCATCAGTGCCAGATATTGCTTAGCTCACTGACCTCGTTCTCAACTACTAGTTAATTGTTACATATGTAGGTACGTATGGAAGTATGTTATATGTTACTAATCACCTTATGCTTAGTCAAGGAATTGCTGATTTGTCGTATGCGAGTAGCCTTCCAGGGCTAATTAGTAATGTCACTATACACGCGCTTAAGCAAGAGAATTGTGTTCGATAGAGACGACATAAGTCGTTTGCCAGGCGAAGTTGGTGTCCTTATGGATGACCCCTAGGAAGAAAATTGTCCAAACGATAAGATTTGAAAATAACCGGCGCGTTCTTACTAGCCATTACGTAAGTAAGAAAGAGAGTAGGTATACTCTCATATATGTATTGAACCCAATGTGTTCATATTTCCTAGCTTGCAAGATGGGTAGAGCTTGTTCAGCATTCGAGTGCTTATTTATGTAACTCCCACCTTCCTTCGTCACTTGTTGCACCACGGACCCCTAGACTGAAGGATCATACTCATAACTTACTCCGACATAGATTCGTAGTAGATGTTTGACCTAGAATCACTTGGAGATATCCAAGTGCTGGCGGGATGTAGCTATAGCCACTCTTCCAAGGTACATACATATGACATACCGCTCCCCTATTTGCGTTTGAATCACACATACTCACGATTAGCCCAGGTAGGCATTCTATTATCAAGATAGGGATTTTCTCGTTTGTTTTCACTCATTGACGAGGTAGTTGCGGTATTTTCTGGCTCAAAGTAGACCACCTTTCACACATACGTACCATTTCCCAATTGTCCAAGGACGTTCCTGTTTTTATTCGAGAATGAAAAGGGTTCCAGAAAATGTGAGGCGTAATGTGTAACGGGCTATTGAAGAAGCAAAGTGACTACCAGAAGTTCCAGAACAATGAGAACGTTGATGAAGCATAGGCTGATACCGTTTGCCTTACGATTGCAGGTGCGTACTTGCTTTTATATGACCTTGGCATTTCAGCATAGGGGTCGGGTCGTATGTCCGTGTGCTATCTGCTGTAGAGTTGTTACCGTGGTGAATTGATTTCGGGGTTGTAAACGATGCATGCGTTGTTTGATAGCATTGGCCAGCTACTAGGGGCGGTGAGCGCGAATTACAACTGACGGCTTATTTGTGGAATCTAACGGGAGACTCAGCTAATCAACTTGACTGAAATCTTCATGACATTGTTTGATATTCCAAACGGCGTGTACTATATAGGCTTGGCTGCGTACCTACTATGTACAAATATAGTAGGTACCTACGCAGTAGAATTCGCGCGTGGAACGGAGTTTGTATCTTGTCTTATACCGTGGCTGCGTATAGTAGGTATGTAGGCAGAATAGACCGGACTTGAGTTTCATGCAGTGGTTGGTTCTTGTTGAACGGAGAGACTCAACAGAAATATATTCTGTAGTGGTCTACCTAAAGTACCTGCTGTAGCCTGTAACCTGTAACAACTAGTATTGTATGTACCTAGGGTAGCAACACTGCAGCATTGGTGTTAATGTGACACTGTGACTATGTGAGAGTATCAGATTGGTTTTGACTCTGGAGTCTACTACCTACATGTAGGTTAGTAGGTACATGTAGTGCTACAAGTACATACTACATAGGTACTTGTACATATAGGATATAGGTGGATACCTCCAGTCAGTTAGCCACTCTTTAACGCTCTTTTCCCATCCTACGATGTTGAGAGGGTCAGAATCCATTCAGTGTTGCATGTGGCCAGCAAGAGAAGCCCTGATTCGGGGCTTCAGGTATCACAAACACTACTATGTAGATACTCAGCTCACCAGCCCTACTATATAGCCATAGTGTAAATCAATCGATGTATACATATATATAGGGTTACATTTCGTATATCAATGTGTAGTAGTACTCAAGGAAGTGAATAATGTTTGGAAATGTTGAGATCAAGGTTGGTTGATACATGCTAGTACATATGTGCAACTTCAGTGTTGTACTACTAGTAGTACCTACAATTGCATCTGACTTACGTACTACATATCCTGGGTAGTAGAGAAGTAAGGTCAAGATAAGGCAGATCCCCTAGGTAATTCTGATCATATAATTGGATAAATCTTTTCGATTCAGGGTCGTGCATGCAAACACACTAGGTTAGGTACTTACTACTAACCTACTTATTTATGTAGTACTACTTGATACTTTACTTTCGTACGATACATTTGTGTACTATGTATTATGTAGTTATGTAGGTATGTACGATTCCTCAGGCTATCCAGTGCTTGCAGGGCTTGCAAGTGGCAGGGTTGTCATGCAGAGATGCCCCTCCATCCAGGTTCCAAGCTGCTTCAGCACAAATTCATGAAGAGTGCAGGTGGGGTTAATCCGCACCTAGTTGTAAAAGTTAGGTAGTAGCTCTTCTAACTTTTCTGAATTTCCTTCCCAGGACATTTGGAAATGCCTCACATCACAATTCATATTACCATCACTCTTCTCTTTTAACACAAAAGTATTATTCCCTTCGTTTCCTCTTCTCCTCTTCTCTCTCCTCAACACCAAAACTTTCCTGGCATAGTCGATATTTACTCGACTTTGTCTTGACCATAAACCCAATCCTTCTTACCTTACTACCTTGTCATCACATCACATCACACCACCTACCTTCTTGAATAATCCCACGAATATGTCTGCTTCCTCTCTCGACCACCTCGCTCTGGGGAGTCGTGTGGAATGGCTCGCGAGCCTGAACACCACCCCCTCCGGCAGCAAGAATGCTCACCGGCGATCTTCTATCATCTGCACCATTGGTCCGAAGACCAACTCGGTTGAGATGATCAACACCCTGTTAGTCCCAACGTGTTGAAAATAAGCCCCCCCTCCAGAGCTGATGTAAGATTTAGGCGAGGAGCAGGTCTCAACATCGTGCGCATGGTAAGTGTCTCTTCACCCACAACTCTCTTCTCCCCAATGTGCTAATTAGATTTTATACAGAACTTCAGCCATGGAAGTTATGAGTATCACCAGTCGGTCATTGACAACACCCGCGCCGCCGAAAAGGCACTCCCTGGTCGCCAAGTTGCCATCGCCCTAGATACCAAGGGACCCGAGATCCGCACTGGTGACACGGAACGTGGTGAAGATATCCCCATCAAATCGGGCCATGTCCTGAACATTACTACCGACGAACAATACAAGACCTCGTGCAATGCACAGAACATGTATGGAATAACCTGCTCACTTCCGCTATGTAGTCTTGCACTAATGCCCATTATAGGTACGTCGACTACGCCAACATCACTAAAGTCATCCAGCCCGGCAAGGTTATCTACGTCGATGATGGTGTACTGGCCTTCGACGTGGTCAGCATCAAGGATGATAAGACGGTTGAGGTCCGATGCCGCAACAACGGATTCATCTCCTCTCGAAAGGGTGTCAACTTGCCAGACACCGATGTCGATCTCCCGGCTCTCTCAGAGAAGGACAAGAAAGATCTCAGATTTGGAGTCCAGAACAATGTCGACATGGTCTTTGCCAGTTTCATTCGAAGGGGTGAGGATATTCGTGCAATCCGCGAGGTCTTGGGACCAGACGGCAAACACATCCAGATTATTGCCAAGGTCAGTGTTCCAATTTAGCAGTTCCTCGTTTGTCTACCCTCTCATTGCTAATCGCTTCGCTTACAGATCGAAAACCGACAAGGGTAAGCTCTTATTCCAAGTTTTTTTTTGTCGGACTTAGAAGTCCTCGGCGAAATGAAGAACCACTTCAAGCGCTTTGTAACCAGTCCATTGGGGAAGAATACTAACAAAGGTTTCAATACAGATTAAACAATTTTGATGAAATCCTTAAGGAGACCGACGGCGTCATGGTAGCTCGAGGAGACTTGGGAATTGAAATCCCTGCTTATGAGGTATTCGCCGCCCAGAAGAAGCTGATTGCGAAGTGCAACATTGCTGGCAAGCCTGTCATTTGCGCAACTCAGATGCTCGAGAGCATGATTACCAATCCTCGCCCAACTAGAGCAGAAATCAGCGATGTCGGCAACGCTGTCACTGACGGAGCTGACTGTGTCATGCTGAGTGGCGAGACCGCCAAAGGCTCATATCCAGAGCTGGCAGTCCGCGAGATGAGCAACACCTGTCTCGCGGCAGAGAATTCTATCCCTTACGTCAGTCACTACGAGGAGATGGTCTCACTGACAAAGCGTCCCACAAGCGTTGTCGAGGCTTGCGCCATGGCAGCAGTGCGAGCATCGTTGGACTTGAACGCTGGCGCTATTATCGTGCTCTCCACATCCGGAGATTCAGCCCGTCTGCTGTCCAAGTATCGCCCGGTGTGCCCCATCTTCATGGTTACTCGTAACGCATCAGCTTCGCGTTATGCTCATTTGTACCGTGGTGTTTACCCGTTCCTATTTGACGAGGCTAAGCCAGACTACGATCGCGTCAACTGGCAGGAGGATGTGGATCGCCGCATCAAGTGGGCTCTGGAGAGAGCCTTGGGCCTAGGATTGCTCACCAAGACTGATACGATTGTAGTTGTGCAGGGCTGGAGAGGTGGCATGGGCAACACAAACACGCAACGTATTGTTAAGGCTGACCCTGATTCCTTGGGTCTAGGAATGATGCACTAGATGCTATCCCTACATGGTTTATTATGGTGTCAGGTTCATGGCCGATAGTATATTAGCCTTAGTTGGTAGACATTTGGTAGTCGGTTGGCAACGAGGTAATGATTGTGAAAGAATAAAAGGATAAATTGCTAATAGATTGCATAATCCACTAACTATGTCTTTTATCCTCCATTACAGTGCATTATTACTTAGGCAATTGTGCAAAAAATGAAACACAGTTGGTTAAAGTACTACTAGTAGTAAGCTCGTAATGCGATTAAAGGAGCGATGCTCATAAGCAGCTGTGAATAGTTAGTTAGTCCAACCAATAAGAGAAAGGTAGGTCCACTTATGATCCACTTATTCTACTTACAACTGTAACTGCCCCGCGTCCACAAGGGTCTCGAAACTGTCGAACTTTTGACTCATGCGAAATTTTGGCGGGGCAATTCCAGTTTGTTCTATGTAACTTCTTACATATTACACACAACGTCGAGTCCGAGCCCACCGTTCCTTTCTCTCATACAATTAAAAACCCCTCTTCGTCGCGGTTGTCGCGGCTTTCGTCAAGATGAGCATCAGTTTCCCGCGAACAGAGGAGGACATCGTGCGCTTCTGGCGCGAGGTAGACGCTTTCCAGACTCAACTGAAGCTCACTGAGGACTGTCCGCGCTTCACCTTCTACGATGGCCCTCCTTTCGCGACTGGACTGCCTCATTATGGCCATCTTCTCACTTCCACTATCAAAGATATCATACCTCGATATTGGTCCATGAAAGGATATCACGTCGTTCGTCGCTTCGGTTGGGACACGCATGGCCTTCCCATCGAATACGAGATCGACAAGACTTTAGGTGTATCTGGCAAAGATGCTGTTATGAAGATGGGCATTGAGAAATACAATGCTGAATGTAGAGCTATTGTCATGAGGTATGCCGCCGAATGGAGACAGACTATCGAGCGCCTCGGTCGCTGGATAGATTTCGACAATGGTAAGCTTTGGTGAACGTATTGTTGCGCGCATTGAGTTAATCAGAGGACTGATGATTTATCTTGAGTTTAGACTACAAATCTATGGATGTCAAATTCATGGAATCTTGTTGGTGGGTTTTCAAAGAGCTCTTCAACAAGGACCAGGTCTACCGGGCCTACCAGATCATGCCCTTTTCGACCGCACTCTGCACTCCCCTAAGTCACATGGAATCCAAGCAAAACGAGAAGACGACTCAGGACCCAGCAGTATTAGTTGCCTTTCCCGTGAAAGGCAGGGAGAGTTCTTTGATAATCTACACGACTACGCCATGGACCCTGCCGTCTAACCTTCTCATTGCTTGCCACCCCGAATTTGAGTACATAGAGATCCTGGACGAAGCCTCCGGGAAGCAGTATATCCTCCTGGAGAACGGACTGTCAATGCTTTACAAGGACAAGAAGAAGGCAAAGTACAAGGTCCTAGGAAAGCTTAGAGGAAAAGAGATGATAGGCTGGAAGTACGAGCCTTTATTCAAATATTTCGTCGACCAGTTCGCCGATTGTTTCCAAGTTATAGGGGCCGACTACGTCGAAGCAGATGAGGGTACCGGTCTCGTGCACCAGGCTCCCGCTTTTGGTCAAGAAGATTATGACGCCGCGGTTGCTGCCGGCTTCATACATCCGGGACGCCTGCCGCCGTGCCCTGTAGATGACAAAGGTCTCTTTACGGCTGAGGTCATCGATTATGTCGGCCAACACGTCAAAACTGCCGACAAGGCCATCGTAAAGGATTTAAAGGAGACCGGTCGGCTAATAGTCGCCACCCAAGTATCTCACGTGGACAAGTTTTGTTGGCGATCTGACACACAACTCATCAGAAAGGCAGTTTCTTCTTGGTTTATCCGTGTGACTAATTCGATCCCTGATATGCTGAACAACCTCGAATCAACGACTTGGGTACCTTCATTTGTAAAGGAGAAACGATTTACGAACTGGGTTGCCAATGCGCACGACTGGAACATTGCGCGAAATCGATACTGGGGCACGCCACTCCCATTATGGGTTAGTGAGGATTACGAGGAGGTCGTTTGTGTGGGAAGTATTGCCGAGCTCAAGGAGCTCAGCGGGTATACCGGTCCTCTAGACGACATTCACCGAGACAAGATCGATGGAATTACTATTCCTTCCAAAAAGGGCAAAGGACAGCTTCGTCGAGTCGAGGAGGTCTTCGACTGCTGGTTCGAATCGGGAAGTATGCCATATGCGTCGAACCATTTCCCCTTTGAAAATAAAGAAACGTTCCAAGGCAACAACTTCCCTGCGGACTTCATCGCAGAAGGACTTGATCAAACCAGTAAGTATTACATCTCGGAGTTGAGAAGAGTCCATCTATTAGCGCTCGACTCCTTAAGTCCTCCTCTAGTGCAAACATGATTCATTCTAACCTAATCTTAGGGGGCTGGTTCTACACATTGAGTGTCTTAGGAAATAAACTTTTTGGTGTCTCGCCTTTCCGTGCAGTCATCGTCAACGGCTTAGTTCTAGCGGAAGATGGGAAGAAGATGTCCAAAAGCCTCAAGAACTACCCAGACCCCAAGACTGTTATTGATCTTTATGGCTCCGATGCGCTACGACTCTACCTTATTAACTCTCCAGTCGTCCGTGGTGAACCTTTACGGTTTAAGGAGGCAGGAGTTAAGGAGGTAGTGGCCAAAGTTCTCTTGCCATTATGGAACAGTTACCGTTTCTTCTATGAACAAGCCGCTCTCTTCAAGAAGACGACTGGCAATGACTTCATTGCCCAACTCCCAGAAACTAACAACGTTATGGATCGATGGATTCTCGCTGACTGCCAGAGCATGTTGCAGTTTATTGACCAAGAAATGGCTGGTAAGTTTAATCCCGTTGAACCCCGTCGAATCGGAACCTTCAGCTGACTCTTCAGGTTACCGCTTGTACACTGTGGTGCCTCGTCTGCTTTCAGTAATCGATAACCTGACTAATTGGTACATTCGATTCAACCGTAAGAGACTCAAGGGTGCCGCTGGTCTTGATGCCAAAGATACAAAAGCAGCCTTGGACACCCTATGCCAAGTTCTTTTCACACTTGTCCGGGCACTCGCACCATTTACCCCCTTCCTCACAGAACATATCTACAGTCTTCTACAGCCATACCTTGGTGATGCACTCTCAGAATTCACCAACTCGAAGAGTGTACATTTCCTTGCCTTCCCAACCGTACAGGAGTCGCTCTTTGACGAAGTAATTCAGAGGAAGGTGTCAGCTATGCAAAAAGTGATCCAGCTTGCAAGGACAGCCAGAGAGCGTAAAACCATTCCGTTGAAAACGCCTCTGCTCACACTTGTAGTCATTGCAGATCCACAGCAGCTCAGCGACATTGAAGAGTTGCTTACTTACGTCAAGGAGGAGCTCAATATCCGAGACGTTGTCTTGACGAATGACGAGGAAAAGTATGGCATTCAGCTGGAGGCCCGAGTTGACTGGCCTACTCTGGGCAAGAAGTTGAAGCGGGATGCGCAAGTCGTTCGTAAAGCTTTGCCGGATCTCACGCAGGAACAGCTGAGGCAGTACTTGAAGGACAAGAAGATTACTATTAAGGGGATCGAGCTTGAAGGGAGCGATATCAACATTGTTCGTGTTATAGCCAAGGAAAACCCCGACATTGTGAAGGACGAGGGTGTGCAATACGAGCCGGCGTTCTTAGAAGACATGATCATCCTTCTGGATACAGCATCGCACCCGGAACTTGTCGAAGACGGAATCGCTCGCGATGTTATGACTCGTGTGCAAAAGATGCGGAAAACGGCAGGATTAGTCCCAACTGATGACGTCCGTATGCAATATGTCATTGTGTCAAACCCCGATGGTGTTCAGTTCGACACGCTGGTATCTTCCCGACAATCCCAATTCGAGAGCACCGTACGGGGCCCGCTAGAACCCGTTCCAGCAAATGTGGAGTCGACGGAAACCGTCATACTACAAGAAGAGCACGTTTTAAGCAACCTGACAGTGCAGTTAAGACTATGCCGACTTTGATTAGAATATCGGGATTGAAGAGAGATCTATAGAGCACACTGGGTTTGATAGTTATGAATGATAAAGCAAAAAAGAGTTAAAGCGGACATCTCGCAGAGTTACTGTACCGGCTGTTGGAAAAGCCGACTTCTATAAGAAGCATTGCCTTATTAAGTAGGCGTAGCTGTCTAAAGAAATTCTACACGACGAGTACAGTTCAAGCATATGGACTTCACATGTAATTGGTGAATCCCTATTACGTCTAAGTGCCTGCTCATGCCTAATATTAGCAATACATTATGTATGTAGCACTCGTATTTCTCGGTAGGTAACGTTTAATCGTCCCAGGCAATAATTTCTCAAGATCTAATGCCCCGCCCTCTTAAGCGATACCCTTTTGGTAAAGAGCGTAGCATTGATTGAAGTGAATTAATTACAAGCACGGCATATTTTACTATGGTGTCAATGGTGTTCCTCTGACTAGGTTGGATTCAAACTTCAGCTAGCTATATTTAGTGGTATTTTAAATATATGTATGATCGATACTTTGATGAAGTTCAGAGCTATGATCTTGATTTAGAGAGAGAGCGCAGATGGGCATCGCCTTGACTATAAGGTGTAGGACGTAGGTGCACAGCACATGACTACACGAAAGAGAGATATATGAAATCATATATATGACCAAACCGTAGTGGTTGTTGAGCTTGAAACGGGCCGTGTTTGGAGGCAGACCATTTTGTACACTTGAGTGTTTCCATGAAGCGTTAAACAAAACATTAGAAAGCGCAATTGGGTTCTCTTAGACACAGGTCTTGAAAGATTGCCTGAGGTATCTTTATGAGGGTGGTGTATTGCATTGTAAGTCAGCTTGAAGTCTCATGACTGAAGATGAAATCGAATAGTTATATCAATATGACGACAAGTTGAAAGAAAAGGAGGTTTATGTATTGATGTAGATAGTTACCTACTACTAGTACCTACTACCTAGTACCTAGTAATAGGTTGCTGATACTAAACTACTAGGGCTGATAGGCGTAAAGCCTTACAGGGATGAGAATGAAGAGGGTCGTATCTTATGTAATAAATCATTTGTTTCATGTATTTCGTAGCGCAATACGATAAGTCTGGTACGAATGATTGCTATTGGTAACCTTATTAACCGTTAGAGGAAAGCTAAAAAGGAGTCGGCCGTTCCTGAATCTTACATGCAGTATGAGGAAATTACGACCTGGTGGAACCACCAGCACCATCAATGGGAATCTTGCATACATTAGGTATGTACGAAGTACTATGTAGTACGTCCTTTCTCACATTACATGTACATACACTACATACATCAATGATGCATGCGTAATACGGTAATATAGTACCTATACTACATATGTAGGAGTACCTACATGTATACTAGACACGGAGTATTAGGTACTATGTATGTTGTGAAGAGTGGAATTGTCCAATTACCTGATTAACTACTGCCCATTAACTAAGTATTCAGATATCTTTACTACACTTGTACCTAGTACGGCGCATGCCTTTCTTAGTTAATGATTTTCAACAGTAAGAACAGGGGAAACACCTTTTCGGAAGGGTTTAGCCTAGGGAAGCTAGCATATGGAGGTGAGGAATCAGGGGGGGTCCAAAAAGGTCATAGAGGCAGCAGGGCCTTATCGCATTAACTTACAGAGAGATCACATCCTCGCATACACATGATCCAAAGTATTTCTCGGGCAACGCACGAGCTTACCTGGGTCTATACCGACGCTGCACGCATGCTACCTAGTATGTTATGTTACTTATGCTACCTATTAACGACGACTCTCTATAGGTAGGCGGGATCATCAGTCAGTGTAATAGTTGCTCTTAGCGAGTGTCATAGCACGTAAAACGTGCTGTTACTACTACCTAGTCACCTACCTAGTAGCCTTGGAGCCTTGGAGGTACGAAGTAAGGTAGCAGGAAAATAAAGGGATCCGGGCAAGGAGCATGATGCCACTACCTCGGGCGACACCAACGCCAACTTCACATCTAGAATCGCCATCACCATCTTCTCCACTATACCAACTTAATAAGAGTAAGAAACAACAAAAGCAATCTTCACCACTATCGCCATTGTCTGGATTTCATAACTTATCAAACAATTCGGCAGTCTCGATAATAAACGACATCAACGATATCAGTAGCAACAGCAACAGCAGCCACAGCAATAATAATAATCATTTTCAACCCAATCGCAAAACCAATGGGATAACGGAGGAGAAAGAGGTGGACTACAAAGATGGAATAATGCAAAGTGGAAGTACAGAATTTACTTCAGATATAACAGACTCTATAAATAACGCTGTGCAGTCGGTAAGATACGGATCAGAAAACGAAGCGACGGTTCAAGGTCAACTTCCAGTTCCAGTTCCAGTTCAAGTTCAAGTTCAAGTTACGAATTCAACCGCGACCACGTTAAAGCAAACTCAAAGTGCCGCTAGTCGAAGCCAATCTGGTTCCCATTTCCATCTACAGAACCAGCAAAGCCAGCATCAGCAACACTATTCCCATCTAAGTCAAAGTCAAACTTTCAATTCCAATTTGAGCACCAATAACTCCAATAACTCCAATAATTTCAATTCTCAGCAGCATCCCCAGCAAAGTTCATTTAATTACCACTCATCTTCCAATCCTTCTAACCCTTCTAACCCTTCTAACCCTTCTAACCCTTCCAACCCTTCCAACAACCCTTCCAATCCTTCCAATCTTCCCCCGCCAAGAACTTCCTCGCTTGTACCGCCCTCTCGGAACACCCATACTAGTACCAAAATATCACCCTCCAACGTCTTCGAATCATTAAAATCTGCGACGCGAAGCCATTCACGAAATCATTCCCGAACCCATTCGCGAACTGGTAGCATTGGTGCGATTAGCGACAGCTTTCGAAACCTCAATCGCTGGTCAGAATCTACTACCTCAAGCCGAGGCTCCGATCCAAATCACAATCATAATCAACAACACGCCTTGCAATCGCCTTCGAGGAAGTTTTTCCACAAGCGACCATCTTCCAACGGTTCGAGTGTCTCGCCGAGGACACAAAAGCCTTTGTCACCACCACATCCACCGCTTTCCGCCGCGCCTCCGAATCTGCCCCCTATCGTCTCTCTCCCGCCTCTCGATACAAACCCCGAGCCCGCTATCCGTCTCGAACCTCCATCTCCCTTGTCCGGCCGCAACGATTTTACTGAACCGCAGAACCGCTCTTGGAATGACCCTTCTCGTTTGAACACGGCTACTGTAGGGAATTCTACATTACTCCCAGCAGCGCCCGTTATTCGCGACACGATGCCCGACAGGAGGAGTCACGCAAGAGGCCGCTCATCGACAGCGAGAACAAGTAACGAGTCGACTAGAGTCAGAGACCGCGGCAGCAAGTCTTCCCAGAAAGCCATGTTGTCAAAGGCTCTAGCAAAAGCAAATGCAGCAGTTCAACTGGACAATGCTCAGAACTATGGCGCCGCGAGAGAATCATATGTAGAAGCTTGCGAACTTCTACAACATGTGCTTGCAAGAACAAATGGCGAAGATGATAGGAAAAAACTAGAGGCCATTGTGAGTTTCTCTGGAGAGAAATTTGATAATCATCGGCGCGCGACTAACGATATTTGTAGCGACTTACGTATACCAGCCGAATAGATGAACTGGATGGTTTGGTACCCATAGAAGCTCAGACTGACAAGGCACTTCCCGCCCGACCGGAGAGCGTCGATGAATATGGAATTCAGTTTGACTTTGTCGATAAGGAGGCAGGAAATCCTACAGCGGGGAGAACGAGTAGAACTGAGTCGCCTGCGGCTCGTCTACGTTCGCCCAATCCGAACCAGGACAAACGTCCCCTTCAATCATCCTTCTCGAAGCCCCAGGCACGCCGAAACTTCGAGGGGGCCTCCCTTGACCTCAAAGCCCAGGGTACGGGCTACCTACCGGCTCCGTTATCACCTCGAAGGCCAACTACCCCTTCTAAGCCGCCGACCCCCGAACCCATCGTACGGCAAGATTTCTCCTGGTCCGAACCGCAAGCCGCCGAGAATAGCATGAGGGGTCACAAGCGCAACCTCAGCCACGAATCAGCATCCTGGCTAGATCCCATTGACGAATCGGGTGGTTCAGCTTCATCCTCGGTTCACTCGAGGTCCTCATCGGTAGGAGTAAGGAGGAAATATATTCGCCATCCTAGCGGCAATACCGAGGCCGAGTTTGACGCCGCCCTGGACGCCGCCGTTGAAGCTGCATACGACGAGGGTTATGAACCGATGGAATCGTATGAGATAGGTTTTGAAGGTGCCCGTGATAACAGCACTGACGTAGTGGTCAATGCGATGCGCAAAGTGGAGCTTGCAAAGGAGAGGGTCCGGCAGACTGAACGCGAAGCAGCGATAGAGCTAGCCCGAGAACGAGAGCGCCAAAGGCAGATGTCACTCGATCCAGAACCTCAGACCTTCGGTGGTGACTTCTTCGACGCCAACGATTCCGACGAAGAAGAGCGCGTTTTAGAGGAAATGACAAGGAAATATGTGATGGAAGACTTCTCTTTTAATCAACAATCCCAAGCATCGCAATCCAAGATCCCCAGAGAATCCGATTCAAGCGGCGTCACGTCTCGAACGTGGCACAGCTCAGTCGGCTCCAACGCTCCGACAGCTACGACGGTATTGTCGACAGTAACTGAGATCCCACCATCGGGACCTCTCTTCAAATCGTCACAGCCGATCCTCCCATCCTCGCCGCCTTCGCAGCAGGTGTCACCCACATCTGGAGTCCGTAATCGCCGCCTCTCCGGGCAAAATCCTAAGCAGCTCAAGATCGAAACATCGAAGCTAGGCGACCCGCCAAATATGCCTCCACCGTCCGCCTCACAGCTCAAAGCATCCAGCGGTTTCATTGCTCAACAAAGACAGGCGCTGTCAGCAACGTCGACGCGACCGGGACCCTTTTCCATGCGTGCGCCTTCATCGCCAGGCAGAAGTGCCAGCCCAGCGGAGAGGCTAGCCCCTCCGAGCCCACAAACCAATTTGGCTGCTGCTCAAGAATTGGAAGAGGTCCGGAACGGCTCTCCAGCTTCTGTAAGACCTGGGATTCGCAAGAATTTCTCGTCATCCAGCTTAAAGTCTTTGAAAACGCGCCAGTTCTCTGTCTCGCACATCGACGAGTCTGATCTCTCACCCAACACTCCTCTCACCCAAGTAATGTCGAACATCTCGGTCTCTCGCCAGCCCATGCCTGCATTGCCTACGCCGTTCGCTGCAGCCTTTCACGAGAGGATGACAGGTGGCATGGGCGGCATGCACCTTTTCGACTCGGATTTCCATGAGCCCGATTCGCAATCTCCAAACCAGGTTTATAATCATCATCACAACCCTAATCCCGACGTGCCCTTTCCTTTAGAGCCGTGTCCCTCCGATGCCATGCTTCGACCTTTCTGGCTCATGCGCGCGTTATACCAGACTCTGGCCCACCCTCGTGGTGGATATCTTAGCAACCGGCTGTTTGTTCCCCGAGATGCATGGAAGGTCAAGGGCGTAAAATTACGTGTCGTGGAAGATAAAATTGCCCAGTGTGATCTTCTAACTGCTGCGCTTCTCAAACTCGCAAGGGTGGATAGCAACGATGCAGATGCAGTTCTGGAGGAAATGCAGAGTTTCGAGAATATTCTTGAGCAGGCCCAAACTGCTCTGACGCGAAAACTTGGCAACGAGGTTGGCAGCGTGGGCATGAATGCAATGCGGGATGAGAAGGACGTCGAAATCGTACCCCCTGTTCCACGCAGTGCTAGTGTCAGCGTAAAGGGGGGAGCGTTTAGCTGGCGAAGACTAAGGAACAAGAACTCGGCCGCCAACATGACCAGCGCATACGGGGCGAAAACCAGTAGTGGTGGAGCAACCAACCCTACTATAAATGAAAGAGATACGACGAGCTCAATAGGTTCTGGCTCTATACCGAGTCTACCTATGACCATTCATCCAAGCAGTAAACCTGCGAAAAGAGACGTTGCGTCAGCTACTTTCGACGGACCGCATAGTCACTATATGGCGAGCCTAGCGCGGCTATTTGATGCTGCGCAGACGGTTGGTAAGTGCATTAAAATCCGCGCCCCCTTCTTGTTCACCATTCCCTCCATCTAACATGCCTCAGATCAAATCGCGCGCCAAGTCGACGACCCCGGCCTCCGTCATGCTGACAAGACTCAAGTCGGGCTCGAGCTATGTACCAGGCATGCGGCTGAATTCTTCGCCTTCTTTGTTTGTCGGTTTGCACTTGCTGATTTAGCAATGCTCCTTGATAAATTCGTTAAGAGGGGAAGCGAATGGGTTTTAAACTGAGAAATGGCACTATTGGAGATAGTTGTCATCCGTCCTCCCACACACACGAAGCATTTTCCGGTGAATAAGCTCATGGGATTAACGAGCGATGACGAGACGACCGTGATTCGGACAGTGCAAAGTTGTGTCATGGGAAAGCGAGGCCGTGCAGGACACTTCGAGTGATAGTGGGCTATCTCTATGGAGCGAGCCGGACAGCTTTGGGCTCAGCATACAAGAGCATTTGTAGGAGAAGTACTCGGTCTGGATCTGTTAAGAGCCAAGAGCGAGAAGGGTGACATGTAAGCGACAAGATATCTGTGTTCAACTTTCTTTAGTATATTTCGTGGCGCTGGAAAATACCCCAGTTTGTTTCACGACACAAGATACCATAGGTCATTTACTGGTTGATAGATGCTGGATGGTCCTTGTTGCGATATCCATCGAGGGGGGTAAATGGGCAGGGACCACAAAGTCATATATAGACACTCAAGAACCCGTTTAGAATTGAGTATACAGCTGGCTTAGTTAGGCCGCTACTTTAATAGTACTTTGTGCTTTTATCTACTGTTGACTCACTTGACTTGGTGCCGATTTTACTTGCTATTTGCATTCTTTGGAGTACCTATCCGGATAGTCTTTTTGATCTAAATAGGGGCTGATATATACCAACAACTCACCATCACCTGCCGCAAAGAATCAAGCCGTAGCAACCTCCACAATCGTCCTATAAAACTCCTCGGGATCATGCGCGAACCTCCCCAAAAACAGCCCATCAACCCCACCGTCCTTCAACTTGGCGAAAAGTCCCGGCCCCGCGCTCCCACCATACAGGATCCGCGTCGTGGCCCCCCCCTGCCGACCACGCACGCACTCCAGCTCGCGGATCCGGCGCGCCACGGCCACGACGTGCGACGCGGGTGCCGGCGAGGGCGCGCCGATGGCCCAGACGGGCTCGTAGGCGAGGATCACCTCGGCGGTGGGGGGCAGGTCCGGGTGTGATAGGACGGCGGAGACTTGGGGGGCGACTTCTGCCATGGCTGTCTGTGCTGCTGCCTCGTCGCTGTAGCCATCCTCGTCGCTGCTGCTTCTGCTATCCCCGCCCGCCCTCGTCCTCTCCCCGATGCAGATCAACGGGATCATGCGATTGCGCACGGCGGCGACGGCCTTCAGCGCGGCGTCGTGGTCGGTCTCGCCGAACAGCCGGCGGCGCTCGGCGTGCCCGATCTCGAGGATGCGGCACCCGACCTCGGCGAGGACGGCGGGGGAGACGCACCCCGTGTACGCGCCTGCGTCGGCGTGGTGCGCGTCCTGGGCGCCGGCGAGGAGGACGGTGTCCGGGTGGTTGTGGCTGTGGCTGTGGCTGCGCAGCTGGTCGACGACGGAGGAGAGGGTGACGTGGTCGGGGATGATGAAGATGTCGAGGGCGGAGAGTAAGGGGGGGCCAGGAGGGTGGGGGGAAGAGAGGATTGAGAGGAGCGAGCGGACGTATGCGGAGGTGCGGGAGGCGGAGAAGTACATTTTTGTGGAGACGCCTATGAGGCGGCGGCGAGGGGGGGGGGAGGAGAGGGAAGGGGAGGAGGAAGAGGAAGAGGAAGCCATTGATTGGTTGGTTGGTTGGTTGGTGCGGGATGGGATGGGATGGAATGGAATGGAATGGGATTAGGTAGGTATGTGGGTTTCGGATCCGGAGGTAAGAGAGAGAGAGAGAGGTATGTAGAGTACGTAGTAGAGAGATAAAAGATAAAGACAGAGACGGAGACGGAGAAGAGGGAATGTTGGGCTGTGAGACAATAAGAAAAGTACCTACATACATTCAATTTACATATCAGTAAACTCGGATGTCAATGTGATTATGTGAAAGACAACGAATATAGAAAAAAAAAAGGGGGGGGGGGGGGGGGGGGGGGGGGACGTCATGCAAGCACGTCTAGGCAGGTCGATCGTGCTACCCGGCGTCGCTGGCGAGATTAGCGAGCTTCGCTTTTTTTTTTTTTTTTTTTTTTATGTATGACTTTGATTACTTTTAACGGCTTTCCGTTACCGTTACCGGCAGTGTGGGATGACAGATGAGAAGGGCGGAATGAATGGATGGATGGATGGCCATGGGACAGACATGGTTATGGATCTCGGGATAGTTCCTGTTCCATGTCCATTCAAGTGGGTTAAGAGCTCCACATTGTACGTACATAGGTATCTAAGGTATATATATATTATATATAACCTAGGTTATGTAGGTAGGTACATTTGGAAGTCAGTCTATGGTATTTTTAGAATGCTGTATGTCGTGTTGCTAAGGGTGCTTTAAAGCTTTCAGTTGTTTTTGGTAGGTAGCAAGAAATACGCTACGAATTAGACTCAAAATCCAAGTCTAAGTCAAGACTACTATTTACACATTCTTTTAACCTAGGTTAGTCGAACCCCATACCCCTATACTTGTCGGTTCCTGTAATAGTGAGTTAGTCATCACTACCTACATATACAGATTTCTATTTATTTATTTAGCTATTTTGATTCTATGACAGCTGAAGCAAATGCTATCTGCTGTCAATCTAGCTCTAGAATACGTCGTAATCTATGCTTTCATTAGAATACCTAGCTGCCACGCGAGGCGGCATCCCGTAACGTATAAACGTTCGGCCCCCTAGGCAAAATGGGTATATAGACCCCATGCAAATAACAATGCTTGCTCACTTGGTGCCCTCGAATACCTATTCATACGTTATGCCACTCCAACTTATAACGCTTTCTCCAGGTCTTTGATAACTTCTACCTTGGCCGCACTCGCGCTCTTCTCGTCAAACACGTATCCAAGCCATTCCTTGGCCAGTCTGCGCGCCAGTTCCAAGCCAATAACTCGTTCTCCCATGCAGAGCACTTGAGCATGGTTGCTCAACACAGCTCGCTCAACTGAGAAGCTGTCGTGAGCAGTCACGGCTCGGACTCCCTTGATCTTGTTCGCCGCGATTGCGACTCCTAGACCTGTGCCGCAGATGAGCAGTGCTCTGTCAACCTTGCCATCGGCGACGAGCTGTGCTGCTTCTGCCGCTCGGTGTGGATATGCTGTCTTGTCATCTGCCGAAAGACTGCCGACATCTACTACAGACTCTACTCGAGGGTCTTTCTCCAAGTCTTCCTTGATCTTGTTTTTGTATCCGACACCGGCGTCCTATACGAAGGTGTTGTCAGCAGTGGAGGAGGACAAAGGTTCGAGTGGAATGACGAGCGGGTAAGCTAAGGGCGGTAAAGAGGAAGGATGACTTACATCAGCTCCGATAGCAATCTTCCACTTGGGCTCAGCCATCGTGAGAGTTATTTATACGGGTGGAGGAAAAGTGAAGTGAGGTTTAATGAGATAATGAGGACTTGAGACTTAGGTAGGACACAGAAGGATATCTGCCAGCACAGTTTTCATCACCTTACAAGTTGACATGTAAAAGAAGGAGGAAGAAGGAGGCGTTATGAAACATAAGTATTAAATAATAAATAATAATAAAAAGTAAAAGACAAGACAAGACAAGAAAAGGAAAGAAAAGAGAAGAGAAGAAAAGAGAAGAAAAGAAAAGCTCAAGGTCAGTTTGCTGCATAGTACCTGCCTGTCAGTGCCTCCGTACTACCAGTCTACCACTCATCCATACTCCTCGGTACATTTAGTACATTCAGTACATTCAGCATAGCACACTCATTCATTCCTTCCCCCCTTTGAAGACTACATACATATGTACTAGGTGAGGTTGCTTCTTTCCTTTCTTTGTTGAAGTGGGGTGTATGTACTGTACCATGTAAGGTATGTGGTAAGGTATGTGGTACAACAAAGTATAGCCTATCGGATTACCGGATTGGGCAATCCGATGGCAAATATCACAACAATTTAACCCTTCAAGTTCAATTGACAGCACTTACAAGTTACATCACTTACATGATATGTACTGCCTACAATATACATGACATTGTACATAATACATAATGATACTAGGTATGTACAGTATGAACTCCAATGGACTCCAAGGAACTCCAATAATAGTTCGCTGTTTTCTACTCTCAATGTCTCTCTCCCTTTCCCTCCCCGGCATCGCTATTCGCTATTTGTCGTACCCATCTCCTTCACCCCCTCCTTCGGTAATCATACGGACAGCAAAAAAAACAGGCCTGTCACGTATACCGATATACCACTATACCACTATACCACTATACCCAAATAGCCCCGTGGGGAAAGGGTCTGGAAGGCTAAATGACATGGCGATTTACGAAATTATGATCGAGGCCAAGTAATTTCGGGACTGGGTGCTCTATGTCACCAACGCTACCATGTGTGATCACGAGCCTCGACGACTAGGGAAGATGGATTGATGGGTCAAAAGGATGTGGTGTTGCCTGATATGGTAACCCCTTGGTTTCGGTTTCCACGATCCTCTTCTTTCATGTAATAGTACCCAGATAGTACCCAGAACTATCTGAGGAACCGCTTTTCGACACATGCCTGCATACATACCTATCTACATATTTGCATACCTACCTTTGTTCTCCGTGATAGAAATTGTCTATTGTCTGTAGCTCCCTCTGACTCCTTGATTCCCTCATTCTTTCGACTCGTACAAGCACCCACACCCACACCCACACATATACACATATATACACACACATAATTATCCCTTAACCAGCCAGCTACCTCTTTACCCGACCCTCCATCATCATACATCCTACATCATACATCATAACAATCAAAAGTTTGTTTTTGATATGTCCTCCCGTCACATTTTCGAGTCCTCAGATGGGCTCGTCACCAAATGCATTAGAGGACTCATCGCTTATAACCCTTCGCTTAGTCTGGATGAAGCCAACAGAGTGGTCTTCGACACAGCGTATAACAAATCCAATGTTTCCATAGTCAGTGGCGGCGGCTCTGGCCACGAACCTGCGTGGTCCGGCTATGTCGGTCAGAACCTGCTCGCCGCCTCCGTCGCCGGCGATATCTTCGCCTCGCCCAGCACCAAGCAGATCCTGGCCGCAATCGACGCCGTGCCGTCGGAGAAAGGCACGATCATGGTCGTCACCAACTACACGGGCGACTGTTTGCACTTTGGCCTAGCCAACCAAAAGGCCATTGCCAAGGGCCACAAGTGCAGGATGATCATGTGTGGAGACGACGTCTCTGTTGGCCGAAAGGGCAGTCTCGTTGGTCGCCGTGGCCTTGCTGGCCAACTCGGCGTGCTTAAGGTCATGGGCGGCGCGGCCGGTGCTGGCGGTTCTCTAGACCAAGTGTATGACCTAGGTGTCGCGTTCTCTCAGCAGATTGTTTCCATCGCGGCAACGCTCGACCACTGCCACGTGCCTGGACGGGCGGAACACGCGATGCTAGGCATTAACGAGCTAGAAATCGGCACGGGCCCGCACAACGAGCCAGGGTACCAGAAGTTGTCACCCAAACCGTCGGCTCAGGAGCTCGTGAAGCAGATCTTGACGTACCTCCTCGACGAGACGGACCCGGAGCGAGGGTACGTCAGGTTCAAGGAGGGCGACGAGGCAATCCTACTTGTGAGCAACTTTGGCGGCATGTCGTGGCTGGAAATGGGAGCGCTGGTAGACGAGCTTCTGGAGCAGCTTGCGGCCAATTGGAAGCTCGCACCTGTGCGCTTAAGTCACGGGTTCCTAGAGACGTCGCTCAACGCGCCAGCCTTTTCCGTCTCCATCGTTAACGTGACGGCGGCAGCGGCCAACTGTTCCTACAGTGCCGAGGACATTAAAGGCTTCTTTGATGTGCGGACCAACACGCATTGGGAGTCTATGACAGGGTCGCAAGCGGTGCGGCGCAACAGACAGGAGCAGTTCGTGCAGCCGACGGTAGAGCCACGCGAGGTCATTGAAGAGGGCAAGGACCTGCGGATCGACCCGGCGAGGCTTGACCGGATGCTGCGCAGCGCGTGCGCGGCATTGGTGAAGGCGGAGCCGGACCTGACAAAGTGGGACACGGTGATGGGAGATGGCGACTGCGGCGAGACGCTGAAGACTGGAGCGAACTGCCTGGTAGCGGCGCTGGACGCTAAGAACCTGGCGGCGCAAGGGTCCGTGTTCGCAGTGCTGCAAGAGCTGGAGGAGATTGTGGAGGGAAAGATGGGCGGCACGCTGGGCGGTATCCTAGGCATCTTCTTCGTGTCGATGCGAACGGCGCTCCAGGACAACCTGGCGCTGGCTCAGAGCGAAGGGCTGCCGAAGTTGTGGGCTACGGCGGTGCGCACGGCGCTGGATACCTTGCGCCAGTTCACGCCGGCCCAGGTTGGCGACCGCACGGTGATGGACACGTTGATCCCATTTGCCGATGGCTTACGGTCGGGACAGTTTAAAGACGGCGTGGATGCCGCAGTCAAGGGCGCACAGCTAACCAGAACTCTGGAGCCGAAGCTGGGTAGGGCGACGTATATTAATGCGGATAGCAGTAAGGGTCTACCCCCAGACCCGGGTGCTTGGGGTGCGATGGTAGCTATACAGGGCTTACAGGAAGGATTATAAATTGGGTATATACGATTTTCATATAGTAGGTACGGTAGGGTACATATCTAACCTAGTGTAGTCATTAGGTAGGACTGGGAACCTAGGTAAACTAATTGGTATGGTATATGTGGTACATCGTGAGATTTATGTGGTGGTGTTGTCCAAGATAGTATAGTACTATGTAATAAACATGTAATAGAAGTAAAAGTGAATAGCTGAGACGTTTCCTGTAAGATTTATGTATTATACATGATATTATGTACCCAACATCGAACGCTATGTATACAGTTGTATACTACTACAGGTATAAGTACCTATGTGCATGTATATGTTCAATATGCCTGCTTATCAGCACATCGTGCATGCATATAGCGTGTATCTACCAACCACTATATAAGACCTTATAGGGTAGACATGCATGTAAAGGCGGCATACACACACCCAACTTACGCCTTGCCCGCGCTACCCAGCCAGTGCATGTACTGCTCGATAGCGGCCTGCATCCTGTCGGTGCCCGCCTCGATGACGCTCGTCAGCGGCTTCCCGCGCATCTCCTCCTGCACCGCCGCGTAGTGCTTGTTCATCCCCTTGTTGATGTTGACCTTGGACACGCCCGCCCTGATGCACCGACTAAAAATCGCCTCGTCGAACGGGTCCGCCCCGTGCAGCACCAGCCGCACCCGGTCCCCCACCGCCGCGTTGATCGCCTCCAGGCGCGAGTACTCGAGCTGGATCCCCCGCGGGCCGTACTCCCCGTGCACGTTGCCGAAGGCGGGGGCCAGCATCTCGATGCCGGTTGCGACGAACTCCTCTGCTTGCTCGGGGGTTGTGAGCACGGCCTCGAGGTCCGCGGTCTCGGCGACCCCGTCCTCGCCCCCCTCGATCCGCCCCGGCTCCGCCTCGGCGGCTATCCCGCGCTCGTGGCAGTACGCGACCAGCTCCCTCGTCAGCGCGAGGTTCTCCTCCTTCTCGTAGTGGCTCATGTCGCACATGATGCTATCGAAGGCCCCGTCGATGTCCGCGGCGCGCCGCACGAGCTCGGGGGTCTGCGCGTGGTCGAGGTGCAGGCTCACGGGCACGGAGGCCGAGTGCGCGGCGTCGGCGGCGGCGCGCACGAGGGAGGTGCCGGCGTAGGTCAGGGCCCAGGGGAAGAGGAGGATCATGGCGGGGGAGCGGGCGGACTCGGCGGCGCGCACGGTCGCGATGATGGACTCGATGTTGTAGCAGCACATTCCGGGGACGGCGTATCCTGAGGCGAGGGCGGCGTTGAGGATGGCCATGGAGCGGTTTTGGGAGAGGGGGGGGCGGGCCATTTTGGGGGTTGAAGTAGGTAGGTAAGGGGTTTAGTGAAGTGTGTTTTTGATTGTCAATGGGTTGGAGTGTGAGAATTGGTATTGTAGAATAGTAGTAAGTATAATATAATCCAGTTTCTATATAGTATTATAGGTTATAATAAGTCCAATGATCATGTATATTCTCAAGTCTTGGTTTTTAAGAAAAAAAAAAGGAGTCAACAGTTACAAGCTTCTATACTCAAGCGGTTATTGCTGTAGCTATATCCCCCCACCTTCCACTAACATGGATATCACCTCAAAGAAATTTAAACGATGACATCGGAATGCACTCCAGTTGTATAGAACAATGAAGTGGATCCAGTCTTAACGTGGGGTTACAGCTATATACTCGCTACCTTACCTTACCTTACCTACTCCAACTTACACAGTACCCTAAGGTATGTATGTCTCTAGGTATTATTACATTGCCGGAGTTGAAGGCGGGGGAGTGTTTCCATGTTCCATTTCAGCCTTTAGTCTAACTACTTCTTATTTCCCTTACCTATGCCCCCCCCTTTTGTTTCTCTATTTCTTCCCCCCCATATAGTGCCTATACTCCACCCTGTCTCGTGGTCTTTCATTGTTGCCTGTACCGAGATTGCTCGGTTCATAGTAATACCGACACTCACATTTCTTTCATATTCTTACTATATGTATTGAGGTCATATGTCATATGTCACATATACTAAGTACTTATTTGGGTACATTCTGTTGTCCCCTCCCGTCCGGGCCGTAGTCGGCAACATGGAGACATCATGGACTTCAGCCGTTACATATTCTATTTTCGGTAATGGTACTTTGAGTCAGTTCCAGGGTTCCAGGGTTTGTGTTGAATGAACAGTTAGGGGAAAGCTAGATAGTGTGCTAGAAGAGACCAACTCGTTATAAAGAGTAAATAGATAGATTATTAGATAAATATTATACTAGGTTAGACTCCTTTCTCCACTTCTGGCGTGTTGGGCAGGTACTTTGTTTGTCGTTTACATTTTGGAAAGTAAAGGGGAAAAGGAGAAACTCCACACCAGCGGCCAAAATGGCGGACGCAAAACCCGAAATCGCCTTCATCGGCCTGGGAGCCATGGGCTTCGGCATGGCCACCAACCTGGTCAAAAGGGGATACAACGTGACGGGATTCGATGTCTGGCAACCCACGTTAGAGAAGTTCCAAGCCGCGGGAGGCAGCATTGCCACGACGCCCGCCGAGGCCGTCAAGGACAAGGACTTCTGCGTGTGCATGGTGGCCACCGCCGCACAGGCCCAAGCCGTGCTTATCACCGGCGAGGACCCGGCCGTTTCGGCGCTGCCTAGCGGAGCTGCGCTTCTGCTATGCTCGACCGTGCCGTGCGCATACGTCCAGCGTCTAGAAGCAGAACTAGCCGAGCTGGGACGGGGCGACATCCGGCTAATCGACGCGCCCGTCTCGGGCGGCGCCCAGCGAGCCGCAGAGGGAACACTGTCCATCATGGCAGGCGGGCTCGACGCCTCCATCGACAAAGGCCGCTTCCTCCTGCAAGAGATGGCGGACCCAACGAAACTGTACATCGTGCAGGGCGGGATCGGCGCGGGGAGCAACATGAAGATGTGCCACCAGGTGCTGGCCGCGAACCAGATCCTCGCGGCGAGCGAAGGGATGGGGTTCGCGACGCACCTGAACCTGGACCCGCACTTCGCGAGCCAGGAGGTCATCGGGTCCGCCGACGCGTGGGCGTGGATGTTCGAGCACCGGCTGCCGCGCATGCTGGACCCGGAGTTCCAGCCCGTCGCCAGCGCGCTGACGATTATTCTCAAGGACACCGGCATCATCACCTCGGAGGCGCGGCGCGCGGCGTTCCCGACGCCCATGACGAGTACCGCCGAGCAGGTCTACTTCTCCGCGCTCGCCCGCGGGTACGGCGCTGACGATGACAGTAGTTTGATACGATTGTACATCGAGGGCCAACAAGGGAAGACGGACCCGCCGGGGGTGCTGAGGCGCGGGTCGGCGCAGAGGAATGACGTGAGGAGCGTCGCGCTTGTCAAGGCGCTGCTGAAGGGGATCTACCTCTGCTCCGCCGCGGAAGCCCTCGCGTTCGCGAGCCGGTGTGGCTTAGATCTCGACCAGGTGTTCGAGCTGTGCGTCAACGCGGCGGGCGGGAGCTCCGTGCTCAAGACTGTCGGGCCGGACATCATCAAGCTCTGCCGGGGGGAAACACTGCCACCGGCGACGGGAGACGAGACAGAGAGCTTTGGGACGTGTGTGCGGCAGCTCCAGGAGGCGGTCGAGGAGGCCCAGCGGTTGAAGGTCCCCGTGTACCTCGGTAGCCAGGCGCTGAGCCTCATGCAGCTTGCGCTAAGGAGTCCCGCTGTAGCAAGTTCTGACACTTCCAAGGCTGTGGTTGTGAGGGTGTGGGGGTTATGAGTAGCGTAGGATGTGCATTCGTGAAGATTTACTGTACCTACCTTAGTAAATACAGTATATTTCTTGTATACTCGTCAGTACAACGTCCAGTATAGTGCTCTCATTGTCAAGAGCAAACCAAACATGCAAATAGTATCGCGCGGAAAGAAAATCCGTATAGCTTATAGCTTACTAGATACCTACGATCAAGTATAAACCCATCCATGGTATTAAATGCCCGCCAACTCCAAATAAAACAAGCGGGTAGATAAGTAGGTAGGTACCAACTAGGCACAGTCCTTATGAAGATGCCCTAGGTATGCCAGCTCTGCATATTCCTACAAAGTCCCGCTTAGATAATACCAATAACCCCCTTTTTACTTTTACACACACATAATAACCTAGTAGCCGCTCTGTTCCTGCCGCTGATCCTCCTTCGCAGCCTCGCCCGCGTCTTTGATCGCCTGTTCGTCACCTCTGAGCTTGGCAAAGTACTCCTTGATGTCCTCGGCGCCAATGGCCTTGCCACTCTCAGCAAACTGCTGGAAGAAGGGCTTCAGGCGCTCCTTGAGATGGTTGTACGCCATGACGCCCTCGATCGCGCGCACACGGTCCACGTTCTTGAGGGCGGACTCGCCGCGGTCGTACAGCGAGCCACTGCCGTGGGTGGAGCCGCCGCGGTCAGATGCTGAGTCGGAGAGAGGTGGCTCGTACATTTCTTCCTCCTCTAGCAGCTGGGAATGGGCTAGAAGATCTGGGAAGCACGAGGCGCAGTGGCAGAGGTGGTCGCGGAAGCCGGAGGTGGCGAACAAGGAGAATTGGCCGGTTGGCGCAGGTGGGAGAGTTGTTAGCTTGCATTTCGCAGGTTCCTCGTCCTTCTTCAGTTCTTCAGGTTTCACTTGGGGAGTGGCGTCGTCGACTAATTGAGGGATAGGTGGGGCGGTTTCCACCTCCGCAGACTCGCTCTTAACACGCTTGCTGCGTTCATTGTCCTCATCTGGTACATCATCTTCCAGCTTACGCTTCTTCGATGACGAGGGTTCGCCATCCTTTTGGACATCCACTTGGACATCGTTTTGCAGGAACACTGCCGGTAGGAAACCGGGAGTGCCAGCGTACCTCTTGATCCAAGGATACGCTTCCACGCATTTGTAGCAGATGAGATGATCAAATGCATCTTCAGCAGGAAACCCTTCAGGTAGGGGCAGGTCGTCATCATCCTCTTCCTCTTCCACTTCCTGGTCACCGCTGGTAGGTTGGCCAGTATTAGTCTGTGGAGTTGTTGTAGTTGTATCTTCTGAAATGGTTGGAAGTGCGCCATTGATATTCTTTGAAGTTTGCTTGGGCTGCTTCTCGAACCATCTAGGGCCTAGGCCGACAAGACAACCGGGATGGTACCAATCCTCGCCGCATCCGCCAGTTTCGTGCGTACCAAGACCTAGGCATTGGAACATGGTTCCCTTTTGTTCATGAGGTTTATAGTCTATGGAGCACGAACAGAATCGGTTCCGGAAGTTTTGGTTGTACTTGTTGTTGGGATCTGGCTCCTCGGAGTGGACGCCACCCTTCGTGTTGGTTTCGGGGTTGATGCGAAGGGAGCATTTCTGCTCAGAAGTAAATCGTGTTGTGCCGCAATCGCAAGTAAAGTTGCGCTTCTGGAAGATCTCGACCAAGTCGTGTTCGCCATGGCATTGAACGGAGCACGCATAGCATATACCGGCTGGGTTGTATGGATCGGTTGGGTTCGTAGGGGCCGGATTACAAGTTAAGCAAGCAAAGATATTCTGTAGCAATGCGCCAAGGGGCTTGGTGCAGTTCTCGATACTCTGATATTGTCGTCTTATTAGTTTGAGTACCATTTGAAAAGACGAGATGAATAATAAATCGGAAAATATCAAATGCATACATAAGGAAGAGCTTCGCGAGCTTCAGCTTCCAGTTGCAGCTGATCTCTAATAAATTCAGCAGCAGTTTGGGAATCCTCGGATTGCTGTGACAAGCTATCAGTTCGAGGTCGCGCAGCTATGATAGTACTCCCGCTGGCCTCCGGCGCGTCATGCGAATCATTTGATGCGGCTGGAGGATCCATCGCCAACAAAGATTACCAAGTAAATAATTAAGACGATAATAGCTAAAGTTGAGTGTATGAGGAAGAGGCGAATTGAGCAAAAGTGGTGATGGTGCTATGTAGCTTAACAGATGTAAGTGTGACAGAGCGACTCATTTAATAAGAAGTTAACTATTAAGAACGCGCCGCGATGCACTAGAAGTAACTACCTAGGAAATATGATATCACAGTGGATGCCTTCTTAGTAAGTTAATTGGGGTAGTATTTGACCTCAGGCGGAATTACATAATTCAAACTAGTGAGATTCTGATACGCTAATACAAAGATAGTCTAGTGCCACTTTACGCGATCACGACGCGTACTACCAGTAATAGAAAATTAAGAACGCGTAAATTGATTTTGTTTCGTGTTTTCCAGTGTCCACTGGTATCCACTATAACTATCCACTGCACCTCCACAATCTAACAATCTACAATTCACCATCCACCAAGAAACTGCTTAATCCCCTTTCCCTTCAATTTTCCAAGTCCCACTATCCCCAACAGATCACTCCTTTGATCTGACTTTATCCTTACCACTTGGCTTGGTTATAATCAAGGTACACCCAATAAGGATTTCACAATGAGGTAAATTTGACATTCATCTCTCTATCCTCTTACAACAGTCTCCTAATCTGTGCTATCTGTGCTTTTCTAGTTCTCCTCTACGTATGAACATGGACTCCGCAAATCGCGGCACTGCCCCTCGTGCGAATCGTAAACGATCGCGCACCGGCGGTGATGGCGCTTCTTCAGCGGCTGCCTCTAGTCCTATGCCCTCCTCCCCTCCTGCCTTCAACATTGCTCATGGCGGTGACGACGATGACGATATCGAGGAAGAGGTCGAAGTCGAGGATGACCTGGAAGACCTCGATGAGATGGCCGAAGATGACGTAGATCTCTTCCGCGAGGGCTTCGAGCGAGATTACAGAGAAAAGGATGACAATGATGGTTACGAAGGAATCGATATCGATGATGAAGGCGAATTCGACGAGATGAATATCGGTGAAAGGCGACGTCTAGAAGCACAGTTGAACCGCCGAGACCGAGAGGTTGATCGTAGACGGAGAATGCCACAAGCTTTCCTTCAAGATGAGGACGAGGACGGTGATATAGACTTGACCGCCCAGCCCCGTCGACGTCGTCACCACTACGACGAAGACCCTGATGATGAAATGGACCAAGATATTTTGGACGAGGAGCTCTCTCTTGAAGCTTTACAAGACGTAAAAGCCTCAAGCTTGACCGATTGGGTATCCCAACCTTCAGTGCAGCGCACTATTAAAAGAGAATTCAAGGCCTTCTTGACAGAGTATACCGACGACAGTGGCTCTTCAGTCTACGGCAATCGTATTCGAACCCTCGGTGAGATCAACGCCGAAACCCTTGAGGTATCATATGATCATCTCTCCTCGTCAAAGGCCATCCTCGCGTACTTCCTCGCCAACGCTCCCGCCGAAATGCTCAAGCTATTTGACGATGTAGCTATGGAAGTTGTTCTTCTTCATTATCCCGACTATGAACGTATCCACTCGGACATCCACGTTCGAATTTTCGACCTGCCAGTTCACTACACTCTCCGTCAGCTGAGACAATCGCATCTGAACTGCTTGGTTAGAGTGAGCGGTGTGGTTACCCGACGAACAGGCGTTTTCCCTCAGCTTAAATACGTCCGATTCGACTGTACCAAGTGTGGCGTGACGCTAGGCCCTTTTCAACAGGAATCCAGCGTTGAGGTTAAGATTTCATTCTGTCAGAACTGCCAGTCTCGAGGACCCTTCACTTTGAACTCGGAGAAGACGGTCTACCGAAATTACCAGAAGTTGACTCTCCAAGAATCGCCCGGAACGGTCCCTGCTGGTCGTTTGCCCAGACATCGAGAGGTCATTCTTCTATGGGATCTTATCGACAAAGCGAAGCCTGGTGAGGAGATCGAAGTCACCGGTATCTACAGAAACAATTACGATGCGCAACTAAACAACCGTAATGGGTTCCCTGTGTTTGCCACCATCTTAGAAGCAAACAACGTCGTCAAGGCTCACGACCAACTTGCTGGCTTCAGACTTACTGAGGAAGATGAGCATAACATCCGTAAACTTTCTCGCGACCCCCAAGTTATAGAGAAGGTAATCAATTCGATTGCACCCAGTATCTATGGTCACACCGATATCAAGACGGCTGTTGCTCTATCACTTTTCGGTGGCGTCGCTAAGACAACGAAGGGTGCCCATCACGTGCGAGGAGATATCAACGTTCTTCTACTTGGTGATCCGGGTACAGCCAAATCCCAGGTGCTCAAGTACGTTGAAAAGACCGCACATCGTGCTGTTTTTGCCACTGGTCAAGGAGCTTCAGCTGTCGGTCTCACGGCTAGTGTCCGTCGAGACCCTCTGACTAGCGAATGGACCTTGGAAGGAGGTGCTCTGGTGCTCGCCGACAGAGGCACGTGCCTCATCGATGAGTTCGATAAAATGAACGATCAAGACCGAACGTCTATCCACGAAGCCATGGAACAGCAAACAATTTCCATTTCCAAGGCTGGTATCGTTACTACTCTACAGGCTCGGTGTGGTATTATTGCAGCGGCTAATCCATTGGGTGGCCGCTATAACTCTACCATCCCGTTTTCATCCAACGTCGAACTAACGGAGCCTATCCTGTCTCGTTTCGATATCCTTTGTGTTGTACGTGATACTGTAGACCCCGCCGAAGATGAACGTTTAGCACGATTCATCGTCGGTTCACATAGTCGCAGTCATCCAACTACCCAGGCAACCCAGGCAACGGACGGTTCTATGGAAGTTGAACATGATTCCGAGACAACACAAGAAACCGAAGCGCAGCAAAAGAAAGAAAACGAGATCCCCCAGGAATTGTTGCGCAAATATATCTTGTATGCACGAGAGCACTGCCAACCCAAGCTCTTACATATGGACGAAGACAAGGTAGCGCGACTATTCGCAGATATGCGACGAGAATCACTAGCCACGGGTGCTTATCCTATTACTGTAAGTTTTTTTTTTTTTTTTTTTTTTTTCACATGCAGTCTTTATTTTCGTATATTAACATTCCTTAGGTCCGTCACTTGGAAGCCATTATTCGAATATCCGAGGCCTTCTGTCGGATGCGATTGTCAGAATACTGTACAGCTCAGGATATTGATCGGGCTATCGCTGTCACTGTGGACAGTTTCATCGGCAGCCAAAAGGTCAGCTGCAAGAAGGCTTTGGCACGAGCGTTCGCCAAATACACCTTGTCTAGACCCAGTGGTGGTCCGTCTGCGCGTAGAGGTGCACAAGCGCGTAGAAGTGCCGCAGTGGCTGCCTAAGCCTTGGGAATAGCAGTTTGAATTGGCGTTGGCAATCGCAATGAAAGGGACACTAGGATATTGATAGCATGATTTTCCATCAGGTGTGAATAGTCTAACCTACGATAATGTTGACAATGATGAAGTAATGAAGCAGATTATGTAAATTTGACTGGTTTTTGTGATGCGAACATAAAAGACCTGACCCAAGGCACGCCCGAATCGTAACAAGGGCTACTAGGAGTTAGGATACTATTAGGTAGGTAGGAATTAAGAGAACCAATTGTAAGACTATTAATAGTATCAGTACTCTGTACCATGGAGTATTTCCCCCTTTTCTTACGAATCACTTATTGTAGTTGTCGCTTTATGACCGACTCGTTGCAAGGTTCTAAAATACCTATCTGGTGAAATAGGGGCTCTGTTATACGATATTATTCTATGGTCCAGAATAACAAGTCTGACGAGACTTACATCTCCTATTGTCTACTTTACACTATTCAGATTCCCTGACAGATATATAAGCTTAGAGTTAGGCTAGGTTAGGTTGAGTTGTTCAAGTTCAAACTTTGTAGCCATGCTCTTCCGTTGCCAGGGGGACATGATAAAAACACCATTTGCTTATGAGGATGGGAAGTACTACTAGTAGTAGTTGCCCATCTGCCAGTCTGACTCGACACTCTCATTTCACTACTAGGTAAGCGGCGAGCATAACGCCACGAAGTAAAGTTTCAACATTTTGGCTTCTATTATATGCTTATGTTAGTATGCTTATGCTAGGTATCTACTAGATACGCTTCTCCTAGCAACTCGGAAAGGTTATGGCCACTATTTACCTAGTAGTAATCAGTAGCCGCGGAGATAGCTCTGCTTCAGTATATATATGGGTGTAGAGTCGCTAGTCACTCCCTTTCCATACATCATCTCAACGCCTTACGATAAACACAACATTTTGTTGGTAGCCAACTTTTGTCACAATACCGTGCCTCAAAGTTATATCCCAACTGAAACTATCACGAGTCTTCGCGACTAGAATACACACAAGCAACTCCAGAATCGAGTTATCATAACATCTCTTTCTCACTCGAATAACCAACGAACAATCATTATCACACACCCTTTTACCAAGGACTTTCACACCCATGGACGGATCCTATAACTATACCATGGAGCTCGGTCCTCCAACACCAATCCCCCCCGACGATGGCAAGCTCCAGAAAGTCATCACCATGCGACAATTCACCATCATGGCCCTCAGCAGCTCCATCGGGGCGGGCCTGCTCCTCGCAACCTACTCCAGCCTCGCAGTCGGCGGCCCCGGCTCCCTCCTCGTCTCCTTCGCCGTCGTCGGCTGCGCCGTCTGGGCCACCATGTGCGCGCTCGGCGAGCTGTCGGCGGCCATCCCCGTCAGCGGGTCCTTCTACGAGTACTCGGTGCGTCTGATCTCGCCGGCGTGGGGGTTCGCGATGGGCTGGAACTACGTGGTCAACTTCGTCTTCATCATCGTCTTCGAGCTCGTCGTCATCCTGCTCTGCGTCCGCTACTGGGACCCCCTGGCGCCGGCGCACTTCGTGCTCCCCTCGTTCATCCTCGCCCTGGTTCTGGTCAACGCGTTTGGCGCGAGAGGCTACGCGGAGACGGAGAACTTGTTCGCCGCCTGCAAGACGCTCGTGCTGTCGACTTTCATTATCGTCGCGCTGCTCATCACGATCAGACAAGTTCCCAGCGACAAGCGCCCTGCGGAGGAGGTAGGCATCAACCTGTGGAAGCAGGACGCGTTCAAGAACGGCGCGTTCGGCTTCCTGTACGTCTTCATGGCGGCGGGCATGGCGTACGGCGGCACGGAGATGCTCGGGCTCACGGCCGCCGAGTGCGAGTACCCCGAGCGCGTGATGCCGCTCGCGTGCAAGATCGTGCCCGTGCGCATCGCCTGGCTGTACCTCCTCCCCATCCTCATGCTCGGCTTCGTCCTGCGCGTCCCGCTCACCGAGGCCATCCAGTCCAACGGCATCAGCCCCTTCGTCGCCGCCATGGACCAGGCCGGCCTCCCGGAGCTCGCGTCCGCCTTCAACGGCATCATCATCGTCGCCGTCTTCTCCATGGCGAGCGCCAGCGTCTTCGCCTCCTCCCGCGCCCTCCAGGCCATCTCCGCCCGCGGCATGGGGCCCGCGTGCCTCGCCAAGGTCAAGTGGGGGTACCCGATGCCGGCGCTCGCGCTCGTGTTCGCCATCTCCCTCCTCTCGCTCGTCAAGATCGCGAAGGGCGGCGACAAGGTCTTCGACTGGCTGCTCGCGCTCGCGGCCGGCTCCAACTACTTCACCTGGATCTCCATCTGCGCGAGCCACATCCGCCTGCGCCTCGCGATCCGCAGGCAGGGGCTGGAGGAGGCCGAGGTGCTTAGGTGGAAGTCGCCGCCCGGGATCACGGGCAGCGCGCTCGCGATACTGGTTTTTGGGTTCGGGCTCGTGGCGCAGGTTGTGGCGGCGGTGAGGAGCCCGCTGCCGAAGCCGCCGCATTTCTTGGCTAGTGTGCTGGGGTGCATTGTGGTGGTGGTGCTGTGGGCGGGGTATATGGTTGTTGTGAGGAGGAGAGGCGGAGGGAGTCCGTTGTTGATTCCTATTGGGGAGATTGATCTTAAGACGGGGATGGGGGTGGAGATGGAGAGGGGGCGGGAGAGGGATGTGGAGAGGGATGTTGAGAGTGTTGAGAGTGTGCCGGTGAGTGTGCCGGTGAGCATGAGGACGGTGATTATGCGTTAGGTTTTTTGAACGCCTACCTGGGTACCTGTACTCGCCGAGGCACCTTGGTGGGCATATAGTTAGGGGCTAAACAGGAAAGGGGAGAGGGGGAAGCGAGGAGTTTGGTCATCGGTGGTTGATGAATCTACTTAGGCTTAGCTTAGCTAAGGCCTAGTTACTAACTGGGTTTGAATTATATCATTCATGAATACGATGAATATGTTAATGTGTACAATCTTTGGTTGGGTGTGGTGGTTAGGAGATGGGAGGGAGAGTGAGAGATTGAGAAATAGGGGGTAACTACCTAGTACCAACTTGAAGCATCAAATTTTAGAGGGTAGCTTTTAAAGTGGTATATTATTCAGCATCTTCATAACTAATTCACTTTCTTGTGCTCGTTTTCGTCTCGAGTTACGCTGCGTTCTCCTTACTTGAGTGCACCTATTTTCTAGCATTTAAACATTTCGTTCGTTGAGTTGGCAAGACACTTCTACCTATGACTAACGTAAGTAGGCCGGTAGCTCTCCGTGTTCAGATAGGTTTTTTTTGCTCATTTTCACTCATAAAATGTATCTAATAGATAAACCTCGCCTATGTGCTTATTTTTTTTGTCCTCTGCGAAGTGTAAGTTGTATGCTATATCAAACTCGGATGTTGTGGGGATGAAGATATATCGACGGAGGACATTAGCAAAGAATTGTTAGTGAAATAATGCTACAGATGGTTTGCATAACTTTATGTCGCGCAGGTACTTCTGAGGAGTTCCACTTATTCTACTCAGATGTACGAAGGTTGTGGCCAAAAGTTTAGACCAAGATATACCTCAGCCCCACAGTTCCTCCACTTTTCTACCACTGTAAGAAATATCATCGCCAACATACTTACCTACTTATAAAGCCTTATAAATTTATTTAATAAAGAGTTTTGCTATGTGCACTACCTATTTTTGCTATCGGGGGCTTAGGTGCACTACCTTTAGGTATTGTACATCCCATAAGTCCACTAAACCTTAAAAGCCGGGGCCCGTCCAAGCCATCCATCCCATCTACCCAAATAACTCTTCAGCCATATGTCGCATCACGATGCAACTGGATTCAATTAAAAGAGAATCCGATTGCCAATTGATTGATATAGGTCTCAAATTGAGGCAATACGTGGTCGCAAATTTATTCAAGTAAATAGGTGGCAGGACGGGAGGCACGTGATCACCCTTAGAGCCACACTATGGGCCCTTAGCGCCCTTGGCGCCCTTAGACCCAAACCTTATTCAGCAGTTTCAACCTTGAATAACTCCCTGAAACAAATTGCTACAAACGTGCAACCGGATTTGATTGAAAGAGAATTCAATTACTGATTGATTGATACCAGCCGCAATTTGGGGCGATACGTGGTTGAAGAGTTATGTTGGTATTTGTCTCGAGAGCAGTCACGTGACAGATCCTAGCGTGACCCCAGGCGGCTCTAGGGCTTTTTGGCGGCTCTAAGGGCCCCTGGCGTGGCACTAAGGGGTCTTAGTGTGGCTTTAAGGGTAGTCACGTGCCGCCCGGGCTGCCACCTTTTTACTTGAATAACTCAGCGACCACCCATCGCCTCAATTTGAGACCTACACCAATCAATCGGTAATTGAATGCGCTTTCAATTGAATCCAGTTGCATTGTAATGCGACATGTGGTTGAAAAGTTATATGGATTGAATTGATGTGGGCAGCTGGGGGCGCTAGAGGCGCTAGATTAGGCCCGGATTTCAAAATTTAGGGCATGTACCGGTACTTAATGGTAGTGCACCTAAGGCCCTAATAGCAAAAATAGGTAGTGCACATAGCAAAACTCTTAATAAATATTAAATATGCTATTACGTTATTTAATTAGTGTATTTAATAATAGAAATTTCTGTAATTTTTTTTCTCTATTAAATTAATGTAAATATTTGTATAATAATCTAAGGTTGTTTAGGATTAAAGGCTTTAAGTTTATAGCATATTATAACGCTTAAGTGTGCTATAAGGTGCTATACTTTTAAGGGTTGTGGGGGGTTTGACGTTAAATGTATACCTATTATTGGTAGAAGCCCAAAAAAGAGTAGCGCACTGTGGGGCGGAGGTATATCTTGGTCTAAACTTTTGGCCACAACCTTCGTACCTTCAATGTTGGTAACATTTGGCGCTCGTAGCTTGGGTAACACACGCAACTGCTCAGGTAACGGCGCTAAGCACCCTGGTATCGTCCACTCAATCGATAAGGATGGTGCTAGAGTTGTCTGGTACCTACCAGGATCATATTGTTATCGAATAATGAATTAATAGCAATGCCCAGCTTAAGCTTTACAGGTACATACCCACCCACCTACCCACCTAATCTAGTGGTAACAGCGAGTATCGTAGGCGATGCTTCCTCCTTACCAAATTTCGAGTTTCAAACTTCAACATTGAAACTTTCACGAATTCGTCCTCTTGGGACTCTACGACACCGGCGACAACGTAGTATTACAATTACAGCTACTTTTCTGTCGCTGTCACATTCAAAAGAGAAAACCACAAAATCTACTTGATGAACGGATCGGGTGCCATGCAAGGAAATGGATCTGGGCCCGGCTCCGGCGCAATAGCCGTTGGTCCTACGCCGGCAGGACACCAAGCCGAGCTGAACATCATTTACGGCATGGTAGAAGAGCTGTCGCGTCAGCTTGCCGAGAACCGACGTGTGACGGAAGATATTGTGTCTGGCCTAGGAAGAGTTCGCAATCGTGCGCGAGAGCGAGGCTTGACGAATGATCAGGTGCTCGGAGAAGCTGCCGATGAAATATTTGGTAATTAATATTTCCACTCCTTTTTTTTTTTGTCTTCTTTTGCTCTGTTTTGCTTTGTTCTTCTACCACCTAATTACCTAGCATACCATCAATTCTAATACCAAGATACAGCACAGGAACGCAATGTCGAAGCTCTGATATCCATCTTATCCGAATCTCTCGAGCGCGCCAAAATATCTCGCGATGCCAACTTCAACCTCCTTACCAATTACGCCCGCGTTCTCTCCACCATCCTCTCCCAATTCCACGCCTACAAGCAAAAGCACATCGCAGACGTTTCCGCCTGGCACCACTCGTACCGATCACAGCTAGCCGAGGCTCGAGAAGAGAACTCCCGTCTACGAGAACAGATCTGGGAGATGCAGGAACATGCGGGTCGAGCCAATCAGATGCTGCGTGAGTTTCGCAAGAAGTACGACGAGAATGAGGAGCGCTGGGAAAAGCGCGTTGATGATAAGGCCCGAAGACAAGAGATCCGCTTCTGGAAACGCATGGCCATGCCTGATGTTGCTGACACCGAGGAGGGCTACTGGAGTGACGACGACGATATCGTAGACCCCGCAGAGAAGGAGAGGCTAAAGGAGGTCGAACGGAAGGTTGCCGAGGCCCTTGCACGCGCGAGCAGCGCCGGTAGTCAGGGAGAAGATTCTGAGGGAGACGGAAGTGAGCCCCATTGCATATCATCGAGCATTATTGGCGGCGTGCCCATGGAGAGGGACAGGGACGGAAGCAGCATGGTTGGAATTATACCGGTACCTCCGCCACGACCATCTAGCACAGGTAGCACGGGAAGTACGGGGGCGCAAGCAGAATAGTAGTGATTGGTACTAAGTTTTTCACGTGGGCGTTCTTATCGTTCGTCGCGAAGGCTTAGTTCTTCTTGGTTGATGCTTGTAATCCTAGACTTTAGGGCAGAGTGTAGCGGTAAAGATGGCCTCTATACTACTCTAATCTCGAGGCTGAAGTTCAGGCACCAACAACGAGGGATGAAAGAAGTCACATGATAATTGAAGACGGAGATACTAGCACGTGAGCATGTAAGGTTACTATCATCCTTATAGCATTGCGAAAAGAAATAATGAAAACGGAAGTTTAATACTAAATAATGCCATTAGGAGGCGCCTACATAGGTAGTACACTGCCGAGGAACTCATCCAATCCTATGTAGATACATACCTAGTATGAATTACCTGGTGGGATTACTTGGCAGTAGATGTTGGCAATGCACTGTCATCAGGGGTTTTTTTCTTATATATTCCTTTGGTTAAAAGTCACGATATATAGGTATTTGGTGTTTGTAGGCTAGTATCGTGAATTAGTTCTGAAACTGGATTACCTATATCAACTTATAAGCATCCTAGTCACACGCAATTACATATGTATGAGTGTATTGTAACTAGGTACCTACCTACATAGTGGCTACATACCTAATAACCGTGCCGGATACTCCCATCCTTCGATCCTACTTTGGGTGCTTACCTACCTACCTACCCACCCCAGCCCCTGAAATAAACTTCTCTCCATCCCAGATGATGGATGGCCTTGGCGGGTAGATCTCTCTATGACTCAGACCACCTTCTCACCCGCATGTAGTGTCTGTAGGGCTGCTAGCGAGGTTACATAATTCTTAATTAAGCTCTGGTGGACGAGATAAAAGTTCAGGGTTACTGGATGGGGTAGGTATGTAAGGAACCTTTGGATCCTTCGTCTGTGCGGGTAAGGATGAGGCTATGTGCTTGATTTTTTGCATCGTTGAATCTGCCTATACATGCAAGTAGGTAGGTAGGTAGGTATTTAAGGATGTAGGTAAGGATTAGTCTCGGACTCGATCTCGGTTACAATGTCCGGGCAAGTCTATAACTAGGCAGGCTAGGTAGACAGAGCTGTTCTTTGGGGGGTTTTCTTGCTTCTTGCTTCGAGCTTGGGTGTTGTAGGTGCATAGGTACGTAGTATATTCTCATGCGAAGTTGGTGAAATACTAGGTGCCTGCTACATTACTGGAGTAGTATAGACTGCTTGCTCATCGTACAGAACAGCACCACCTACCTACCTACCTACCTATCTATACCTACAACTTAATCAAGTAGTCTACAAAACACCAAAACACATCCACACACCCCTAGATCAACAACCACCAAAATGTCCATCGAACCCGACGCCCACCCGCGCCCCTTCCCCCAAGACCTCCCCCCGCGTCCCGAACCGCCGCCGTCATCATCATGGCGCACCCGCAGCTGCCCCGGCTTCCGCAGCTGCTGGAGCTTCAGCTGGCACGCGTACAGCCTCGCCACCCCCGACAGCGCCGTGCTCGCGCGCCGCGCATGCATGATCATCACGCTGGCGGCGCGGACGGGCCTCTCGGTCTGGGGCGTCGTGTTCGGGGCGTACAGCGCGGCGGTCGTGGGCACGGTCGTGGGCATTGTGCTGGCGGTCGTTGGGTTCCTGTTCATCGCGTGGTGTCTTGCGCAGGTGGGGGAGGTGGAGGGGAGGAGGATTGTCTTGGGCGCGGGGATCGTGAGTAACCTACCTATTGCCTTTTTTGCTTACTTACCTTTTTTTTTTTTTTTTTTTTTTTTTCCTATACAAGTACCTACCTACCTATATACTGACCTAAACACCGTGGACAGGACCGCTGGCACTTCGACATATTCCTCATCTTCTCTGCCTTGATCCACATCGGTGCGCTGATAGGGGTCTTCACCGGAATGGGACAAACGGGTTTCCTGGTTATCTGGTACGGGATGTGGCTTTTACTGTTTGCGGCTGCTTGGATTACTACGTGGGATCCTGTGCCGTTGGCTGGGTCATATGTATAGAAGCTTTTTTTTTAAAAAAAAAAGAAAAAGGGAGGGGGGGGGGGGGTTCTTTTCTTTTCTTGATCTCTCTTTCTTGCTTAACATAGTGGAGAACTGAGGAAGAAACTTATCGACTATGTATCGACCGATTTTCATCGTGTGTTATATTCGTGTTGCTGAGTTGGAATATTCTGAAGCCCCTATCTTACTTAAGTACCTATATACAGGTAGAAATGTACCTAGGTACAGCATGTTTTGAACAGTTCAACTTGGCCAACTAACCATCTCACACCCTCGCTTACATCGTGTATTGGAACTAGAGATTGTCAGCTCCTCCTCCGCAGAGAGATCAGTGGTAACATGAAAAAAGGGGGGAGAAGAGGGGAAAAAAAAAAAAAGATCAACTCACGTAAGGATTCTCAAAATCGGTATAGTCCTGCTCCCCAAGCTCCTTGCCCCTCTCCACTCTCTGCTCCTCGGTAACCCCTTGGTCCCGCAGCTCCTTCTCTCGTCGGCGGTTGCGCAGCACGAGGAGGACGCGCCACGCGACGATCAGGAAGAACTCCAGCGCGAAACAGGTGGCGCATACGACGGTTCCGGGGACATATCGTGGCTGTGTGGGGAAGAATTCATTCATGTAAGCTTTGCGTTTTCTACTGGGTAGATGTAGAAGTTTGGGAAGTGGGTTGGGATACTCTTATGGACGAGAGAAAAGGGGGGAAAGAAAACACGTACGGAGTCCTTGGCAAGGAAGATCTGCGATCCGACCATGTTGCCCACGCAGTAACCGACAAAGGTAAACGACGAGGTCAGCGTTCGCTTAGTTCGCCCGGCGATGTTCGAAGGGATAAGGGTCCAGGCTAGGAAGAGGCCCACGACGCATGGCACGGTAATGAAGTAGCTGTAAATCCACCACTAATTAGCCACCCGCCTGGTTCTCGGCAAATTTTACTTTCGGACAACTAGAAAACTCACCCTGCCCATTTGGCCCATTTGTACTGAGGCTCGTTCGGTAGTGTAGCCATTACGATAAAGCCCGCCACCGGTGGAACAACGGAAGCCATCATGAAGTACCTAGTGACTTGAGTTAGCGTTTTTAAAAAATAATTTGTGCACGTGTCTTTTCCCCCCTTTCCCAAGGTCATTATACGGCTTACTTACATCCGTAGGTTCTGCTTCCTGCTCACAATGATGCCGATCAAGACGAACCACAGAACAGACGCTAAGCTACGTGGTATGTCGAGCAGGATTACCTGTAGATTTGCTGGGGAAAATGTAAGCTGGGGCTTCAAAAAGAAAACTTTGTAGAAAAGGGGGAGGGGGGTTGGGATTGTTAACTTACTAAACCCAGCGTTGGTGTTGATGATAGCACTGAATGTCGTGATACCCCCATTAGGCACGGAGCTTAGGAATGCGTTGAGTCCGGCAAACCAAAACTACATCATCATCATCTGTTGTGTTAGCCATCTGGAACTTGCATGCCAAATATATACCTTGTATGGACCTATGGCGCTACTTTTGACTGGGAGAACTTACAGTTGGGTCGACTAAGCATTCGCGCGCTTGCTTCCACTTCCACTTCTTGATACCAGTACGGTCGTGTCCCGTGTTATTCGTTCTGATCCGCGCGTTCGCTATCTTCTTCTCCTCAGGCGACAGCCACCGTACTTCGGACGGCGTGCCAAGCAGGAACAGGCACAGAAAACCTACCAGGATTGTCAAGCTCCCAAGGAACTATATTATCCGTCCCGCCAGTGGTTAGTTTCGCCGACCTTGGGGGGAAATATAGCACAGGTACAGGGCAAAACCTACATAAGACATATATCTCCAAGCCTGAAACTGGGGACCGCGCGAATATTGTAACGAACCGATGCCGTACAGGATCAGGTGCGCAATGATACCGAAGCCGGCGTTTGCGCTCTGGAAGACGAGGGATCGGGACGCGTGCTCGCGAGTCGTGTACCAACTCCCGACAACGAGGATGAAACCGGGCGAGATGCAGCACTGATATTGAAAGGAGAGTCAGTACGGGTCATATATCGTGAATAGGCACCAAGACAACTTACCTCGAACATTCCCTGCAGAGCGCGCAGTGTGATGAGCTGCGTAAAGTTCTGGGCGAACCCGATACACAGCACGACGACGCCCCAGCAAATCATGTAGCACGATAGCGTACGGCCCATGAGGTAGCGCTGTAGGATGATGTTGGACGGGAACTCGAAGATCATGTAGGTGATATAGAAGATGGTCGTGAGCCACGAGTACTGCTGCCCCTGAAGTCCGGTATCCTGTGTTGGGTGTTGGTGTTAGTGAGATGTGGTGGCATGTACCATTATGTGTAGGTATTTCATACTGTTCTCAGACCAAAGGTAGCCTGTGTTCCGATCGACGTCTTGTCTGTCTGCTGGATGCCATAGCAGAGCCACATCAGCGGAAGTAGATATCTATCGGCCTTCTTCTTCAGCTGCTTGTATTGTTCTTCGGTGTACTCTGGAGCTATTCCCAGGGGAAGGTACTAAGTAAGCATCACTTCACAAATAATAAGTTATTAATTAGAGGTATGTGGGATAAAATCCTACCCGCATCTTCGTGAACCTCGCCGTCGGCGACACTGCTCTTGTCGCTAATGGCGGTTTCGTTTATCTTTTCTGGGTCCTTCTCCTCATCCTTAAGCACTTCTATGGTAGTACTCTCCCTCTCTACCGAGGTCGCGATTTCGGGTATATGTGCCATGGCTTACAACGTACTAGGTATTCACCTAGTATGTATGTAGGTAGGTATTATGAGGAGAGGAGGTGGGCTGGGTGGTGTGAAGAAATCATCTACGAAGAAGGACAGAGGGAAGTATAGACTTATGAGATCCCGATATTCATTGTCGTTATTATACTTGGAGTAAGTATGTACATTACCTACTAGGTATAGGTATAGATAAGAAAGACGCCTCGGCTCGATATGTAGAAAACACCGAACATTGCACATTGAAGATTCCATGATGAACATGGATTATATCCGGATCTTGAGTCGCTTACGCATACCGAGGGGCTGTCTCTGTATCTGGGAGACTCAACTACCCACCTTGGATACTATGTAGATACTACTAATAGTCTACTATGATACCCTGAATAGATAGAGAGATAGATGCCTGGGGAGGTAGATAGTAGATAGTAGATGCTACATAAAAAAGATAGGGGACTCGATAGCAACATTGGAGACAAGATAAGGGCCCTGTGGATAGTACATGTATGCAAGTACGCATCCATGATACCTTGTGGTTAAATGCGGGGTACATGTGGTTATGTAAGTATTGATGTGCATACCTTCAATGTAGTGCGTTATCTAGATGTATGTAATGCATACATGTAAGCGTCGTTGTTGTTACAACCCTACAGGTACATAAGTATGCCTACAGTACATACCTACATGTAGGTATCACTACTTAGTAATATATTCATTCGAAAGGAACATTAAACTTAAGGTATTAATCATAGTTTATTCATCTATAAATACATCTATAAATAAGCCAAAGTGGCCCAAAGCCTTGCAAGAGGGAATCTAGAAGACGTACAGTAGGTTAGAACAATATCGTTGTAGCGCGGGGATCTCTGATATCTCCCCGGAGACATGTAAGCTGTCTTGCCCTACTAGTACTATCTAACCCCTCATAGCTCCGAGGTAGATCCCTGACACAAAGTTTTAGAGTTTAACACTAAGAATTAAGACTTATGCTTGTATTGTGGTGGTTAATGATAGGGAGAAGCCGAGAGAGACCGCGTGAAAATGAGACGGGAGAGAGAAGGAGGAGACTAAATCCACTAGTTACTAATTGGGTTAAGCGCAGATAAGCTAAACTAGCTACCCGCAGCGTCAAACTGTCTTTTTAGTATACCTAGTAGTTAGTTACTATGTAAATGTCTTTTTAGTATAAATTAACTTCAACGTAACCTGTTCAATGTTGGCAGTAATTGTAGGATAAACGACAGACAGACCTTGTAGTGTGGCTGTAAAACGTACAATTCTCCTATGTTTGTTCAATGTTGTCTTTCAACTGAAATAACATTTACAGCTGTGAAGAAGAATTACCGTGAGAATAACGGTCTTTCAGTTACAATAACTATTAGGTAACTACACATACTTATGTAGCTACTATATGAGTAATGCTCGACGGTAATGCTAGGGATATATTCCTTCTTTTTCCACTTTAATAGACATAAGCTTCCTTTGCGGAGAAAATACGTCTAAGCCGCTTCACCGGGCCTCGCTTTTACTATACTAGGTAGCTAATATACTGTGCCGCCGACTTAAAGAGGGCCCTGCTTGTGGTTTTTACACACTATGTAGCATATGTAGACAAAAATAGAAAAATGTCCCAATAAATTTAAACTCCTGTAGAAAGGAAGGCTTTAAAAAATCTTCAGTTATGGCAATGGTGGAAAGAAAATACGACAGAAGGAGTGTGTTAGAAGGAGTATCGTAGAAGGAGTATCGTAGAAGGAGTATCGTAGAAGGAGTATCGTAGAAGGAGTATCGTAGAAGGAGTATCGTAGAAGGGGTATGATGGTAGAATGAGCATGGTAGAAGGGCCATATAAGATGTGAATAGTACTCGGAGAAGAGAAGCATGGGAACTAGTGATATTTCCTGGTTGCATTTTCTTTTTACTGTACCTATACCTAATCTTAATTATCATAGAGCACTCTTCTCATATACTGCTGAAACGATGCATCTTCTAGCGGCGTTAGGACTGTTGTTCGCCATATCCTCGTCACAAGCTAGAGTGTTTGAACACGAAATATCCGGCTTGGAAAATGGCTTGCCAGTCAGTTTGGATCAAACGACAACGGAAGGGACGAGGCATATTAGGAGAAGTGTTGTCAGCCCTACGTCTATCCCTCCAACGATCCCCGATATCAAGCCAATCAATACTTTGAAATCGCCCGAACCTGGAAACACGAAAGAAGCCACCAGCACAAGAGTGACAAACAAGACTTCTTCGGCCGTTGCATCTACCAATGATAAGAATACTATTCTGACTTCTAAGTCTACCAACAATCAGCCTACGACTATACAAACCAGCAGTATACATACCACTAGTATACCTACTACTAGTATACATACCAGCAGTATACACACTACTAGAAAGAATGCTAGTAGTGTACGTGCAAGTAGTATACATACCAGCAGTCTACGTCCCACTAGTATACCTACTACTAGTATACGGACTTCTAATATACGGACTTCTAGTACACATACTTCTAATATACGGACTTCTAGTGCACATACTTCTAGTATACGTATTTCTAGTACGCATACTTCTAGTATACGTATTTCTAGTACGCATACTTCTAGTATACGTACTTCTAGTATACATACTTCTAGTAAAAATGCCAGTAGTATACATACCAGTAGTATACATACCAGTATACATAGTACCTTGAGTACAAAGGCCTCGGGGACAAGCTCTACGACGAAACAACAAACACCTCCCAATACCGGCACCAGAACTATTCATACCACGAAACCACCAGCCAGTCAACAGACTACGAGCAAAACCCTCCCTAGTCCAGGAAGATCTAGCTCATCGACTACTGAAGCACCTGTTATCATCACAGCTTTGCCGCCTGCGGCAGTCTTTACTACCCTAAAAGATTACACGGCGACTACTCCGGGTTTTATCACCACAACGTCACCGGGAGGACATGACCCGACTATAGTGCCTGGTAAGTGTTCTTCCCAAAGCTATAACACAGGTTGTAACTCTTACTGATATTAAAACCAGTATTAATTCCACTCGGGTTTCCAAAAACCCCCCAGATCTGCTTCGGTTGCTTACCGCCTGGTCCGCCATTACCAAATTTATCAAATCTTCATATTGATATCCCAGGATTCGGTTGCATTCAGTTTCTTTTTGCCAAGATTGGCAACTGCCCGCCTGATGACAACAAGAACAACAACGACAACAAGAATAATGACAACAAGAACAACGACGATAAGAACAACGACGATAAGAACAACGACGATAAGAACAACGACGATAAGAAGAAAGACGACGACAAGAAAGATGACGACAAGAAAGATGACGACAAGAAAGATGACGACAAGAAAAACGACGGTAAATCTAGCAAAGATTCGGCCACAACTACTCTTCCTCCCGCTACGAAGCCGACAAGTATAGCTACCCAGACCACGAAGTCCAGCCAGACCCAAAGTGAAAAGTGTACCACAACTCGTACAGCAGCGCACGCAAGTGTCCGCTGTATTGCCACCGCGAGCAACGAGCCGAACCCAAAATGCTCAACAACAACGTACACCACCGTAAGCGGCTGCGATGTGACCGCTTCGGCGACCACCACGACCATGCGCCCCTGGGCGGCCAAAACGCTCTGTTCAGGGGAACAATGCGGCAAGTCAAAGTGCCCGAGTGACAAACGGAAGCGGCTGGATCTCGTAGACGGTGCCGGCGCAAAGGAGCCAAGTTTGAACACGACCCAGCAGCTAAAAGCCAAGCGTGGCCACCCCTTGTTCGGTGACTGGGTGGATCCTGTCGATTTCCCTTCGACCAAAGACTTCATGATCGACGAAGTCCGGACTTGTGCCGAGTCTAACGATCCTGGAGTTGCCCAAATTGTTGCACTAGGTGACCCGTCTTTTGCTGACATTACTACATCTGCAACTACACTCTTCCGCGATAAAGTTGCTTCGCTTGCCCTGGAAGGTCTTTGGGGCTGTACCGCCATCGTCGTCGGTAAGTTTATAGTTTCAAGAATCACCGCCCCCTCCCCCCCCCCCCCTTTTCCTTCGCGTTTTTTGCAAAATGGTAAGCTAACATGTATTGACGTGTAGTGTCCAACCGGGGGGCCTGGATGGCCCATCTTTGGGAACATCACTTTAATGACGACGTCAACTCCGAGGCTTTCCGGCGGAACATACTCGATCCTCTCATAACCCCACAAGAACCGTTTTCTCCTGTGTGGAAATACCACTTGTTTGGTCTTAAGAATTTGGTTGCGAATGCGGGCACGGACGGAGACAACCTTTTCGGCCGAATGTTTGGTGATAAGATGGACGACTTTCCAGATGTGCGCATCTTCATCATATCCCCACGCCCGTTTCCGTACCTGATGCTGGGAGATTGGAGTACAGGGGCACCACCCGAAGCCGCATATTATGCCGACTATCAGAACCCGTTTATAATTTTAACTGATGAAGAAGCCCTAAGCGAAAATAGGCTTGCTGGTCGTCTCGCGTATGGACCGCACCTTGTGGGAATTGAGCAGACAGTTCGGTCTCAGCTGGAACCGCCGGGAGGCAATCCTAGACTGAAAGTTGAATATATTGATTACGTGGAGAGGACGTTCACAATTGATGAGATGAGAGCTATGTATCCCAATTCACCGACAAAGCAGGACCGGATAAGGGTCTTGGGAGATAAGCCACGCGTCTCAGTGCGCGGAAAGGTGCTCCTGCAATACCAGCCCGGGATCTGCACCGGCCGCAGGGCCTCATGGCGCCTGTGGTTCGAGGGACGGCCCATAGCACAGCATGAATGGGATCCCGAGCCAGGCCAGGTCTTCGCAGAATCGTTATTTCAGAAACGTGAAGCCTGTTCTCAGAAACCTCAAAGCTCCGCAAAGCCTTCTAGCGCCGCCAGTACAGATACACCCAAGCCTACGACTACTACATCTAAACCTGCTTCTAAATCTACATCTAAATCGACATCAACATCTAACAAACCCAAAACTTCATCCAAGCCAACGAAAACGACCACCTCGTCCTCTTCTAAGAAAACCTCTGCTACCACGAGCCGCAGCAAGCCCACCACGACAAGCAAGACCACAACAACAAGCAAAACCACCACAGCCTCAAGCAAGTCCAGCACGCTAAAAACCATCACAACCTCCTCCACCAAGAAGCCCTCATCATCCTCCTCCACCAAAAAGCCATCCTCCACCACCACCAAAACCACCAAAACCACCCCCACCCCTTCCGACAAAACCACCTGCGACCCCACCTCCTGCGCCAAACGCACCTGCCCCAACAACACCCACGCAACCTGCACCCCTCTCAACCCTCTACCAGGCCAACCCAACAACCACAAAACATGCCTGTGCCCCGCGCAGGCCTACGCCCCGGGGACCTGCAGCGTCGAGATAACCGAGCAGTCGCACGGGCCGGTGGACGGCGTGCTGGCCTCTCTCACGGTGCGCGACGCCGCGCAAAAGACGCTGAAGTACCTGAAAGCCGGCGCCGACGCCAAGAACGAGAACCAGAGCCGCGTGCCCTGGGACAGCTCGGTGACCGTCGCGCCGGCGGACAGCAAGCTCCCCTCCGCGCTGACGGTGTCGTTCCCCAAGGTGTTGGAGCCGGGCGTCGGCGCGCAGGACTGCGCGGGGAGCAGGGACGCGGAGTGCTCGCCGTCGCAGTGGCGGCGGTGGATCGTGAGGGTGAGGTATGGGGAGAAGGAGTGGGATAGTCTGGCGGTGGATGAGGGGAAGAAGCCGTGGCATTGTAAGGCGGGCAGCGAGTGGTATACGCCGTTTGGGGCGGCGCCGCAGAGGATTTTGACGTGCTTTTTTAGTTGTTAGGGAGGAACTAGTAGGTAGGCAAGTGGATGAAAAAGGATGCATGCCTAGGTACCTGGGATGTGTTTGGTGATGGGATAATAGGGGCTAAGGGGTAAAACGAAGAGTCGATGAAAAAAGATATAATTACCAAGGTGCTTAATACTCATTTGCCTACCTAGGCATGCAGTATATAGATATATTAAGATAAATCCTCAATAAAACTCAATATATTTATTCCGATTTTTGAAGTTTCTGTTTAGATCGTGCGTAGCTGGCTCGAAAAAGTCATCACCTCTCTAGAGAGACTTAACTTAGACTTGCCGCCAAGGCGGTTCCACTTACGGGACATCGAAAAAGGGGGCGGGGGAGGATGGCCTACTCATGAAAACCAATAAATCAAATCCAGAATTAAAAGCACATCAGAACAACGGATCAAGGTCATCATATCTAATAATTTTATATTTAAACGGATATCATTTGCGGTAATTGATTGATTGTCAAAGTACCAAGTAGGTAAGGCGTCTGCGTCTGCTTGCCCATACCAATGCCTCCCGAGACAACGAATCGAAGCGCAAATCACGTAACATAAAGAGGTATCTCGAGCGTCATTCAAAAGTCCAGTCCAGAACCACCATTCTCTGATAAAACGCCAGTTTTCCCATATATACACCCCAGATCTAGGTTGTTTTTTTAGTGCATCATATTATTGTTGCACGCCCAAGTAGAAATGCTGTCTATGATGAGTAGACGGCAACCCACTGTACTTCCATCATGCTGCCGTAGCCACCCAGTGTAAGCTATTGCAATTGGTTAGTATAGTGTTCAATAGAAAATGATATAATCGGGTACTAACAAGATTAGGTAGGCCGGGCCAGTCACCACCAACAGCTACGTTGAGGAGAATGTACAGGGGGCTGTGGGCGAGGGATGACCAAATAGGAGCGTCGTTGATATCCGCTCCGGTGAGGGTCGAGTAAACATTGCCGTCCAAGTGCCAGGTTATCGTCTGTGCTGTCCAGTCGTCGTTCGTTCGATCGATGGTAACGCCCCAGGTGTGGAAACCATCAGCGGGCATGGCAGTAGCCTGGGCACGTCCGAGGGGTTCGTTGCAAGGGCCACCGACGGAGCTCCCGCAGTGTACGGTACCGTAGCCGGTTAGGAGTCCGTTGACTTGTTCCATAATGTCTATTTCTCCCGCAGCAGGCCACTGGGTACCATGACGCATAGCATCACCGAGGGCCCAAAAGGCGGGCCAGAGACCTTGCTTGTTGATAATAGGGTTGTTCCCTAAGAGAATGTTTGCTTGGATGGACATGACCTTGCCCGGGGCCGGAGTCCAAGAGTCCTTAGTCTCGATACGGCCGGAGGTCCAGAGGCCGGAAGGTGACTTTCGTGGAACGAACTGGATCGTGCCACCACCGCTAATCTGAACGTTGTTGTTTGAGGTGGTGTAGGTCTGGACTTCGTTGTTGGTGTTGATAGCATCCATAACGTTCCAGGTGCTACCACTTGGGGAGCCACCTGCGGGGCCCTCGAAGTCTTCGGACCAGACGATGCTCATGCCATTGATGTTGGGGGGCGTGATAGCCAAGGCAAGGCCCGGGACGAAGGAGGCGAGAATACTTTGCTGGAATCGCATTTTGAAAGTTTAAGAATGGGAAGAGGCGGTGATGAGTAAGGTTCAATGTTGCTATCAGGGGTATAACGATAGTAAGTACCCGGTCTTATAGATCTTCGAAGATCTTTTAGATAAGTAGATGGGTATATGAAGCGAAGGAGTTAGCTGTCCTGGCTAAGTAAAGGAAGGAAGCCTGTCTTGCAGGGTGCTCAAGGATATATAGTCAAAAGAAAGACGAAGTGAATAAACCAATAAGTGAATGGCTTATAGACACAAGAGCAAAAAAGAATGTAGTATATAAACTCGGCTAGCAAGACGAAAGAAGAGAGCGTAAAGGCAACAATTGGTTGGGCGCGGAGGGAGAAAGACCAGCAAAGAGAGGTCCGAAGCGGCTCACGATGAAAGATATATATTAAGAGACCATACCAGGTAGTATACCCCCTAGCAACATAGGGGCTCCACCACTTGATGGCCTTCGATAGATCCGAGGATCCGCACTGGCCGCATAGCCCAAAAAGTGGAAGAAGGATACATCGGACGAAGTCTGAAGAGAACAGGGTCCCCGACAGCCAAAGAGATGGGAGAATGGATTCGTCTATGGGTACGCGCACGCATGATTCACACCACTAGCGCGGAAATTGATTAATATTATGGGAGTTAAGCATGAAACTGCTACTTGTGTAGGGGGGGGGGGGGGGGGGGAGGGGAGTGTGTTTTGTTTTCTTTCACCTGAATTTGTTAACTACTTGTTGCTTGGCCACTTGATGACAAGACTTCCAAGTACCAAAAGTTGAGAGATAATGCTCGATATGGTAAGTATGAGGTGACCATGAATGGTACCCTAGGGTGACATTGGGCGCCATGTTCCTGATCATGTTCCTAAGTATTCAATCTTTGGTCTTCAGTTTTCAGTTTTCCTGAGTTTTGAGTCATGAATGGTCGACGCCCGAAAACAAATACAGTACTTGGCCCGTTGTAGAGATATAAAAGAGCTATTAAGAAAAAAGCCTCCGAGGATCGCGGGCTAGCCCTTTAACTTTAAACTGGAACCCGCCGCATCCAACGGGGTTTAGTTTTCTTAGTTAGCATAATATTGCAAACATATCTAACCTAGATATAAGGATGAATGGAAGATAGATAAGTAGGCAGTGGCAATATGCAAGCAGTACTACCAACTGTGATGCGTTGTCTGGCCGCTCAACAACCATTGTCAACCAACACTCAACGTCTGTGATGTGGCATATGGAATTATATGGAAGTAAGCATGTATAGATGACACATATAACCCAATGTGTAATATGTTAATTACCCACGGGGTTCGACCGATGTAGTTCCATCGGCCTGTCATTGAGTTGTCAAGGTTACTTTCAGGTGTGAAGAGACTACCTTAAAGGGGGACGGGGTTTATTTGATCAGGAGAATAAGAAAAAGAAATGGAAGACCGATCGAGAAAAATCGGCAAGAAAAAAAGGGGGGACAGAGGGGGGTCTAGTCCAGCCTAGCTTCATATTCAAGGTCGCTTAGTGGTCAGTCCAAGTCATGCAAGGTACTAGATTATCTGTAACTAGTAACTACAATACTTTGTACCTGGTAGTTAAGCTTCATGGCTTTATCAAGCTCTGTAAAGCATACGCTGAGTTGGCATCTGCATGCTGCAGCCTGCAGGTTTTTAGGTCAGGTACCTAAAGTTTAAACTTGCTAACGTTGGACAAGGATTCGATGGTGAAACAACGCGCGAAATAAGCTATCTGGCAGATTCTGGCTACCATCAACGGATGTATCTAATAGACGCTAACTGGGACCTGCCTTATTCGTGCTTTAAACTTCAAATGTTGGCCAACAAACTGCAACCGCATCTTCGGTAACTAATTGGTGGCTTTCAAACTTTCTTCTTCGCCCCTCCCTCCACCATAACGTCGGGTTCTCTTGTTCTACTGAGTAAATTCACATCAAACAGCCCTGGAGATAAGGTAGTTACATTGCACATGGCGTACATGCCTAAGCACATAATAACTGCCGCTCATATCTTAGACATTGACTAACTGCCCAGTGCCCAGTGCCCACTCATTACAACCACAACATGCAGATTCTCATTAAGCGCGCGCACCTAGATCCCACAACACGCGCTTATGAACTTCGAAATTGAAGATGAGAGAAAGCCTCTTGCAAATCCGCGCGGCAACGAAATTCATACTATTAAATCTCCGACGGGCTTGAATTCGGCGATTCCAAGGAAGATCTTTACAGTATCGATAAAAAAGGAAGAAGGACAAAAAATAAAATCATCCGTCAACCCAAAAGAGAACGGCCATGCAGGTGCTTAATTTTCGTTGGTGCTCTCCTGTCCAATCGATCCGTTTGGCTCACCAATCTCAAGGCCAAGGCCAAGATGACAGCAAAGGTCTAAGTGGCGACTGGCCACTAAAGCAGCTAAAGAATTTTGCCAAAATCGACTTGTTTCTCGAAAGAGCCTACCTATCAATGGCTATCATCGCTACCAGCGCTCAGGGGAACATGTTTCACATTTATTCTAATCCTTCACACCCGGTCGCTTCATCCCAAAGGAGAATACACGATATTAACGGGTTCTCGTTTAAGGTCTTGACCTACCCAACCCGACTTACCTGGCTTATTTGACTTGAACCCTTTCCTTGGAATTTGTGCCAAGGACTACAAATAACCAACCAAGGGAGTCACTCACGTTGTGAAGCGTCCCTGAAAACCCCTGCAATTTTATGTTGACTGTAAACCATTATCTTCCAGTTACCTAAGCTTACTCAAACTCGACATTGCGAGGCATTATGTGCTCGGTATAGATTAAGTGAACACCTAGACACCTGGGTACCCAACAGTTCACTCAGGATTACAATAACTACCATCGATCAGAATGGAAGGTAAAAGCCCCTGAAAGGTGGTTAGGCCAATTCCAGGTACCTCGGTGGGTCAGCCTAGGTAGGTGCATATCTACACGATTACGGAATCCCGGGCGGAAAACTGTGCCGTGTTGATCTCGCGGCCGACGGCCGAGACCATACACATAGCCTCTACTATGTCGTACATAGTAGGGAAGTGAGCAGAGTCTCTAGATCTCCGTCCCAACCAAGACTCCATCCCGACAACGAGTTACTAAATTGATGCGGGTTTCTAGATCGAGTATTTGATGGAGTCTTTGATCAAGAAATGGCTCGTCCATCTAGCAAATGCCCCAACCTTAGGGCTCAAGCTTTCTAGTCCCGTTTTTAATAATTAGGTATGGTGTTAGAACTTGGTAGAAAGATCTTGCGATCTACGCTTTGAGCTCGTCTCAGATCTTGGGAACGCATTGAAAGAACGACGATCAATTGAGATCTAGCTCGTGTCCACTACCACACAGCCACAGCAGCAAGTATTTATTGAATGTTACTAAGTCTCTGCAGATACTACTACCCAACAAAACCCCTACTTCACTTCGTCATTTATTACCACGAATAACAAACAGAGGAAACGATGTTCATGGCATATTATGCGTGTCATCAATATGCCCAGATGGGACCGAATGACTCTGTCGTGTCCGTGTCCGGCGTATCCGCCGCCTAATCTATTCAGCCATGTGTTCTGATGATAGGGACGTCGATCAACTACTTAACTGCTACTCACTACATGACTATTGGAGGGTTAACCCTACATTTTGCTATGTTTATACCTACCTAACCTTAGGTAGGTATATGATTATTGCTATGCCCGGTGTTACCATGTGCGTGGGCACTTCTCAATAGAGTCAATGATTCCCCGCCAAGTTCGTGATGTTTACCACCTCGATTTACCACCTCGATTTCAACTACATCCGTATCAATCTACAATATCTGCCTTAAAACCAATAAGCATTCTCATACTATAGAATGAAGACTATCAATTATTAGCCCAATGCGATGGAATTAATACTTGAACTTGAACTAGTACTACTACCTCATCATATTAGAGGCTCGTGAGGCTCTTTGCCCACTGATCTACACAAAAAAGCACGTACCGACCTGGCTTTCAACAATCGCTAATAGCCCTCAGTAAATACTACACACTTCAATCATGCAACCTTTATTTAGAACACGTCTAGAAGCTTAAAGTGCCTAGTATTCGCCGAGGTTGAACTGCTGTACAATACATAGGCTCTAGCCTAGGCGCCTAGGATATAAGCTTGGCTGCTAGGCTGGGACTGGCTCTAGTGGCCAGGTACGCATAATGAAGAATAATGATACGAAGTCGCGATACGAAATCGTAAGTTTAAGTTGTATGAAATGAATGTCGTTATTGGTGCGAAAGGATCAGAATCCTCGGCGTGGTCTTGTTCTCAACATACAGTATACCTATGTGGGTTAACTCAGGATCAACAACCATACGATGCCACTAGAATGCATCTCATTCATAACCCCTTTTGCTCTAGGTTGGTAATATACCACGCCCCGACGCTGCCTCGCAAGCGCAATTGCCAAAGACGCATGTGAATATCTTCTAACCTATGATCGCATAATACGGCCTATGTTGACTTTGCTTACGGGAAGCAATACCGGCATACCTCATCCAGTCAGAGGCATCATTTCAAGTCCGGATATATACCCAGGATGAGGCTCCATCAGATCCGAATTGGTATTCCGTGGGAGTTCCTATCCTGATGTTCTACGTATCAGGGTATTCGACATGTTGCTACGTACTAGGTAGGTGAGAAGGTGAGGTAATAAACCAGGTTACCGGGTGATCTCCCCAGGGTTGATTCAAGGGGCCATGGGCTATTATTAGACATATTGATAAATTGCCCATTATGAGTGCCTAGTTATCTGGTTATTGACATATTGACATTGCTGTCGCCTTGATATTGTAACTAAGAGAGAATACGAGGGGCTGTTCACTTATCTAATACCTAACTTGGTAATATAAGCTCGAAGCTCATGCATTGTGTATGGTTTATGAGAGAGCCGGCTTGCTTGAAACATATAAGCCGTATCGGCTCCCTCTCTAGTCTATATATCTATGACAAATACTAGGTACCTAGGAATTGATTGTTACAACTTAAGGGGCGAGACCATAGGTTAGGGGTTATGGTGGGAGTCGTGACTATATTGATGCCTACCTTCTATTCTTAATCAGAAATAAGGGGGCGAGTCGTCCCTGTATATATATATAGATGTCATGTGCACCGCTACACAGCAGTTAGATAGAGGCTAAGGCTAGCACATCCTACGTCTACTAATATGAAAGGGGGGTGATACTGTCAAGAGATAACAGGTGATTCCACGGTATAGCAAGTCAAGCCATAAGCCCGAGAGATAACTCTGTTCTTGTACAAATAGTAATTATGGGTTACCCCTTTATTTAGGTTACACAAGTGGGGCACCTAAGAAACCCCTGGGAAGCCGTTCGGATTAAACCCTTTGAACTACTTTCGTACATCAAGGTGAATAGTTCAAACTCGCCCCTTTCGTTCATAATACTCGTCGTCATACTCTGTGGGGTCTGAGATTATGGTCTAGACTACTCGAGTGTTTACCTCGTTGTAAACCTCAGCTACCTATGGCCAAGCAGTAAGTATACAGCGAAGTCGTACATGGATTTGTGTCTCGAGTCCCTCCAATAACAGACTAAGAATTCAAGACTTGGATCGATCAAGAATCCGAAGCACATAGTACCTAGTTACGCAACATGGCGACTAACAAGCAAGCTGACAGAGACTTTGTGTGGCCAGCTCGAATTTGACCACCGCGGGTATCGATCTACACCTTGACTTCAGCTGAGTAGGTATCTGAGGGTCAGACATCGTACCATGATGGATGCCTACTTTAAAGAAAAGCGCATCAGAAACAGGAACACAAGAAATCCTTGCTAGGTAGACACTGGGAAATGGACGAGTATAAATAATAAGGAGCCCTTTCTAAGATTCTAACATTGAAGATCAGTCCCGATCCAACATTCACACCAGCCTTCCACAGAACTCTACAAGCCATATCTAGCCATACCTCTTCACCATGCTCCTCAAGACCCTTGCAATGCTACTCGCAGCCGAGCTAGCCACCAGCACTGCTATCGGCTTCTCCCCTCAGATCATCAACCTCGACGCGACGAAGCTCAAACGAGGCAACGGTTGCGCCTCCCCGGGAGTCACCAACGGACAATGCGGCCGCTACTATCGCAACGAAGGCTGCAACGATCAAATCGGGTCCATCGACCCCGGCGTAAGTCTCTGTCCAAGGGCTCCAGGTGATATATCAGTACCTAGTTTGGGTTAACAGCACATACAGTCTTGCGACCACAAATGCTACCAGTCATCCGACGCCATCTCCAGCATCAAAGCTATTGGCGATGGGACCTATGGCACGAACTGCTACCTGTACTATGACGACAACTGCCAGAACCAGATCGGGGAGACGGGCAATAGCATCTTTGTTGGATCACAGAAGTGTTATACTGCGCCGGGCGGTAGGTCTGGACATAGTTTTCGGTGCTTACGTAAGTGTTAGGCTGGGAAGTTCACGACTACGAACAAAAGGGGAGAAGTTGAAAAATATGTCGGATTTGAGCGATGCGGAATAGGTAGTTCTGGATGAGGTGCCCTTCCCTTAACACGATCTATTTTAAGAAGTATTTCTCCATTTTGTCGAACCTAGAAGTTAACCGCCATACGAGATCTTATTGAAATAGGGGGGTTGTTCACAGACTTAAACATTATTATGCACGAGCGTCACACTGCCAATACTTATAGGTAGTGTATTAGCCCCGGGTTGTGCCGCTGTGATAGTCTATCCTTTCTACATCTGTCCGGGGCGGGAATCCTGCCTGGGCAGCTATGCACCTGCTGACAAAGAAGAAGATTTTCCAAAATGCGGGAGAACTTGGTCGGACCACTACATACCCAATAACTACTATGATACTTCAACATACAAACTCTTTTCTGAATTATGGCGCCACTCGCGAACAACAATATGCAGAATCTTGGATCGACGAGGCATCGAAAGCATGCACTATCTTCACTAGCTCGATGCGGCAGAGCGGAACCCATAGCGATTAATAATTACCCATCCATGCCTGAAGCTACCTAGTATATAAGCACCATGTAGGTAAAGGAGGAGATAGAATCTGGTTCCTGCTTGTAAGACCTGTATGGCCCGTACACAATGTGCTTATACGGCGTATAACTCTCCCCCACCTGTAGATCTTATAGTCCTTCCTTCCTTCTTACATCATCCACAACCAATACACTTACGTTACCCATATACTATTATTACCTAGTGATCACTAGAAATAGCCTTGTCTATCCAACACTGCTATGTAGGTTCCCTCGAGCAGTCAAGCGCGCATCCAGATCCCCTTTATCACGGAACATCTACCTGGTAGCTACAAAAATCCAGAATAGTGTATTAAGAAAGTCTCAATATACCCTCTTTTAGGCAGAAGTTATTGCCTGCTAACACTACGATCATGGAGCAAAATATTGACAAGATTTATAAGGAAGCCATCGCCTCGGGACTGCTTCCAGGGGTCTCCTTGATCGCAGGAGACAAAGATGGTAAGCATCTTCCGGTAAAAACTAAAATGAAGATGGCCTAGCATCTCAGGGAGCACACAAGCAACTGCAACTAATACACACACCAGGCAACATTCTATACTCAAAGTCCTTCGGCAAGGCCTCGACGAAAGAAGGCGACGAACGCCCCTTCACTGAGTCCACCATCGCCTTCATGGCATCTATGACCAAGCTCATGACATCCGTAGCGGTCTTGCAATGCGTCGAAGACGGTACCTTGGATCTCGACCAAGATGTCAAGCCCCTGCTTCCCGATGTTGGGAAGTATGGCCTGATAAATGGCTTTGATGACGCCAGCAACACCGCGACACTGACTGAGAACTCCACGCCCATCACCCTCAGGATGCTGCTTTCTCATACATCGGGCTACCAGTATGATTGGGCCAGCCCGCTGCTTAGGAGATGGCGTATCTCTCGAAACGAAGTACCGTGGGCCGGCGCCACGATAGAAGAGAAAGCAGCCCTACCACTTGTCCATGCCCCTGGAAAGGGTTGGGCATATGGCCCCGGCCACGAATGGGCAGGCCGAGCGATCGAAGTGGCGACGAAGTCCACCTTAGAGGACTTCATGCACGCGCGTATCTGGACACCGCTTGGGATCGAGAACGACTCTACCTTTTTCCCCTTGGCGAAAGAGGGGTTGAAGGAGAGGATGGCCGAGCTCAGTACGCTAAACGAAAAGGGGGAGCCACCGGCCGTCCCGTCGGATCTCGACCTCCGGGGCGGCAGCAAGGTCTGTCTCGGGGGTGGGGGCCTCTGTACTAGCACGAAGGGGTACTACACCTTCCTCTCCGCCGTCTTGCGCCGTGACCCCAAACTTCTAAACCCAGCATCTTACACGGAGCTCTTCCGCGCACAACTCGACGACGAATGCGAACAGGCGCTCAACGACAGCCTCGCAGCGGCCGCCGCCCCTCCGATATATCTAAATTTAAACATGCAAACCCCAGCTTCGGTCAGGAAGTCGTTTGGTTTTGCGGGTCTTGTGGTGAAGGATGGTCAGGAGGGGCGCTGTGCGCCGGGTACTCTGCTCTGGGGGGGGTTCCCCAGTACTGCGTGGTTCATCGACCCAGAGGCGGGGATCTGCGGGACAGCTGTCTGTCAGATCCTCCCGCCTTTTTTTGGACCTATCATGGACTTACACACGGAGTTTCAGAGAATCATCTATAGCGAGGCTAAGGGGAAACAGTGATTGGGGGTCCATTCTAGCTTGTCTTGTTTTGTTCGCAGGGTGCATCAGTACTTAATTCTGCGGTATGAGTCAGCGAATCAAGTTGGGTGTGGATTTACGGTGTCGCATATTTCAATGAGCTTCATTTCAACCGGTACACTACTTACATCTACCAACCGAGTAGGCTAATCGGGAGGGGACAGGCGGGCAGGACAGCTCGAGAGACCGACTTCGACAGAAACATACATGTGGATATTAACCGAGCTGACCTAGCTAGGGTTGTGTCTTCGATCCGGGACACTGTTGCTCATGCCTATCCAGGTTCGAACACCTGGATATATCTTAATGCATGACATATATTGCATCTTGATATTGTTCTAGCTATGCCGAATTCTTTTACGACATCCAGGCCGAGATTGATAGTTCGGTCAATGACATGGCTTTGCTGGGTACCAATTATGAGATGTATTGAATACAGGGGCTCCCATTATGCAAGAGAGCCTGCTTCATTCTCTGCGGGTGTGTCAGCAGGTGGCCATGATGTGTGACGACTTTTCACCGACTATCAACGTGTCAGCTTCTGGATTTGATAAGAACCTTGGAAAAGAGGCAAACTTACATTTCCTAGGCAACCTATCAATAAGAAGATGCCTAGTTTTTATAGATACCACTTACTCGAACTGACCAACGGTAAGCCACAACACAAATACGGATCTTCAATGCAGATTGAAAACTAGGCTCCTAGTCCGCGCACATCAGAGCCACTGTGCAATAGCCGCATGTCAAGGGGTAGGATTTTGAGTCGTAGTTGCTAAGGCAATGTTCATAACTAAGACATATATGTTAGTAGTGCTCTTATACTACTAGTAGTATAGTAGTTACATACCGGTATCACCCACCATCCTGGCAATTAGACAACTATTCCCCAGAGTTGAGCAACTCATCCGCACCATGTTTACTACCCTTCAGTCGAGCGTTTCTAGCGTAGACAAGAGGGTTCTTGATAGTGACATCATACTTCAATTCACGGAGGTCCCGAAAGACTCGAAGCAAGGTACCTTCGGAAGAGTTTTCAATGCCAAACTTCACGTCGACCACTTGAAGAAAGTATACTCGGTGAGAGAGCTCAACTGCATACCTAGGTACCTAACCTCCTCTGAATCTATTCATGGCTGACTCTTACTATTGATGATAAGTACTCGAACATTGAGCATCGAGCATTTAACAGTTGCGGTTGATGTGGCTATCAAACAGTTCAGATCGAAAGAGGACTTGAGTGACGGCTTCTCCTCACCAGAATCTGCATGGTCTTCCGAGGTAGAGATCATGGAAAATATCATGACTCATGAAAAATCACAAATCGCCCCCATACTTGGGGGCTTTTTCAACAACGGGAGAATTCTACATCATCGTGCGCTGGGCCACTGGGGGGGGCTCTTAGAGAGTACCTACTGAAAAAACAACAAGAATCCAACACTGAGTAAGGACCTGATCCGGGAGTTTCTGGAACAGTACAGGAACTTACTTAGCTAGGTTACTGAAAGATCTACATGAACCCAACGGCAACGACCACAGCATAAACGATATATCGATAGAACAGGTCAGAGATTGGACACCTATACCAGGATCGGTACCCAGAAATATGAACCCCCTGAAGCGTTCAATGCCTTTGAAACTAAGTCGCGTGCTTATGGCGTTTGGTCGATGGGATATATCATCTTCGAAACAATCATCTGGCTACTTTACGGTACCCGTGGCAAGAACACCTTAACTGATAGGACTTAGGAGAGGACGGGTGTGGGCATTCTACTAAGGAGTTCTATTTCTAACGAAAACGAGGTTTGGGTTGATATTTTGTAAGGGGAAGCCGGGTGACCTAGGTTATTGGACGTTGTTACCAGTTCTACCCACTAAATATACCTTGAGCCTTCGACGTTGATTGGCCAATTCTTACCTGCATGTCTAACATTGGAGCTATGGGTCTTTGGCTCTTTGGCCCCTCAATTACCCGCAGTTTCCTCCCATGGTTCTCTATCTTATCCATGGCATTCCATTACGGTGCACCATTAGTGCACATCCGACAAAACTTTATTTTTTATTTTCTAATTTCTAATTTCTAATTTCTAATTTCTAATTCAAATTCAACCAGCAGCCATCATTTAATACACTAAAATACAGTGTGGATATACAGTATTACTACTATTTACACTGGTTAATTGAAGGTTAATAAATAGATACGTCGGCTTATAGCTGAATAACTCTCCATAATACGAGGCCACAACCATATATCTTATATCAATAGAAAGCACATGTAATTCTAAAAATAATGATATAGGTTGCATTATGGTGCGATATCTGGTTAGGAAGTTATTCAGGTTGATAAGTTGGCAGTCTCGATCGCACGTGATATCCCTCAGAGCCAACATACAGCCGATTAAGGCTAGTTATTACAAACTTCAGCATATCTATTTACATAGTTCTTTAACCAACAATCAAACCTATATCATTCAGTTCAGAATTAAATAAGCTTTTAAATGGTATAGGTTACATATTTTCAGCTATAGACTTCAAAAAGTTATTAGGATTCAAAGCTGGGAGCTGAGACCGGTTGATTGTTATTTAGAGCAACACCCAATCTGCAGTAGGTATCTGGCGGCTCTAGTACAACACCTGGCACCTGCAAGTTCAACACCTGGCCACCTGCAAGTTCAACCTTGAATAAATTCTGCAATATGGCTGCTAGAAGCGTGCAACCGGGCTCGATCTGATCCTTGAATTAAGATCTCTAGATTAATGTCTTAAATTCAAGAGTTGAAGATTGTTTGGATGAGTTGTAATAGGTTGAAAGCTTGATGTGGTACCGCGCATGGGCCACCTGAGCCGCATCTCAATTGAATTCAGGATAGTTGCATCTACAGTAGCGGCCGAAAAGATCAATCAATATAAGGGTCTAAGATTTGAAAAAAAAAAACCCCCCCAAAAAGAAATACATATATATATCAGTTTTTCCAATTAAGGAAACAAAGATGCAACTAGTTTGGGAATTTTGCGAATTTATTTGAATGAGATAAAAGGCGTTGAAGTTGTACATTAGCGTATTGATTGATGGCTGTTGGTTGAAATTGAATTAGAAATTAGGAATTAGAAATTAGAAAATAAAAAATAAAGTTTTGTCGGATGTGCACTAATGGTGCACCGTATTCCATGCATCTTTTTCAACTAAAAAACATCCCGGCGAGTAGTTACATTCATCACACAACCTCTACACATATACACACATACAATTTGTACTCATGAAGCCTCGTTAGTTATGTACCGGATTTAGTCCTTTCTCATCCAGGGCATGTCTCTCTATTTATTATTTCAGTGTTGTTCTACCCACCTAGCCACATACCTAGTTAGCAATCTGTAGGTTCGTGATGAATCGTCGCCGATCCTACCCGACGAAAATCATGTTTTCCCGCTTCTCCTTTGAGTAACTCGTCCGACTCAGCTGAGGAACTTGTGATAGTTCACTTTTGACCCCTCGTCCCCCCCTACTACCTGCAAGGCTCGCTAGCCTTGCACTTTCATGCTCGCTTGCTTACCTGCTTATTTGTCTGCCTGTTTATTTGTCTGCCTGCCTCTGCCTTTCTGCCTGCCTGTCTCCTTACCTATCTAGGTAGATAGTAGCTACCTTAGTAGATATTATTCACCCATGGATGTATAAGAGTATCGTAACCACCTAGTTCCAGTTGACTCTCTTCTTTCTTCATTCTTAATCAACTTCAAAGTAGTAGGCACCACCTATTGTCCGATTGACCCTTCCACTACTGTAATTGCCGCTTAATCAAGTTGCACAATCCTTCCTCTGGCCTGGAGCTCGAGAGTCATGTCTGTCGCCTCCTCTGCACCACCCTCCGAGGTAGCCTACCTGGACCATGATGTTGAAGATCGTGCCGTAATGGCGGAGGTACCAGTAACATTACGTCGAGCCCCTAAGCAACCCAAACAGCAGACTCCTCAGGAAGCAATCGATGAGTTTTGGGCCAAGTTTACCACTAAAACTCCTGGGAAAGGTATGCTATCATCATATGATCATCACACGTTTTGCAAGATTACCTGGGCACCTAGGAAAATCTTGCTAACCCGTCCCCTCTAGCAACTACCGTGATCCCACATAACGAATATGCTGAAAAGGCGGCGCAACGATCTACAAAGGCCGTCGGTACAAACACGCAGACCTCGTACGAAGAAGCCGCTTCCATATGCAAGGCCAAAGTCGCCAAAATCGTAAAGGAGTGCCGCCGAGTAAACCAAAAATATCGAGACCCGCACTTCGACCTCGAGTTCGATCTAAAATGGGTTGACAGTCAGGATACCCTCGAGACGCTTTGCAATACCAAAGAGAAACCCACCTCGTCCTTTAAACCCAAGAGTGTCAAGCGTGTTGTCGACATATTTGATAACCCCAAGTTCTACATCGAGGGCCCCACAGCAAATGACGTTAGACAAGGCCGCGATGGCGATTGCTGGCTGCTTGCCGCTTTGTGCACCCTCAGTAACAAGCCTAGTTTGATTGAGAGGCTGTGTGTAGCTCGCGACGAGCAGGTTGGCGTCTACGGCTTTGTCTTCCACCGTGACGGAGAGTGGATTTCCGAGATCATCGATGACAAGCTGTTTCTCACCAAGCCCGACTTTGACGAGAGCTTCCTCGAGCGTATGTTGTGGGAAGACCGCGAAAGGATCAACTCGGAGGAGCAATACCGCAAAGCATATCAGAGCGGATCCGGTGCCCTGTACTTTGCCCAGTGCGAACACGAGAACGAGACCTGGTTACCGTTGCTCGAAAAGGCGTATGCCAAAGCGCACGGCGACTATGCAGCAATCGAAGGCGGCTTTACTGGAGAGGGTATCGAGGATCTCACCGGGGGGGTCACCTCGGAGCTCTATACGACTGATATTTTGGATAAGGAGTATTTCTGGAAAGAGGAGCTCATGAAAGTGAACGATGAATTTCTTTTTGGGTGCTCTACTGGCATGTGGGGAATTGGCTGGGGTGAGCGTAAAGGGATTGTCGAACTACACGCCTATTCCATAATGAAGGCCGTCGACATAGATGGCCAACGGCTTGTTCTCCTAAAGAACCCTTGGGGGAAGGGAGAATGGAAGGGTGCTTGGAGTGACGGATCTAAGGAGTGGACTGCGGAATGGCTACTGAAGCTCAACCACCGCTTCGGCGATGATGGAAACTTCTGGATCTCATACGACGACCTGCTTCGGAAGTATCAGGCCTTTGACCGGACCAGACTCTTCGGGCCGGAGTGGAAAGTCACCTCCCTGTGGACCACTCTCTCAGTTCCTTGGACACTGGATTACCACGATACCTACTTTACCTTCTCTCTAGCAAAGACTGGGCCAGTTGTTATCGCCCTTTCCCAACTTGACGATCGGTATTATCGTGGCCTAGAAGGACAGTACCAATTCCAGTTAAATTTTCGCTTGCACAAGAATGGCCAGGAAGACTACGTTGTTCGCAGCATCAGCCCATATTGCCAGAACCGTTCGGTAAACGTGGAGCTTGAACTGGAAGAAGGTGAATATACTGTCTTGCTAAAGATCGACGCGACGCGCAACATGGATATTCTACCGATAGAACAGGTGGTTCGCAATCACGCGCGAGATCGTCGGGACAAGCTGGTAGCCGTCGGCATGTCCTATGACTTAGCTCACAGCAAAGGGAAAGTTATCGAGACGCCCGAAGAAAAGCAAGCTCGAAAGGAGGCAGAAAAGCGGAAGAAGGACAAGGAACGCCGGGAGCTGAGAAAGAAAATCATGCATGATCAGCACCACCGACATCACCTGCGCGTCAAAGATCATAATAAACGTCAGGAGAAGAAGGCCAAGGCGAAAGCTAGAGCTCAAGCTAAGAAGGCGGCAAAGGCTGAAAAGGCGAAGGCTAGAGGATCTACGGGGAAGGCAAACAAGCCCGAAAGGTCCTCAGGCCCAGAGGAAGAAAAGAATGTTCAGGTCTTGTCTCCAAGCCAAACTCCGGAGCCTAATGATCCAAAGGGGTCAAGCTCTGATGCCAACACTGATCAAAACGTGGATACCCCCTCTACGGGGTCTGATAAATCTTCTACCAAGGTATCTCCAAATACCGGGGAGCAGCCCACGGAAATTGTCGAGGAGCCTAAGGAGTCGAAGCCAGATGAGACGGAAGGAAGTAACGATGAATTAGCTACCGGAAAATCAGAGGGTTCAACTCCCACAGTTGGCCCACCGAGCTCTGAAAAGCCTACCGCCATTGCTAAGGATACCGAAGGTGAGAAGGGTAAGCCAGATGATAAGAATGATAAGGCATGCCAATGCGAAGATATGGAGAGTGAGGCCGAGGATGAAGACGAGGGAGGGGATGAGTTCTCTGACGAGAGCGACGTCTCTTCTGTGTCGGAGATCAGCGAACAAGCTCTAGACTATGCGTTGGAACGCCGTGCTAATGCCTCGCCTATCCCGGCCCCTCCTCCGCCGCCGCCATCTGGCCCGCCCGAAGAGCCGGACGAGTTTGAGAGCAACCCGTGGAATGCAGTCGCTACGGTCGGTTTGCGCATCTACCATAAAGTTTCGGAAGAAGACAAGGACAAGGAGATGGTGAAGCTACGAGTAGTGCGTCCGAACCCTTACGCGAAAGACGACAAGAAAAGGAAGGATGGAGAAGCGGACGAGAAAGGAGAAGGGGACGGGGATGGGGATGGGGAAGAGGACAAGGACAAAGCAGAAGAACCGAACAACTCCAAGGGCCTGGACGTCGACGACAGCTCCAAAGATGCTACGCTGGAGGGTAACCGCGAGCAGAGGAAGAAGAGCATTATGTCGCTGGTGCCTCCGACTAACTAACCTACCTACCTAATGAACCTACCAACCTAATGATGCGAAAGGTTATATGGAATTATGAGTAACGAAGGTATGTATGTTATTGTTAGTCTGTCACTTTTGAAATTTTCCTAAAACCTCGCTGGCTGAGGCCAAGGGATAGGATACCCAAGTTTGCGTTCGTTCGTTCGGTTTTTTTTTGGCGAGCGGATAAGGACGAAAAGGGGTACCAAAAGGGGGGTTAATACTTAGGTACCTACATTTGAAGTATTAGCAGCCCAGTAAGTAACTTACCTAGGCAATCATCATTAGATAGCATACCTACCTAGTTATAGCAGCACTCATTTCTTGTCTACCTACCTAATTAATACGAAGTCCCAGACATGATAGGTGTGTAAGTATAGGTAGATGCATTGCGTATTTGGTAGGTACAACTTGTATTACCTAGTTGCCTACATCAGAAGGCCATCAAGGTCCTCGAGTATCGTGACTCGTTTGTTGGCCAGCCCTACCTATTTACCTACCTAGGTTAGGTTAGTATACTATTATATACTAGGTATGTTGATACAACTCGCTCCCATATTTATACCTTTTTTATTATTACTATTTCTTTCTTTCGTTTCATTTAGTTTTGACTGGCTCTGCTTTTTCTTTTTTTATCTTGCGGCCGTTTCTTCTTTCTTTCTTTCTTTCTACACAGCAACCAACCAACCAACCAACCAACAAACAAACAAGCAACTCCCCCCCCCGAACCCCAACCTCAATACCTCGTAAGCGCGGGACTCCCCTGGCACGGCGGAGCGGAGAACCGGGTCTGGGCGAAGACCTTCTGCATGCGGTCCTCGCGGCGGTCGAAGACGGCGTAGACCTTGTCGAGGTCCTCGAGGCGGACGCGGTGGGAGACCATCTGCAGGGGGTCGAGGTCGCCGGCCTCGATCATGGCCAGCAGGTCGTGCCAGTACTTGTGCACGGGGGCCTGGCCGTTGCCGATCAGGCGGATGCCGCGTTCCATGAGGGAGCCGACGTTGAAGTGGTTGGTCTGTTTTTTCGTTAGTCTGTTTGTTTGTTTGTTTGTTTGTTGATGCGTTGGTGCGGTTGGTGGGGAGAGGAGGAGAGGAGGAGTAGAGATGGGGTTGACCGTTAACCGGGGGAAAAAAAAAAGAAAAAAAAAAGAGGAACTTACATAGCCGACATATACGCCGGTGATACCGCACCTACCGAAATTCCGCACACCTTCGATCATCTCGTTGATGATCTCGCTCGTGTCGGTCTCGGCGCCGAGCGTCATCTCCAGCCAGTGCATCCAGCCTTTGGCGTACTCGCCTGCGGCACACTATGGCGGGTTTGAACGTTAGTATTTGCTGTGTCAATAGACCCAACTAGACAGACAAAACAAGCGTAAAAAAGGGTGAGGAGACCAAAAAAAAAAAAAACTCCCACCTCAATAGCAGCATCCGGCCCCCTCCCCCCACACAACTCCTTCAGCCTCGACACCACCGTCGGCTTCGTCGTCACCCCGAACGCCAACGTCTTGTAATCGACCAGCTCCAGCTTCCCCTTCTCGCCAGCCGGCCAGTGCTCCCTGACGAACGTGAGCCTGGGCTCCGTGTCCACGAAGATGACCTTGGCCGCGCCGGCCTTCAGCGCGAATACCCCCGCCATCTGGCCGATGGGGCCGGCGCCGAAGATGGCGACGGAGTCGCCGGGGTAGACGGCGGTGTCGTGCACGGCGTTGTAGCTCGTGGCCAGCACGTCGCTCAGGTACAGCGCCTTCTCGTCGGGCACGCCGTCCGGGATGGCGAGGAGGTTCACGTCGCCGAGCGGGACGCGGACGTACTCGGCCTGGCCGCCCGCGAAGCCGCCGGTGAAGTGGGAGTACCCGAACATGCCGGCGGTGCGGCCGCCGTACATGGCGCGCTCGGCGGTGTTGGCGTTGGTGCGCTCGCACTGCGAGGAGAGCTTCTGCGCGCAGAAGAAGCAGGAGCCGCACGCGATCTGGAAGGAGGCGACGTAGCGGGCGCCGAGGCGGATCTTGTCCGGGGGGACGGCGGAGCCGAGGGCGGTGGCGACGCCGCAGAACTCGTGGCCCAGGATGTCGCCTGGGGTTAGTTGGATGACGGTTCCTGGGGGTATTGGCAGATCTCGTCAGCTTGGGGATACGAAGACTTGGTATGGTGGGGGGGGGGATTGTAGAAGTATAAGACAAAGGTAAGGCAAACCCACCATGATACAAGTGCAGATCGCTCCCGCAAACCGTGCTACCGGTAACCTTTAAAATGACATCGTTCGGCTCGAGGATCTTGGGTCGCGGGACATCGCAGATCTCGACCGAGTTCTTGCCCATCCAGCAGAGGGCCTTCATCGTCCCGCCCTCCTCGCCCTGTCCAGCATCGCCGGAGTAGTTGGACACGTCTTGGGCGGTGACCGCGTTGTCGCCGTGGCCGGTGAGCTTCTCGACGCCGTAGGCGGCTTGGGTTGCTGACATGGTGTTTGCTGTGTATGGGATGTCTAGAGATAGGTGATATGGGTTTCTGGTCACGACGTGTTATGTTTGATACAGGTATTTACATATGAACTCGGGTTGTGTGGTATATAATTAATTCATTAATTAATTGAACAGCCACGGTAGGTACATAGCGACGACATCACAGCATCATCGAAGTAGGGACGATACATGGCTAGCTCAGCTGTCCTTACATCTAACTACCTTGGGTGTGAGATAGGTCTGTATATGACGTTGGGATTGTGGCAATGAGTCCAGGCTATTGGGACAAGATATAAGATGTACGTCATTGACTTTTGGGAGATGATGTTGCTGGGTTTATTGACTTCCAGTTTGACTTTGAATTCACCCGTCTTTAATTGACCTATACGGAGAATTGGCGGTTGACGGCAGCTGACAGAAACATGGTGATGACTTCATATTCACCTGCAGGTACATAAGTACATACATACCTGTTTAAACGCATGCATGAATTCAACCATTTTCATGTCAAAACTTGTCAAGACAATGACAAAGTGTTCAATATTTCCAGTAGCAATTACTTTTCATATTAGAAAAATTATGTACCTCGAGCCCGTGTATGTGTATGTATGTCTATCTATGTATGCATGCCCATCCATCCATCCATCCATCATACATATGTATCACTATTTCCATTCCCATTCAATGCAACGCAATCGCAATGCAGAACATGTCCCGTAATAAAAAAAAATAAAAAAAATGAGTCCACCTCGTCCCTTTTTTCCTTTCCTTTCCTTCCCCCCTAATCCATCCTCACATCCCCCCCTTTTCCCCGTTTGCCTCCCAATCACCAATCATGGTAAGTAATTAAGTACCTAGGTTAAGGAAGGTAGGTACTAGGTAGACAGGCATCTACGAGTTCGACCAGCCAACCGCAACATCAAACTCGCCGGGCCCCGTGTACCTCTCCACCACCGACGCCTCGTGCTGCTCCATCACCAGCTGGTCGGCGCCGATGTCAAAGGTGCCCGTGTAGTTCGTGTGGGAGTCCCTCGGCGTCGTGACCGTGAGCTGCAGGCCGCCGCCCTGGACCCTGCTCACGGCCCACGCGTAGGCGAGGCCGTCGCACCCCGTGAGGGCGACGTCGGGCAGGCGGTCGGGCCCCTGCAGGTACTTGGTGCAGCGGACCGGGTCCGGGTTGCCGGAGGGCGAGGCGCTGGTGGGGCTGGTGATGGCAGTGAAGTCGTAGACGCAGAGGACGCTGTGCGGGATGCAGTTTGCGGCGAAGCGGGCGATGGAAATCGCGTTGGCTTGGCGCGGGGCGATGGCGGCGCCGGAGACGGTGGTGGCCGCGGCTGCCAAGAGGGTGGTGAGGAAAGTAGTGGTTTGCATGGTGATGGTTTTGGTGTTGATGGTGGTGTTATTGTTAATTTTTAAATGTTACAAGTACCTAAGGTTAGGTAGGAATGGTATCGTTGGTTGATTTGGTTTGGTTTGATTTACTTCGAAGGGTTCCAAAGGTAAGTTTATATAGTTGAGCGAGTGAAGTCGGAACTTGTGTTGGTGTGATGATGATGATGATGATGTGATGTCTTCTCTTTTTCCTTCAACTCGAGCAAGTCACTCCCCTATATATATATACCCAACTGACTAACCTCCTTATTCCATGGATAATATCACCGAATCAAAAGTCCTAACCTATCACCTTCACCTACCAAATGCGACGTTGCAGTGGCCGCAGTCAATCACTCACTCAATCACCATGTTCCTTTATTTTCTTTTCTTACTTACTCTCTCTCCCGCCGTGCCATCGTACGTGGTTCCTCCCGCTTGGGCAGGGTAGACGATCACCTCGTATTATTTTTCCGCCTCCCCTTGCAGCAGTAAAAAAAAAATTGTAGCTTGTGACACCCCAATCTGCGCGGAAGAAGCATGACGACATGAACAAGCTTCTCTCCCTAACCCCCTTTTCAATCTAGAGCCGGCAAATCAAATCAAAAAAGCAACGAGACCCTTGAACTTAGATGACCTATAGTTATCATCCAGTCACAGATCGAATACCTAACCTACCTATACACAACATATTATTAATTTGCACTTTGCATACACCCGAATAAGATAGATACCTGATACCTTACCTACTTCGTACATACCACCTACCCAATCTAGCAACTCTCACGATGTTCGGCACTGCTCTGCCACGAACCACATTGCCGGTACCTCGCGCCCAACTCGTCGAAGACGTCCTCGGCTGCAGGTCGCAGTAATAGCGTGTTGCTAACTTTAGACTCTCTATGCCTAGGACCTAGGTACATGTAGGTACACTAGGTACTTACACTTACATGTGCCGTACTTCGTATGCAACTGAGACATACATACATCTACAGCATAAAAGCCACAAACCACCCACGCCGCTTAACCTACTAACTAGTGAACACGAGTGGCACAGCAACATCGATATCTCCTCAAGTGAGACATATGTACATACCTATCATATATCACCTATTATACATACCAAGCAACATACCATAAGCAAATAGCCCCATAAACCATTCCACCCCATCTCCAGTTTTTAAAAAAAGGCCCCCCCCCCCCCCTTTCGAAAATCGACGATTCCATCAACAATAAATACCTATCCACATAAGCCAGTTCAGCCCGCACAGCCCTACAACCGCTTGGCAGACAGCAACAAAAGACCCGAGATACCCCAAAACGGAAAACGTTGAACCTTTTTTTTATTTTAGAAACTTTTCCACGATAACCTATTACACCTAGGTACCCTAGCTATTATGCGATGGTATCCATTATTACACGATACATATAATTCCGCAACGCAACGTTAATCTCTTCTTCTTGGCCGAATTTCGCATCTCGTCTTTTATCCACACATGTGTACACATCATACCTAGGACGCAACCTAGGTTGGTACAGTATTGTATATATACACAGTATATATAGGTACAGGAAATCTCAGCCTCATCTAGCGCTTCCATACGCAGATACTTTCAGTCTTTTCTCTCTAGGACAGATTTATACAGAAGAATACCTAGGTACATACCTAGTACCCAAGTTACAACAGATGTGTGATATGGATGCAATTCTTCTCCAGAAAGAAATAAATCTCGCTATATACTACATGACTTGGAAACTTAACCTACCTATATGTCTAGGCCCCTAGGCACCTACATAAGCACCTAATTCGGCTGCTTAAAAAGCCAGTCGCTATTCGCGTCCACCATAAAATTCGTTATGTTAAATTCGTTCGTGGCTGCGTTCTCATTTCCGTTGTTGTTGTTATTGCCATTGGTGTTATTGTTGTTGTTATTATTGGCTGCCGCGTTTTCCGACGAGTTCATCTCGTTCTGGTTGGGTGGGCCTGACGATGCCTCGTGGCTAAATGGGAGCCGCGGCACGTTGAAGAAATCAAAAACGTCCAAGTATTCAAGATCGTTCGCCGCGGGTGTTCGAGCCGGCGTTATGCTCGGCCGACGGCTCGGCGCCCCTGCCAGGTGACGTGGCTGTCGACTTATCAAGAAGTCAAGGTCGTATGCCGTTCTCCTCATATCCGCGAGTATCTTTACTGAAGACGGCGTGACACGTTCTCCCGTCTGACCGACGGCACGCTCGCTGTCGCTATGCTCGTCAAGAACCCGTTGGAGCAACTGGCAATATCTTCCTGCTACCGGCCAATACCTGCCCATGTCCCGAAGGGTATCAACTAAGAAGGCGATCTGCGGTGCTAGTTTATGTTCCACCGTCGACCCATGAACGAGTAAGAGCCGCGCGGCGACCCACAACGTGAAAGCGAACGGAGGTCCTAGCTTGTTCAGCATGCCATTCTGTACCACGAATTCACCCAAAGCCGCGATATTCTCCACTGCTCCGAGACAGCGCTGGCTTGCGCTATATGACGGTGTGAAGATAGGCGATCTAGTAGTAGGATACGCAGCCGACGAATGTAAGCGGATCACGGCAGTATGATAAGTAGCGTGCAGCATAACCCATCCGCAGTTCAACGTCTTCCCACCGCCCGGTTGAAAAAGTTTGGCCATGTTTCCGTACTCCCCAGGAAGACCAAACTTCCAAGAAGCAAGGAGATTATCAAGTTCCTTGTACCGAAGCTGCCACTGTTCAACATCACCTAGTGCGCCGATATCAACAGGCTGCTTCAAAAACTCGTGAATTTTGGCAAGAATGCCAAGAATTTCAATGTAGTACGAGAAAGCCCCTAGGTTCTCGGGCTTGTTCGCCTCATCTGGCTGGTTCAGAGAGTGGTCCTGTGTATAAAACCGCCGCGTTTCTACTTTTTGATTCTTAATCCACAAATCATCCCGGCAAGGCAGTGTCCGATCAATCTCCTTGTCGTTCAGAGCAAAGTCAAATGCGGTAGCAATCGTAGCGTATCGATCCAAGAGGTATATCATCCAAAAAAGCCTCCGCCTCGACTCCTCTTCGATAAAATCCCTCGGCTCCGGTAAAACCATAGCCCTTAGGGTATATATTGACGCATAGTTGGGAGAAATGGAAAGCGAGTTGCTCTCCACAGCTAACCCTAGCTGTACGACCGATCGAGTGATCAAGGCCATGATGTTCCAACCTGGCGGACCATTACTACTTCCACATAAATCCAGGGCTAGAATAACCAGGGCTTGCAATGACTTGACCGATGAGTTCTCCATTCCAAAAAGTAGGACTCTTTGCTTCGAGACATCATGATAATGCCGTCTTTTCTCTTCTGTAAGTCTTGGGTCTGTCGAGTACCTTAAAGTAGCCGCAACTATCGAATGCAAAAGCACTTTGTCGGTGTCGTCCAACGTCGATGAGCCAAAAAGCGAGTCTAGCGTGGATTTCCTGTGCAAAATGGGACACCAAGTATTGATGTGTTTGAAATATAAATCCACCAAGGCATACAGCAAGTCGTAAGGGGGGAGATCTTGATCTGACGTTATTTGAGTCTGGCCCTGAGTAACACCCATCCCCGGTGACCTAAGCGGTTGTTGTTGCGGCCGAGATTGGCCGTAGTATTCCTGAGCCGTTGGGCCTGGTTGAATACTGGGCCCTAGCTGGTTGGAAGGAGATATGCCGGCCATGGGCATTTGCGGTTGGTAGCCGTCGTGCATGGAGTGAATAGACGGGGTAGGAGGTGGTAATCCAAAGTCGACATGCTGCGATGCCGTTGAAAAAGTTGAAGGCTTTTGTAAAAACAAGGCAGTTTCGGCTTGAGGAGTCCTGATGTTTTCGGTGGGTCGAAATAGCGACGTAGGTTCGCGCGGAGTCCCATGATCGCTTGGCAGGCTCGAGTTACTGTTACGCACGCTTGGGGCCAGGTTGTGGTGAGCATGGTTTATGAAGGAACTCTGAAGGATCTCGGAATGGGACCTCAATATCTCCTCGAGCTTGTCTAGTCTCTGTTCCAACTCTCGGCCATATCCAGCTCTAAGACCGGGCTTCTTACGCTCGCGATATTCGCAGAAGACTGAGTTCCGTCTGCACCAACCGCAGGACGGTTGCCCACGATCGCATTTTACCTATACGGTGGTCAGCATTAGCCGACAATTGTGCTATGGGTGAAATCCTTAATAGCGAATGTGAATAAAACAGGCACGAACCTTTCTTTGCTTGCATGTTTCGCAACTTTAGTTAATGTGTATACGTTAGTATTATTTCTTAGTTCGTTTAAGTTGAAAGCGATATGTATGGATATATGGTAAATGTGATTTAGAGATAGAGACCAATAAGATGAAATAGTATCGAAATTAACCAATAATTGGAGTGGAATCGATTGGCGATTGATTGGCAAAACAGATTGATGATAAAGAAATAGGAGAGAAATACTAGCTAGAGTCTATTGAAATGACCAAGAAAAATACAAGTTTGGATTAATATTGGTTCATTGAGCAAAAAGCAAAGATAGCATTGTTAGATATAGAAATACAGAAACATAGAAATGATCCAAGGGAGATAGATGAGATGAGATGAGATGAGATGAAATGAAATGAATGAAACGTGACTTACGAGACCGAGATTGGCCTCTTGCGCTTCCCATTGCGCACGGCACCGGGGCTGTCATGTTCAAGATCATCATCTTGCTCATTCTCATCTCCGCTCTGAAGGCCGTTATTACCGTCGTCGCTATCGGGCTCTTGCTTGCCGTGATGTAGTGACACGTGGTTCTGCTGGCCGTTCTGAGACTGCGTAGTAACTTGCATCATTGTCTCGGTAGATCAATAGCAATAAGCAGCAATTATCAATAACAAACTTTCAGCTAGGGCTCTGCAACTCGGTGATCGGGGTTGATACGCGGCAGCATCGCGAGCTCAGCCCTTCCAACTTCGGGGTAATGATGAGTAGAGGGTGGAAGGATTTGATATGAGTGGAAGGGGATGCGGTCTTAGGCTGACTGCCTCGGCTTTTTTTCTTCTTCTTTTCTTTTCTCTTTTTTTTTTTTTTCCTTTCCTTCTTGTTCCTCTGTTTCCTGTTTAATAATTGGTAGGTTTTGGGGAATTGTGGATAATTGGGGAAGAGAAAAGGTTTGAAAAATGCGATGCCAAGATAGTCCTACTGTAGGTTAAAAAAAAAAACCTCTCAAGGCTTGATGTATGTAAGTTAAACTACCAACCAAAGAACCTATGTATTATAGTATTAGTACCTGACTAGTCATGTAGGTACAATACAACCGTAATTCGAAATGCATACATACCTGGGTAGAGTGTATGTATATATTTCTTTGAATTGGTATGATGATAATCAGTTAGGGAGCCAGATGAGGAACAAAACTAAAGGAAAAGTAGGAAAGCCGGCCGATAGACGATGTTGCATAAGTGTTCATACTATCATATTCAAACCGGTTTCTCAACTTGAGTCACTTCAGGTGTACCCAACAGAGTAAGGAAATGATAGATGCAACAGCAGCAGCAGTAGCAGCAGTAGCAGCAGTAGCAGCAGGCTTGCTACTAACTGAAATGATCATCGTCGCCATTATTTGCGGGGGGATATCACTGAATTGGGGGTAGTGATTGACGGTTAGCATCTTGGACCGTGGAAAGAAAAAAGTTGGGGAGAGAATATAAACCGGAAGGGGACAGGGGGTTGTATTAAATAGAAGTGGAGGGACATTTCAAACGCGGAGACCAATCATGTTTTAGAGTTCCCCCCCATGACTCTAAGTTCCAGGTGTATGAATCGATAAATGATACCTAAATGATAAATGCTAAAAATGATAAATGATAAATCTCTCACTTGAATACACATTCCATTGAAATTGTATTGAATACTAGTAGTTATCTTCTTTACCACCCACATAGTAACCCACCTACTGTAAACTACAGGATAGGTGGGGAGACAGGCTGGCTGACTGGCTGATGAGGTCTAATATACAATAAGTCCCCCAACTCGGCAGAATAACCATACTGTAACTACCTAACCTAGGTACTAGATGAACAACCTCTACTTATAGAGACTGTTACATCTAGCGGACGGATGAGTCTCTGTAGGATTCGGTTCTAATCTCGGCACTATTCCCCGAGATCTCAGCTCAGTGTCTGTCAAACTGCCGGTTGCCTATTCACTCCATCCCTCCTAGCTCTGAGTTCCGAGTTCTGCATTCTGAGTATCGAAACGCCTTCTGGGTTTGGCACCACTTGAAGGTATTTTGATCATTTGCTTCTCAAGCATTCTTTCCCTCCAGGCATTTGTTGCCATGTTCTTGGCGCCCTCAGTCAGATGGACTATGGGCTACTGTGCTGCTAGGTTAGCCTTCTCCGTGCCGTTCACTTGTTTCGAATCCGGCAACCCTGTCGCGTTTTGCAAGAGGCTCGTAGGTGGCGGGTTCAATAGGTAGTCCGACGAGATCAGCTTCGATCGCGCTGCGGGGTTCAACGTCAAACCGAACCCTGGCTTGTCGAGATCGGCGGTGGTCAAGTACCCTTTAGTCGGGATAGGCTCGTCGACGAAGAGATCGCCAAACACGGGAAACACACTCTTTCCGTCTGGTGAGTTGGCTAGATACTCCTGGAAAGGAGTGTTTGGTTGTGAGATGACAAAGTGATAGCTGTATGGTCCGCTCGCATGGGGCACCACCGGGATATCGTATGCCGCAGCCATAGCGGAGACTTTGAGGAGCTCCGTCAGGCCCCCTAGCCACATGACATCCGGTTGGATGATGTCAAGATTGCGCCCCTCGATCAGCTTGCGGAACCCGTACCTCGAGTATTCATGCTCTCCCGTCGTGAACTTGAGGGTCGGGTGAGCTCGCTTAATCTGTTCGAAGCCATCCGTATCATCGGGACTCAAGCACTCCTCCCACCAGTGGATATCTAGATTCTCGCATCTCTTTGCGATTTCGATAGTGTACGACACATTTAAGCTCATGTAGCAATCCACCATGATAGGGAAGTCCGGCCCCACACTCTCGCGGTGCTTGCGAAGAAACTCGACATTCTTCCTCATGCCTTCGTGGCCGTCGGCTGGACAGTATGGGAGAGGGACCTTGGCGCCCCAGAATCCCATAGCCTTAGCTGCCGTGGGCTCTGGTCCCGTGCAGTAAAAGTCTATCCGCTCTCTCGCGGCTCCACCAATAAGCCTATAGACGGGCTCGTTTCTTAGCTTACCGAGCAGGTCCCATATAGCCAAATCAATGACAGAGATGATAGCAGTCGGTAACCCTTTACGGCCGTAGAACATTGAAGCCCGGTACATCTGTTCGAACAGCAGGTTGGTATTTCTGGGGTCGGCGCCGATCAAGAACCGTTCGAAGTGTTTGTGAACAATCCAGCAAGCCGGCGGGCCTAGAAATGCATTTATATATTAATATACACACACACGCCATTTGTTTGCTAGGCAGTTGACTAAGAGTAAAAGGATCATACCGCCAAAGCCCGTCGCGAAGCCTACAGTGCCATCGCTTGCCTCGATCTCGATGAGGAATGATCCGAGAACATTGATGCCCCAGCTCGTTCGCGATTTTTTATACTGGTCCCAGATAGAACAAGGTGTCGAGATATCGGTGTCGATTAGCCTGCGATTGGGTTTTTTTGATTAGCCTTACAGACTTGGAATTTTTGACAGCAAACTCGTGAGAAAAATTGGTGTTTGGAAACTCACCAATGGCCACCCTTGACATTGTGATAGTCACCACCTGCATTAAGTTAGTTTAGCTTCACTTCATCATCACATCATAACACCCCGCCTCCCCGAACTAACCGAGATGCACACACACACACACACACACACTCTCTCTCTCTCTCTCTCTCTCACATAGTGGGCTTACATACCTGAACCAACACCTCCAATCACATAGGACCTCACGGCCTTGATGGTGGGAAACTGTCTCACAGAGGCCATCGCAGACTATGTCTCTGGTCAAGCTTGTCACAAATCGATTTTATTGCGTCCGCGTCGTCGAGTATGAAGTTTGTTGTAAATTTGTCTTGAGAGGGGTTGAGGTTCGTACGAGACAAGCCAAGGGACCTACTCTAGAAGTGCAAGGGTGTAAGAAGAACTTGAGAAGAGAGTTGGTTACTAGTTAAGAAGAGTAACAACATCAACTAGAGAAGGACTAGGAGAAGCGTTGCGACCAAGACAATAAATACGTAAAGGGCACAGCACAGTAGCGTCGAACTCGGTTCGCCGAATAGCGACCCCCCGGTGTTTATGGGACGGTATACTTCACAAGACCGAGGAGGTGCAGTTAAGACAGTGGGGTGGTTGGTTTTCTAGGATGGTCACAAACGACAAAAACGACAAAAACGACAGTCTAGCTCCTTGCATCTTTCCCTAATCTATGCTTTTTGGGGATACTTTGGGGATGCGAACTGGTTTAGCTTGCATTACGTTTCATGGAGTTCTTTCCACTGACCTAGTCCCCTTTCTTTCTCTTTCCCTTTTTTCCTTACGCGCATCGGCCTCCAATGGCCCGACATGAGCTAAAGTGGTAGTCCATCTTGAGTCCACTGATGGCTCTTCATAGGGGGATTATTTTACCAGCTTATCGAATTCCATCGTACCAGCCAAAGTCACGAGGATGATAATACGCTGCAGGTTTAGAATACCTATGTGACACGACGTATAGCTGACCGCGTTATAGGTAGCATAGCAATATACGCGAAGCATCTACAAGGAGCTAAGGTGGTAGTAGACCTCAATACTTACCTTACCTACTAACCTTAGGTAGTACCTGGTTCGTTATACCCCGCGATGAATGTCCAATGGGTGTTGGTTCTATTAGTACCAACATGGCAAAGGTCTCCAAAACCCCATGAGGGTTTTGATAATTCCGATGTCAATTATGTAGGGAGTCAGTCAGCCAGTCAAGTACACAGCATATTGTACAACATTAAACATACATACATTACACTGAAAAAAGGAAAAATAACACAACAACGTATAGGAATCAACCCATACCTACCCCTACCATACATCGTTTCCATCCCTCCGGGAATGGGTCCAGTAAATGCCGAGGCGGGCAACCTGCATGCTTTCGGCCAGAATTCCGAGCACTGAAAAAGAAAAGCTCGCTACCCATTATGCCGAGATCGTGGGGTTTTCAAGGGAGCTACTCAATTCCACGATTCATCACTGACAGCCTGTGACAGGAAGTTGGTAACTACCTATTGCGAAGGTAGTAATTGTTGCAATTGGCATAAGGACAACTATACAATTCGCGCACGCTCTTTTCTCTTTCGACTTATTGTCCATCTAGAAGCGCCGAGTCTAGTCTAACCCCTATTTGCATACAAGTTGTACTACTCGGATCGCAATTCCTATTCCAAGGATTGGCAATATTACTTCATAATACAACGAACCATGGTAACATCACATGCAAAAACGAAGAAGCAGCTACTTATCAATCTATAGCAAGCATCTGGTCCCCTAACCCGTCTGGTATCACACACACACCACATCACACAGCATATACCACACCCCTCTAGCGGCTCCAAGAAAATACTGTAGCCAGAATCTTGGAAGCACCGCATCACATCGCACTCTGCATCCAACCTCAACGCGCTGAGGTCGCCGAATAACTCATTATATCATATCATACTATATCACGTCACCTCACCTTCTTTACCTGATTTTCACCTTTCCGCCGACGGGATATATAGAAAATAAAACGGACAAATAGACATTCCGACGGATAGAAGAAAATACACGACTCACAACTACATATACACCTATAATCACAAAACAAGAAGAAGAAAAGATGCCGGTAGCAAACCTCCTCCAAGGCAAAACCGCCATCATCACAGGCGGCACGACGGGCATCGGCCGCGCCATCGCCCTCGAGTATCTGCGACAAGGGTGCAACGTCGTGGTCAACCATCTCGGACTCGAGAAAGACCAGCCACACCTCACGTCTCTCGTCGCCGAGGCCGAAGCTCTCAAAACCTCTTCCTCCTCCACAGTCACAACCCCCCCAACACAGACAATAGGCATCCTCTCCCACCTCGCAGGCGACGTCTCCGACCCCGCCACGGGCCCCTCCCTCGTCTCCCACGCCGTCGCGCAGTTCGGCCGCCTCGACATCTGCGTCAGCAACGCCGGCATCTGCCAGTTCGCCGACTTCCTCACGCTGACGGGGGACCTGTGGTCGCGCACGGTGCGCACCAACCTCGACGGCGCCTTCTACGTCGTGCAGGCCGCCGCGCAGCAGATGGCGCAGCAGGATCCCCTTCCCTCCTCCTCCACACAACAACAACAACACCGCGGCGCCATAATCGGCATAAGTTCCATCTCGGCCCTCGTGGGCGGCGGGCAGCAAGCGCACTACACGCCGACGAAAGCGGGCGTCTTGTCCCTGATGCAGAGCTGCGCGGTGGCGCTGGGCAAGCACGGGATCCGCTGCAATGCGCTGCTGCCCGGGACGGTGCGCACCCAGCTCAACGACGAGGACCTCGCCGACGACAAGAAGCGCGCGTACATGGAGGGGAGGATACCGCTGGGGCGGACGGGGGACCCGAGGGACTTGGCGGGGCCGGCGGTCTTCCTGGCGTGCGAGGAGCTGAGCGGGTATGTTACGGGGGCGCAGGTGTTGGTGGATGGGGGGTTGTTTGTTAATCTGCAGTGATGGGTCTGTCTGTCTGTCTGCCAGTACGAGATAGGTATGAGCATTTTCGCTGTTTGCTTAGGTATTCACTACTTGCGTATATCTATGTGTACCTACGTATGTATGCTAAAGTACCTCTACCCGTCCTATTCATCCATCACATCAGCCCATCCATCGGGTCTTCGGCCCTCTCTATCCCTCACCCTCTCCTCCCACATCTATCCCACATCCTTCGTCTCCCTCCTCCCACATATCCCCACGCGCCCACCAACCTCCGGGAGTTGCTTTCCATTCTGTTTGCATCCCACCTCAACTGTATATAGGTATGAATAGATGGGTCAGATAAGTCAGATGAGACAGATGGGATAGATGGGATAGATGGTTATTAACTAGGTAGGCACCTACAAAGGTACCTAGCTATGGAGTACCTAAACCGTACCACACACTATGCTATGCTATGCTATGCACTGGTTATCCATCTCTCTATGCCCACTTCAAGATGCACATATACCTACATAGTATATAAAGTCACACGGAGAGCGAAAGAGGGGCTGTTACTTACTTATGTAAAAAATGTGGACAGATGGAGATAACACTCCTTAGGTACCTATCCATATATATTAGGTATACCCATTGCCCAACTTAGCGTGAACCGCGTAGGTAGGTAGGTAGGTAGGTAGGTAGTGGGTATCCATAACTACATGTAGGTATATGTAAACAGGTGCCTACTGTGCTGTGTACCTACATTACCTACATGAACACGCAACACCCGCTGATCTCATCACGATCGTGATCTCCTCTTCTCTCTTCTCCTCTCTTTTCCTCTCTTCTCTTTTCCTCTCTTCTCTTCTCTCCAGCAGTAAACGGTTCTGCATAGTAGGCTGTCAGTTTATTGATTTTACCAGTTTTACCAGTGTATCAATCAAAGCATAGACATGTGTAAGTTAGAGCATTCGTTGCGGTGGCGATTTGAAGCAGGAACGTTTGTTTGAACTTACATACATACCTAGGTAGTTAAGCGCGCGCGGGGTTGCTTTTTCTTTTTTTCTTTTTTTTTTTTTGAGTGTTGCTATCCGTACTCCTATTTTTTGCTATCAGGGCCTTATTCGCACTCCTATAGTTACATCCCCTAAAACTTTAAATCCGGGCCTAATTTAGTGCCCCTAGCGCCCCCAGCTGCCCACATCAATCCAATCCAAATAACTCTCTGAAACATATAGCCACAAACGTGCAACCAAATTCAATTGAAAGCGCGCTCAATTCTGAATTGATTGATATAGGTCTCGAATTGAGGCGATACGTGGTTGCAAAGTTATTCAAGAAAGTAGGTGGCAAGCCGGGCGGCACGTGACTAACCTTAAAACCACACTAAGAGCTCTTGGTGCCACGCTAAGGGCCCTCAGAGCCGCCTAAGAGCCTTAGAGCCGCTCGGGCCACGCTAAGGAGTGACACGTGACTGTTCTCGAGACAAATACCAACATAACTCTTCAACCGCGTATCGCCTCAAGCTGCGGCTGGTATCAATCAATCAGTAATTGAATTCTCTTTCAAACAGATTTGGTTGCACGTTTGTAGCTTTATGTTTCAGAAAGTTATTCAAAGTTGAAACTGTTGAATAAGGTTTGGGTTTAAGGGCTTCAAGGGCGCTAAGGGCCCTTAGTGTGGCCCTAAGAGCTGTCACGTGCCTCCCGGGCTCCCACTTACTTTCTTGAATAACTTTGCAACCGAGTATCGCCTCAATTTGAGACCTATATCAATCAATTCAAAATTGAATGCGCTTTCGATTGAAGCTGGTTGCATTGTGGTGCGACATATGGTTGAAAAGTTATCTGGATTGTTTGGATTGAATTGATGGGGGCAGCTGGGGACGCTAAGGGCGCTAAATGAGGTCCGGATTTAAGGTTTTAAGGTTTTAAGGGATGTATAGAAGTACGGATAAAGCCCCGATAGCAAAAAATAGGAGTACGGATAGCAACACTCTTTTTTTTAACATATAAATAGTTATTACCTACCTACCTACCCCTCTTTCTTTGCGTCCCCTTCGCCCCCCCCCCCCCCCCCAAATTGAGGCTGAAAACTTTGACAGTTAGTTAACCTAGGGGGTCACGATGGTGGTGGTTGCGTATTTACTACATGTAGGTATCTATTTCAAGTTAGGGTAGCCTACCTACCTAGGTACCTACCTACCCTAAGCTATGTAGGTGCATAGGTAGGTGCCAACGCCATGGTGGTGGCCGTGCGTTGATTGATTGGTGTGTGACGATGGCCTCCTTTGTGTATAGATATACCTATGTATGTATCATGTAGGTATACTAGGTAGGTAGGGAGGGAGGTACCTGGGTACGCCAAAATGGCAAATGCAGGTGTCAAAAGACTACCTACCTAGCAGGTAAAGTCCCGTGAAGTTTCACGATAACATCATCGGTTTACGAGGTTAAATCACAATTTAACGTCTTTAATAAAAGATGAACAGCATAGTTGTATATCGATCATTACATCATAATATCACAATCAAGTTAAAAGACTCATAGGTGGAATTAAAAGGATGCCTAGTCATTAGCTCTACTAAGCTTTTCTTCAACGTTCCAACAAGTATTTACCTAAAACATTCATTCATCCACATCAATCCCTATATATAAACACCAGCTAATGCAGCAAAGTAAAAGAAAAAAATAAAAAAAATCCAACTCCCCCCAGTATCATCTAAACGGACACAACATGGATGCCTCGTTCATTAAGAATCCAGCCCAAACACACAAACACAAACTCACTCTTACATGCCCTCCCGTGTAGATAAGATATATAAAAAAGTAAAAAAAAAGGGTAGAAAATAGTAAAAAGAGAAAAAGAAGAAGACAGAATGAATGCTCGCTCTATAGCATGATCCCATGCGCTGCGGGCAGAGTTTTGTGGTGTAATAAGAAAGAAGAAAAAGAAACGTAGAATATGTATATAAGAGTAGGTAATAATGGTATCATAAAAAGGTCGTCGTTCCCTAGTAGAAAAGAAGAATCATCGTGATGTGGATTGAGAGGATGTGACTTCCACAGGATGTTGACTTGCGGCTTATCGTAATTCCAATTACGCAGCCGTAAGCTCGATCGTGCGCTCCTCCATCGGGCTGAAGACGGCACAGTCCTGTGCCTCCTCCAGGCTCAGCTTCGGCATGGGAACCAGGTTGGGCTTCTGGCTCTGCTTCTTCTTCCTGCGGCGCTCCATCTCGCGCTCGATGCCGTGGTTGACAGCATCGAGCACGGTGTTGACGGTGACGCGGGGCTTGTAGGCCGGCTCTGTGCCGTCCTGGTAGACGCCCGTCTTGACGAGGATGCTGTACCAGTCGTTCTCGGCCTTCTCGTTGTACTGGTTGGTGCCCCGGATGTCACTCTCGGGGGTGTCGCCGACGAAGTAGACCGTGTCGGGCGGCGCGTTGAGGCGGTGCGCGTTGCGGCGCCAGCGCTTGAGCAGGCGCGTCGCGAACTCGAACGTCCCAATCTGCGGCTTGCCGAACGCGTGCGTCTCCAAGGTCTTACCCTTGGTCACCTCCTTGAATGTGTACTCGACGATTCCTCGCAGGGCACCCATTCCGAGGCGGACGTTGTCGTGCGCGGCCGACCAGACCACGTCGTTGTGGGAGAAGTAGATCGGCGGGCCCTCGTCGAAGGTCTCGGATAGGGTTCCGATGCGACCACCCTTGGACATGGCCAGATCCAGAATGATTTGCAAGTCCCCAGCCCAGTCGCGAGAGTCGGCAAAGACGAAGATGGCCTCGATCGTTACCTTGCTGAAATCTCGTTCCTTGGAGTTTCGGTGTTCCTCGTCTGTCAGCTTGCGGAACGGCGTGGTGGCAGCGTTGGCCTTGATAATGTCGCCAGGAGTGACAACGTCCTTGAAGCCGTAGCCTTGGGCGACAGTGCGGCACTTCTCGCCCTCACCGCCGACAACTAGGACGGTGTTGTATTTGTCAGCCATCTCCGACATGGGAGTGTGGCCGCAGATGAATTGAGCTGGCGAAATATCAACTTGGAGTTGACCAGAAAGATCGCCACATCGTTCGGCTTCGGTCTTGCCGCCGCCGTTGGTAAGGAAAATGTATGGACTAGTTTTTGTGTGAGCAATTTCCAACTTTTTATTATTATTTGTTGAATAAATACTTACATCTTGATTCCGTATTGGTTCTCTCCATTCAGGACCTTCATAGCCTGAAGCGCCTCAGGGATGGGGCGACCACCTCGGACGAGGACACCATCGATATCGAAGGCAAAGGCGAAGCTGTCTGCAACGAGCTCCTCGTCGAGAGGGGGCGAGATGGGAGAGATGGCCGCATCGGACTCCGGAGTCGAAGATGTGGCACTGACAGCCGGGCTCAAAGACGGGGCGGTCTCTAAATCGGAGGGGCTGGCACCAGGAGAGTCATCACCTAGGAGTAGTTTACGGGAGAGATCAGTCCGTGCTGTCTCAATCTCGTCGGCAAAGCTACCGCGGTGGAAGGTGGCGGGCTGTTGCTGGGGTGGTTCCAAAGACATGGTGAAAAAAAGTAAGGATCGAACTCGACACGCGATATAAAAGCAAATAGATAGCGGTAGTAAGCGTAATAGGTACCAGCCAAAATCGTATTCAGCTGAGTTCTGTTGGTGGTTTATTGTTCAAGATAGGGGAGGTTCTTGAACTTCAGATCTGTTGGAAATGTTAAATTAGAGAAGAGAGGAAAAAAGAAAAACCTCCTGTAGAGGAATCTGAAGAGGATATATATATATATATTTCATTACATCACATCAACGACCTTTACTATTGAAAGAAGAGTGGTTCTAATTAGTGACCATATACCGTCATTCAACAGATAACATAAACATCAACGGCAACGTATAATACCCAGGGGGAGTCAGGAATAAGTGGATATACTTAACATGTACAATGATGTGTGGCTACATTGCTAGGTTAGTCGGTTGTACCGCCGCCATGTGTGGATGGGAGTATGCTTGCTGTGTGGATCCGGGCTTATACAACCCTGTAACGGCCAACATATCCATGGATACTGCTAGGTATCTATGTACGTATAATAATATAGTATATCCAACTTAGGCATGTGTAATGAGCCTTCGAAGCGTCTGATATGGTTATACTATGTAAGGATCGAAAATGCGAACGGTTCGATTCGGTTATCGCTTACCAGGTTGCTAGGGGTAAAGTACCTACAGTACCTAGATTTTAAGTCGCCGAGCGCGTAAACCCAATAGAAAAGAATAACCATACTTACCTCATCATGTCAAGTCGAATAGGTTAGGTTAGACTGAAGGTATGTTATCAGTCAACACATTTCAGTCAACGTCAGCCTTGTGCGTCTAGCAACATACCTACCTAGTATTAGCCCGTGGCGTATGGAAGTTGGCCGTATTATGCATGCCAGTACCGTATGTAGCGTGTAGTCGATGTAGTCTATTCTATATCTGGTGTATCTGGTGTATCTGAGCACACCAAAATTATGTGCATTTTCATCACCCACCCGTCGTTGATCTCAGGGGTCTTTGACTGGGTTCGGCCATCCGCCCGTAACTTTCTCAGGGTTCTTTTTGCAGGGACTACCTACATACGACACGCAGGGAGCTGAGAGAGGAGGGTAACAAAGATGCGTATGTTTGAACTGGCTGACAGGCAGAGGAACTCGCCAATGAGGTGATAAGCCCTGTGATAGTACCATTGTACACATGTACTTCAGTAGTATCGAGAATCAAGGGTCTTTATTCTATTTTGACCTTGTCACACCTTGGAAGCATCAAGAACCCGACAAGTATTCGTAGTGTGCAGGACGGACCAATACTAGCCTTACCAGGTTATGGATGACGCCGTTACCGAATAGGGATAGGATCCGTACCGCAGAGCGCCGCGTCTACCAGTTGCTATCTATCTGGCTTGCAGGTATCGATATCTGGTTCCTGTGATGTACCTAAGTAGCTGTACTGTACGAAGATGTAATCATGCTTCCGTCTTATTTCTAATGGATGCCACTCGTTGTTAGAAAAGTGTGATTTCCATGTTGATTTGGTAACATCAGTTGCGACATCTTTGCTTCTCATTGTCTCCCAATATCCTTCGAATTTTTGACAAACCTGTTAGCCTACCTTGATAGTCTACCAGGATGTCATCGGGATAATTCCTAGCGATATGTAGCCCCAAATAGAATCAAGCTGGAGGGTGCCATTGGGTGATACAGCATTAAAGGGCCGTGAGAAATTCTACCATAGGTAGGGCTAATGGTTAATGCCTCTATAGCGGTCTAAAGAGAGCTTGTCACCTTAGCCAACTCGATTTGATGGTTAAGGCACGTGCAAGTCTGTTTTCCTAAGCAATGCCGGTTGGTAATGACGACGACAGTGCAAAATTTTCTCGGGCCGTCATATAGAATTGTTCATGATTGAAGCAATGGCACCGCACCTACAAACTCGAGTCAAGATTGGGTAGGTGAGTTTAGGTATGCAATATGATACACCCACGAATATGGCTTCTGAATCTGTATGGCTTGAAGTTGGTGTATCAGCCTGCCTCAACTACCTAACCTTAGACAGCTGCTTGAAATAATGTTCCTTCCTTTCGTTACACAGCCTGGCAAGGCTTCACGCAGGGCCAGTGGATGCAAGGATGTCTGATAGATCGGACCGAGTAGCCAGGCTTCTGGGTGTCTTTGTGGTGTCAACAGGTGTAGACCATCTTATCATTTAGAAGCCCATCGAGAAGTATCTTGCCGGCTAAGTTAGATAGATCTGGTACGACAGAGCGGTTAGAGGTGGTACATTATCTACCTAGTACAGTGATCATGATCGATGAAGAACACTGTACAGATACATATGGATAAGGTGGGATAGGTTTAATAGTTTGGATGAATGATTGGATGATGGCCAGAGTTGAGGTATGTAGATGTAATTGTTAAGCGGGTAAGCGAAGATGCGCGAAGAGTAGAAGTCGGACAAGAGGTGGAGGCTCTGACGTCAAGTGCTATTTAATAGTGGATATCTGGGTGGGGACACCTTTTTTAAATCTTTTTTATTCAACGATTTTTCTTTTTATTTTGTCTTTGTGCCTGTTCGGCGTTTTTGACAGTCCCTGCCTCCGCCCGATTGTAATTGGCCATGCTTTGGCCGACAACAACATTAGGTTAGTTAGTACCTAGTTACCTAGTAGTATTGTTATGCACATGGGCATTGACCCCCCCACCCCGCAGCCCCCCTCCTTTAGTTACTACAAGTGGTACGTACCCTCAATAATATAGAACGTTGCACCCCCCTTAAGTACATACCTATGATAATTAACAAACTTGCCCAGATGTTCAGTGCCCCTGGAGATCCATTCTTACACCACCACGCAGCTTGAAGTCGTATCATAAGCCGATATATTATAGGTACAATACTACACGCCTATACACCATAGTAGGTAACTGCGGATATCTATATGGAGTAAGGCACGGGACAATCAGCCTGTGAACGGTGCTACGACGGCGGCTATTACGGAAAGGAACATCTGTTCTATCCGAATAGTATGTTGCATGAACGTCAACATGAACTGATCTCAGCTTGGTTGGGTAACAGTTGAATGAAACGTTTTTTGTTTAGTTTTTTTTTCCTTTTTCTCTTTTCTTCTCTTGTCTCTCTAGATTGCCTCCTTACTTGGATACTCAGGTGGTCTCCTCTCTCTCCTGCTTAGGCTGTCCAGGTATATCCTTCAATGTCTCCTATGAAGAAACGAACAAGCAGGTATCTAGTTAGTCGTCTAGTTAGGAGACTTCAACTATTAGGAACATCCATGTATTCAAAAACCTCAGGATATGGGGGATCTTCATAGCAAATCCACAAATCGTCCACAATATAATCGAGATTCTTGCTCCTCCCCCAGACCCAATAATCTAGTGTATCCCCATGGTTCCCCATGTTTTGATCAGTTTGAAAGAAAAAGAACCACCAGAGAACAAGTCGTCGGGTTGAGACTTGTACTGCTTAGGGTTGTTGATTGACATTGCCCGTCCGTCGTTTTTTCACATCACACGCGAATCCACTCTCCAGCATGCAAGAGGGTTTGTAGATCTTGGTGAGGAAATATATATATAATAATCCACAAGTTCTATAACAAATGACTTGATTTTAGCGTTGGGACGAAACAGGGAAGTCATGTAAGCAGTAAGAGGGAAAAGCACATGATATTGATGCCATGCCATTGGACGCATTAAGCTAAGTAGACGTTTGGGAAAATGTCCGACTTTGGCGGGTTACTGTACTAGGTGAAGATGTGTCAATCTCGAATTTCGAATGCTGTGATGTTCCCTGTCCTCCTCCTTCTAGCCTAGCATTAGTATTCCTCGGTCACCTATTAGTTGTGGCTGAGCTGTCTCAGCTATTGGCAACTAACAAGTATATCCTCTCGACATTGAACATTGTATATACCTCTGGTATAGACTTCCCTAACTCACGAATCGGTTCAGGGGAAACGTAATGAATGTTACTACGTATGGCATGAACCCTGCGAGTCAAAGACTACCAGGACGCAAGAGTACTAGTAAAATATCAATACATGTCTGTAGAAATACGACCTAGTACTATACGCACATAGGTAGGTATCGAATTCAAACTCATCGATACAAGATCATTGGCTTAAGGACCTGAGCCCAGTAGACTGGATGCCCTATGACCTTGACGGAGGTAATATATCCTACATACTACCTATGTAGGCGCCACATCAAGAACTCGCCATCCCTTTTTCGAAGCACGAGTAAGACCTGAAAAGAAAAGTCCATATCTGCAATAAATCATAAAACATCATCAAAGTAAACTAAAGACGGCAAGCTGAAAACAAGTGTGTAATAAACCCTAAAATCTCCCATTAGATCTAACAAATGATCCTATTCCGCATTAAGGCGTTCACACCGCAGGTGTGCAGCAGTCCGTCCGCGCCGCCTAGTGTAATAAGTACTAATACCCCCCCCCCCCCCCCCCCCCCCCCTACCTAAAGGCGCGAAATGCTACTATGCCATGCATGGTGACGTTTGTAGAAAAACCGATGCTATCTGCCACCCTAAGAGCCAAGAGCTGGAATACCACCAGGTAAGGTAAGTATGTAAGTAGGCAACCCAACGTAGAGAAAGCGCAGGGACCTCGTCACAGTGACTCGTCATATGCAACACAGAGTCATACGAAATAAATATCCTCTCTTTAATCATCTATTCTTTACCATTCCAATTGACGACCTTGCCAATCCAGATATAGTTCCATTGGCTGGTTCTGATAATTTAGTGCTGAGTTGAAGTTGTGTCAAGCGTCCACTGAGAGAGGGGGCTGATATCTTTTCGAACAACATGTGAAAGCTTACCCCTATCCTACTACGAGCCAAGCAAAAAGACCCTCTTGTGGCTGCTGCTAGATGACGACCGTGTCACAGTAGTCGCTCTATATCCGGTATAGCGTCTAGGGGATTGATACGCGGAGAAGGGCGACACGATACTCAAGTATCCTCCCTTGAATTATTTATTCCAATCCTTCAATGTAATAATATGTATTTGTATCCATGGTAGGTTGTTGCTATTAAATAGTGTACATACCAATAGCCGAATAGTTCCCTTGCCTAGCAGGCTAACCTACAAGAAATCCCAAAACTCGTACGAGAATCCAGGTGTTGATCTTTTCTTGGCGACCCCCTTCTTTACGAAACCGTTAGTTACATATTAGTTATTAACTAACTACAACGAACGAAGACGATCCTTTCCTGGTCTCTAGGCCACATGGCGGGCCGTTACGGTACCCAAATTTTACATTTTGGGTCCCCCCTCCCCCCTCCCCCATCTGCCCATCTCCTCCCCCCGCGCCGTCTAACTAAACCCCAACCGTCGATCATAGTTCGGTAGGTAGGTCGTTAGGTAAGTATGTAGGTACTGTAGTAGGTAAGGTACCTCCAGAAAGTATCGTGTGAAGTTCGTTTTGAAGTCACATTTTCGCCCATCTCACAAATCTTTTTCCGCAGAGCCGCCACCGCCCCTCCTCCAAAGGAAAATCGTACCTACATCCATACACCTGGAATACTTAGCTTAAGACGAAAGTCATCGCCATCGCCATCGCCATCGCCATCGCCATCGCCATCGCCATCGCCATCTTCCTATCCATTCAACGCACAATTAATCACCCAACCCACGACCACCATAGGACGATCTACCCTGACGGCTACCCGCTCAGACGTCACTCTTTTGCCGTTCCTAGTTGCCTGCATTCGTACTATGTACCTACCTATCCATCCTGTACCGTATTGTATCGTAGGTGCCTATTATCCACTATTACTTACACGTATTCTGAGTCATCATCGATGGGACGGGGATTTTTCGATTTCAATTTCAACGACATCTCCTCTTCCCACCCTGTCATACATATGGTAAGCCAGCCATACCTACAGTACATAGATTTATAAAAATGGAGAATGCTGTATACCTACGGATTCATCCTCTCGCTTTTGTCGGAACCAAACTATCGAGAGGCCAACAAGTACTGTATCCATCCATACGTGAAAAAAAAAAAAAAAAAAAAAAAAAAACCAAAAAAAAACCCTACATGTGCAGTTCGAGTTCGGTACGATATCCGGCGACGACGTAACAGCGACTGCGACAGCAACCATTGATGACAAGTGAACCGTAACATTTCATCACCATCAATATGGGGAACCACTAATTTAAACAACAACGAAATCCATTTATCTCGTTATTACGTTGGTGGTAAGATGCTTACCGGTAGAAATCTGTTTGTACGGATGCATTTTCTCCACTGACTGCGAATACGTACATACTTTCCGAGTTGCATACCTACATGTGTTGTTAGTATACTACCTTCCAGCGACGACATATATGTATGTAGGTAACTATGTAGGTAGGTATGCATTCCTATCTCCTACATATTTCCTTATTATAATGGAAGTAGTTATTCCATAAGCCCTTCTAAGCAAGGCAATCGTAAACACGGGAACCAGCCTACCTACCTACCTACCTAATCAGCAACAATCTCAAATCTTCTACATGTATCCTTATCCCTGCTTTCCTTACAGCAGCCACCTTACCTACCTACATAACATCTACGTCCTCGGAACCATACATACAGTCTACCTACCTACACAATGCTCCCTCCCTTCAACGTTCCTCTCACCGCTGGACTTTCGAACCTAGCGTTAATAACCACCTACCTACCCTACCTAACCTAGGCACATAATAATTAGCATTAACCTCGGAACCAGACTTTCTGCCACAACCACATCCACCACCGCCCGCTTCCGTCCGATCAACTTGACTTGACTTGGCTTGACTTCACCTCCTGCTCTCCTTTTCGCCAATCCTCTCTTCAACCTCTTCATTCATTCCTTCCTCCCCTCATCACATGAATGTAGTATGTAGGTTAGACACGTACCTATGTAGAAAACCACCTACCTACCTACCTACCAGCCTCCCTGCCCCAAGTAAACCGGCAGATTAGCTACATACCTACCTACCTAACCTAAATATGTACATCAAAGCATCAAAGCATCAATCATCACAGCATCGCACAACATCTGCAGTGTCCCCCTCCCCTTCTAATCTACGTACATACCTATATGCCTATCTCGCACCTACCTATCAGAAAGCCCAGCAGGTTACCGTGATGACCTCATATTTCTCCTCTCCCATCTCATACCATCTCGCCGTATCACAAGCAAACTCGATGACCTAGCTTAGGTAGGCACAAATGCAAACCCTTTCACTGATGGTTGCATCATGTCGCTTGGAGCTGTTTATTTTTATTCGTTTTTTTCCATTTTGCGAATAAAACAAATCCTTCACTTAGACGAACTATTGATAGGTACCTTACCTACGTAGGCAGCACTGTTGTATAATAAGTAGTAGGTACGTAGATAGAAATCCCCGCGACAAAAACAGCGAGATACTTTGCAGTCAGTATTTACCATTAATTCAATAAAAAACTGTCCGACTATCTGATCCTATAGTCTACCCATATCTTCACACGGCGTACCCGCCACGCCCATGCCACTCGCGATCATAGCGAGTCATGATCTGCAAGGTTAAACTGATAAGATTGGTGTTGTTGAAACCAAATGATGCAAATGAGGCCATCACGAAACCCACCCAAAGGGATTCACTCCATGCATCCTCTCTTTGCTTTGGTATACAGAAGCCGTTCGAAAAACCCTCTCGCCCCCAATGTCACCTTCTTGCATTTGTTCCTAGGTGTCCACGTCGCTCATGTCAAGTCGCCCCTTTTTTGATAACCAGGGAGGGGATGAACCCAACCGCTGTATCACATGGGATTCCTAAAAATAAGGGGGTAACCACACCCCCTTAAAATAATTGACCTTTATATAACTGCACTTCGGATTCGACCATCCTGCATGAATGCTGTCTTGTACGGGAGTGTTGAGCCGTCATGACTACATTCTCAGCTATGCACCTCGACGTCATTGCTTCTCATCCCAGGGTAACGGGTACGTTCCCACCCAGTCAGAGACCTCTGCGCGCAGACGCACAATCTCCGAGTCTTCCTCGCCAGTGCCAAGATAATTGAAGAAGAACTTAAGCTTGTACTTTTCGCCCTTATCCTCGGCCGCCTTGCGCGCCGCTTTATCGACCCGTGCTGCGATCGTTACCGTGCGGTCAATAATGTCGGCTACTCGGACAAAGTCATTCTTGCTGAAACCGCGCGTTGTCATCGCCGGTGTGCCTATGCGTAGACCACCAGGTATCATTGCTGACTTGTCTCCGGGTACGGTATTCTTATTGCTAGCCACACCGACCAACTCCAGGATACGCTCGACTCGAGCGCCGTCCACGCCCTGAGGTTTCAAATCGACGAGGACTAAATGGTTGTCTGTACCACCGCTAACGAGGGTGTATCCGAGGCCACCACTGCTCTTGGGTTTGCCTAGGCGATCCGCGAGGGCCTGCGCATTCGCCAGGACCCGTTCTTGGTAAGCTCGGAACTCAGGTGTCTGTGCCTGCTTCAATGCTACAGCAAGTGCAGTGATAGTGTGATTATGAGGGCCGCCTTGGTGGCCCGGGAATACCGAGCTGTTTATGGGGTTTTCCAGGTTGTACATTATCTCCTCTTTCGTCTTGGGGTTTACTTTTCTCACACCTTTTCGGTAGAAGATCATGGCGCCTCGGGGACCGCGTAGACTCTTGTGGCTCGTTGTCGTTACGATATCAGCGAAGCTGAATGGGTTAGGAATAACCTTGGCTGCGACCATTCCTGATATGTGCGCAATATCGGCGACCAAGTATGCGTTTACCTTCTCACACGTATCTTTCATCGACTTGTAGTCAATAAACCTGCCGTAGGCACTGGCGCCAGCAACAATAATCTTTGGTCGATAGATCTGAGCTAGCTCATCAAGTTTCTCGTAGTCAATTAGGCCCGTCTCTTCGTTCAATCGGTATGGGACGGTTTCGAAGTACTTGGAGACCGCCGAGATCTTTTTGTTGGGTATTTGATAACCGTGGGAGAGGTGGCCACCATGGGGGAGATCCAAGCCCATGAGTCGGTCGTGGGTATCCATCAGGGCAGAGTAGACATAGAGGTTTGCGGGGGCTCCGGAGAGCGCTATTCATCGCAACGAGTTCCCGTTAGTTACGAGTTATATATTCAAAGGGAGTGACTTATTGTGATAGAAGCTTACGCTGAACATTGACACCCCATTCCTTCTCGTTTAAGCCAAACGTCTCGAGGGCTCTTTGTTGGCAGAGCCTCTCAGATTGGTCGATGAACTCGTTGCCAGCATAGTATCTTGCTCCAGGATAGCCTTCTGAGTACTTGTCTACATTTTATAGGTTAGCCATATTTGCTTGAGGTTAATAGCATATCTCTTTGCGTCGTACTTTGCATTACACTGCCTAGCGCATCTAGGACAGCTTGCGATGTGAAGTTTTCGGAGGGGATCAGGTTGATGAAGTGTTTTTGTCGGTCTTTCTCCTGTTATTATATCGTTAATACATGTTTCTGGCCTAGCCTTTGTCTGCTGGTTCATAGGTATATATCCCGAGGCGTGGAGGCGGCGGAAGTGGAAAGATAATACCTTCTCGATAATATCGAACACGGCTGGATCAGCTTCATGTAGATGGGCGGATAGTAGCTAAGTAGATTCAGGTCAGCAAACCCCCTCTACCAAGTGTCTTGCTTTAAATCACACAATTCGCAGTTGCGATCTCCAAGAGGTAACATACTTGCTGTTGAACATCTACGACGGTAGATTGTGCTCTTCTTGTTATATATTGAGCTGTGGCAGGTGTCGAGATTCTTGAAAATGAGCGAAGCGCACGCGAGGTGCCTCGAAGGGCAGGTAGAAACATTGTCGAGTGGTCAACCAATTATGGTCAATTGGCGTGTCGTGAAGATGAAAGATTGGTCTCGGGATTATCGTGGTAGATACCCTAGGTAGGTAGGTAAGACGTCACTGGCTCCGTCTTTAACAAAGATCGTATCCGGTACCAGTACGAGAACGATTGATGAAAGCAAAATTATTTCAAAATAAAATTTTAGAATTTCCTAATGTAAGCGAAGTCGGCTTATGCTGTTTGCTCCTTCTCTCTCAGCCATAGTATCTACTGTGCAAAAAGATAGACTGATAGGCAATAGCTAAGGCGAAAAGATTATTAACTTATCAGCCTATCGTGAACTTTACATGGTACTAGTAGCCGGAAAGCTTCACCCTAGCTGATGAGCCAAGATGGTATAGCGTTAGATACACAATACTGTACATAACATTTGTATAATTTTATAATTTAGAAAGTGCTATCTGTAAGTTACTGTAACTAATACAAGTCATAAAATCCAACGAATTGGAAAGTAATCAATCGCCTGAACTCCTCCGAGCGCGGGGCTAACAATATCTAACCACCGATTAACCTATGTACCGCGGGGTAACTATGGCATTCACTGCACGTGACCCCATTACTCTCACAACTCAAAATGTACGCCTCCCACTTTCACCCACCTCTTCTTTTTCCCCTCCTTTTTCTCTCGTTACAACTAAATTGGACGTGACGAGTTCCGCTTCAAATTCAGCAGATTTGGATTTCCACTTGTCTTGCTTCCTCTTATTCTCTTCTCTTTTAGCAGAGTTAAGAGTCAGGCAATCCAAGTAGGGAGCATGCTGACATGTTCCGGGCGGCATCTCACCACCTTTTAACGGGACAATGTGAAGACAATCTGATCCAAAGTGGTTGTTGTTCTCCATAATGTCATTTTCATCTCTCTATCCCTATCATCGCTTTTCTTGTATTTCCTTGCCTCAGTTTAGATTGGGTAGAAATCATTGCTATAATGTTTTGTAATTAGTACCTAGGTCTGGAAGAGTAAATATCTACCGATTAAGGTATATCTGTCATTGATGTATAACTATAGCAAGTCTCATGTATTACTACCTAGTAGTTATTTCTATACGAACCAAGAAACAAAAGTAGGGGTCCTGAAGTTGAGTGACTGCCATTTATATTACGTATTTAGTTCATGCTGATACTCCGTATATTTTTTTCATCGAAGTATTTATTAGGGTTGTTAGTCTTGTGATGCAAGATGCTACATACTGTGCTGCCTGTTACAAGGATGTGCAAGAGTAGGTAGTTGTAATGATTTGGCATTATCACAACACGGCAGCTTCACTTAAAAGAAGACTGGAAAAGACAGGTGTCAAGATCATTGATTCCGTTTTCAATGCCATCAAATGCAAAGCCCGGCGGTGGAAGGATTACGACCGAAGGGCGCAAGGAAATAGAGACCCAACCAAATACTCCGAATGCAGCCGTCTCAGATTCCGGTAGTTCATATGACGACACCTCAAGCTCTTCTACGTAGCTAGATCGTGCGCATATGTCAACGCATCCTATTGTCATCCCTCTATGCCGTCTCCTCCTCACCAGCCAACGCGTTTCGCTTCGCCGTCTGTCTCTCCAACTTGCGCTCACGAGCGGCCTTGTTCTTCTGTCGCTTGGCGTCCATCTCTTCCTGGAGAGCGCGCTCGCGGGCCTTCTCAGCCTTGGCGCGGTGGATCTATAGATATAATGTTTAGATATATGATATGACGTAAGCCATGATAGACGGAGAGGCAATCAACTTACGTGCTCAACCAATGCTCGCTTGTGCTTGAAGGCGTTACCCTTGCTGGAGTGGTACAGCTCGTGGTAAAGGTGCTTGTCAATCTTTCCGCTGGCACGGTACTTGACTAGGAGACGTCGGAGGACTCGGAGACGTCGCATCCATAGAACTTGTCTATCCGTACAAGTTAGCCACTGTTCAATTCCATCGCCTGATTACTTGTTCGAGGTTTCCCATTCGCATCCATCCAACAACCATGATGGCATGGGGCATGAGGATAATCGGGTAATGATGGGATTAACATACTGAGGCATGCGAGCATCGGCGGTACCCTTTCGCTTACCGAAACCTCGGTGTCGGCCATCTCGTCGGGCAAGGTTGAGCTCGCGGGCGCGGGATCGAGAGTGCATAGTAACGGGCTTGCGAATGATGAGGCCATCGCTGACGAGCTTTCGGATGGTCTGGCGAGAGTTGGCGTTGGAGATCTCGTTAACCTCATTGGGGTCGAGCCAGATCTTGCGCTGACCGCATCCAATGACGGATGCCGCGAGGCGCTTCTGAGTGCGTAGATTGACCCTGAAGAAAGAAAAACATTGAATTAGCTTGATGTTTGTGGGTGAATAGGTCTTGTGTAGTTGTTGTAGATGTGTGTGTTTGTGTGTTCGTAAATTGGCGATTATTCGATGACGCTGATTCGAGGCGCGCGTGCTGGTCGGAAAGAAATCGAATGCGAAATGAAAATGACCTCGATCATCATAAAGATATAGATTTGTGTATTACATCCATCAATACGATATGATAGATAATAGATTGTTTTACTTACATCTTGAACGAGGGCGTAGTTGATGGTCGAGAATCTTTGCTGTTGAGGTTAGTATGGAGTGGTTGAAGGGTTGAAGTTGGATTTCTAGTCCCCTCAGTTTGACCTTTGCACAACGAGAATTTCTTAGTTTGAATCAAAAATGCTTCCTAACTAAATTTTGTGGACTGGAGACCAAGCGAGAGGGCAATTGAGTCACATGACCCTTATCATTGGTTATCTATAACTTTATCTATTGTAACTAGTTATGTCGGATCCATAATAATGATGATTCCATATAACTACCTTGGTCCGTGCTTTAACTTCATTTTATTCAACATCTAACTATCCACATTCACCATTTTAATCCTTCAATTGAGGTTATTCAATTTGCAGATAGTTTACAAATAATAGGTAGGTACCTCCCCAAGTATAACTACTAGGTAGGTACATCTAATAGCTTGAGCTTCAAGTTATTAAAATGACATGAAGCCAACATGACATAGTTATCGCGTACTCTATAGTAGCAGATAGGTAGACGAAAAGGGGTAAACCAATAATACTGATACCATGAAAATGCTGGATTTACCTATCATACCTTCATATCAACTTTTTATCACGCACACGTACAATGCCATCCATTCCCATTCCATCCTCTCCTACACACTTCCCTCCTTAAGAGCTTTCCCTTATCCACTTCATGCTCATCCATCCTTTCATCCAGATATGCGAACCTAATCTTGTGCAAACACCCCGCCACCAAGTTCTACTGCCCCAACGCTCCAAATCTCCTTTTCGTCTTCCAGTTCATCGCTACTCAGTCCCAATCCTCCCTGTCCACCCTCCGCTTCTCTCCTCTCCCTAGCCTGGTTGCCCAACCTGACTGCTACACGCTTGAAATAGTCTTGCATGCTCCTCTTCGTGTTAGCTGGAAGCTCTGCCCCAGCCGACCCACCGATATATTTATCGAACACCTTGGCCTCCTCATCTACGACGCTAAACAACTCTATAAATGCGGCCTCGGCCGCGAGTTTGACGGGGATCACTGGGTCGCGCACCGACGCAAACACGGGTGGTGCCAAGAGGGGTAGATGCGGTCGTACCATTTCTAGGTTGGCGCGGGAAACGGTGCGTGCTATGACCAAAGCTAGTCGGCGGGAGTCGGATGGGTTGCCAGGGCTGATGATTGTTGCAAGTGTAGAGAAGATAGGCTTGGTAGATTCAAAGGACTTCGGGGAGTCCGTAAGGAGATACTTGCCCGTAGCTAGAATACTGTTGTCTGCCACAAATAGCTGTACGATAAACCGGTTAGCGGAGGATGAACAAACTCAATGGGCGTCAACAGCTAGTTAGGGAGGGGAGACATACATTTTTGTTCGACATGCCCTGGCACAATAAATCAGGCAAGTCATCTGCTAATGGACTTTCTAGCAACGTCTGAGGTGATTCTACTAGAACTGCGTTGAGCGCAAGCACAGACGCGTTGGTGAAGTGAGTCGTTGCCACGCGATTCTTCAGTAAGCCGTTTGCAGCTTCAGCGGGCACATTCTTAATAAGTGCACCGAGAAGTTTGGCATTGGTCACCGTCATCGTAGAATCCATCGTGTCTGATTCCATGTCGATCAACCCTAGCACACCTGCCCGTGACGCTTCACCCATATTCGCACCTGCCTTGCTGATGACCTCATACAGCGCCTTCAACATGGCAGTCTTAACACCTGGGTCGGAAGTCTTTGAACCGGTGACTAGCTCCGCAATCAATGGGTCCACGCGTGGCGTAAATTTGATCAGAGTCCCCAAGGCCTTAGCAGCCCGTGATCTCAGCAGTTCGCTGGTAGTATCTGCTAGTGCTCTTGCAAATGTCCGCTGAAGTTGGGGCAAGAAGGGCTTTAAGGCTGCCGGCATCTTCTCGAGTAAGTTATTGAGGGTAAGGAGAATAGCCGCCTTGACGTCAGTAGATCGCTCGGATACGACACGAATGAGAGGTCCAGTGATTTGCGTGACAAAAGGCTTAAGTGAAGCTTCGCTCGTTCTATCAACGATATCGGATATGGCGAGGGCTGCACTTGTTCGTTGCTCCGCAGTTCCATTCATGAGACCCTGGAGGAAGATGGGTAGCACAGCATTGATACCCTTTGGAAGCTCGAAACCTGGGAGGTTCGCCCCGGGGACGCCAACTTGACAAAGTGTTTGTCTGGTAGATTGCACGAGGGCTTCCATCTCTTCCTTCTTTAGTCTCTTGGTAAACTCGCTCAGCGCTGTCCACGCTGCCTTTACGACTTCCTTGTCTCGGTCGTCGAAGGAAATCAGGAGGGCACGGATGATATCTTGGTTGTAACGGGAGTAGTCCACAGTGGAATTGGCGAAGAACTTCCCAAGCCGTAAGGCTGTGACAGCTCGCTTGTGGTGGTCATCGTTCTTCACAAGCTGCAGGAGGACATTCATAACGGTGTTTAGACCATCATATTCGTCTATCGACTGTATGACCGTGTCAAACGCGCTCTCGAGTTCAACACGAAGTTCCTCGTCCGTGGCATGGACTATATTATCCATGAGAGAATTGATAATGTTTGGTAGGCGACGGTTCATGGCAGTACCGGCTACTCGAGACAGAGACGCCAGCGCTTTGGCATTGAAGACTGAAATTGGAGATGCTATCAAGGTCGGGATAAGATTTGGTAGGATAATGTTAGACCTAGTGGTCTCGGTAAGGAGCGTCAGGAGGGCAGACAAGGCGTTATCTGCTTCGTCCTCGGCGCGCAAGAGGTTAAGGAGGAATGGAAGCACTTGGTCGATAGCGCGTTTGCCAATGATCTGCTGTAACGAGTCGAAAGCTTCAGCCGCAGCTTCTCTAACTTCTTCATCGGAGTCTGTGAGCGCAGTCCGCACAACGGAAATAAGTGTTTTCTCGTGATCTTCGAGAGCCTCTTCAGATGCAGACGCAATGAGCTCCTTCAATGCGAGGCATATACCTTGTCTGGCGTTCGTGTCCATCGAAGTCTGGAGTCCTTCCTCAAGCGTCGGAAGCAAACTTGACAGGACACCATCGCCAGCCTTTCGAATCAGTTCTCCTAGGGCGTTACTTGCAATCACCTTGTGTTCCATATTTGAACTACCCAGGCGGCGGATGATGAGTTGAGTGAGAGTAGGGGTGAGCTCCTTCAACGTTCTTGGTGTGGCGACCAATGCCTTCCATACGGCTACAGCAGCCGAACGAACGGCATTGGCAGTATCGCAACGGCATATGTACAAAGCAGACAGAATCTTGTTGCGCTTCTCTTCTCCCAGTACTTCGCGAAGCGATGCTCCTGCTTCCTTGGCGTTCTCTTCCTCGTCTTCTTCTGCATCAGACTTTCCACTAATGCCTGTCAGATTGAAGAGAAGATCGCCGACAAGTTCGACCGAACTCAATCGGATCCTATAATTGTCGTCTGCCAAGCCGCGCTCTAGCTCAGGGAGTAATAGGTCTACGGCTCTGGCAGCAAAATTCTTGACTAATAACCGACCAGCTCGCAAAGCAGTCTCGCGTATCGATTCGACATCATCCGCAAGACCGGCAAGAATAGGGGGGATAATTCTTCCAAGGTAGCTAGCAAAACTGTTGCCGAAGCAGACTGGCAAGAAGATGAATAGAGACATGAAGCCTTCTCTGACAACGGCCTTGGATGATTCCACGTTCTGCAAAATGGTAGGTAAAGTCTCTTCCAATCTCGTGGTACCCAATCCGGCCAAAACCTCGCTGAGAGCTTGGGCAGAACCAAGACGATCCCCGGCACCCGTATCCGATTTGAGAGTTTGCATAAGTCCAGGAATGAGATCCGGTAGGGCATCCTCGCCGAGCTTCTCGACCAACGAGCCCAGGGCACGAGAGGCTGTTGCTCGTGTCGTCGGTACAGGATCAACGGCTGCCATTTTGAGACCTGAGACAAGCACTGGTAAATGTGCGATGAGGTCTTTCCGCTCGGTCAAATGAGCAAGACTTCCAATGACTTGGGAAGCCTTGCGCTTGGTATTAGATCTGTCTCCCAAGCCGCGCTGAAGAATCCTAGTGACGAGGGCCAACGAAGGCGCATCGAGATAATGAACGAACTGTACCTTGATGAGCGCATCCAATGCGTCGTCGGTGTACTTGGTTGGGTCACTCAGAGCCTTCAGCAGAATATCGACTAAGCTCTTCACCTCGGGATTCTCGATGACCTCGCCGAAGCGCTTCAGGCTCTTGTTAGCCGCCGCGCGCACCTCCTTATGACTGTCGTTCAAAACACCAGTAAGGGGTGGTATGATTTCTGGCAAACTTTGCGCGAGTTGTCGCGGGTCTAGGTACGCCATAGCACCGAGGAGTTCACAGGCACCACGTTTGCTACGCCATTGATCGTCGTCAAGGCCGTTGAGTAGAGTTGGCAGGATATGCTTGACACCATATGAACTGAGCTTTGCAAAGCAGGCTTTGGCTGCCGCCAAACATGCATCTCTCACATCCGCGTTGCTGTCGCCAAACCCGGCTAGAAGCTGAGGTACGATCTGGATGACGTACGGTTCGAATAGACGGCCGAGAATTATAGCAAAGAGTTCAAACGCAAGGAAAGCACCTTCGCGTTGTTGGGTTTCCTTTCTGTTCTCGGTCGCGCTCTTCAGCGTGATGAGGATGCGGTACTCTCGTAATACCAAGATACCTCTTCCTTGGATTAAGCCGGCTAATCCGTACGCAGCGCCTCGCTTCTCGGCATACTTTTTCGAATTCAGGAGCGTATCGATCAATTGGTCAAAATATTTGGATGACTTGTCACTGCAAGTTCGCACCAAGGCAGGTAGACATTCCGCCACCGCATATTGCACAGCTTCAGATGGCGTGCTCAAGGTAGTAAGGAGTCTTTCCAATACGACAGGAATCTTTGCGTCACCCGGTTTTAGATGTCTTGCTAGGGCACCGTACATGACTATAACAGCTTCATTGACACGATCAGCCGCTTCCGAGCCCTGGTCGGGGGCACCGAGGGTGCGCTCAAATGTTTTCATGAGCTTATCCACGAATGCCCTACCGTGAAGATCAATGACCACGAGTGCTGCCTCGAGCATCTCGCTGCGGACTACAGCATTTTTGTCGCCTAGAGGGCCTCCCTCAATGAGGAAGTTGAAGAATTCATCGATCTGAGACTTTTGCAAATGGGCAGCGAGCTCTTTGAAAGCGGCCCCAATACCATGTCGTGCCTCCCAAGGATCCGAGAGGTCCGTCTTTTTGGGCATTCCATATGCATCCAGCTGAGGAACTCGAGGCTTGGCAAATTCAGCATATGAAGGTCGAAGTCTTGCAAGCACGTCCTCGATAGTTGCTGGGTAGGCTTTGCATGCCTCGGCTAGGGCACGCGCGGTAGCTCTCCGAAGCTGAACGTCCTTGCTCTCTAGGTATGGAAGCATCTTAAAAGGTACGTCTTTAGAAAGCTTGAAACCACTTTCCTCCCATATATCGCTTCCAAGTTCAACATTTTCAGGGATGTCGTCGTGGCAAGCGATCCAAATCTCTTCCGAGAAGTCGAGATCGCTCATATCCACCTCAGCGCTGATCGATTGCAATACCGTTTCGCGTACAGATGACTGGGGAACAATTGTACCCTTTGCGAGTACAGCTATCTCATCTGCGCTTATGTTTGGGGCGACACAACGAACCATGTCTGAAAAACAGTCTTTGATGATCTTGTAATGTTGATTGTATTTTTGCATGGATACAATCAGAATAGAGAGCAAGTCGGCACGCGGAATGCTCTCATCGGCACATACATGTGTATGAAATGAGAGGAACTCGATGGCTAAAACCAATTGAGCATCTTGTTCATCGCTGCCGCCACCTATACCGCCTGTTCGCAGAATTACAAATACCAAGGACAGGATATATATGACAGAAACGGCATCAAAAGGCCGCTGCTCTCCTGCGAAGCGTAGACGGTAGAGAATTCTAGTTATGAGTTCCTCTAAGCCTTCTTCGGTCAGGTTTTCTGGGAGAGAAGTTATCCCAAGGGCGCGTAGCGTAGCGATACCAATAAAGGGGCGATTTGGCCCCAACCGAGGTGTAACACGGTCAGAACATGCTAGATAAGCTGTAGGTCCAGCATCGCCGGTGATGAGGCCCGCACCAGCTTCAAGAGCACCCAGTAGGGCGCTCATCGAGGGCCCAATCCATAGATTCGGCTCAGTTGGTGGAGTATTCACAAGACTCCGTATAATACCAAAACCACGTACAAGACGTGACTCTAGTTGTTGTATTGATCCTCGAATCTCGGACTCTTTCTTAAGTTGAGCGTTCACCTTAGCTTGTTCATCGGCAGTAAGCTTTCTCTGTTGCCCCTTTTTTTGTGCTAATTGGCTCCTAAGTTCTTCTTCCCACTTCAGCGTATCGTAATCTTTGGTATTCTTATTAGGGAGAGTTTGTTTCTTCGCAAGAACGTCGATGCATGCGGTGCCCTCCGGTGTTCGAAATATGGCGGCCTCGACTGGGCCAACCTCGTTGAGGGGTTCCGTCGCTAAATCGGCTCGGATGAGTTCAATTATCCTTGGCGTTACGGTGTCCGGTGCCACGAACGCAAGATCCGCGGCCGCGTTGTAGGCAGCAACCTTGATTGCATTGACCTTTTGGCTAAATTCTGTCTTGTCTATAATCTGCTGTATCAGCTCTCCCTCGTGCCTTTGTGCAAGGCTTCCAGGGTCGAGACCAACCCGGAGGCAGAGATCTATCCAATTTGCTCTCGGTATTAGGTCGTTGCGGGCGATTACAAGAAGTAAACACATTTGTTTCGTCAGATTTTCCTCTGATCTCTCAGCGCCTAGTTCCTTGAACTCGTCGCTGTTTAAACATATTGACCGAAGAACAAGGTGTAGATGAGCGTTCTCAAATTTGGCACTAGCTGCTATGCTGTCTTTGTCTTCCGTGTGCGAAGATTCAACCCACTGCCACAGACCGTCGATAAGAATCCCAGAGAACTCGAAATCTCGGACGTATAGCCTTGATATGGTCTCACAAGTCTCCTTGCGGATCTGAGGGGCAACGTTGGTGGAAGATGCAAGGTAAATAAGAGCCTGAGCCCAGACTACCTGAACGTTTTTGGGAGCTTTTGATACATCATCATAGATAGCTGAGAGCGCTCGTAGAAACCATCTGATATCGTCCTCTGAAGTGAGTCGGCTGTATACACGATGATTGAGAAGAAACGAAGGCTTAGGATCAGCCACAAGACACTCTTTCGAAACAGCCGTCTTTTTGAGTACTGCCTTCACCGAGGGATTGTCGATTTTAGGCAAAACTTGTAAAGACAATGTGGAAAAGACATATGCTCCCACGATCAAGCCGCTCTGGGTCGCTGCAGCAGGATTTTTTATGATCTCAGCCCAGGTGTCAGTTAGGGGACCCGTAATAACCTCAGCGAACTTGGCCACATTTGCTGGAATAGAATGAGACTCGTTGGTAAATTCCTTGGTAAAAGGGGTCAAGACTGTTCCTACACAAAGTAGCCAAAGCCTACGTGAAGGAATCTTCTTTTCTCCCAGACCTTTCACGAATGCGTCTACCACAGGCTTTGGCAGATCGATGGCGTCGTTTAGTAAATAAGAAACTGCTCTGCCTATCATAGAGATTTCTGCCCCGAGCGCCCCTTCGTTCCCTTCTTTGACCGCGACAGGGGGGATGCCATTAGCTATCTTGGTTGCAATTGAACTGGACAGAGGAATATTTTCTAGCATGTGAGAATGGAGAATACGCTGGTCTGCAGAAGCTATCTTTCCGGCCTTGAGCGGATTCAAAACCTCGTCGGCAACCTGCTCCGTTATTTTCGCATCGTGACTGCGACTAACTGTCTCTTTAAATGCTATCAACACCCCTTTGCGAATAGCCGCATTGCTGGATTTCGCATTGGATAGCAAAGGCTTCAGAAGATGTCCGTTTAATGCCTGAGAAAGATCCAGGTTCTTTGGAAGAACACGAAGTAGTGATGCTAGTAGGTCTATGACTACCTCAGGGGCTCTCAGAAGGCCTTTCTCGATAGGTGGTATGACGTCTTTATTGAGGTCTTCTAGAGTAACAAAGTCGGAGAAAAAGTCCCGCAGACCAGAAGCGATATGAGGAGGAACAGGTGTGCGAGATCCTATCAACTCCCTGGCAAAAAACGAGAAATATTCCGACTTCTTGGTGGACAAGACGTCCTTAGCTTGAGCATGGCGATGACATACTCCAGCGATTACGCCTAGTATGATGGCATTTCTCGAAGTTGGCTGAGTTCCCTTAGTTGTAAGGGCCTGTACTGCATCCAGGATAACCTTTTCTCGAAATCCGTTCCGCCAGAACGCTGCACGCAGACCACGACGAGTCACGATCAAGGCCGACTGGGCGACGCTCGGTCTGGTTGTAGATTGAAGACACTTTTCGAGGACGGCAGCGTCAGCTTGAATGATTTCCAACCCAAATTCATCCCATAAGGGAGTGCCCCCTAATGCTTGTAATAGAAGAGAGCACCATTCAACCAATACAAAAGCGCTCCTAGAAGCAATGCCAGGTTTCTGCGATTCCTGTCGCAAAGAAGAAATAAAGGGTGCTAGGATTTTAGCATCGGTAGTTGTGGTAAATATAGAGGTAAGACAAGACTCTGCTGCTCTTCGAGAAGGTCTGTCATCGTAGAAACGGTGGGTATCGAAGAGTAGTTGCAATACTGTTGGAACTGAAGACTGGTCGATAACTAATACATGAATTGATTCTAAGTCAGTACACACAAGTTTTGCTACATACAACGTTCTCAAGAATGATTCTTACTCTTTTCCCTCAACTTTTCTTCTATAGTCCGTAGTTGGGCTATGCGAGTCTTGGTAGAAGAGGAAAAGAGAGCGGCTTTGGCTAAAGGAAAGTCGATGCCTGATTTCGAGGCACCATTCGCAGCAGCCACTTCAGTCATTTTGGTGGTCGGATGGTAGATTTATTGACATCATAGGTGAGCGACAGAAAACGATTGTGGTTCCGGGAAGCTCTATAGGCCTTTCCCAAATTCAGTTTTGCTAGTTTTTTGCCTTTGGTATCTCGTTTGCGACAACTTCTCGACACTCTTGCTTCTTCGGATTATATATACTTGACTAGGTGGGTTATGGTTATACGATGCTTGGTGGGTTGAAAATAATCGGTGGGGTGTCGAATTCTTATCTTATCGGCAACAGCTGTTGTATGTATGTACTACTAGTAACTAGGTTAACCTAGTACTTTCTGCAACATTGAATTCAACGGCGAATGAGTCAAGACCGTCAAGGTAGGTACATATGTTTGTACCTATCAGGTACTACTAGGTACTACCTGAGGCACTAAGGTTAATTTACCTAATTTTTTGCAGCTGCCACCTAACTAACATTGAACACCTCCAGTGCTACTACTACATGTAGTAGTACAATTACCAAATCGAGAGAACCTTAAGAAAACTTGCATCCTGGATAACTAGATCTTACCCGAGTGATGCGCACCCCGCCCTATACCCCTAACTACTTCCTAACACTCCGACACGCCTTTACAACACCCCTAAACCCTTGCCCCCCCACAGCGCCCTCACTAGCCAACTATGATGCTGTGGCACTTAACTAAATAGTTAGTTAGAATTACACCTTTTTAAGACAAGGTTTCTTGTGACAACTTTTTTTATTTTCCATTTCGAGCTTTTTGGCATCCGTTGGTTTGCTATTTTCGCGCAAATACCTATCTTTCCAGCTCCCTCCAGCTCTTCTCTAGCTTCTTTTTCACTCTTTACTATTTACTATATTTACGATGGCGCCAAAGAAAAAGAAGACCAAGCCCACGGCCAATCCGGCCCGAGGATTCGCTACGACGTCGATCGCCTCGAAACCACGGGCGGAAATCACCAACGAACCGGTGCCAACCGCTACTGATAAAGGGAAGCTTGATGCCCCTCCAACATCGTCATCTCGCAATACAAATACCCCACCATCTATTTCTAATCCCACCGATGCAACGAATAATTCCCAAAAGAAAGAAGAAATAACTCCAGAAGAATTTGAGAGGCGGCTAGAAGAGTCAGAGCTACAGCTTCTAGTTGAAAAACATGCCCAAAAAGTCAAGAGAGACGCTCAGCGTCAGAAGAACAGGCTCGAGACTGATCGTCGCTTACTTCGCGGACAAGCCGAATCCCTAAATACGAGAAAATGGTTACCCCAGGAGCTTATGGACCATATATTGGATTTAATCCAGGCCGAGAGTCGTTTTGGCACATCATCCATCGCCGGAGAGACAACTATCAATAGTAGTAATGCTAGCAATGGAAAGCTGTCTTCGGAAGAAGACATGGTGATTCGGTTATGGACCCTGCAGCAGACCCTGATCAGCCTTGGGTTTTCTGAAGAGAAGATCAAAGCTTTGCTGCAGTATGTGCTGGATATCGCTTCTAGTATCAACGGTACAAGCAAGGACAGCATCTGGGGCCTGGAAGAAGCTCTGGACTGGCTAGCTCGCGAATGCACCCGGGAAGAGCTTCGTGATTATGACTACAGAGGAAGAACTGCCAAATCGCAGGTAGATACACCATTAGACAGCCCCATCCCCTCGGGGGCGAGCACGCCCCGTCTCCTGGACATCAACGGTGCACAGAAACCCAAGAAGGGTTCGGCGAGTTCTAAAATGGCTGCTCCTAAGAAAGTTATTGTCTGTCACGAGGATATCGAACCTGATGATTTAATTCCAGCATACCTCGAGACTAAGGCCAAACTATTTCAGTTGCAAAGACCGAAACAAGACCTCATAAAAGGCAAGTCTACTAAAAAGTCTACTTCGAATGGTACGAAGAATGCGCCCACCGAACTATCAGGCGATGATTTAGAGGAAGCCAAACTACTAGCGAAAATCGACAAGATCGAGCAGGACGTCTTGTTCGACAAGTTCGCCGCAGAACAGCAGTGGCGAACTAATCGAATCGAATTGGAGAAGGAGTTCGCAGCCAAGAAGAAACAAGCCGAGGAGGAAGCAAAGGAAAAGGAAGATATAGCTCAGGAGGCACAGTCTGACGATGACGATATTGCTAAAGAAGCTGAGCGCATTGCTGCCGAAATATTGCAGCAAGATGACGACGAGGACGATCAAGCTCTTTCTGATCTATTCGCAAGTCTCCCTACTCAAGAGACCGATGCATTGACGGGCAAGACCAGTACCGTCATTAATGGAGCGGATGGAGTCAAGATCACTATTCGTGATTTTGGCAAGTGGACTGGCATTAACCCAACGCGGGTTTTGGAAGAAGCTTGCCGATCAAGGTATTTCAAAATTTTCATCCCTGGGGAATCTTCCCCCTTTTTCTTTCGCCTTCTTTCTTTCGCATATCGGCCACTAATTTCGTTATTAGGGATTCTGCTGTCAAGATCATATATAAGGCTGTATCAGAGACTGCATACTCTAAGCGTCACTTAATATATATACAATGGTCCAAATCACAAGAACTTATCACCGTTCCTAACTTTCCATCCATAGAGAGTGCCATAACACCTCAGCAATTCGTCTTCCAAATGAATACAGTCGCAACTCCCGATACCAAGCAGTCCGAGGCATATATCGCTACGTTGGCACTTTTTGTCATATTTGGATTTACAAAAGAGGAAAAGGTCTTCCTAAGACTACCCGCTGTATGGAGAGAGTTCTGGTCGGAACTCGCAGAGGAAAAGAAGAATCAGACGGATGCTGCGGATCGAGCTGCTATCAGAGACATTCGCGTCATAGTTCGAGAGAAACAGGATCAAGAACTCGAGGATGGCGTCCTTCTTCGAGGTGCTTTTAGGGGGCGCGCCTCCCAACGCAATACAAATGAAACAGGAGACGAGTCTGCAATCGATAGAGGGAACGCGAATGCGTTGGATCCAGAATATTACCAAAAGATATGGGCTGATAAGTCAAGCACGTCCAGGTTTCAATCGATGCTGGTCAGTACTTCCCAGGCATTTCAATGCGCAATTTCAACTAACTTTCCTCAGCGATTTCGAATGCAACTCCCTATGTGGCATTTTAGGGATCAAGTCATCAGCGCTGTCGAGCGTGAGCAAGTCGTCATTGTTTGCGGAGAGACAGGATGGTAAGAAAATCACGTGGCCCCTCAAAGGGGGCGGTATGCAACCTAGCTAACTAAGTCACATAGTGGTAAGAGTACTCAGGTGCCATCATTCCTTTTGGAACATCAGTTATCTCAAGGCCGACCGTGCAAAATATACTGCACAGAACCTCGACGAATATCGGCCATCTCGTTAGCTCGTCGTGTTAGTGAAGAGCTAGGTGAAGGAAGGGGTGACATCGGCACTTCAAGATCCCTCGTGGGATACTCCATCCGTCTCGAGGCCAATACGTCAAAGGAGACCAGGCTTGTATATGCCACTACCGGTATTGTGATGAGGATGCTTGAGGGATCCAACGAACTTCGCGAAATCACCCACCTTGTGCTTGACGAAGTTCATGAGCGCTCAATCGATTCCGATTTCCTGCTCATTGTGCTCAAAAAGCTCCTTCTACGTAGAAAGGACCTCAAGGTAATCCTCATGTCAGCGACTGTGGATGCAGAAAGGTTTTCCAACTACCTAGGCCGTGCCCCCGTCCTAAATGTACCCGGCCGTACATTCCCGGTGGAGGTCAAGTACTTGGAGGACGCCCTTGAGCTTACCGGCTACGTTCCTAGTCAAATCAGCCACGAGAAAATGACAGACTTGGACGATGATCCAGCTGAAATAGATGCCACGGATTCCAGCTCGACCACGGTTGCTGCTAAAGAGTTGCGGCAATACTCGGCCAGAACCCGGAATACCCTATCACAATTAGATGAGTATCAGATCGACTACGATCTTATTGTGCAATTGATCGGGCGAATATCTGTTGATCCAGCCTATCAGGATTATAGTAAAGCAATTTTGGTATTTCTTCCGGGTATTGCTGAAATCAGGACATTGAACGACTCCCTACTTGGCGAGCCATTTTTTCAGAGAGCTTGGGAGATCTACCCCTTGCATTCCACTATAGCTACTGAGGATCAGGAGCACGCCTTCCTTGTGCCACCGGAAGGAGTGAGGAAGATTGTGCTGGCTACAAACATTGCAGAGACGGGAATTACCATTCCAGATGTGACGTGCGTCATCGATACCGGAAAACATCGCGAAATGAGATTTGATGAGAGGAGGCAGCTGTCGCGCCTCATCGACACATTCATCTCAAGAGCGAATGCTAAACAGCGACGCGGTCGTGCCGGCCGTGTTCAAAATGGCCTCTGCTTTCACCTGTTTACGAAATATCGCCACGACCAACTTATGAGCGATCAGCAGACGCCAGAGATGTTACGGTTATCATTACAGGACCTCGCAATCCGTGTCAAGATCTGCAAAATTGGCGGCATCGAAGAGACTCTGGGAGAAGCACTTGATGCGCCGTCTGCCAAGAACATGCGTCGAGCTATCGATGCTCTTATTGACGTGCGAGCTCTTACGAACACGGAAGAGCTGACTCCATTAGGCCACCAACTTGCAAGACTACCTCTTGACGTGTTCCTAGGAAAGTTGATTCTCCAAGGCACGATTTTCAAGTGCCTGGACATGGCCATAACCGTAGCAGCAATTCTGTCATCCAAATCACCCTTTACGGCACCGTTTGGTCAAAGGAGTCAGGCGGATCAGGCGCGAAAGGCTTTCAAGAGGGGCGACTCGGATCTATTGACTGTATACAACGCTTACTTAGGCTGGAAGAAAGTGTGTCAGACATCCAACGGTGATTTCCAATACTGCAAAAAGAACTTCTTATCCCAACAGACACTCTCCAACATCGAAGACCTCAAGGGCCAGCTCCTCGTCGCTCTTGCAGATTCGGGCTTCCTACAGCTCACGGAAGAGGAACGACGCACGCTCCACCGCCTCCGGTACTCTAATCGGCGACGGCAGTTCTATGATTTGCCCCAGCGCGTCAATATCAATAGCGACAATGATATAATCGCAACATCGGTTATCGCATGGAGTTTCTATCCGAAACTTCTTGTACGCGAGGGTAAGGGCTTCCGCAATGTCGGAAATAACCAGACCATCAGCCTACATCCGTCAAGCGTCAACAAGGGGCGCATGGAACTCAAGTGGCTGTCATATTACCATATTATGCAGTCCAAACAGTAAGTAAAAATGAATCATTGGTCAATTTGCCAAGATATCGAGACTAACGAGGCATTATAGGTTCTTAAATGCCCACGAGACCACGGCCGCCGAGAACTTTGCCATCGCCTTGCTGTGCGGTGACGTGCGCGTCGATGTAAGTGATACCATTCTTGTTTGTTAGATACACGTACTAACCACCAACCAACCAAACAGATGTATGCAGGCGTCATCGTTCTTGATGGCAACCGCGCGCGGTTCAGCGTACCGGACTGGAAGACGATGCTTGTGATTAAGGCCCTACGTTCGAGGCTACGCGACCTGCTCACGCGGTCCTTCCGAATGCCTGGCAAGTTACCTACTGCGCAACAGGAGAAATGGCTTGACTCCTGGCAGCGTGTCTTCAGCCAGGACTTTGCAGCAAACAAGGCTTAGGATACCTTAGCTGTACACTCACAAGCCTGGAACCCCAGGTATCGTGCTACTAAGGTTTGATGGGGTGAATACGTACCTGGGTAGGTACGCAATAAGTTCAGGGGTAAAAAGGAGAGTGGCTTTCACAAGAGCAAGAGCCTCACGACGCATTATGTGGGATAACTTGGTCCGTTGGAATAAGTTGCTAGAGTGCTGTCTTGGCTACTTCCATGAGGTTCGAATACCGGGGCGTTGGCGGTAACTGATTTACAGATGGCGGCAACCTTTAGCATCGCTATGAGGAGAGGATAGAGATGGACGAGAGTCGAAAGGTATCGCCTTTGTCTATACCACATATATTTGCTACCAACCTACGCATACCCTGATCCCCACCGGATAGCTATAAAAAAAACACCCACTTCACACGTCACAATTCATATCTATGAAGACAAGTGATAACAAACCCCAGGATTTTTGGCTACGCTTCTTCTGAAAATAAAGGATCGAAGACGGATGGTTAGGAACTACTTAGCAGGTCAGCTACTCACATAACGAGCAAATAGACCAATAGATATGCATATTCAAGTATCTACATCCATATTAGCCCCCTGAAATGCAAATATAGGTGTACCTACATATATACCTAACCTAGATATTTACATGTGCAAACATCAAAGTATGATGATCAAAACATAAGTCTATAACGTAACATAAGACAACATACCTACCTAGGTACTCTAAGAAACAAGCCAAAGTAGGCGAGCAACCAAGCAAAAGACAACAAACTCGTTCGTCCTTCGTGATAGATAACTACCTAGGTAGGTACCTATTGATTATTAATCTCAATGAATAACTAGGTTAGATGAATAGACGAATACCAACCAACCAACCTACCGCAAACACCAAACTTAACCACCCCTTTTACATACATACATAGGTACCTACCTACATACGAAAACCCAAGCAGCAAACCCAATGATGTGATTAATTCATGGTTGGTTGATTGATTGATTGATTGATTGATCAATTAATCGATTAATTGACATGCCTAATAATAATAATGTTGATGACTGATGATTGATGCCATGAATGTGTCATACCTAATCCGATTCAAAATGCCTTGCCTTGCCTTGCCTCCTTGTCCTTGTCGTCCCATTTCCATTTATATACCCCTTTACTTTTTTTCGCCTCTCTCACTGTCAGTTTTTCTGTTTCTGTTTCTTTCTGTCCTGTGTCTTCCTACATAACTTGAGACTTTAATTCGTTTTCCCCCCTTTTTTCTTGAGATATTTCTTTCTCTCGCATACTAGGTGGTACTACTACTACTACTACTACTACTACTACTACTACTAGGTACTTGCTCACAACCTAACGTCATGGTTGATAATTAATTGTAAAAAAAAAAAAAAAAGATTCTTTAATGCCTGGGGTATCAAGGAAGGAAGGAAGGAAGGAAGTGAGGAAGGGGAATGTCAACTACTTGTGTAGTTAGATTAGATCGAATCGAAACCATCGTTATTTCGGATCGATCAATCTATCTTTCCCACCACACCACGCCGAAGGATGAAAGGAAAAGGAAACAGGGAAAACAGCAAATATGCTTCATCCATTTTCACCCCTTTTACCATCACCACCATCACCACCATCACCTCCGCGTCCTTCAAATCGTATCGTAATAACTCGGCATTTTATCATGCTTCGAGATTGTTATCTTTTTGTTCCACCTCAAAAGGAAAAGAAAAAAAAGTTGAAAAAACGTAAATATTCATTTGGTCATCCTAAGTCCGGCCTACACCGTTTGTGACACCACCCTCCTTATCCTTTTCGGCGCCATCCCTTCCTTTTCCAGGGGTGAGAAACATGGCTTTGAAATCGGCATTACTTTTAGGCTTAGCTACCGGCCCTGTCCCATTTCCGTTGGCCGCCTGATGATTATGATGATTTTCGCCGTTATCCTTCTTGGCAACGGTGAACCCTAATCCACGCTTTGCGCCGCTTCGCCCTAACACCGGTCTTCGGACGTTCTGGGGTGGTGGCATAAATGTACTGCTCCCCTTAGAGCCTCCCGCATTCTTATTATTAGCAGCATTCTTGCTTCTCCCTGTCACGATTTTGTCTTCTCGTATTTCACTCTTCTCCATAAATAAATCATTCACGCTTCCGGTGCGTAGTTTTCGTCCCGGCATGATCTCGTAACCTTCCAAAGCTAATGCTGCTCGTCCAACCGCCGAAGCCTCTGCAAACTCAACTATGGCACCTCGGTGATCAGGTCGCAGGACCAGTTTCACGACCTCGCCGTGCTTTTCTGCAATGGCACGAACGCGCGCATCGTTGACAGTGTCGGGTATATTCATGATGCTCATTGTACGTTCCTGGATCTCTTTCGATGTTGGCATCTGGCCTCCACCGTTGTGTTCACCAGGACTGTCTAACATGGCAATGTCGCCGTCTCCGTTAGGTGCTGGGGATGCCGAAGCACGGTCGCCTCGGTTCGTGGCAAAGGGCTTGAAGTTGGAGTCCTTGCTCAGTTCAACTAAAAGAATCTGAGACTTGAACTTGGTCTTGTCAAGTTCCAGGGCATTTTCAGCATCTTCTTTCGTCTCAAACACAATATAAGCCATGCCGAGATTCTTGCCACCCATATTTTTCACAATACGGACTCCGGCCACTTTACCATATTTGCTGAACACGTCTTTCAGATCGTTCTCGTTTGCAGATGAATCCACGTTTTTTACTCGGACTTCTCGACCTTCCGCAATAGCCCCTTCGCGATCCTTCTTATGCGCAGGACTCGAGTACTTCGATTGCAACTTGAATTTGCCTTCAAGGACTTTGCCATCGAGCAACGTTGCTTTATAGGCGGAATCTTGGTCTTTGAATGACACGTAGCAAAAGCGACGGTGCGTGTTGTACTTCAAAGATGGAAAGCGGACACAAAAGACCTCACCACAGTCCTTGAAGAGGTCGCGTATGTACGTTTCGTCGGCCGTAGGCGGGTAATTGGATACGAAGAGGGTTAGGCCGGTACCGGGTTGAACGCTGATCTGATGTTGGTTGAAGTACTTCTGATCTCGCAAGAGCGCCGACTGCACATCCTCCGTAGATCTGAACTCGATTAGGACGGAGTTGGACTCACCATCTTCCTCCCTGCGAATGTCCAAGTTATTGATGTGCCCGTATTCCCTGAAATACTTCCGAATAGCCGTTTGCGTCACATCGGGAGGTAGGTTCGTAACCATGACTGAAGTGTTCTCTCGGTCACGCTTAAGTTTCTGCTCGTTAGCGGCGCTCTCGATCCCATCAAGTTCCACGCTCTTCACTCGCTTATTTACGCCATGCGTTCCGTCACCCGGCGTGAACTCTCGTTTCCTCTTGGATCCAGACGGCGAACCGGGCACACCACCCTCTTCGACACCCTCTCCTGACACTGTCTGCTGCTGTGCTTGTACCTGGGCGGCGTAAGCGGCGGCGGCTTCAGCACTTTCTCGCTCACGGCGTTTGGCAATCTCCCGTCGAGTCTGGTGGACCAAGTCTAATGCTTGATGAAGAGCTTCGGGACTCTCGTAGTCGTTGCAATGCTGCAAATAGACGTCCATGATTCGTTCGGGCCAATCCAACGTGGTTCGGCCAATGGCCCGCTGCAAGACACCGGTGGCGAGACCCGGAATCCTCTTGACCCTGGTACTACCACCTACCGGTGTGGCTGGTGTGGGGCTTCGGGGCTTTGGTCTAGATGCATATATCATCATCTCCCAGAGATAATAATTGAGCCAGAAGTCGTAGCTGTCAGCCAATAGAGACTGGCCGGCCATCCGATCCCAGTGATTCCGTGCCTCGTCGATCTCGCCCTTCACTTCAGTCAGGTACTGGATAAGAATGCGCTGTAGTCTATAGTTAGGATCTCCACGATATGTGTCCTTATACAAACGCCTTCCCCACAAATCGACATCCTCCAGTGCAGCCAACAGGCCAACTTCAGCGACGTCGGCTGCGTCGTCCGGAGCGCTAGGGTCCATAGCCGTCCGTTTTAGGAAACCACACCATGCAGTGTACATGTCCAAAACACCTGCCATGCCGTTTTTGTCGAGAGCCTTCGTATTCGTAGCAGCGTGCTTAATCGACTCGACGCTATGGAACGACCATCCTGCTTCCTCGGCAGTCAAGATATATCGAGACCAGAGAGGACCAGACCACGGGCAATGCGTCGTGGCTCGTTGGTAGAACTTTAGAATCTCGGCCTCGGCCAATTGAGGGAGCTGCGCTGTTCGAGACTGGTGTTGTAAGCCTGACATATAGATAGTCGCGTCGTTCCAAACCTCCTCATCAAAAGTGAATACACCACTCAAGGCTCTCGAAAATAATCCGAGGCAGAGAGACACGGTCAACGTAGAATTCCTCGCCTTCTGGATCTGTGACATCTCCCAGTTTATGTACTCCTTCATGATAGTCTTATAGGCCTCTTGATCGCCCGACTTCGCAGCTCTGTTCAGTTTCAATTCGTAGGGTTCTCGTGCTTCGTATGCGGCCTTGGCTTCTTGGGCACTGGCGGTAACCTCTTTGAATTCGGATTCGTAAGCAGTGTTGTTATACGTGCTCAGAAAGCTAGAGAACATCTGCGACGTGTTTTCCCAGGTGGAATGGGGGACCTGCAATCGGTCGCGGAAGAGGTGTGATATGCGCTTTACGCCGACGGGAGTCCGCGTCCGAGCCAGCTGCTCGAGTTCTATCGAAACCCATCGGTTCCAGAACTCATGGCTGTCGTTGATGCGGTACTTGATGGCATCGTATCCATCGCTCCAAAGACTCAGGGCGGCATCAAAGGTGAATAGATCACGACCTTGCTGCTGCTCTTCCTGAGACCATCCAGCCTCGCTGGACTGGCAATCGATAAACAAAGACCAAAACCATTCACAGTAGGCCAACCAGATCTTAAGACTTCCAGGCTCTGAGGAAATGGCATTCCGGAAAAGTTCGACGACTTTGACGCGCGCGTCGAGATCAGAAGCGTGTCGGCTTTCTTCTTCGACGTAAGCTAACCAACTATCCTCGCCCACGGGGTTCGCCATTTTGTCCTTGTTTCGCGCAAAGACAGCCCGGCCGGCTTCATGTGTTTCGCGACGGTAGGTGGATTCTCGGATCGAGTTAGGCCGTGTTCGGATTTTTTTTTTCTCGTTTGTCGATATGCGACCCTCGTACAAACGGTAGACTTGTCCCTTTTTTCTTTTTTTCTTTTTTCCTCCTTCTTCTATTTTACCTTCCTTTTTTGTTTCGATATGCGACCGGGATCGGTTTCAACTGGGGATAAACGTGCGCTTTACGATTAGCCGGATCTGGGATTCCGATCGGCTATGATGTATTGTATCGAGACGAAAAGTACGTAACGTATCGTGTTGCAGTTACGTGTGTTTAAATTCGTGTATGTGTCTGTGTCTGTGTGTGTGTGCTGGGTATGTACGTGTGGATGTGTGTGTGTGTGTGAATGTGAAAAGTGAGTGTGAGTGTGTGTATGTGTATGTGTTGTAATATGCGTAAATATGTAAGGTAAGTGGTAGGTATGTGTAGTATGTGGTATGTGGTATGTGGTATGTACTAGTAGTAATTAGGTAGTAGTAGGTAGTAGTAGGTAGTAACAGGTGGTAGCAGGTAGGTGGTAATAATAATGATAATGGATTGGGGGGGTATTATAGGATGCACGAGCTAGGCTGTATGTTGTTGTATGGTGCAAAGGTGCAAGTCCTGAGCGCAGTGGAATGGTTTGTATGTGCATGTAGGTACCTGTGCGTGTACTTAGGTACTAGGTAGTAGGTACTAGGTACGTACTCGGCATGTATTTGAATGTCCAGTCCCCTGTTTGAACTCGTACATGTATGCAATGTGCATGGGGGATGCGGCGTGCCTATGTACAGTTCTATACAAGGCAATCAGACCTACATAGCCTACAGATCATTGATATACATACATATGTAGTGCTAGGTAGTCTCCGGTAGGAGAATATCAATTGCCTGCTTGACCTGCTACGGCGTAATATACCGTAGTATAAAAAAAATTGCGAAGGGGGAAGAAAGATCAACACGCGACGGAGAATTTTTAGTTAGGTGATTTTTGATGACACGGCTAGGTCTCGAATTTCTGATCGGCGGACTGTTCTCGGTATTGAGGAAAGGAATTAAAAAAGAAAAAAAAAAAAAAAAAAGAGAGAGAGGACCCTGGTGAGAAGGACAGATTAGGTTAATTCTTTCTCGTTTCTTTCATCATCGTAAGACATCGCCGATGACAAAAAAAAACAGTGTTATATTCTTCTGGCATTATTTCTTTGATGATTTTATCTCTCTTCTCTTCTCTTCTTTCAGTTTTGTATGTTTTGGCTTCACATCATCAATTGATATCATACCTAGGGTAGAGATAAAAAGATGGAAAGATTGTAAGGGATAGTTACATAGATCTATGGATATCTCAGATGGGTCTGGCTAACATTGAAGTACACACTAGGTATTTAATAACCTCAACTAAAGAGAAAGAATGGATGTAAGAATAGTTACATACATCAATTGATACTATATGTATACATTGAGTTTCAAAGTTAGAATAATCAACATTGAAGTCCGTAACTCCACTTATCGGTTGTTTCTTCTAAAGATAAGTATTTATAAGATACATGGACAAATATACCCTAGGTAGATGCATGGGAATATTAGGTTCATTAGGTTCGTTAGGTTCATTCAAGGTTTTTTCCTCTTTTCCACTTACGTACGCTTAGCTATGTAATATTAGGATGTAGGATGCAGTTAGCAGTTACATAGTTAAACGTTCCTGAATCCTTACGTGCTTATGTCAACATGAATTGATGATATCTCAACATCGAACGTTTCTATTCATAACCAGGCAATGTACCTATCTATGTACACACATACATACACCAAATGCTTCAATGTTCTCCCGTTAAATCTATTCCTAGTATGGATATACTTCGAGTTCTATTAATTCCGTGCAGATCCCCCCCGCTCAGTCCGCCCTACTCTCACCTTCTATCCACATCTAGGTTGTCTATCTGTTTTACTTAATACTTACTTAAGTAGGTAGGTAGGCATATTATCTACTATGTAGGTTAGCATCTACCTAGCAGTAGTACTATAGTCTATCATGCTACTATGTATGTAGTAAGTCTTGTGCATCTCGGCGAGTTCGGTATTATACCCATACATATATCTTGCTTCTATAGGACATATTCGGACTACACCAGCACTATAACGGTCTACACCAGTGCTGCTCGGTATTTACCTAGAACTTGACTAGAACGGTTAGGTAACTTAGGTTTACTACTAGGTAGTTAGGTTGGTTACTGAGTACCTGGGCACTATACCAAGGGACTATACCAAGGGACTATACCAAGGGAAAAAAAGAAGAAAAAAGAAAAAAGAGAGAAGATCATACTATACCGCGGCGAGCTAAATTAAAGTGACACGACACGACAGCAAAGGCCAAGACCCAAAGAAAAGGGGACTGGTTGCTGCACCCGTCAATTGCGAGGGTTGCGAGGGTTGCGAGGGTTGCGTGGGCTGCGTGGGCAGGTTAGCGAAAGGTCTAGGCCATAGTTAGCTCCTCCGAATAGATGAAAGATGCAGCTGCCAACCGAATCATCGTGACGATGCAAAAGCGATGCAACACCCCAATGTCGTCATTTGTCTTACATTGACCCCCCCTTGTTGCCCTTGTGGCTCCCCTGTGCCTTTCCCCTGTGGTCCCCTCTTGGGCCCTGTTTCTTGGGGGCGCCCCCCCCTTCCGAGGTTCCTTGTAGCTTTCCCTTTCCTTGGCTTGCATATCGGCTTCGCGGGTCTTACGATTTTCTAAATGATCCAACCTTTAAAATGTTAAAACCTTGACTGATTTTAAGGTATTTTCATAGTGCTATGATAGTAGTAATATATGGTATACGGAACATATGTACTTACTTACTCCAAAGTCCGGATCAATCAATGTCCAAGTTCCAGTGTTGTCCACTGCTACATACATATATATATGTATGTACATAACTCAGATGTTCCTTATTTGCCTACTGCTAGGTTACCCTGGGCATGCTTGGCTCGACATACCTACCACGTGCATATTAAGGTTTGTGTTGAAGTTAATCAAGGCAATATAGAATATACCTAGGTACATAGTTCAACTTGGTATGGAACATGGAACGTGGAGCACAATCTTGGAATAGTCTTTTCTTTTTTTTTTAAACTTCTCAACTTCAAGTTCTTCTAATGCTTCTGCTTCTACTCCTTCTACTCCTTCTTCTCCTTCTACACTACATACCCGCACTGCCTTAGTACCTATCTAGTTTAAATAGAGACTGGACTCACTGGAGGTCAACCCAGTACAGACATGGTACCAGATACACGACTACTTCTATCTTGGTCAGTCCAGCTCCCGTAAGATTAAAAACTCGAATGTTACAAGATTACAAGGTTACCCAGATATTTGTTCACTTGTTCACTTACAGTCAAGGTCTACCAGGTATAGATTCTATGTATATACCTATATGTAGATCCTCGGTAACTAGCTGGGCAAAAGCGGAACGATACGAGAGCTTTGGTCTAATTCCATAGATCGGGAAGATCGGGTGAATTAGTCTAATGTCGAACTACCTGCCTACCTACCAACCTACATAGTCCTTAGCACTATGTGCCCAGACTACTAATACAGGGTCCGTATCAAGGGACAAAGATGAGGCTATCACGGATTGACACAAACCCGCCTTGTCCTCTATATAACTAAGGTTAGCTTCTTCCAGTATTAGGATATGATCTACTATTAACCCTTAAACTTCGTCGTAACTCAGCCCAAAGTGAGGCTGTTGAAGCTCACGAGCCAATCATCTTCTTCCTTACCTGGATATACATAACCCTTAACTTGGAAATATCGACCAACTAATCATGGTTACCTCTATAGGTATACATACAGGAGCGACGTTAAACACCTGCTTACATAAATGTGGCCATGTAGTTACCTGATAAAATTGTGACTGGACTCGTCGCCAATCTACCCCACGCGTACCAATAAATGAGCACATACCTACAGAATATTCAAGTGAATAGATGATCCCCAGGTTTACCAAAAGTCCTATGATAAGGCACTACTACCTTGTCTTTGGATAAACAACCCTGACAATAAATTGAAGGGAGGATGGGTGGGAGAAATCATACCTTGGAAACCACAGGTCCGAGGAAGTTCGAGTGCGGGATTATTAAATCAGGGAACACATACATAACTGTACTAGGAAACATGGCACGCAATACCACTCTCGGTCTAGCTATATCCACGAGAGTTAACATTCAGAGACTCTCTGGTCTATGCGGTAATGAATAGGGGGAGAAGTACTCCTACTTCGAACTCACTACCAATACCAGTACCCTATTCGCCAAATTTGAACAACCTCAAGGCAACCCCCATATGCCGGTACTCCAAGGTGGACCAGCGTAACATTCCTCAGGTACAACAGATAGCCGTTGCTATCCTCATAGTCGATCTAGAAGTTATATGTTCTAATACAGATCGAAGATGTTAAGCGCGTCTAGACCAGCACCCTAGAACGCGGTACCGTTTACCAAGACGCCAAAAAATCCCTCTTACCATCCCGAACCTAGTCCCCTTTGGTTCTCCCCGAGGACTGTCTCCAGCCTCGATACAACTCTTTCATTAGGTTTTCGCAGATCTATCAAGGCCCATCATTACCGCCTCACTTGGCTGAGCGGCAGATAACGGCGATGTCCAGCGGTGTATTTTTGGTATGTAGTTGCCCAATGCTTCTTCATAGACATAGAGACGGTTTTATGGCATAAAACCTGCCGAGTCATCTCAAGAGTGACTATCAGCGATTATCATGAGTTTCGACAGGCTGCTAGCCTCTGGGCATCGTTGTTTGGAGGAGGGAGGAGGGAGGAGGGATCCGCTAAGCCCTAGATCTGGAAGTTTGAAGATCGATACCCGTTTTCTTGCTCTGTGTGTAGCAAATGCTACGCCCCGGGAACTAAGTAGATAATAGTTAGTGTCTCCATACGACCGAAACCCGCGCGCGGCGCGTAGTGTCGACGTTTCGATAGAAAAAACACACTAGCCTAGATTAGACGCTGTTTCTTTATTCAAATCTACCTACCAGATTATCCTCAAGGTCGCAGACGATCCCCCTAACTAGTCCAGAGATTAGCCTCCCCTCTCTTCCCTTCCTTCCCCCTCCTCTACCATAACTATCGTCTTCTTCTGTGGCGTAGCTAGCTAGTTAGCACGTACCCAGAACTAACTGACGCAATCGAGACCAATGTCGAAGAAGGACCCGGAATGCATAACCCACGGCAACACCGAACGAGGATCAAAAGCGCGCGGAATGGACTCCGGTATAGTACTCTCAACTCCGCAATCTAGTACCTAGTCAATCTCTCGAAAAGAGTTTAATTAAGCATCATGGTAATATATCGAACCAGAGCTTTTTTTGTGCCTACCTGCCTGCCTGCCTGCCTGCCTGCCTTCCACTGCCTGGAGTTGTCGGAAGCTGGCTCTGCCTAAGCCTATCTGGGCGTGCTTGCGGGGAGGAGCACCAGGAGAGAAGGAGGATGGAGGGAAAACGATAGCCTCGCCCAGTGAAATGAAATGGGCCGGTAAGTTGTAGAGATAGGTACAGTACATTACATTGTACATATGCCACTCACAATGAAAGATACATAGCTATGTAGATAGGAGACACACAAGGCAAAGGTCGGGACTTTTTTCTTATCAATTTCTAATCAAGGAATTAAAAAAAAAACACCCCCCAGTTTGAAGAAGTCTCGAAGGGAAGAACCAAGACTAACCTAACCGGATATATCCCTCATTACCTAGGGACCTACCTAGTACACCTTAGCCGTATCCAGCACACCTGGTAAGTAAAAGGGGCTGGACCGACCTGCAGTAATGCATCCAGAACTCCGACTGCGAGACACGTGCATGTGATGATAGGAATAGGGGTAGGTAGCTGATCAAGCGTGTTATCGTGGGTTTGTGTGTGTGTGTGTGTGTGTACATTGATTCTATGTAGCTTTTTCTGTGTGCGTGCGTGTTGTTCATGCGTACCTACCTAGGTAGACCTCCTCTTGTGGAGAATGGGTGTAATGAATATCTTGTGTCGTCCTTCACCACCCAAGCAAAGCCTCATAGTAAGGCGAACCTATTGTACAGCCACAACTTCATTAGTCCAGAGAACATGGAGGAGGAAAGTATCCATAAGTCTCACGGTAAGTTCCCCATCCCAAAAGAAAATCTGGTAGAGTAGGTAGGTACCTAGGTATGGAAAAATAATAGTACCTAGTAGTATTTCGGGATCAGATGTTGCCGTTCCTAATCCATCGTGAAGCAATGAATCAATGGTTCCAGGTTTATGATTAGGGTCAGAAGCAGTAATTTAGAATGAGTAGGTATAGAAATTCAGGGGAGAATGTCTATTATTGACACGATGAGCATACATAGGGCCAGTCATGTAGATCTACGAAGCTGTTACCGTAGGACCTATCGTCTCGTCTTCGACTGTCTGCCCGCCTCCTGCCTACTACTACTGTAAGTGAGTACCTATACAAGAGACAGGACAGCTCTCCCTCCTGCCTAAGTCCAACAACAGCTTTCAACAGCGACTGCAAAGGTGAGCCACGACCTGCGAGTTTCATCCGCGTCTTTCAGTGGCCTCGTCAATGAGCAGTTGCTTAGAAAGGTATGCCAATTACATAGGTATGCCAAAGGCATTCCCAGAAGTCTTATATGATATGGGGCTTTCCATAGGCAGGTGCCTACAGTGAAGAAGCACAGGGTAGCATTTTCAGTAAAAGGTTAAAGGTTTAAGCCACTACCTACCTAGACATATCACTCGGGCAATACCATCTTTATCTATCTATCTATCTATCTATCAACATGGCTGGCAGCCAACGTGCGTCCCCGAGGGAAGAAAAAAACATGTCCTCTCCTCCCTCGTAGGAATCAAACCGAGCTACCTATCCCTAATAAGTCCATAGAACCACCACACACGCAGTTTGTACCTACTACCTATGGGAATACCTCCAGCTCGAGGTACCTACGCGATGGTGGATTATTTATTAGGGGACCTGGGAGACTTCCATAGGTAGGTATGGTGATCATAGGTAGGTAGTCGGAAGGCCGCGAACTCATTTATGCTCTCTCTTAAGGACTGATAGGTAGGTATGCAGGATACGAATATATATATAGGTATACTTGGTAGCTTCTTCTACACGACGCTGAATATACCTCTCGGGAGGTTAGCAGCAGCATTAGATATACCTAACTATCAAACCAACCAACCACAAACACATTATAGCATCGTTGAAATATCATGTACCTAGGTATGCCATGAGGCGCAATCTTCAAGACGCAAAACCACACCGCTGTCTGTTACGCGAGGATCTCTACCTAACATCTATCTCCCACAGAGGTTACCTACGGAGGCTATACAGATAGGTGGATGCATGCAGTCGTCTTTATTCTACATATGTAGGTAGGTAGGCAGTCAGTCCTCAGGTAGAGGAGGAACCTTTGGCACTGCACGGGAGAGACAGCCAACTATCCATGCGGAGTTTAAGGTTGCTTGACACCTTACTATCTACCTAGGTAGTACCTAGGTTAGGTAGGTATCCATCACGACATGCCAAACGCCGAGAAAGAAAAGAGCACACCAGAACATTACCGCTAGGTACACCAAAAGGTGAATGATTGATCTCTCATTAACTGTCTCTGGTTTAATATCTGACCGAACCTAGAACATAACGCATAGTCACAACCACCGCTAATTAAATCCCCCTTAAGTGAAGATATCCCAACGCGCCCCTTTTCTCCAACTTGACTTAATACCCAAAGTCCTCAAAGGTAAGACGGTCTATCACGACCTTGGACCCGGGACATCGAATCTCGCCGATCATCAACTTGGAATGGGGACACGGCCCACCCACAACCCACAGCTTAAAGCCTAAAGCACCTACTAGGTATCAATAACGCCATCGCCGTATTAACTAGCCATCGTACTCTGACCACCACTCACCACCGCCCCCCGAGAAAGATCTCGCTGTGTCGCCTTCCAGCGGCTTACACGTCGACCTAGTATCCACCCAGGGGCAAGATCAGAAATCGCGATAGAAGCACAGTAGGGACAAAGCTTGCGAAGTAGGTACTTGGCTTAGATGTATGTATATTCGATCTGTCACGGTGAGCCTTAGGAGTTGCAAATAGCTAATCGGTCGTGTAACATCGGTTTTGACTGATCAATTATTCGGCAATGCTGTAACCCGTTCTTTTATTTTATATAACTGATATATCGACCTATGCTAATACTAAGCAGGACTTCATCGCGACTCTTATAACAGAAAACTACCCTGAAGACAGGAGTGGCGACTGGGGATAGGATCTTCCCCTCCCCTTTTTAAAGGGGGTGGTGGCAACGGCATAGGCTAGCGTTTGAGTATATGCGTTTAGGTTCGGGCCGCTGCGCTGCGCTGCGTTTGAATGTTATGACACGTCCCTATCTTCACGTCGGGAGATGGGCCGAACCTTGGAAGGAACATCGTTGTACGACCGCACTATCGGTGAACCCCGGACAATTAAAGCTATCGAATTCTTGATTCACAATGCTGTATTGAGTCTTCAATGTAGGTGCTCGGTGGCAAAGAAGGAAGAAGCAGATGACGCTGTTATGCTAAACGTTCGCTTTGAAACCTTCCAGACCTTCTCAATCGAGGCGACGTTCCGAATGCTGACATCACATGTAGGGCTGTGCCCGAGACAGATAATGGATCACTAGAAAACGAGACGAGCGCCCCAAGCTATCTCTGTCATGTGCCCCTATCCTGGGATACACATTCTGAGTTGATTATGAATCGCGGAGATATAGATGGGCCACATCGTTACTTGCGGGTGAGCGAATTCCAGCTCCAGGGCGTAGGCAAACGCCTATAACTTGATTCCAGATCTAGTGGTGGTCTGGACGGAATAGATCTACACGGTATCAGTTTGACTAGAAGGATTTGTGGCGGTCTCAGCAGGTAATCTAGAATTTGCCTCGCCTTAAACATGATTGGAAGAGATCAATAATTCTCTTAACGGCTTGATTCCGCCGGAGCTCAACATGCTAACCTAGAATCCTAGATACTAGGTACTATGTATTTAGCTCAGTGGAATCAACAGAGAATAAAGTATCTGGCAAAGTTTTCGTAGACTCTGAAAACGTAGATCCAGACTTTTAGACGATGTTTGCTGAATGGGACCAGTAGTCCTTGAAAAGCTTGAGCGCTCAGGGTCCAGGCTGGTTTATAATTTTCGGATATGGCTTTACAATGTTTACATACCTAGTCAAGTCGCCTGAATTTTGAAGACGAATTTCAGGGAGTTTGCTTGCATTTTCGCTAGCTGTAGGCGAGAATTCCTTGGTGACACAGGCCAACGAATCTTGCCGTGCTAAATCGTACTCGCCAAACTTGCATGAATACGAGTCTTAGGGCTGCGAGGGTTCGAGAATACCCCCATACCTTTAACCACGCCATTTGTGTTTTCGTTTGTCGCCTATAATAGTATCCTAGTTTCTTCGGTGAATATAATCAAGAGTAGTGTGAGCTGGAAGGGACACCGCACAAACTTTCCTGCACTAGATTGTTGGCTTCCGAGAACACAGAGTGTTGGCCCACTGTTGGGTAACAGCTGCATAAACGTCGTCTCCTTGGGAAATTCCCCGATGGTGATCCTAACAAAACCAAGATACCACAAAAATCCGGACAAACGATTTTCTGGCTTTTCCTAGTGGTGTCTGCCTTGAAAATAGCAAACTGACTATACATAGTATAGGTTAGAGCTAAAATATTAGATAGGTAACGAGTATTGTTGGTTTAGATTCAGACAATGGGATGTGCGCCAAGTGCATTATTTCATTTCCCCGATAATGGAAAAAATGATGAATGTCCAAGTATATAGCAGATCAGCTGACGACACCCTTGATAGGCTGCCGTCCTTCAATCTGAAACTAGAATAATCTGTAGATTGGGTCAGATTACAGTTAGTAATAGACTCTTCCAGCCAATCCAGAGGGATTTCCCGGCTGTTCAAGAACTTCAAGTATGTTAGGCATTGTCCTCTTCGTGGAGCCACCAATCAAACATGATAGCCTTGCGATACGCTTATTAGAGGTTATAAGATGGATCTCCGACTTTTGACCAGGATGGGGTAAATGATCGACCTCGCATGAGAGAGATGGCTACGTCTAGCCAATAAATGATTGCGACTGATGACAGGAGTTTGGAACTACGACGGTAAAGAACTAGACGGTCGTCCCTCGGGCGGCGGGCTTGTTAGGTTTGCGACGACGCCAACAGAAGCGCCCGCCCACATGGTTGTGATTGTTTACAGATCATACTGTACATTCAAGTGCCGTAGATGATGAGTGGACATTAGTCGATGATGAGCTGTGCTCAGCAATGCTAGAGCAATGCCAGAGCAATGTTTGACAGGCACATGGGTTCGGGGTAGCAGGGTGATAGGATGACAGGGCGGTTGAAGAATAGAAGAACAGGAGAAGCAATTCATCCCCACAAAGAAAAGATGTTCAACGACTCCAAACAATCTACAGAATTTGTATAGAATAAAATGATGAAATTCCGATTCGATCACGGGATACCGAGTTTGCGGGCGTTTATTCTATGGATTGTGTTTCCTGCCCCTGTGAAGATCCCCTTATTCTCCACCCAATCTTCATTAAGCATGATCAGTACGAATTAAATTCAAGTACTAGATACTTTGCAATGAAAATAAATTCTAGGGGCCATACCAAGAGAAAGGAGGCAAAAGAGGGGTCCAATAAGTATCAGGATACTTCAGTAACTTCACAATACCCCTGTCAACCATGACGACCGCATTGACGACATGGTCCGGGGTTTAGTCTCAACTTTAACGAGACCTGTAACAGTGACTTTCCCCTTTTGGTAGTTTAGTTGAAGCAGGTGCAAGAGGCCCAACTGACCTTCTTCTGTAGCAAGTCGAAACCCCTTCATATTGACTTGTGCAACTATTACCATGTATCTGTGTAACCGCCTTCATCCCAACTTGGCGTCTTTTCTTTTCCCTTTTCTCTTTTCCTGCTTATGTGAGTATCTTTAATAGTCGCATAACGAGCTTAATAAGAAGCAATCTACTATGTTATGAAGATCCCAAATGGCTTTGCATACCATTATAGAAAATTTGACAGGATCCGAGACTAAAGCAAGAATAGCCTAATATTACGGGAGAGCTATTATGCTTGTTGTAGGTAGTTATGAGAGTGTGTAAATAGATCAGAAGCAGTTGCATTATGGGTTCATCTGAATGATCTGATAAATATATACACGTAGATGCTGCTAGCGTAGATTAAATAATGCTGCACGTTTGACACTTAAGCCATCATATCATACATGAATTCGACCAATGATCGATGGGTCTTGTCTAAATAGGGTAGGTAGAGGGTATGTAACTAGCTCATCTACACTTACACAACATGCAAGATCATTGATGGATAAACCAGGACTCAAGTACACACATATTGCACGTGAGGTAGATAATCGAATCTAGCATTCAATCAGTGACATCTGGATGTTTAAAAGTCTTGTCCCATGAATAGGAACATTGAATTAATAAATAGTTACATGAGATTAGTAGTTCAATCCAATAGTAAAATCAAGTACCTCCAAGGACGTTGGTACATACGTATGCAGGCCCGTAGCTGTTTGAAGTTGAAGGCACAGCCCGACAACCCCTGCCCAGGTTGCAGGGAGGTTGCAAGGAGGTTACAAGGTGGTCGTCGTTGCTGGAATAAGGCATGGACCAACCACAAACCAGGAATTTCTGTGTGGGTAGCTTGAGCAGTTTGAACCTTCCTTTCATGTCGACTACTACCCTTCTTTTAGTTTATCATCTTCGTCTTCACTTACGTAGGTCTCTTCCTTCCTTTACCTATTATACCTACACACCACACACACCACTTTCGCTCTTCTCTGTTCTCCTCTTCGGTCGTGGGTCCGATGCCATTCCCTTTTTTTTATTTTACAATAACTAGTACATACAAACAATTAATCCATCCACTCATTGAATACTTCCCACCGGTTTAGGGAAAACTGATTGCGGTTGAGTTGTTCTGGTAACCTTACAAAAAAAAAACACTTTTCGACCGGCTGTGTGCTGCCTGAGCAATCTCAAACGAAGGAACTTCAACCCCTCTTCGCGATATCGAAATCAAGTCACCAACTCGACGCGGAGGAAATCTGGATTTTTTTTTCAACTTCCTCAGGTTCATGTATTCAAATCGCGAATTTCTCGTCAGGTTACCTCAACCCTGAGAAATCCCACACGGACTTCCGCGAATTTGAATCACCTTACACAACAAGCTGGTTGAGCTACCTGGTAGTGAACACCGACTTTGATATTCTCCTCTCAACGCACTTGCACCCTATCATTGTCTACTCACTGGCCGGTGCCAACTCTTTCCCGATATTAGAAAGGTTATGCACTACCTTGTGGGACTGTAGCCTCCTTCTTTCGTCTCCCATTAATTTTCACAACCCGGCCAGCTAGCTTGGCCACTTTCAACCTGAGATACCCTGACTTTCTACTTCTATCACTTTTACCTTCTCATACACCGTCGATTCGGTACTTTACCAATCCAATCCAAACACTCTCTTTTCGTTGAAAATCGATTATTCCTTCTGAGATTTAACCACAATCATGAAGGTGCTATTCACCACCATCGCGACACTCGTCGCCCTCTTTGTAGGCCAAACCGGTGCCCAGGATCCCGCCCTAAGTCCTTGTGCTGTAAGTTAAATCCATTCCAATTGTGTATAGTGCTTCATGAATAGCCCAACTGAATCTTTCATTGCTCATCATCTTCGCTCCCTTGCCTTGCTATTTCCGTATATCTGGTCCATATTTTACAGCTAACCTCGTATCTTATCATTAGTCTGGCTGTGTCAATGGCGTCTTCGTGAACGCCCCCGCTATGGGATGTGCATTGAATGATCGCCTCTGTGTCTGCGGAAAGACCACTGCGTTTACTGATGGCATCCGTGACTGCGTGAACCAGGTCTGCGGAGCCGAAGCCGCTGCCCAACTTCCCCTTGCCCAAACTTGGGGTACTACGGAGTGTCAAGGTAGGCAACCACGAACCCAGCTTGATGATTAGAGTAAGATATGGAATGAAATGGGCAAGTGTCACTAACTTGACATCATAGCTGCGTCTGCTGCTGCTGCCTCTCCTGCTGCGCCGACCACAGAGGTTGCTGCTCCTGCACCCACCACGGAGGCAGCGCCAGCGACGGCTCCGACCACTACTGCTACAGAGGCAGCCGCGACGTCAGCTACGACCAGTCTGCCATCCGAGTCAGCTTCTTCCAGCACTGCCACTCCTGCGACCGCAGCTGCAGGTATCGCTACTTCTGGTTCGACCCTGATTACTTCAGCTACTGCAAAGTCTACTCCAGCCACTTCGGTATGTTAATTCCACTGGCTTTGGTCGAAGCTAATGAAATTCTAACATTTTTCCCAGTCGTCTGCCACGTCCGTCAGCGGTGTTGGTAGCCAGACTACTGCTTCTTCGGCAGAGACTAGTGAAGAACCGACTGTCAATGGCTTGAGCGTTGCTGCTCGAGCGGGAATTGGTGCTGGTGCTGGTGTCGCAGTGGTCCTATTACTCCTCCTAGGATTATGCATGTTTATGCGCCGTGGAAAGAACAAGAAGGCGGCAACGGCAGCAGCGAATGGGCGTATGCCTACTATGCAAATTTCCCAGCCTATGCCAGGATCAGGACGACAATATGCAGATGACGTGCGCCAGACCGACCCGAAATTGTCCAAGATGTTCACGCCATCGCCACAGGGTTCTCAAGGAAACCGCTCGCCTACAACACGCCCGTATACGCCATCTGTTGCATCATACTCTTCCGAGCTTGACGCAAATGCACGACGATACGAGGACCTCCTACCACGAACCCAGCCTCGTAACATGATTTAGAGAAACCATTCCATGTCCCAAGACTTGCAGCCCTGACTCGCTTTTAACCTCGATACGTCCTGCTAGGGTTACTTTTATTATTCATATCTCCTGTTCTTTGTTCACGAAACATGTTAACCACCACGGCATTCCTAATTGGGATTTACTGTCGAAAACGAGGGCTCGTGTAGCCTATCTTATGTTTCCGATCTGATCTTGGGAGTCTGAATGAGAGAGGGGGGATTAATGAGTTCGTGCTACTTTGACCAATGTGTCCATTTACGCAAGGGGAGGCTGGGGTTTATTAGGTAATAAAGAAAAGGCAGATAATGCAAGTATAGGAACGAAGACTTACTTTGCTTTTTTACGTGGCATCCTATGGCAATACTATGTTTCCTGGTGATTATGTGGTTGCATGTAATGCTTTGCACTTCCTCACGGTTAGGCCTTCTTCAGATGTTGCGTCTCAGGTAGTTTATGGCCAATGGGCCCAAATAAGATTGTTCCTGTCAAGTGAAACATGAGTAGATCCAGTAGTATGTACTTAATATTGATTAGGGTACGGAATCGATCCCTTCTCTGCCGAGTGAGTATAATACACGTGCCGAACGGATACCTGGCATGATCAATGATGGTAGATTGTATGTACAGTGCATAGAGTCATAGACACCTAGGTTAGGTACAAGTACCTATTATCTATAGCCGCTCTCGAGTCTCGGCTGGCTAGAGAGTAGAGGTACATACAGTATGGATGCATCTCTTATACTACATAGTACATGTAGGTAGGTAGATAGTTAGGTACTATATCCTACCTACCCTAACTAGGTACTACTAGGTAGTAAGGCACCTAGAACACCAAAAAAAATCTCGAGCTTGATGTTGGCATTGGCATGCCAGAGATGAGATAGATCACCAACTGTAGTACGGTCGCTGTGCCGTCACGGGCCGGTTCGGTAGATGGACCCAGGGCTTCTTCTCGGCTTCCTTGGCTAACCTCTCCTCGTGTAGTCGTATCCTGGTCTTTTCCTCCTTTAGGACGAGGGAGATGGCTGGGACGCGGGGGAGTGATGTGTTAGTGGGGGTTGCTTAGTTTGTGAGGTGGGGTGGAAAAGGGGGGTTGTGTAGGCAGATGGGTAAGGGAGGGAGGGAGGTAGGGAGGGATATACGTGACGAGGAAGGAAAGGAAAGGGGGGGAAAAGAAAGAAAGAAAGAGACTTACAAGCAGTGGGCTTCCACATTCGAGACATGCGACTTCGAGCATGGTACTGGATCCGCATTCCTCTGAAGGGGCCCTTGGTTACCCACGACTCGTCCACGTACAGGGTCGTCGGGTCCTGGACTTCTATCCACCTGCCGTCCTTGGTCTGGATCATCCTCTTCTTCTTCTCTGCTCCCCCCGCCGCCGCTTTTGCTGCAGCACCCCTACCGCTTCCCAGGCCCATGCCGCGCGCGGCGATGGCGGTGTCCCTGGCCTCCTCGAGCTGCCACTTGACCTCGCGGGCTATCTTCTTCTTGCTGAACTGCATCTGGGTGATGGCGTCGTCGACGGTCTTGCCGACGATCTGGTGCGAGAGGAACATGAGCTTCTTGGTGCTGGTCGGCAGCGTCGGGCTCACGCTGCGGAGGTCCTTCTCGGTGAGCCGGATGCGCTCGGCGCGCGTGAGGGGCTTGTCCTGGTTGCGCACCATCTGCATCACCTTCTTGCGCAGGAAGCGCACGCGCCAGCGCGGGTCCGGGTCGTCGGCGCGCTCCATGTGCTCCTTCACCTTGGTCCCCGCCGAGGGCACGTGGCCGCGGCTGTCCTCGAACACGGCCTCCTCATCCTCCTCCCCCTCCTCCGCGGCTTCTTTGCCCAGCGCCACCATCTCGGCCTTCTTCTTCTCCCGCCCCGGGTCCTTGATCTCCTCGTCGAAGATTGAGGCGCCCTGCGTGCGGTCCATGTTCCGCTTCGCCATTATCTGCTCGCGGTCGCGCCGGGTCAGCTCCTTGGCTAGCGGGGTGTGCGCGGACATGGTGTCCTTCTTGCGGTTCCAGCCGAACCAGGCATTTCGGCGTTGGGTTCGGGGTTGGAGGTATTGGAGAGGTAGGGAGGGTTTTCCGGCGACTGTAACTGCTGCCCGAGCTGTTTCGTTTTGTTTTTCATTGATTAGCTAGCTGAGTGACGTAGTTTTTGGAGAGCTCTCTCTCTCTCTCTCTCTCTCTCTCTCTCTCTCTCTTTCTTCCCTGGAGGGGGGAGGGGAGGAAGTAAGTGTAAATATATATACCAGTGGTGGTGGCTACCCGCCTAGCCGGCAGGTGCAAACTCATGACTGCTTTGGATTGAGGTCAATGGCAAGCAGTCTGAGTTGAGGTTGCCAGTGCTATGTAATGCTTAGTGCTGTAGGTACAAGAAAGTTTGAAGGTGAATTGACAATTTGAGGCTCAAGCGACAAAAAAGTCGAAGTCGGTTTGCTCCGATTTGCCGATGATTAGCCGAGAGACGTTGGCTTTTAAATTGTTAGGTTAGTACAGTACATGTAACTATGTACTTAGCCTGGGGTAGACTAGCATCCACAAACTCCTCCCACGTGACTTGTACACTTTAGCTCAGGCTTTTGCGCAAATGGGGAATCATCATCGAACCATTTTCCAACTCTTCAATGCCAAAAGCCGAGATACCGAATATCATTTCACACTGCCCAACCAACTTAATCAAACCTGTTCAGTCGCTTGTCTGACCTACATCTTTCGAAATGGCGATTGCACCTATCACTGGTGTAAGTATTCTCTCTGGGGGTAGATTCAATTACATGGCGCACTACAGATTGCACTACAGAATGCGTCTCCTTCTGCCCGAGATTCTTGTACTAATATTGTATGATTAGATGCTCCGACGAGGCCTCGTCGCTGATCTCGCCATTGCCCTTGGTATGCCATCCCTCTACGAACTATTCCCTCTCATGTTTTCGACATCCTCTACTGTCTCGCACAACGCGACGGCTTGAACTGTTTTCTAACCAGACTTGTAGGACTCGGCGTAACTTTCGGTACCCTATACTGGTACGACGACCCTTTATAAGCCACCCATCCCCTCACAAGAAGAACGATCAGATTTGTTAGAATATAGCGATAGGTGCTAACTTACTTCCAAGGCACGGATACCACATGCCCCGCACTCACGGCCGAGACAACTTCTACAAGCAGCTTGAGGAGGAGCGTGCTGCTCGAACAGGATAAGAAAGGATCGATCGATTATATCGGAAAAGCCGAGAAGACATGGAGTAGTACATACGATACTAAACGACGATATCCTTTTTTGTTAGTTGGAGATGCGATAGACGATAGGTACGGTTGGAAGATACCTAGGGACGGCCAACTGTATTATACGAACAAGCACCTCGCCCATCGAATTCAGAATTCCTAGGTTAGAGCATTCTTCCTAAGAGTTGATATGCCGTGCCTTATTATTCACGTTGAATTGTGTGCTGTGATTCTGAATGCTGAGAATACAAGTCGTTTCGTGCCAAAGACTTGTAGGCTACAGATAATAACTCATCAAGTGAGCCATAACGTAACTCGGTCATAACGACGGACGTTAGAAGGTAGGTAATGTGTTCGCCGTGCTCATGGTTCATACTCGGTCGCTTTTGCATCAGAGTAAGAGATCTTACTAGATTCAAGCAGAGTCTATCTTGATCAGATGGCAATTCATAAGTGGAATACATATAGGCAGGTATAGGAAAACTCATAAACTCATACCTACCTAGGTAAATGCAAAATGCAAAATACAAAACTTATTACACAATCAGAAAATGAGAAAATGAGAAAATGAGAAAATGAGGATCTTATACAGTGAGTAATTGTATTTATAGGTACACATCATTTCGTTGCTCGCATTGAATCATTGACCATTGAATAGAAGGTAGGCGCTGTATTACCTACTGCTCCGAGACCCCACCAAGCTTCTCACTCTTTGTCTTTTTCTTTTCCCTTTTTCCTGCTCTCCTCCCATATCGTAGTCTCGACCATAAAACTACCACCCTTCTTATCTTGACATCTGGAAATTCTCATCATCAATACCGACAACACACACATACACATACATATATATATATCTCTGCAGGGTGAAACAATCAAAAAAAAATAAAACAAAAACATACCGGCGAAACCAGCGCTGCACAGGCCAGCACCACACGGGACTGTTGGCCAGCTCGGGCCGGTCGATCTGGCACTCGTACTGCACCATCGCGAGCAGCTCGCACGCCGACAGGTCGATCCGCCCGCCGCCCTTGCGCAGGCGCTGTCCGTCCGTCGTCTGGATCTCGGACTCGAGCTCTGAGGCGGGGAAGACGCGGCAGGGGGGTGTCATGGTTTTTAATTGATTATTAGTTGTACGGATTATATTATATAGAGTGGTGGTGGTAGTGGTGATTGGTGGTGGTGAGATGAGAGAGGCAAGCAAGTGAGTTGGTTAGTATTTGAGAAAGAAAGAAAGAAAGAAAGAAAGACAGTAAACGGTTGATGATGGACCCCGCGGTTGCGAAACACGTTGGTGCGAGATTACTTGGTGAGGTGGAAGAGGGGAGTTTGGAAGAGGTATGTCTAGACCTTCCCTTTTTTTTGCTCTCTGTATGTTATTCATTCAAGTTTTGATGAGTTGTACGAAGGAGGGTGAGAAGGGATAAAATATAAAGTGATGGTTATGAAGGTTGGATGGCTAGATCTTATCTTATCGCTGCCAATTTATTTACTTAGATGCATCTTTGTAGGTATACATGCCTATAATACTTTCTCCTCGAAGCGCAATACACATACATCTAGGTTACAGATATATACTAACAGCATATCTACTCACTCATCGCCAGCTCCTTAATTCCCTCCGTGTTCAACCCACCGGTGGTTCCTCTACTTCTACTCTCCGCCCACACATCCCCATCCCGGCCCTCGCTAGCATTGCAGCCCGCCACCACAAGCTAAACCAGTCCGCCCCGCCGCCGCTTCTTTCCCTCAGCGGGCGCTACCTGCCGCTGCTGTACCACCTGATCTCCGTCCTCATCGCCGAGCCGCATAATTATACAGTCGTGGTGGTAGATGCCGAGAACCGTTTCGATCTTACTCGTCTCGTTTCTTCTTCTACTACTAATGTAACTAAGATTACAGATACTAGTGGCAGTGACAGCAGTAGTTATCCCGCCCGGGTATCTGATCTAAGGCATGTCCACGTCTACCGACCAGCGCGGGGCCAGGAACAAGTAAGGGCGGCGGTAGCTGCAGCGGAGCAGTGGATGGTGTACGGGGCGCACGGGAGCCGGGCGCGGAAATGGTGGGGCACGGTGGTGATCGGTGGTGGGAGCGGAACGGGCCCTCACGCGAGCAGTGCAACTAAGGGCGACGTGAACGCGGGGTGGAAGGGCTGGCTCCGGGTGGAACGTGAGGAGGTTCCTGGGTTTCCCGCGGGGATTAGTGTGGAAGAAGCATTGCGCGATAGGGAACAGAGAAGGCGGGCTGTCGAAGCGGCGGGGTGGGTGGCGGGGTCAGGGGTTGGACGGTATACGTGGAAAGATGGATGATGTCTACATAGTTATGTGGCTCGTATTTGAATGGTGGTTTTGCATGAATCACTTCCCACCTAACCTAGACACCTGATATCTATCATAAGATCATGATCTTGAAGTCGATACATTAATGCTACACCGTCTAAAATCATAAATCAAAGGTTACTGCATATCAAATCCTCTTATGCGATTTACCTCTTAAGCAGCTTAGGGGAAAGTACCGGTATCCGCCGCCTAACAAGCCATCTTAATTACTCAGCAACCCCACACGTAGAGTTATGTTACATACTTATGTAAAATGATAAATTATAAATTTATCAATTATCAAGCTTCCGATTGGCTAGCGAAACTGCAACTGCCACTCGGAGCACAACTCGTCGTAGCCCGCCAATAGAACCTCTCTGCTAATCCTAAACGGGTTTAATATCTTCTCCAGCTTCGTCCTGGGCCGATTATTATTGAAATCCTCCTCACCACCACCACCACCACCACCACCATTATCATCATCACTGCTTATCTCTATCACCGACGCGTCCAGCCCAGCATTCCTCCTGGGAGCCTGCCTCGGTATCCCGCTATCGCCCACGTCCACGTCCCGCGCCGGGTCCAGCGGGACCCGCTTGAACGGCTTGTTCCGCGCCAGGAAGGCCTCGACCCACTTCTTGCCCAGGGGCCGGTGGTCGTGGTTCGCGCGCAGGATGCGGACGACCGTGGCGCGGATCTGCGCGTGCGTGGGCGCGCGGCCCTGCGCGCTCTGCGCCCGTATCCAGGCCGTCAGCTCCGTCTCCTGCTGCGGGGTCAGGCGCTGCTGGACCTTGTGCGCCTTGTCGGCGGGCTGCGACCCCCGCACGCGCCCGATGAGCGTGGACCGCGGCACCCGCCAGTCGCTCGCGGCTTGGCGGAAGGAGTGCCCCGCGCGCACGGCGGCGACGGCCGAGTCCAGCGCGGATTGCGTGTATTTGGTCTTGTAGGGCGTGGGGGATGCCATGTTATCAGGTGGTATTATTAATGAGGAGTTAGTTATTAGAGGGTTGTGATTGCTGGAGCAAGACATGGAGTGCGCGGGGGGGAGGGGGATGAAATTTAGATCAGCACGTCTAGACTACATAACATAACAGTACAATAGTACCTCAATTGTTAATATTGCCAAAGTTGAAGTAGTAGAACATTATTAGGTTCAAGAGGGCAAAGTTGGCAGGAAACTTGATGGGCGCAAATCAAATTTATATATAAAATATGGGCCCCCTGAGAATCCCTGGCTTTTGATTGAGCCAGAGTGGACCTGGTCAGCTATCCATTCACCAACAGTCTGTTTCCAGGGGGTGGGGGGGTCAAAAAATACCCCTTTTACCTTAGTTAATATATCGTAACATCGTAACAATTCACTTTGAATGTAATTTAATACGGATAAGATGGATAGCCTCGTCGTCGCAGCACGCCCCCCTTGGATTCTACACCGCAACTTAGCTTGCCTCTTTTATTCATCCTCACCATTATTATCATCAGTCTTCATAAAACAGCAACACCAACTTCTTATCACCTTCAAGCTGCACGACAAACAGCACCGCCGAAACCTCCCCCTCACGTAACTATTAACAAAACGCCAATCGCGTGCATAGGTCGCGATAACTCTCCGCATTTCCACCTCGACAATAGACATTCTCGGCCCGCGCCACAACCACAAACTTACAACTAGTACAACTAGGTACATACATAGCTCCGTCCCATCACCCCTCCCGACCAGGCCAATACTATATAGTACTATAGATGCACGGTACTAATCAGTAACTAACTATTAGTTAAACGGTAAACGCTTCGTATATAGTTACCGCCGCTGGCGTAAATGATAACTATCACGAGAACACAGCACCGGTCGTCCGCGCGCCGCGATGACTAGCGCGAGAGTACGTAGTCGTCGCTGCCGGTAATGGCGCTCGGCTGCGTAGAGCGGGCAGGGCTACATACATGTATGTAGATTTACAAATGCATGCCCCCGTGATTTGTTCACCTTGGTACCTAACTATGTAGGTAATAGTAGTAGTAGTAGTAATCATTCAATGTAAGTAACTAACTTAACCGTGACAAAATCGACAGCACATCCGAAAAGCGGGGCCCGCCTCACGCACGCACACAACGAAAATAGATACTAGGTATATAAACCACAATAGTCCGTCAAACCATCACATACGACCATAGGATTCGGAAAACTCGGGATCCCGTCCGCTCTCCCATAGATAAGCCGAATACCGCCAGATCAGTAGTTGGGTCGGTGACGACCAGCGAATCCCTGGTGTTGTATGTTTTTTTTTGTTTTTTTTGGTCTTTTTTGGAGCTTATAGTTAGTGGTTTTTATCGTGTTGTGGATCTCTTCATATCTAGGTATGTAGGTAGGTATACATATGTAAGTACATATATACGTAGGTGTATGCACTAATACTATTGGCATATAAGCTAGGCTATGCAAAGTAGGTATGGAGATAGTTACAACTTACATGCCAGTCTATTCTTTTGTCATATAGTTAGGTAGAGTGGCTAGATATTAAGATAAGAACTAGTATCGCGAGATGTATATCTAAGTACCCAAAATCAACCCATCTCACTGAATTCCCTTTCACGTAAGCTCTCGGGATGATCAAGATTCACATTCAGTAAGTTAGATGTCTCTTTAGCTACTGTCTTAATAGGTATATCCTAATAGATACCCAAGCATGCATCGAGTTAAACAGGCAGGCAAGCTATATGTCCAACTACTACTATATTAGCTAGTCCCCCTCTTACAGAATCCATTCATACAAGATATCCAATCACCTCCCTATCCTCATCCACTGTCATCTGAGACGTTCCAAAGAAAATCGAACCATATTATAAGCCAAGTCGTTTAAATAAGTTATATGCGTACCATCCACTGCTATGCTGGAAAAATCGCGAGCGCTCAATCACATGCAAATGCTCCCCTTATTGTCTATGCCAAAAGGAAAGAAAAAAAAATTACAAAACCAGAAGAGAAAAAAAGAGGAACCCGCATTACTCGTCTCATTTTCTATAATGTTCTTCGATAAATCCTGTCACTATATGGCGGCTGGCGTGGGAGTGGGAGTGTGAGGGGTAGACACAGGTGCGGCGGCATTAGAATCATCAGATATCTGCCGAGTACCTCTAGCAGTAAGGACTAGGACTTTTTGACCCGAATCCCGCGCCGCGATGCGGTCGTGGTACTTCTTGAGATTTTTGAACCCAGTCTCACCAACCCCAAAGTCGTACTGCCCCGGTACTCTAACAATGGCGTTGAGAACCGGCCAGAATGCGTAGTCGGCTAAAGACATGGTAGGGCCTGCGATGAATTCATCACCTTCCGCAGCATATTGCTCCCAGACGTTGAGTTCGGCAGCTTCGAAGGCCTTAGTGTTAGGAGCGGCCCTAAGCTTCTCGAAGAGATATAGCCCCTTTTGAAACAGGGTATACTCCTTCGCGATATCCCTTCTGGATCGATTCTCATCTTGCCCTTGCCGGTTATAGACGCGGTCGATATATATCATAATGGCGACTCCACCCTCGACAATAGTCTTCGCCAAGTCGTTATCGACAAACTTAATTGGAAGCTCTTCTGGGACACCCCACACGTCCTTCCCAGATTTAGTCTCTTTCCAGTGGAAAAGTGGTGACATGTTCCCTCGGGCGTAGTTGATCCCATACTCCGCCAACATGAGCTGAATACGCATATTGACAACCGGATCTGACGACAGGAATAACCGAGGCGCGGTGGAAATGTGCAAGATATCGAAGCCATTGCCGTAGTATTTGTTCCAGTCGAATTCGGTCAACTGGTTCTCTCTGCCAAATCCCTGCAGCATCATGACCGCTTCTGGCGTCTGTCCATTAATCACCTGCCTCGCCTCCTCTTTAATCTTCGACGTAGCTCCTTGTCCCCATATCAGTCGGTTATCTCGGTCTAGGTAGGTTCCTATCTGCCTAAATGTCAATGAGATACGGCCACCATCATAGGCTAACTCCTCGCTCGTTTTTTCGCGGTCCAGCCTCTTATCTTGGCGAATGCTATGAAGCCACCGCATGTTGGTCTTCAATCCCACCTTGCATAGCGAGTTGTGAGGGAGACGTGCACGCTCTACCTGGCGTTTTGGTCCGGCAGAAGGATTTGCATCCGCCGATGCTTTGCTTTTCGGTTGCCGCTTCGTTCGGAACGTCATGGTTCTTTCCGCTCCCAGACTCACGTTAGCAATATAGCTGCCTTTGACTATATCCAGGGTCTTGTCGCTATGTTCCGAGATATAGTCATTGCCATCGCGATAAAATTGAATCAGGACGTGATTCAAAGGATGTCCTAGTTGCTTCTCAACGACTTCCTTAACCTCGAGTATGGTGGGAGAAAACTTTAATAGGGGAGGTGACTCGTCCGATGGGTGACGGTATATTGGCATGGTACCATCCTGTTCGATTTGACCCTGGACGGCAACAAGCCGTGGTACTTCACCACCTTGGTGCATCATTCGTTGCCATCGCACCTCATCTCTTATCTTCTCAAATATGTTGTCGGACAGTGGCTTTGGTAGGACATCGTAAATCACCTTAGTGTCACCCTCACATAGAGGCTCACTCTCTCTTATAGCGTCTTGAGAGTTCATTTTATTATTTTTCGCTTCGGTATTATCATCGGTCGTTGGCTCTTCCGCTTGTTCCTCTTCCGTTTGTTCCAAGCTGTTTTCCTTCGATACCTCACTCGAAATTTCGTTCGTGGTCTTCACTGAGTCTATTTGGCTCTCTTCAGAAGGCCTAGGATCACTAGCTTCTGCTACTGCTGCTGATATCAGGGTTTCCTCGTCTTTTACACGATCTAACTTTGAAACTGCTGCTTCCTCTTTTTCATCTGTAGTTGGTAATAATTGGCTTGTATCTGCTGCATTCTCTCCAGAGACAAGATCATTGTTCGGCGCTGGATGTGGCGTGCTTTCTTCATTACACGTGGAGTTCGGCGCAACACTCTCATTGTCAACGCGATGACTGTTGGGTGAGTCATCATCCGACTTCGGCGATTTCGATGCTATCAACTCGACATTCGATTCTTTCGCGGTCACCATGGGTTGAATCGGTACGTTGAGATCTTGCGCAGATGGCTCGGGGCCGGAAGAATCGGCTGCACGCTGATGACTTAGCGACAGGTCCTCAAACGACGATTGAATTTCTGAGGTCAAGGACGTAGTAGACTCATCCTCTCCCCCAGCACGACGTACAGTGGAGTACCTGCCAGCTGCAGAAATCCCCGGCCTATCACCTAATCTCCTAGAACCCTTCACTTTAGGGGTATGCGTAGCCAAAATATCTTGTGCCTTTGAAACTTCGCAGCCCGTCGTGTTTGCGATTTCCTTGATAGCATTACGATGCCGCATCATATTTTGGTAACCGCAGCAATCGTCGACGATCGTGATCGTATATCCATGGCTTGCAGCATCAACGGCGGTAGCCATGACACTGATATTGGTCATAGACCCGCATATGAATAGCTCCGTAACAAGCCTCATCCGTAGGAAACGAAGCAGCTGTTCCGATTTGAAAGCCGAGTAGTGAGTCTTCACGAGCGAGTAGTCCTTCGGTCCAATAGCCGCCTTGATGATGGGATGCACATCTATGCCGAAGGTACCTGGCCGAACACATTTGGGCAAATTTGAACTTTCCTGCGTTAAGAAGGCCTCCGGACACTCACACGGTTGGACGACCTGTGGTGACATTTGCCGACGACGGCCGCGCGACTGGTCTGGACCTCGAGAAAGCCCCGGCCTTTCCGAGGTTAAGATGACCTCGTCTAGGGTAGATCGCGATCTTTCGAATTGGCTACATGCCCAAATGACATAGCCACCGCTCTGCCGGAATGAGGTTGCGAAATCTGCTATCCGGTCCGGAAGATCCATGGGGATCTTGACAGGCAGGGCGCCTTCTTCATCTAGGAAGTCATTTTGAGGGTCGAGCACGATCAAGGCCCTGTTAGTTGTCAAAGACGGGAGCAAGCTCCTGTCTATAGGAAACATGGTTGTGACAGCTGTGACGACCGTGACAACCGCGACACTATTTCCGGAGAACTTGCGTAAAAACGATTCAAATAGCTCTACTAAGTCATACCTACGTTAGGACAGGTATAGCTATAGAGAGCTAATCATCCAAGATAATTGGCGGATTGCTTACTTTTTTTTCCCCAACTTTGCTGTCCGGAGTACTGGTTCCTACGACATGCTCAAGGTAGCAACAGGCTCGATGTCAGCCAACGCGGTTTGTCTTATGTAGTCAAAGACGTGACATAAAGTACAATTTTAGCTATGTTGGTATGCTGGGATTTGTAACATTTGTATCACTAGGGCTAGGAGCTGTTAGGCTTGGCAATCCGCGTTCGGGCAAATGTTGTCGTAAAGCCAAGAGAGGATGAATCCACCGATACCAAGAAAAAAAAAGGGAGGCCAGGGGGTCTGGATATACGATTAATCTGAGATGACTGGACGATTTTCAACGGTCGGTGACGAGGAAGGTCACACGGGTATATCGAGGTGAATAAGAAATAAGTAGATGAGAAAGACCAGTAGGTTTAGACAAATTCAATAAGAGTAATAGTAAGAGTAGTAGTAGTAAGAGTAGCGCAGTGGAGGTATGTATGATATATGTACAAGAGTTATAAGGTAGGTATTATTGGGATTGGGTTGGGTTGGATGAGATAGGATACCAGGTGGAAGATATTGAACACAGACTTGACAAGCTAGGGCTGGGTTATCCACTGTATGTAGCTAGGTACTAGGTATGTAGTTCAATGTTACCTAGCAAGAAGTTAGGTTGATGTACATTAGATACCTAGGGTATGTATGTACTACTAGTAGTACCTATATTAGTAGGTTGGTCCTGGTCACAGGTTACAAGAGAGATTGACAAGCGGCAGGCAAATGGAGAAGTCAAAATTAGGAAGTGTGTACAGTTGTAATATGCAGGTCAAGGGCAGGGTAAGGTGAGGTTCAATGTTAAGGTAAGAGCACTGGTGGACGTGGACGTGGTAGAGGTAAAGGTAAAGGTAGTTAAAGGTAAAGGTAAAATAAGCTGTACTAGTATGTACGTAGTAATAAAGGTAACGGTACGTGTAGAGCAAGGATTCTTCAACAGGGATTTTCTTAAACACATGCATGCATGTGCGATCAATCTAATAACGAGGCTAAGATATACTACAAAGTAAGAATGAAGATACGTATTCATGCATGAAAACGATAATGACACAATGTTAAGGTTGGTGAACCTAATTAACCTTAGATACATAGTATTATGTATATACTTGAGCTTTTATCATGGCAATGCACATTACTATTGATGTATATGTATCTATAGAAGGAGCAAGGGAATGAGAAGGCGTTGAAGAGCGAGAGAAAGAAAGAAGGACATAGAAGCTGGGGGTGGATACCTTATTGTCCACTAATCGTACAGGGGAGGGGTGAGACAAGGAAAAAAAGAATAAAAATTAGGTACAATAGGTAACTACTTGGAAGTAACTACTATTAACTACATCTGAGATGGAGTCCATAATAGTTACCCCCAATTCAGTGGCTGGGTTAATAGTAACATCTTTATTTTTAATGTTCGTTTCCTACTCTCCATTTCTCAATATGTTAGGTTAGTTGAAAAAAAGAGTTTCCTTTTGTAATCCAAACCACATGGAAGCAAGCACTGTTCAGGGATGTTGAAGTTGTTCTTTTCGAAGCTCCTCTGCCTCCTTTTAGTAAAAGATATTGCCGATCATTTCTTAGTGACGCGACATAGCAATTGATGAACATTGAACTAAACTCTCAAATTTAACTACCCACCTAACTACCTAACAGCCCTACACATATACTATTACATAGCTTTTAATTATACTATTTAGTAGTTGCAGTTCGCATCGAAGTTCGACAACGATGGATACTATGTAGATACCTAGTACCTACTGCGTATATGTACCTAATACCTAGATACTGATGATATAATGGGGAGGGGCGTACGAAGGCTGTGGCCAAAAGTTTAGACCAAGATATACCTCAGCCCCACAGTTCCTCCACTTTTCTACCACTGTAGGAAATATCATCGCCAACATACCTACCTACCTATAAAGCCTTATAAGTTTATCTAATAAATATTAAATACATCATTACGTTATTTAATTAGTTTATTTAATAATAGAAATTTTTGTAATTTTTTTCTTTATTAAATTAATGTAAGTATTTATATAATAATCTAAGGTTGTTAACAGGCCCGTCTGTCAATTGTTTAGGACTGAAGGCTTTAAGTTTATAACACATTATAGCGTTTAAGTGTGCTATAAGGTGCTATATTTTTAAGGGTTGTGGGGGACTTGACGTTAAATGTATACCTATTATTGGTAGAAGCCCGAAAAAGAGTGGCGCACTGTGGGGCTGAGGTATATCTTGGTCTAAACTTTTGGCCACAACCTTCGTATGCGATGAGCCGCAGCTACTGCATTGTTACAAGGCGCTTAAGCAGTAAGAGCAACGTGAATGGCTTTTTGGCTTTTTGAACATCATCCAAGGTTCTTACCCCACCAACCGTTAGCCTTTCTCGTCAATAATACCCAATACGTTCATATATATTCTACATTAGGTTGCATACCTGCTATGTATCTAGGTAGTTAGTATTAAATGTACATATGGTGCACATGCATGTCATGGAGTATATTAATAAGTCAGCCAATCCTTACATACATAGTACCGAGGTTCACCATTTTATTTTATTCTATTTAGTTATTTCACATTAACTACCTACCTACCTACCTACCTACCTACCTACCTACCTACCTATTATTATTTCTACCCATAAACATAACACATCAACAAGTGTAGGCCCAGGACAAGAACACACAGACACCGAACAATAATAGCTTACCAACCTACCAACCATTGGAACATCTAGTGGAGTTTCGTTACGATCATAATTAGTATGTAGGTCCGTACGCAAACGGCTACGTATTCGTACTTTTAATCTGCGAATCCGCTGGGGAATTGTCAATGCGGATCTGCGCAGCTAAATCTTTTGCGGTAGATCTGGATGTCAACGTGATTACGCCAATCTGTTCTAGACCTCGTCCATCGAAGTCTTGCAGGTTTCATCGTCCCTGTCAACTTGGGTCTGCTTGTCAAGGCTGGCCTGCTGGCCTGCTGGCCAAATTCTCCGCTATGATTGAGGTGTCTACAAGTGCGTGAAGCTTGACTACATTTGACCGCCTCGACCGTCGATCACTTTAATCAGACTATAATGCTCTGATCCATCAGTCAGATTCAGTCTACATAAAAAAAAATCCTACCTACTAAGGTTAGGCTACTACATTCTACTGCTAATACCACATACATACGATGTGTGTATGTATGTAGGTAAGTATGTACATAGTACTGCTACAGCAGATGCAATGCGCAGTGCATGTATTGTCAAAGGCCAATACTATGTAAGGCAGGCCACGAATCCTCACGAGTCAATATGATCTACAAATGCATACTACACATGGAATTAGAAATGCTCGCATCCATGGTGCTAGGTGTACTGGATGTGTTAGGTGTCTGTGTACAATACGTACTGTAGGTATAGGTTTATCACCTTGGCTATATTCGGTATCGATTCGAAACCAAACATCCCCCAAAAGCTAAAGATCTTCCAATTTGCTTGGCCATGAAAGGCGCATAGTTACCGGATGAGGCATTAATATCTAACCTGCTGTTTTAGAAGCTTGGGATCTCCATTCGACAAGAATAGGCTGACAGGTATACATATACCTGCCTATTATAGATCGCTTCTAGAAGGAAGTAATCCGGTCTAACATCTGACTCTCAAACGGCCCCTTGCTTAAGTCCCGAATTGTGTGTGTGTGTAGGTGTGTAGAGGTGTGTAGCTCCTGGCGATCCCTAGAAGATAGTCTCACGTCTTCGTTGTTGGTATGTACTAATGGAAAACGAAGTGAGCAAATGCAACAAACTGATATCGTTACCGACCGATAGTACTTGTACAGAGTTGGGTATCCTCGACGTCAGACCGGTAAATGAGCCAGTATGTAGGGTTACTCAATACATGTGCTGCTTCTTCAGTACTCAGTACATAGGTACCTCGATTACTGATACATAACTATTATATCTTGATATGTATGTTATGTAGGTAGGTAGGAAGCAGCACGGTATTTAACCGCTACATAGCAATGGGCGGCCAAATCTCCAAATATTAATGAGTAGAGGTGACGTTGACACGAATGAAGCTTCACGATCTGGTTCGTTCTCCTGCTATTAATTAAACATCATTGGCCGCCCTATCCTGCTACCCAGTATCCATTCTCCTCCCGCTCGTTTCTTGCCGTGGGCAATTCCCAGATGGCTAACAGCCTGGGGTATGTAAAAGAACCATGCAGAGTTGTACATCCGATTTCCCAAACGCAACCCTACGCTTCGACGAACCTCAGAATATTGCCTACCTGCCAGCTCATTTAGGTATGCTATAAAGAGTCCAAGAGATTTGAGACTACCCTACCTGATTACTTGTCAAGTTTTGAATAAGGTGGATAGACACCCTCACGATGGTCAGGCTTGCAGGTCGATATTGCCTTTGTAGGACTTGTCTGTTACGCAAAGGAGGCATGGCCTGTCCAAATTGGAAATCGCAGCTCCTAAAGGAACGACGGGATTTCTGTCCGGCGTGGGAAACCTCCCAATAAAGAAATCGGGGAGGGTAGTAGCCAAAAGACTGTCAGGGACGCCGAGATTCTTTGAAGTCGTCAGGTGCAAGGTCCTCGATGGGCGATGATGGTGGCAGTAGGCCAGTGAGCGAGGACTGCATCGCTTATCACTCTTCGCAAGGACATGTGCTGGGCCGCAAACTGATATAATCGTTTATGGGCGTTACTTTCATGTACATTCATACCTACATATCCACGGAAAACTGGAGGTTTTACAGGTCAAGAATACGCCCAACGGCCCCGTACATACATACATGCCTACATACAGCTACGTGGACGTACATATATAAATTGTACATCCATACATCATACATGCTACATACAGCAAACGCGCATGCACGTAAACCAATTTCATCATGACGGCTTTCTTGGATGTTCCCTGAACTCCGCGTGTCAAAAAAAATCTAAGGTTAGGTAGCCAGGGATTGGAGACTTCCGACTCGGATGGCCACCACTGCACTGGAGACGCCAATTAATGTACGAGCGGGTGCTTCCGTAACAACGCACATATCCCCGCCGCGGGAGGCTCGGGCCATGTCTTAATATGGGAGGTGAAGGTCCTTGGTCGGGGGCTGAAAAAAAAAAGGAAAGAAAGAAAGAAAGTAGTGTACATAGCCAACCATGTAAGGAAAAAAAAAAAGGGGGGGGGGGGGGAGAGAGAAAAAGGGATGGGTACCAGACGACGATGACGTCTCGGCCGAGTCGATACGGGTTTGTTTCATACTATGTATTAGTACTAGTAACTCTTAGGTATTGCCAAGATAAAACGGCTGAGCGGCTACATATAAATAAGTACATGGTTTCTACAACGATCGTTATGGGGTTCAACATCGAACACAGGTCATATTTTAAGCAAACATGTGTACACTATTATATCCTCCGAGTAATCACGTTGCTATGTTAATATATAGGTGGCTTCGGTATATAAATGCGAACATGACAGTACTTACTATTAAGTAACGGTATATATCATGTAGGTTCATCCTCGCTGACTGCCTCCTGAAATCTTACATATGTATTTCTCAAGTGTTAAACAGATTCAGGTACAGTCGTACAAAGCATGTACCTACATCTTCTACTATCATAAGTCATCTCCAGCTGTCTTACATACCTATAAACGACGTGACAGATTGAGGTCTGTACGTACAATTTATCTACAATACCTACATACATACCTACATAAATTATGGGCAGGGTAATATTATTTGAAGTAGATTTCGGTCGACATGATTCCTATTGGCCATCCGTTCCTCTCCTTCTTCCACCCCCTCCCACTCCTCCCCTATGTATATCCTTGGCTTCCCTTGCTTCCAATTCTATTCTATTTCCTATTCGCTCCAGCATGAACCACCGCATCAACCAACACCCCATGCCGTAGAACAAAACCAACACAAGCGAACAAAACAGAAAAAACTTATTATAATAAGATATGCGTAACGGGTTATTTCCGTAAATCTTCCATACATAACCCTGAGCTCTTAACGTTGAATCCCGGTTCACAAAGCCCGAGGAGTGCTGTTTCCAGTCCAAAGAAGAAGTTCAGCCGAATTTAATAAACTACATAATGCTAATAATTACACACTCTCGTCCATTCTCGGGGGCGGATCTTTTTCTTTTTCTTTTTCTTTTCTGTCTTTGCCCTGGTTAACCCCGCCGTTGCATTGCGAAAGCGATTCCGAGCAAGCTGTTGCTAGGTACCTTAGCTGTTGATCCCTCATACTCAACTGCCGACGGATCTCACTACAGCTTGGCCGTTCGGGTCTGGTAGGATTCATGCAATGTATGTATGTCGATGTAGTGTAGGAAGAGCCGCGAGCATCGTTCAAGATGCTTAGTTCCAGCTCGTTGAAAATTGGGCTTGGTGAGGGCCCCAATGTGGTCTTTGATCAATGTGAGCAAAGGCGAGCGAGCGCTGTTAGCTTGCTCGAACCTGTCGTGTCGTGAGTTGCCACATAGAAATGCCGCACCATAAATAGCCACCAAGAAACGCGTGTCCAGTGTTCTTATTGTATGCGCATACATACAAAATCGCCATGTGCCACGCCGCGGCCGTGCAGATGGTTCAGCTGCGGCAGCGGTGCTGAGAAGCAATCCCCTCGTGCAACTCTGCAAGGACGGTTGGTAGGTAGTTAATAGTTAGCCCTAAGGGTTTTATGTAGCACGGTGGTACGAGCTGCATTTTCACGAGGCCCCCTTCCCTGTCCGGGTGATCGCGTATCTTCCCCAGGGGGGATCGATGGGAAAGGTTGGCGTGCGATCCCGCGCGCATGCATGCTCGCAGCTCATCGGCAGGCGGACCATCGCTTCGTATGTAAGGTCTTTCCCTGGAATAAGTTTAATAGCTACCTACCTACCTACCTCACCTCCTGCACCTACCTTATTTTCATAACTCCTTAGAAATCACGCCCGATGCTCCTTTACCCAGGATATCTCGCGCATCGAGATCAGCCTAACGGACGTCAGGGAGGGACCTGGTGATTCTCCTATTACTGTTACTGTTACCTACGGCTATTATTCCTGCTATTGCAACTACTAAAATACTAAGTTACCACTATCACCTAGACGGGGTGGTGACACAGGCATCCCTCGATGTCGCGACTAACGGACAACAGGGTGAGTTTCGGGCGAGTGAGTGGAAGGCCAGCTCCGGTAGGTCACAAAGCCGATTGGGCAACTCTATGATGCGATTGGCAGAGAGCCGTAACAGACCGAGCTTCTTACACACAGCCATCTCGGCGGGCAGGCAACGCAAGCCGATTTCCCGCCAACATACGCTTTTGTCTTGTTGAAGACGCCAACATCCCGGATACTTTTTTTGGTAGGGACTCTATTTATTATCTTACGCATCATCTGTGAGAATTGACCGGCGCAAACTTCGTCGGTAGGGAATCCTCCGGGGTTTCTGGTCATTTGATTGCCCCGAAATGCTACCGTCGCGAGTTCTGGACAATGATGCCAGCTAGCTAACTTACTTACTACGAAAGACGGGTTGAAATTGCAGTCGGAGAAGAAAGGAAGGCAATCTTAAAAGCTTCTCGAAGCGACCGAAGTTGTCTGGTAGCGAGAGGACAGGCCTTGCTTGTCCCGGAGAGTTCGAGACGGTCAAGGAAAGTCCGTCAGATCGAATATTCCCGCTCGGAATACGAGCGACTCCAGAGGCTTCGATACCTTGTCACTTGGGTGCTTACGTCTTTAAGTTGCGGCTCCATGATTCCGTGAGGTTTGTCTGGTTACCAACCTACCTGCCGTACCAGGCCTCCCTGACGGACGATCTTGGGTGTCCGACTCTGAGAGTGTTGGAATGAGAAGGCTTGAAACGTCGGAAACAACAGAATTGTGAGATGGGTGCCTACCTTGTGAGCAAGATTCCTCGTCATGATACCTGCCTGCCACGACAATGGTGTAGATATAACTTCTCGCGAATTACGCACATACTAGGTATGTACCTCGTAGGCAAACCCCTAGTATTAGGTATACTACCTATTATAGGAGGTAAGTAGATCAGCAGAAACCAGTTGAAATAAGCCAAAACTTTGCTTTTCGTAACCAGATCAAGTGATTAAGAGGCGGGCGAGGTTCGTTGTAATCCAACTTCTTTTACATGTATGCTGAAGCAAAAAGTAAAGAAATAGAGTAAAAGTGAAGCTATCGTGATCAGTTCCAAGGTCAACAGCTTCCACAATGAATCCACATAACTAGCTCATATAGTACTAACCTGCATAGGTAAATAACTAAGTACTACTAGGGTGAACCCCACTATCGTAGCCCCACATAATTGTTGATTCCTGAGGTCAACGGCCTTCCTGGAGCTTAAGCCACAATCCACTTAGCTAGTAGCTAAGCTAAACCTTAATTCTATTTCAAGCCACAGCGTTTTCACAATCGGCCTGGACGTTGAACTTCGTTCTGTTACCGCGATTTTCTAGAAAAAAAGCATCTGCAACATCTTCACCGTCAGGTTCAAACGAGAATCCCCAGATCTATCTACTCCCAGTTTCGCCCTCTCTGTCGCCTCTGCTCTAAGATCATCAATATATTATCAATATTACTTCTAGACCACCATCCTTGAAGCATTCCCTGTTTTCGCGATTTTACTTCTCTGCGCGACTTGAAGCTAGGCAGCTCTCACCCACGACAGCATTCTGGCGGACTCAGGGCTACGAATTGGGAGGGTGTTGCCTCGCAACAACGCGAATACGCGATTCCGCATTGACGATTTCGCGTCTGAGCTCTTCTGACGCTCACAGCACCCGTTACATAAATACAACATCACACAGTTCATTGTGTATCGAGCTTGATTATTACAACCATCAATACCTTACGAACACCATCTTAAACAGCCACTCGTCGCCGAGAAATCTTGCGCTTCTTACGACCTTACGATATCTCATATTTGACCACATTAATGTCATTGGCGTCTAAATATCCATGTTCGTACCATCACGACACACAGTCGATAGGCAACTAATGGAATCAAAACAGCACTCTTACGATATTCGATTCATCTTATCAGCGATTGGTACACGTGCCCTCTTCGCGCAATCATCTTCCACGTGGCCATAGAGTCCGCTTTCTTCCGGCCTTGATACAGTCCCTACTTAAATCTTCGCGCTCCCAATCTCAAGATTCCGCACCATGGATTCCTCACGAAAGCGCGCAAGCACCAGCGGTAGCGACGATAGCAGCAACGAACAAGACCATCCAGCAAAGCGGCAGCGATCCACTGACATCGAATCCCGCTCTAGTACGCCGCCCGAGGTCTACTCTGACGCGAAGCCTGCTTATGAAGTTATAAATCGTCCCACAGCGGGCGATCTTGGAAGAGAGGGTCTCAAACGCTCAATCGCCTTGACGTTGCAAGCAGTAGGCTTTGACTCAGCGAAAAACGATGCCTTGGAAAACTTCACGGAGCTCGTGGATACATACACGATGAGATTCATGAGTGATCTCCGACGCATCGCAAATGGAGCAAGAAGAAATACTCTGATTCCTACGGACTTTGAGACGGTTTTACACCAACAAGATGTCGAGCTATCAGCTTTGAAGCCACATCTCAAGCACCCTATCCCGAAAGAACTTCTCGAGCCATCTTACTACAATCCGGTTATAGAAGACACCGAATACCTCCATAAGCCTCGACCGTATCTAGGCGAGGAGTTGTCCGGTCAAAGAGAGAAGGAGGAGCGCCCTTGGATTCCAAAGAACTTCCCACCGCCACCACCTCCATACACTTACAGATTCACCCCGATAGAACAAACGCGTGATATCTCCAAAGAACAGGCCGAGGCCGAGATAGCTGCGAAGAAGGGTGAGGTGGCGTTGCGACGAATCAACCGAGCAGCCAGAATCAGCCGTCAGAAGGAACTCAATGCATTGGCGGAACGCGACTTGCTTAGTAAACAGCGACACCATACTTGGGAATCCATGATGGGCTCAGTACTGCCCGAAGCTGGATCATCGTCGAAAGGTGGACAGGAAATTGCAGACAATAGCACGATTGTCAATTTCGGCGGCAGGTATGGTCGCAAGGGTGTGCCGAAGACTGTGCAGAGAACTTAGACTTGACTGGATGACATTGGCGTTGCTAGATCTGGTGAGTTACTACGATTCATACCTATATATTTGTCTTTGCGATGATAGTCACTCTAGTGAGGGGTATCATATACTAATGTGAGAATTCCTAGCTGGCACTGATACACATCATTGCGGTCCTAATAATAGAACACGAGAATACGAAGACACGAGAGCATAATGCCATCTCGGGGGCACGGCGTTTATAATACATTGTCATGCCTTTTGCTTTGCAGAGATTATAGAAACTTGTGTCTATAATACTTTACTGCCCGCACGCCTGAAAGAAGCTACCTACCTGTTTATGAAGAGACACGAGGATGGACAGAAGTTTTATTTGATTTCTGGCGGTATCGATTTGTTATTCTACAAGCTACGGAGTTTGGGGATACCGGTAGCATTGCGATCTGAGATACCCAGTTTGAGCAGCAGCAGCGCCATGATATATTCATCTTTGCTTTGCCTTGCCTTGCCTTGCCTTGCATACTACGTCACCTAGGAGGTCTTGATTGATGTACGATTCTGTGCATGATGATTTCATGGTTTACAAGTTTGTTTCTACCTACAGAAGCTTTGATTGTCATTTGATATCAAGTTTGCCTCTCACACAGGAGACTCGAGAGTTAATCAACTGGTACGTACAATGTACATACATATTTCATCAATCCCCCCTTTTAATGTTTCTTACCTAATCACATACGCTAGCATTGACAGGCTGAGGCACCTGCTAATATTTTCCAGTCAGCTGACAAGCAAACCAAATTGAACCAAATTGAATTTGCGCGTTTGATTGGGTAGAGCCCCACCTGTAACGGCAAGGCTTTAGAAGCTAAGAAGGTAGCACCTACCGTTGATTTAGCGATTCGACCCTAAAAGAAATCGCACACAAAAATTGTCGGGGAAATTTTGCAAGTTCCTAGCTCCAGAACAGAAGGACGATTACCATCTCGACCATTTACAACTTTTACTCTTCTTCGTCCTCTTCTTCATTCACAAATTCGAGTATCCCTTCGCAATGGCCGAGCAACTAATTCTTAAGGGAACCCTCGAGGGCCACGTAAGTTATTTTTCACTCTTTCTAGAAATTCTATCGACGCGATTGGAATTTTGCATCAGAGGCGCATCGCGAAGTTTTTAATATTTAGTATCTTAAGAAGAAATTAATGGGATCAAATGATAGCTAACATTACTTGTGTTTCTATAGAATGGCTGGGTCACCAGCTTGGCTACCTCTATGGAGAAGTATGTCAATTATTCATAATCTGTGTTTCCACCATTTCCCATACTTATTATCATCGCAAGCTAACCCGTCATGCTACAGCCCCAACATGCTCCTCTCCGGCAGCCGTGATAAGTCTTTGATTATCTGGAACCTGACCCGAGACGAGTCGCAATACGGTTACCCCAAGCGATCTCTCCACGGCCACTCCCACATCGTGTCCGACTGCGTATGTTGCCAGATTCCCTTCTTTTCCTAGGCGGATAACAGAGTCAGATGTGGACGCGGATGCGGATGCTGGAATTCAAGACGAAGAAATAATTGGCTGACAGTAACCTTCAGGTCATCTCCTCTGATGGTGCCTACGCCCTGTCCGCTTCTTGGGACAAGACCCTCCGACTCTGGGAGCTGGCTACCGGTACCACCACGCGACGATTCGTCGGCCACACCAACGATGTTCTTTCCGTCTCTTTCTCCGCCGACAACCGACAGATTGTCTCGGGTTCGCGCGACCGAACTATCAAGCTGTGGAACACCCTAGGTGACTGCAAGTTCACCATCACCGACAAGGGCCACACCGAATGGGTCTCTTGCGTCCGTTTCAGCCCCAACCCCCAGAACCCCGTCATCGTCTCTAGCAGCTGGGACAAGCTCGTCAAGGTATGTTGTTTTTATCTCTTTCCTCCCTTGTCCTGATCGATCCGGAAAGAACAACATTTCAAAAACACACCTTCATATGATGCTTTGCTTTCAAAAGTATTTGCTACTTCAGAGCTTGCTCGCAAGCCATGAGACCACCTAACACCAGCACTGATGATAAATATCTTGCTATAATTTTTTCTCCGCATAAAAGTTGTGTACCTCCATCACTAACTTTTATTCGCGATAGGTCTGGGAACTTTCCACCTGCAAGCTTCAGACTGACCACATTGGCCACACCGGCTACATCAACACCGTCACCATCTCCCCCGACGGATCCCTCTGCGCCTCCGGTGGCAAGGACGGCACCACCATGCTCTGGGATCTCAACGAGTCCAAGCACCTGTACTCCCTAAACGCTGGTGATGAGATCCACGCTCTCGTCTTCTCTCCTAACCGATACTGGCTCTGCGCCGCAACTGCCAGCTCCATTATCATCTTCGACCTGGAGAAGAAGAGCAAGGTTGACGAGTTGAAGCCCGAGTTCACATCGGTTGGTAAGAAGAGCCGGGAACCCGAGTGCGTGAGCTTGGCCTGGAGCGCCGACGGTCAGACCCTGTTCGCTGGTTACACCGACAACATTATCCGAGCATGGGGTGTTATGTCGAGGGCGTAAATCCTTTCCCGAGGGGTCGAATATCGGTCATTGACTGGGCGTACGGGATGGGCTGTCATTTGAGCTTTAATCAAGGGAAATGGCAATCGCTGCGACTGGTAACGGAAATACACTAGATACGTTGCATTGCCGCTTGGTTGCTACCATACGGTAGTCCAAAATTTACGATTTGTGAAGACACTTTGTTGATCTGATAACGTGACATGATTTGTTTCGTTGATATAAAAATATCAGTCTGTTCTACATAAGCTACTACTAGTACAAGTATGCTACATTAAATGTAGCTAGGTAGGTGATCGATGTATCATTGTTCGCTTCTACTCGTCTCAGCATCTATCGTTACAGTAAATTCCCTAGGTATCCGAAAGCTGTTTCCCTTTCCCTCTTCAGAATCACGATTTACCCCATGCCCATGGTCCACGCCTGTCGTCGTACCCGCCGTCGCCTCTATATCCTCCAAGTGCCTCATGTCTATCTGATCAACCCGATCGACCAGCTCAACCCCCTTGAACAAATCCCGCTCTATCTCCCCCTGGTGAAATGAAAACGGCTCGGAAGAGCGGCGCTGGTGGTGGAAATTCCGGTTCCTTGTCCTCCGACGTTCCACGGGTGGCCGAGAAGTAGCGAAACGCCCCAGGCGAGAGTTCAGCCGCGAGTCGGCCGAGTCGGAGCCCCGGTAGAAGGCGGCGATGCTGATGAGTGGGAGGCCGGCGGCGACGAGGGTCTGCACCCAGGACCCAGCATCGAAAGGGAGCACGCGGGTGTTGCCTGGTCCGGCGGCTACGTCGAGACCGGCAAAGAGGCCTGGGGGGGTGTTAGTTTTTCTTTGTTTTGGGTTTGGGGTAGTGTATGTATGGATGTGTAGGTATGTGTGAGTTGTACACGGCGATGTAAGGGGGGGGAAGAATATACGTGATAGAAAAATTGGGACGGAAAGAAATAAGTAAATGAAAACTCACAAGGCGCCAACATCAGAATCCCATTCCCAACCGCCAATATCTCCAACGAAGTAAGTCCCCCCCTCTTCCTCCCACCACCACCACCTCTCCCATCCACGCCCTCCTTCAACGTCAGCGCAACCGAGAACTTCCGCCCCCCTTCCCCCCCTCTACCTCCCCTCAACACCCGTCTGGTGGCAGCCAGATGGATGGCCAGGTGCGCGAAAAACAAGCCGCAGAAATAGAACACGGACGCGGCACCAAGAATCACGGAGGCCTGCCCCGTCGCGTCCAGGGGGACCGGCAGCGTGTGCCCGCGCAGCGCCTGCGTGTACCGCGCGACCCACACGGCGCGCATGGCGACCGTGGCGACGGCGAGGACGACGGCGAAGACGAGCACGGGCGGCTGCCACCACCACCACCAGGAGTTGCGGGTCCACCTTCTCCATCTTCCTCCTCCTCCTATTTTTGTGCCAGCGGTGGTGGTGATGGGGGCATTAGACCCGAACGCGCCCCAAGTCCTGACCAAGACCCGGCTCTGCAGCGCCAGCGCGGCCTCGACGAGCGCGAGCTGCAGCACGCTCAGGGCCGCGGCGGCGGTGGTGAGGCCGTAGTCGGCGGCGGCGCTGAGCACGGACGCGTCCCGCGTCCAGGCGACGTAGTACTCCGTGAGGGGGCCCGGGAAGTACAGGACCAGCAGGGCGAGGCGCGCGGCGGAGACGCAGAGGCACAGGGCCTGGGCGAGGTGGACGGGCCGGCGCAGGCGGCGGGAGGGCAGCAGGAGGAGGGTGGAGAGGAGGGAGGAGAGCACGAGGCCGAGCTGCGCGCCGTAGTTTATGGATGTGTTGGCGAGGCGGACGCGCTGCGCGTCGAGGGTGGGGAGGGAGAGGGCCGTGGGCGAGGCGAGGGCGTTGAGGATGGTGAAGGTTTGGAGGCGGGGATCGAAGGAGGGGGTTGTGGACGTGGGTGTGGGTGTGGGTGAGGCCATTGTGAAGATGGCCTCTTGGGGGTTGTGATTGCTGTGTTGTTGTTGCTTTTTCGACGAATTCGAGTTCGTGGAATAGGTAGGTAGGTATGTGCTACTCCATCCGTTCGATCGATCGATATACTATAACTGCCTACCTACTTTCGATATAGTGAGTGAAGGAAGCCAGATTTACGCATTATTTATCCTTCTTGCTATTCTTCTTGTTGTTGTTGTTGTCCTTAATAGTCGTCTTCCCCAGTACTTTTGTCGTCGATGCCGTCGTTAACGATCTGACTAACTAGCTGATAGACGGGGGCAAAGGGGAAATAAGACGGTACTTATCTATCCTCCAGGAAGAAGGTTACCTATTCATAAGGATTCTTAGGGCTTAACATTCCCGATAGGTTGGTCGGTCGGGGGGGCTTACTTGATGGCGACCTTTCCTATTCTCCTCCCCCCCCCTGTCCATAGAGAGAAGAGAGAGTATTTAAAAAAAAGCAAAAATGAAATGGATGTCTCAGCTCCGAGGACGCCTAGAACGGGGCGGGCGGCGCTTTTCGCTATACCTTACTGGACGCACGGTTTTTTTTGGTTTCTTGCCTCTTGCAGGCCTATCGGTTTGCCCTGGCTAGGTCGAATGCGGGATGTCCGCCGACGCCCGTGTCTTGACTCTGATGTATATGACAGTAAGTAAGTAAGTAGGTATGTAGATAGGTATCTATTTATTTTGTTTTTGTTTATGAGGAAAGTTAGGGAGGCTAGGAGAAAAGGAGGCAGACTGGCGGGTCTAACCGTTCGGTAGTTGTTTGAATAGTCTGGGGTACGTGTCGAGGTACTACAATAAACACGGGGAACAGTTGACGGGTTCGAGGTTGTATACTACTTACCTACCGGTATACACGCATTTCTGGTGTTGCACATTACGAGGATGTCTTACTAGCAAGCCGTTTGGGAGAGACAGCAGTGGTGATTATGAGCAACTCCTCATTTTGATGGAAAACCGTTGAATTAACAACTACCTATAGGAATACATCCATCCATGTATACTCAATCGGCGAGTCCAAGTCCAATCACGCACGAGGGATCGTCTGGTGGTTTGCCTGTTGAAGCTTTACGATATTCATACATCGATCGATGTACTCACAGGTAGGTAAGCAAGCGAGTAAATAAGTAACCGACAAGACATACGATCCGAACAGCACATTTTCTCGTATGCTCTGTAACTCACCTACATCATACTCTAGATCCCTTATCTCAACCCTTACGCCGTGGTATCTCTATTCAGCCAATACTCCGGTGAAAGGTTGATGGACGACACGGCCGGGAGCCTTCCACTCTGATCTACCTACCTAGCAATGACATTCCATACGAGAGACATACATCCCCCAATCTTGTGTATACGGGTCCGAAGCCGTGGTTAGGTAGTTACGAGGAAAGCACGTTCATCGTTGGTGGGTTTACTATGTGCCTAGGCAGTGTCTTTCGGGTCCGAGAGGGTCTTCCCGTCCTCGTGGAGGAATGCGGCTCCTGCTACGTACTTACGACTATAGCGATTTTGTCTGACCCCTGGCTAATCTAGGGATCGCCTTACTTTAGGTATATGGGGGTTTACCTACCTACATTATCTACAGAGGTAAATACGGTAAATGCCTAGATGGGTACGGATGTGAGCGTACCCGGGACACATGGTATCTGTCTCTCTAGTTGTTTCGACTTGTCCTAAAACGAACCTTGAAGTCGTTCAATATATGGCCAGGAATCTATCTAGGTATGCGCCCCCCCACCCTCTCATCTTATCTTCGTGTCTCGAGATCCTTCCTAATGGACAAATCGCGAGGACTCAGGAATGGGGAAAGGCAGTGGCATAAACATGGGTGCGGGTAGGTGCTACACAAGTCCCCTATCTATCACGATTGCTCTTATTTCCCTCAGCGTCCTTATGCGAGACCTAGCCAGCAGACGTGTAAAAACGACGAATACAATGCCATTCATTCTCGTCTCATACATGCCGACCCAAGTAGGTAATGTAATTGTATGAGAAATATCAGTGCCAAGTTACTTAGTCTAAGACCTTTTGTTTGCCAATAACGCGGAACACAGGAGACAGCTGGGAGCCAATCACGAATGACGCCGCAGATCTGCCAGCATAATTGCCTGTTCGAGGCATTACCACAACGTGATAGTTGGGAACTATACAGGACTGGACATCGCGATCGTGCTTGCGGGTAAAGGGGGGAAAGAGTACCTACAGTATCAGATTACCTGCCTACGGTGCTTATTACCTACATTACCACGTATATGCACTATGGTATGATATTAGATGTTATAGGGGTTTCTCCTTAGACGATTTTGATAGATTCAAGCGATTGGATATTCTACTACTGTATTCTCTGCTTGCAACTCTCCATAATTACCACGGTATTTGATAAGTAAGTGAATTGAAGGGAGAAGACGATGGGATAAACAGCATTGGTGGTAGGTATCCCGTAAGAGGAAAGCCTGCGTATGGACGGGATCCGGGAATGAATATAACGACCTCTTCCCAAGGCTTTTGAAGACTCTCCGCGAGTCGTATATAGGTAGTAAATATGATTTTCACCCCCCCCCCCCTCGCTATTTCCTTTACGTTATCAAGGCCACAACACTTGCCAACTACAGCCTCGCCCTATTCACCGCTCAGAATGATTATGTTCAACTCAAAGAAGATCGTCCCGTCATCCTATCTGCCTACCTACCTACCTACCTACTAGTAGGTATATGGGCAGACAGGCCGGTATATATGTGTGCGTACACCAGCCAACAGATCCAACTCCAAAGCCCCGACAAACGATCCCCACCAACTACTGGTTACGACGCCCTCGCCCTAACTCCAGCGTCTCAAACCCCTGTCGGCGATCTTGGGTTTACATCACCCATGACCACCCACCCTTCTTACCCTTCTTACCCGCCCTCTCTCGGGAGGCGTCACGAAGAGCGGAAAGAAGGGCGCGAGGAATTGTGTAGCGAGAGAAAGGGGGTGAAATTTGGGCAACGGTATGCTGAGTACCTACCTAGGTACTAGGTAGTTATAGCGGAAGAGGCCACACGATTTGGGAGACGATATCGAAGCCACCAGCATAGCATGTACGACGTTCAAATAAAACATGCCCGATTTCTACAGATATAGTCACCGATTAGTCGTAGACGTAAAATGCGAAACACGAACGAATACACATTCAATGTTGTCTCAATGCATCAATTTAGTTAATCATGGTACATCCATCTGCTGCTCATTCCCCTCAGACCGACCACCCTGACGTGAACTAACAACGCATTTCTCTTCTTGGAAAAAAGGGACCAAAGCCAGAAAACCGGGACGCCCGACCTGCAATTGCTATATGGTCGATTTCCACTTTTGACTCTCGGCTCATATAATTAAAAATCAAGAAGTAAGGCAAACGCCAACCCTATGCAAGTATACACAAACTAGACGGGATCGATCAACTAGAAAGTTGTCTACTGCCGCAAAGATATTAGGCACCTATCTAGGCACAAAAGAACCACCACCACGCTTTGGTTCGACTCCCCTCCAACTGTTGCCTAGCGGATGCTGACACCGGAGCGGTCGGTGAACATGCGAGTTGCGATACCCATAGCCTGAAGCTCCTGGAATAGAAGCTTGGCAGCGTATGGAATATAAATCTGTGCGATCTTCGTCTTGTTCTTGCAGGGACGACATTCGAACGAACCCTTGCTGAGGATACTATAATACGAACATCAGCAATCACCCTTAAAAGGTGGACAGGAAAGAAAAGGGGGGCGAGGAAAACTTACGCTATGGGCGTCATGAGTCCACAGATCTCGCAGACGTGTACTCTGAAAGCATCCGATACTTCAAATAGACGCTCCTTCAGGAAAGAGGCGGCACCATGAGCAATCATGCAATCACGTTCCATCTCTCCGAAACGGAGACCTCCATCTCTCGCACGACCCTCAACAGGCTGTCGCGTCATGATCTGTACCGGGCCACGTGCTCGAGCATGAATCTTGTCGTCCACCATATGTCGAAGACGTTGGTAGTACGTTGGCCCAAAGAAGACCTGCGCTCGGAGCTTGCGCCCGGTGTGGCCATGGTACATGATCTCGAAACCGCGCGACTGGTATCCGTGTTCGCGCAAAAGTCCGGATACCGAATCTACCGTAACATCGGTAAATGGCGTCGCATCTCCCTCCATCCCCTTCAGGGTGGAAACTTTACTAAGCAAACACTCGATCAAATGAGCAATAGTCATACGAGATGGGATAGCATGCGGGTTAATGATTATGTCGGGGACAATGCCCTCGCAAGTAAAGGGCATGTCTTCTTGTCTGTATGTAACACCAATGGTTCCCTTCTGGCCGTGGCGAGAGGCGAACTTGTCGCCGATCTGGGGAATCTTCGTAGTTCGAACGCGGACCTTGACGTAACGGAGGCCATCCTGGTTAGTCGTGACGATGACAGAGTCGACAATACCACTCTCCGTGCTGCGCAGAGGCGTGGAAGCGTCACGTTTGGTGTGATTTTTAGTTCGCTGTCCCATCTCTTCGTTGTCTGGGTTGATGGGTGACGTCTTTCCGATGATGATGTCCTCTCCAATGACGCGGGCTCCGGGGGCAACAATGCCATCGTCGTCAAGCTTATCGTACGTGCCCTGTTTGAGCCGTAACGTGTCGCTCTTGAACGGCTTCTCGAATGATTCCACCGTGTTGATGCCAACACGCTTTTCGCAGTCGCTATAGGATCTGAAGAAAAGACTGCGGAACAGACCTCGATCGATGCTACTCTGGTTCATGATGACGGAATCTTCTTGGTTGTATCCCGAGTAACAAGCGATGGCCACGATAGCGTTTTGTCCAGCCGGAAGCTCGCGGAACTTCAAAAATTCCATAGAACGTGTGGTGCCAAGAGGCTTTTGCGGGTAGTAAAGAATGTTTGCCATCGTGTCCATACGTCGGTTGTAATTTGTAAGGAAAAACCCCATAGCTTGCTTACCCATAGCCGACTGGTATGTATTTCTGGGTGACTGCACAACAACATATTAGTAACGAGATGGGAAAGGGGGCGAGTAAAAGTGCATACCTGATTGTGATCTGGGAAAGGAATAATACTGGCACAGATTCCTAGGAGCATGCTAGGATGGATCTCGCAATGTGTGTACATGTGAGTTGTGGGATTCACTTTGGTTTTCAACCTCTTGTTGATTTCATCGCCGTTGTCCTGGCTCATTTCATAGCCAGCCTTGGTCAGACGGAATGTCTCAAGATCCTCCGGCGTCATGCATATCATCGCCGTCTCCTCTTCTTCGGCGTCGAGGTATTCAATAGCACCGTCATTAACTAGTCCTTGCCAGCCAAAATAATCCTCACTCTCAGGATCTTGATCATTGTCGGCCTCCAGCCTCTGTATCATCTCCTTGGTAAGAGCCAAGGAGCCCTTGACAATACCCTTCTCCGGATCATCCTCTCGTTGAACGACGAATAGTGGGCGCATAACACGACCAGCATCAGAGAAGATCTTGAACTCACGATCGCGAATGTCGCGCACCAGTGAGACCTCAGACGGAATCTGGTTGGCTCGTCGTAATTCCTGAATATCTCTGACGAGAGCCTTGGGGTCTGTGTGCGTGCCAATCCAAGAGCCGTTCAAGAAGATCTTCGTGGCATTAGGATTGGTCTTGGGCTCGTACTCTTCTAAAACATCCATGCTTCGAGTGATCATATAGTCTACGATAGGATCAGTCGAAGTACCCACACTGATAGAGCACATCAACGACAGATTTTTGACCAGTCCACAGGCTTGGCCTTCGGGCGTCTCGGCTGGACAGACAAGGCCCCAATGCGTGTTGTGAAGCTGCCGAGGCTTCGCCAATTTTCCGTCTCTTCCAATAGGAGTGTTGGTTCTTCTCAAATGAGAAAGGGTCGATGCGAACGTGTATCGGTTCAAGACTTGAGACACACCGGCGGTCGAACTCATGGCCTTCTTCTGATCACCCCAGTTTCCTGTAGCGAGCGAGTATTTGAGTCCATTTGTAATAATCGCAGGCTTTGCGGCAAGCTCGATTTGGAAGCGTCTGTTTTGGTCGATACAACGTCTCAAATGCTGCGAAATCTCCGTTACCAATCGACGAACAATATTCCTGAACAACTTGGCAAGCAAGGGACCAGCTAGGTCGAGACGCTTTTTTCCGAAGTGATCCCGATCATCGACATCGCGGCGGCCCAGGGCGCATTGCAATAGCTTGTGAACCATATAACCGAGGAAGAACGCCTTCCTGGTCTCGCATCCTTCCGACTGGGATATATGAGGAAGCATTTCTTTCTGCAAGATATCCTTAGCAGCCCGCACACGACGCTCTCGCGCCGTGGTATTGTGAGAGTCCCTTCCACGTTTCCCGATGAAATCTAGAGCAACCTCACGGTCCTGGATGCAAAAGGCTTCTTCGATGCAGGGACGTAACATCTCGAGCATTTGGCTATCGTTGCGGTCGTAACAGATGTAATTTAAAATATCTTCATCGCTGACCACGCCCAGAGCGCGGAAGACAATCGCAATAGGAGTGTCAGCTCGCACGAATGGGAGGGTCGTATGAATAGTTTGGCCATAGCCGCCCCTTGATGCATCGCCTTTGGTATACAGCTTCAACATTAGTGATGAGATGAGTCTCGATCCTTTTTCGAGAGCACTTCGGATCTCAGCGATGTAAGAGAACGGGCTAGGCTGGGCCTTCTTGAAAACCTGAACAATGTTCGCAGCCGATCTTTCTTGAGCAATAAGAACCTTTTCGCTACCGTTGATGATGAAATATCCACCTTGATCATATGGGCACTCGTTCAACATGAAAAGATCGTCCTCGCTCTCGCCGTTGAGATGGCAAGCCTTGGACTTGATCATAATGGGAAGTTTGCCGATGAAAACTTGGTCACTTGTCTTGCCCTTCTCGGTAAGAGGCGACTCCAGAACGTTCTCTTCTTCTTCCCAAACTAGGCGTACTGGGTGCTTGCCGGTAGCGCGTGCTTCAGCCTGCTGTTCTTCGTCCATTTCGTGCAGGGGGATGTCTTGTTCGATACATGCGGTGACCTTACTATCGACCTTAACATAGATAGGAGCAGCATATGTCATGTTACGATCGCGGCACTCGTAGGGTAGAAGTGGACCGGATGTATTGTCACTCTCCATAGCGACGGGCCGAGCAATGGTGACATGTCCAAGTTTGAGATCATATCGACGAAGGGCGATGGTGCGGCCTTCGGGGGAAGGAGGGTTGTGCTCATCGACGCTGATTTGGGAGTACTCTTCGACTAATTCTTGAATGGTGGTCTCTTGAAAGTCATTGAAAGAGTCGATCTGTTGAGACACTAAACCCTTTCTCTTGAAATAAGAACCAATGACAGTCCAGCAATCTTCCGGCGTAATGGAATCATCGGCATACTCCTCCTCATACTCGTAACCCTCATCGTAATCGGCCATGATGCAATGTTTCTAGATTAAATTTGATCTTATCGGCTGTTGCGATGGAGGACGTGAGGGTAAGTCGGCTGGGAGAGAGTATTAAACGTAAAAGAATGTGATCATGGAAGATGTTGAAAATAGGCGTAATTGAAAGTCAAGGTGTTGAATGATTGATGCAGAATAATTGGTAGTGGGAAGAATGAATTGAATAAGAATCGCCAAGATCAAGATGTAAAGAGGTAGAGGTGAATGAAACAATCGATAGCCACTAGAAGTTGCCGTGTGCTGGCAAACAACAGCGTTGCTTGATTGTCGGTCGGTCGAAGGCAAAAAGGCGCGAAGTGGTCCTAAATTACGTCGGCTTCGTCGCGTAAGTTAGCAAGACATTTCATCATTTAAAGTATAAAAGGGCCATATACATCAAGTATAAAAGAGACTGTATCACTGCCCGACAGCATTAACCAAGCACCAACGTTTTGCCTAAAGTGAGAAATTCCTGTGACGAAGATGGAATTGTTTAATGTTTTTTTTTCTGGTTTGAAAGTGGAAAGAGGCTCTGCAAGCTCGAGGCTGATCAATCAAAGAGAGCTATCTGTGCGCAGTGGCAAAGAGAGACGCTAAGTCCTGATATAGATAAGCGCATAATTGTCGCGTTTGTGCTTATCGATACGAAACTGCATTCAACTTATTACTAATCTAGTAGTACAGTATGTACAACCAGTGACTTGCACCGTGCTTTTAGACAGTACTAGGTACCTAGTAAAAAGTTAAAACTTCATTCGATTCAACTTTCTATCCTCGTCACACGTAAGTCGACGACAATGCACAATACAGATTTGATGATGCTTAAATCTCCATTGAACATCTCATCTGGTTTTTGCAAGTATATATGGAAAACTTTATAAGCCACACGATATTTAACGATATTTAACTACTGAACTATCACGTAAACACCAAACGAAGGCGTAATACATGCATATCAGTACAGTGCGGTTTGCGGTCCAAGTCAACCCTCATCTCTACGATCAAAATATCTAACTTTTGTTTTAGTTATAAAATCCATTACCTTACCCAGGAACTTTGGTAATTAGGTAGGTAGATAGTTAGGTACTGAGGAAGGTAGAATTACCGATATTATTCACTTCCTTTACTTATTCATGGACGTTCCACCTCTACAAGTTCCATGGATACAACAGAGTTACCCAGTGAAGCCATTTCGAAAAAACAAGAGCTCCAGCCACATACATACTTTGTGATATTGATATCGCAAAGGTGTTGCTGGAGTGTAAAATGTCACTTGTGCATACGCGTGTGTTGCTCGTCTCGTTACTGAACCCCCTTGCCTGCAGCCTGAGTGTATATGTACTTCATGACAAGTATGGAGTTTGTATGGCGAGAGTCACTCGCAGAATTGGGATTGGACTTAACTCCGTCATCCTTGGAGAATCCATTACTATTCCCGATAATCGGCAATGCGAGCTGAATGGACAGATGTCGTTCGCGCCAAGCATGTGATAGGTGTTTCAGCCCTATACCAGGTAAGTAACGACGGCGGTCTCCTCCAATAAACTTACATTCCAACCCTGCGGTGCATGAGGAGATCTAGATCATGAAGATCATTTATGAGCCTCATAGCTAACGCCATGGAGACGGAATAAGCAAGCTGGTTATGCCGGTCAGGTTTATCCAGGTAATAACCACTCATTGACTATATAGATCTACCTAATCAGGTACTTCAGGAAGCTATTAGAGGAGGCGACAGCGTGAAGGTATGACATGGCTCTTGCCCACCTAACAATAGGGGCTCAGTATAGGGCTTCGGCTTACCGAAACTAGCCAACACTGCAGGATCTTGTAGCGACCTATTCAGACTCTTGTTCTCATTGATAAATACTCCCTTAGATATGTACGTGATCACCATTGCACACAGGAGTTAGAATTAAAGCCATATATAAAAAGCAATGTACTTCTGGAAATAAAGGGGCTTCTGGATATACCTAACCAGTCTCACGAAGCTAGTGATATCGCTCAAGGCATCGCTTCATCCACCTACATAACGTAGCAGTATCGTATACATTACCGTATACCAAAATGTTGCCAATACCGGGCCAGATCTGAATATGATAACTACACACATAATATCACAATCTATGGGACAAATCGGCGAAGCAGCATTGATAATCCCCACAATGAATGTTACAATCGTGATTTACAATAAGAGTTATAAAACGCCTTCCATAGTAGTCTAAAGTCTAGGACTACTAGATATTCAACCTAATACATCCTACATGAATGCCTAACAAGCATGATATGTAAGTGGTATATTCTAACCTTTAGAGGTTCTAGTGAGGAAGAAATTCCGCAACTGGCATAATAGTCACTTGACACCAGCTTTTCTATATAAGTCAATGCAGTCCAATGAGTAAAGAGTAAAGCCGATAGCCAGAGCTTGCCGTGGTTAACGTTGCTCACAGGGTTCCCTACTTTCTCGGATATGATGCCATCTGACTTGGGCGGGCCTCGCCAAGTAATGTTAGGCAACGAGTTGAAGTCCTTGTTTTCTCCTAAGCCCAAGCAGCCAAGTTATGTATGCACTGGGCGTTGCGGGCACGTCAAGCGGACCGCGCTCCCGACCTTGAACAGCCGAGCTAAGGCAAGCCTAGACTTTAGAACAGCCCAAAGTGGCACATAACTACTACATGAGCCTAACATGAGCAATATATGATTTTGTTTGCTACCTCAAAAAAAAACTCGTGATAGCAATAATGTAATATCATCGACGAACTAGTAGTTGTTAGTTTAGAGTGATGGATTTTAAGCATGCCCTAGGCCCCTAGATACATGCCAAGTACATGACCTACAGCACTACAAAGGTCACAATGTAGTGAAGTTGTAACCCGAGACGGACCCGTTGAATGCGGAGAACCCTGCATGGCACTCGGGACCACATCAACTGCAATATTAGCTCCTTGGAAGCCTGCGGCCCCACGTTCTCTTCCTTCCCATCACACTAGCGCATCAACTTCGCAGTACATGCCGACCTAACCTAGGGTAATGTGCATGGGTTCGAACTTCTTGGAAGGCTCTTTCTTGAAAAGATTCTAGCACTCGCATAATAATCCAATCAAACATTACAAGTAATTGTCAAGAATTCCATGAACTGACTGTTACTGACATGCCTCACATGCCTACTATCAAAGACAACAGCTCTTGGTCGTACGGCCAAGCTTATTTTTACCCCTGATCTTGCTCACGAATATCGGAACCGTTCCTTTGTGCAATATATGATTATCGTACCACCGGAGGCAACGAATATGTATGATCGAAGCATTGGGTTCTTGATGATTTTACGCGTTGATGTGATGCAATTTTACAACAAGTAAGGGAGACATGCTTTTACATGGTAGCACAGATATGTAAAAACGCGTTCCTAGTATTTGAACAGGGATCTGTATAATTGCTATTTACCGAGATGTTGATACTGGATATTAAACACGATTTGATAATTGAAAGAATTGTGTGATTAGAGAATGCTTGTGCGTGTGCTTAATAGACTTTCCAAGATCACCCCTGTGCATAATTGAGATATTATTCCACTTTACAAACGCGTGCCATGGGTGCTTTTGTTAGCATTCTAGAACTGCATACATTCACCAATCACTAACCTAAACTGTTCTTGTTGGATGCGGTATATCGTAAAATGTACATAATAAATCAAAGTGGCTTTAGTAGATTCAATGTTCAAAGTTGAATTCCATGTAACAATCCTATTAAGTATCTACCTAGTACTTAGGTAGATAACTACACATGTAACAATGAAAAAAGTCCAGCACAGAAAATGTAAAGATGCTAAACCTAGATAGGTAACTGAGTGCACATGTGGTCTCGAACCTGGGGAACCCCAACTGCCAAAGTCAACTGCTCCTCATTTCCCCCACATACCACAAATAGGAAGTTAACCTTAACTTATGGTTATGTAGATGGTACTACCACTAGTTACCGGCCTGCCGAGTCTTTTTAATCCGCCGTTCGCGTCCTTACCTTTTCTCCAACTTCTCGGCAATGACCCCACATATCAAAAATTGTACTTCAATGTTTCTTTTTCTTTTTTTTTGTAGCGAGATACTACCACCAGTGGGTAAGCAGGTTCAAAGTCGCAAAGCCCTGCCACACGAAAAGCAAAGTCTTGAAAAGTCGGAGAGATTAATTATGGGCATCCTAGATTCGATCCCTGTCCCTGATCCCCGCCTTTGCGCGGTCACGATGAATCATTAGCATATACAAACTTTTTTCGTGGGGTTCGAGCAGTTTACTTTTTTCTTTTTCTTCACTTTCAAGTTAGTCAAGACAAGCCCAAGTCGAGTATTATGAATGAGCATTTATATGATCTATATGTAAGGGAGAGCTCTATTCATTTGATAGATATCAACAAACCTCAACTTCTTTGAAGCTTAGCCATCTAAGTAAAACGCAGCTCAGGTATGTAGGTCTGGCCATCTTACTAGGTATCTGATATGCCTCAGGTATCTGCTCCTACAAAGCCCTATGCCACGAAAACTTGCATGATAGGATTACAGCACATAAGCAGCAGCGGCAGCAGCATCGGACAAGTCGCATGGCAGCAAATAATGGAACCCCCCAAGACTTAACTAGATCAAATTCGGTCCTTTTTCAACTTTACAGCGCTGATGACCACTGTCTTGTTTCTTTGTTTTAATGGATGCATTATTCCATCATCTCATAGTTGTTGTCGAAGTTTTTTCTTCTGTTTTCTATGATCCTACGCTAGTCTTTCCCTCCGCTTTGAGACCCGGCAGTCCGGACAAAGCGATAATCTAGGTACTATGTAGGTATTCCAAAGCCATGCTATGTATGTACCTAGTATCATAGGGCTACCCTTGAACTGCATTCTTAGCTGTACAACTCCGACCTCATCCCGCTCCATCGTTCGCCTTAACCTATACCGAGACATACTTAACTACCTTTGCTCGTGTCAATGTTATGTATGCTACACGCCGTCCTGTTGCTTGTCCCACGTTGGTGCAGTATGTGATAGGGATGGGTGATTTCGGACTTGCATATTCTATCCTATTTACCATGCATAGGTACCTAAGTACCGAACAGCCAGGGACGCATGAGTTGGTACTTATGTAGGGGATAAGTATTATGTAGGGAGAGACCCGATAATCGCAATTTGGTTCCTGGCCCTGTTTAACATCCTCGTCTACAAGATGCTGACCGATATTCACCGATTTTAAAGATTAGGACCCCTAGGAACCAGCTTGCACCACGTCCCTACACACCTAGGTTTGTATTTTCAAAGACGATGGGGCTCCTTAAGTCTCTAGAAGATCGTCCAACGATCATCCAATGTACAAAGCCTCACGAGGTCAGCTGTTACACTGCTTGCTTTGTTAATATCAAGCCAAGACCTGCTTGCATCTGTGGTGCCTAGGAACTAATAGGTCGGGTGAACGAGCTCCAAGCCTTTCTGACCTAGCGGTGACGGCGCTAGATTATCACCATGTATTGTACTATGGGATAGGTATTGTTGATTGCGCGCTGACCATGGGCCAAGTGGTCCCATGTACCTGTCTCCAATCGCTAGGATCTGGTCTATCATCAACATTAGGAAGGTGAGCAACATTCCAGTCTGCAATGCGGAGAATCCCTACAGCAGCTCATGCATAGCTTCGATGGTGATGCTTCCCGGTAGGCCTGTTGCGCGTGCTCACGAAAATTTATTTAAACCACGAGCGGCCCTCAAAGGCCAACAGATCTTTGTTGATAAGAGTGTCCTTTTCCAGTCTCGCACTATTTCCATAGCTACTCTGTAACAGGTAGCCTGCTTGACCTTCTTGTGCCAAGCTGTAAGCCCATAGAGAGGAAGGAGAAACGATGCATTCGACCCTATTCACGGGCATCTTAGCCCTCGCCCCAATGCTGGGTAACCTGGCATTGGGCTATGAGGTTAAAGTCAGTTCATCTACCCTCTTCTCTGCGAACAAATATGAACTTACACTTTATAGACTCCTCCCCTGGATACCAAGTGGACTTACTCAGTCGGAACCAATCCTTGGCCTGAGTATCCACGCCCACAGCTCGAGCGTGCACAATGGAAAAGCTTGAACGGTATCTGGAAGTGGAAACCGGGATCCTACCAAGGCGAATCCATACCAGCCAGCAACAGTTTTGATAAGGACATTCTGGTGCCGTCGTGTATCGAAAGTGGTCTTTCAGGCGTCATGGAACTGAACCACACGTATTCGTGGTACACGACAGAATTTCATGTTCCTCTAGGATTTGCACAGAGGGGCCATGCCGTCAAGTTGAACTTCGAGGCGGTGGATTACCAAGCGACTGTCTATGTTAATGACCAACTGGTCGGTACCCACGAAGGTGGATATTGGCACTTTGGCTTTGACATCACCAAGTTTATCAACACAAATGGGACGACAAATACTCTACATGTCAACGTGTTTGACCCTACCGACCAGCCAGGTATGGTGTTGAAAAAACATTTGTTTATGTACTTGAGTCCCACACTGACTGACAATACTTTAGGTTACATGCATCCTGTTGGAAAACAGGCCAGTGAACCTTCGCATATCTTCTATACCCCCTGTTCAGGAATCTGGCAATCTGTAAGTACTTGTATATCTGGGGTTCTATCACTAGACCAATTTTCTTAAAATCATCGAGTATATTATTCTCTGGGTGGTAGTTTATGCGCAGCACATCACGCTAACTTTGCTTACTAGGTATGGCTTGAATCTGTCCCGGATACCTACATCCAGCAGCTCGATGTAGTTGCAGATATGTCTGGCCAAGGTGAGCTGCTTTGTAACTCTCTATCCCTGTAGGAAGAAAGCTAACATGTTGCTTTAGTCAACGTGACGGTCACAAGTAACAAAGGTTCCGACCCTGTTACCATCGCTGTCTTCAACAGTGAAGGCAAGGAAGTTGCTTCAGCTAAGGGTGTTGCCAACAAGCCCTTTGACTTCGTCGTAAAATCTCCAAAGCTGTGGTCTCCGGACTCACCCTCACTGTAAGTTCATCCACTGTCTTCGAGCAACACGAATATTTTTCTGATAGTGTTATAGCTACAACCTTGCTGTCACACTGGGACAGGACAAAGTAAAATCGTACACAGGTTTCAGAACGCTGTCTATTGGTGTGATTGATGGAGTCAAGCGGCCATTGCTCAATGGAGAATTTATCTTCCAATTTGGCACACTTGACCAGGGTTTCTGGCCGGACGGCATCTACACCCCGCCCAACCGCGAGGCCATGGTCTACGATTTGCAAGTTCTAAAGGATTACGGTCTTAACATGCTCCGAAAGCACATCAAAGTCGAGAATGCCCTCTTCTACCAGGCTTGTGATCAACTTGGACTGTTGCTCATCCAAGACATGCCCTCCATGCCGTTACGAACACCGGACGCGGCTCAGCAAGCCGATTGGGAACGCCAGCTTGACATCTTGATCAACCAGCACAAGAACTATCCCAGCATCTACACTTGGGTATGTTTATATTTCCCTCTCAACGCCGATCTGGTTCAACAACTAACATAGACTAGGTCATCTACAATGAGGGATGGGGCCAAATTGTAGACTACTACCCTGAGTTTAACATCACGAACCGCATCAGAGAGCTAGACCCTACGAGATTCATCGACGCCACTACCGGATGGCACGACCATGGTGCTGGCGATTTCCATGACAACCACCACTATGCGAACCCTCAATGTGGTACGCCGTTTTATTCGATTCAGTCTACTCCCTACGACAGCAACCGAATTGCTATTCAGGGTGAGTTTGGAGGTATCGGTCACAACGTCTCCGGAGAGCATCTTTGGAAGGTTTGGGGCGCTGTCCAGACAATCAACCAGACATACGAGATCGACCAGGATCTCGACGCTTACAACTACCGTGGCCACCTCCTATTGAGTGAACTTCGTGACCAGGTCGAGAAGTACGCCTGTTCCGGGGCTGTTTGGACGTAAGTTATCCTATACTTGGATGCCTAGGTACTTATTTTGCAAACCCTGGGCTCGTTAGCTAACACCCCTCACAGTCAAACCACCGACGTCGAAGGAGAAGTCAACGGCTTCCTCACCTACGACAGAAGAATCATCCGCCCCGACAAGGAGCAGTGGCGCGCGGACATCCAAGCCCTGTACGACGCGGCGGCGAAGAGGGGAGGCAAGGCACCGAAGCAGACGTATGCCTTGTGAGCGTGAAGGGATATAGATATAGGTATACCATTCTCGGCGAGACATAGAAAATGCTTCATTGCATATGATTTGATGATTATATACTAGGTTAGGTACTTAAGCCTCAAATTATTTATTAATACATATTATATCCAATCATGCAATCGCGTACTGAACTTTATGATTTTTTTTGTTGCTTTTGGCTACGGAAAGGCTGGCTAGATTGGCAATGGTTAGGTATGTTAGAGAGTTGGCACATGCCCGCCCCCCTTTTAGTGGCTAGGTGTAGGTATACGATGTATGTACGAAGGTTAATATAAGAACATGTCCCTCCTATGCACAATTCAGATAAAAAGGCAGAGTTTGAGAACGCTATAATTCTCACATGATCACTGGCAACTACCACACTTAATTTTAGAGCTGCTGTCATTCTGCAAAGGAGCCAAAAGAAGATATATCTTTAGCCTCTCTGCCTACCTAGCTGATGAATATAGCAAAGAACCCCCCCTTTGTGATTTAGCATAGAAGGTACATACTACTCCTAGACATCTATACCATTATTCATTCCTCAACACGACCAACCCCCAGATAGATAGCTTCCAGGCCCACCCAGATACCGAGCTGTTGTATAAGTGCCGCCCCTTTTTTTTTTGTTTCCCACCACATCCATCATCGCCTTGACCATTTCCGTTCAACCAAGCCAAACCAAGGGACGGTCTTCCCAAACCCTTTTTGTCAACACCAACACGGCTTTGGAAATCCTGCTTTCTTCTGCTCGTGCTCGGTACGAGCCGCGATGAATGGTGTGAGTGTAAGTGTGAGTGTGAGTGTAAGTGTGAGTGTGAGTGTGAGTGGGAGTGTGAGTGGGAGTAGGAGTGTGTTCCCACCACCCCCCCAATTGCTCTGCTTTCCGCGTCGCTGTCGGTATTCGCGACCTGCGCTTCTTCATCGCCGCCTTGGCCTTGACCCATTTCTGTTCGGCATAGGACGTCCTTCTTAGACCCCTTTTTGTAGCATTCGCGATGTGGATATGGGCTTGTTTGTTGCTCCTGATCTTCCCCGACGCCATCACCCTCTTCGGCCTTGATGTGCGAGCCCAGATAGATAGATAGATAGATAGTATGTCCACGCGGGAATAAGTATGGGGTTTGGAAATCCCCTCCCCCCTGTTCTTCCCGCTGCTGCTGCTCTTTCTGCGCGTGCGTGCTCGGTAGGTGCGAGCCGCGAGGAATAGTGGGAGTGGGAGTGGTAGTTTGTTCCCGCGCGCCCCATGGTCATCATCGTCTTCGTCGGCCTTGACGCGAGCGAGCCTTCATGGTGACAGGCGAGTAGTTCAACAACTCCCCACCGCCCGTGGTCTTAGCCATTTTGTCCGGATTCGGTGAGAGAGAGAGAGACGGAGAAGAACCGAGTATAAGTGGCATAGTGCTAGTCTTCCTTGAGCTGATGGAGCTGTCCACCTGCGTATGTGTGTGTGTGTGTGTGTGTGAGTGTGTGTGAGTGTGTGTGTGTGTGAGTAGAGTTTGACGATCACAGGACGCAGCGAGACGCAAGGGACGTGGACGTGGATGCGGGCCTGGTACCGTTGATTGTTGCCTCTCGTCGGCCAAGAACGTCCTTCCCAAACCCTTTCTTTGTGTCGCCGCGTGAATACAGGCTTGTCGTTCGTGCTCTGTTTCTGCTTCTCATGCTGCTGCCCGCGCGTTTGATGATGCGCGTGAGGTTGTTTATTGCTCGTTCTCGACACGAGCCGCGATGAGGGGTGTGAGTAGTAGTTTGTCTCCCACCACCCTTCGCTTTGACCATTTCTGTTCGGCCAGGCCAGGGACAGTCTTCCCAAACTCTTTTTGTTTCGCCGCCGCGTGAAGGCCGCTCTGCTGCTGGTGCCCTCTGCTGGTCGTATGTAGCTCAGCCCCACCACATCACCAGGAATTGTCTGGACCTGAACACCGGCACCCAGTGTGCTTGATTCGAGCCATCATCTTGGCGGTTGCGTTCCTAGTTAACTCCCGCCACCTCGTTGGCAGGTGGTCTAGGTTTGCACACCGGCACCCGGTGTGTTTAATTCGAGGCATGTTGCCAGCTGCTCGTGGTGGGTTCGCGGAGCCATCATGGTGACCGTCAGACGATCCCACCGGCAGTGGCCTCTGTACGAGCACCGGTCTCCGATGTCTGCGGCCCGTTGTTGCGCAAGGGACATCAGGGTGAGTGTGTCGAACGAGTCTCACATCTCCACCGCTGTTGCTGTTGGCGTTCTCGTCCACCAAACACCCCACTCAGGGGCGCGTAGAGGTGACAGCGTGCACCAAAGAGAGAGAGAGAGAGCATAAAGCATGCCTGGGAAGGATCTTCCCCGCGAGTTGCATCTCATCATCCCCCCACCCCTCCATGATATCTCTATGAAAGCTGGGAGGTGGGCGGGAAATAGCAGGCGTCGGGACTGCTGTTGTTTCAGGCTCAATAGGTCTATCCGAGATGTACAGGGGCCGTGATCTTGATCCTTAATATGTATTTCAGCTTTCTTGCAGCTTCGTCCCCATCGTACTGGCGAAAGGGGAACTGGCCGGAGGCGGTGGGACGTCCTCGTGAAGGCATTCGTGCAACTCCGCACCCAGCTCCCCTGGATGGATCAAAGAGGTGAGCGTGCAGTGAGATCGATGCTGTCCTGGGAGCAGCCACGACTGGCTTGGTGGAGTAAGTGAGTATGCCACCAAGCCAGTCGTGGCTGTTCTTTGTCGGACAAAGAGAAACACAGCTGTAGTAAATCGCTCAGACGTTGGTCAGGAAAGTCACGGTTACTTTCCCGACCCGCGTGGTGGAATGGGATCGTGGGCAGCCCCTGTGGCCTGGAGTTGTGCGTACAGGTCCCACGATGTCGAGGCGTTGGCGGATAGTGTAGCAACTGGACTCCCGATATTTTGATCAGGCTGAAGAAGTTCGTCCGCATCACAAGGAATCAGGCTTCGCAGAAAGAAAGAAGAAAAAAAGGGCAAGACAGCTCCCTGCAGTAATCAAGCACCAGCTGTGTGAAGTGACTGTCGAGTGTCTCTGTCGCGATGAATCAGCCCTGACATACCGTAGGTATCATCAACGCCGCAGGTTTGGTCGAAAAGTTCAAGATGCCCAGTGAAGAATGTGCCATCGCATCGCGATCTATCTGTTCTGGAAGATTCAGCCAGAGACCTTGAGGGTCACTCGTGGTGCCCTTGCCGTATACGCGGTTAGCATGACCCAGTACCATTTCGTATTCATTTTCCTCGACACCGTTTTTGCAAGGGTCACTTGGGGTTGGCATCGTTGGCCAATGGCCCATTCTTCACTGGTAGGGACCCCTGGAGACAGGCCCCATGTTTTTGGACAATCATGTGGAAATTTCCTAGTTCCCAACAGTGACTCGGTCTGGTGAGTCGGATTGTAGCAGCCCACCAGCTCTAGAGCAATTGCCGTTTTCCCATAGATGTCGCAACTCTTCCTGACGCGAACCTCTGTGCGAGGAACGCCGCCAGGAGCCAACGGCATCGAAATTGTTCGGTGCCGCGCCGAAGTGAGGCGTTGGCGCTGATGAGGGACGTTGTGGAATGACATGCACCGCCCCCACCAAGCGCCAATCACCACCACCGTCGGCTGAGCGTCGTTAAATATTTCCGACTCCATATGGGAAGACCAACCCGCCGCGAGGCGTTGCTGGAGAGACGCCGGACGGAGAACATGTCGTCGAGCATGATGTTGCCCGACGACATGAATCGTCCGATGCCGACTCGGCATCCACTTCGGGGGGAGAAGAAACTCCTCCCCCCGCGTGGTACGTCTTTTCCAGATGTCGTGATCCGTTGTCTTGGTAGTTGGCGGTTCTGTTGCAAAGCCAGTCAGCCAGCCAACCAACCAACCAACCAGCCCCGCGGCATAGTTGGAATGTTTTGTACAGTCTCATGGTTGCTAAAGCTCGCGGAACTTCGCGTCGCGGTTTGAATGTCCGGACAGTGCTGAAGGGCACATCACAATGATATATTCAATCTTCAGTGCAGGGTTGCAGGGAAACGCGAACATCTTGGTGTATGCTGTACTCCGACCAGTGGATAGGAAGCCTTGTATCCCAGTTCTCGGCTGACTGTATAGTTGAATGTCGAACTAGGAAAAGTGTTTCCGAGCAGCACCATCGCCGGCGTCATTCCGTACTCCGCCCGGGGAAGTGCGACATCGAATACCTACGCTCGACACAAATGACGAGGAGAGTATGTGTTTGATGTGAAGGTGTTTGTGGAGAGAAGGTATGTGTGAAGAAAAGTAATACCAACCTTTGTTGGGGCCAATGAGTACCGTGATATGACTGTCATCGTATCTTATTCCTTGAGCTTGAGAGATGGCCGTGTTCGTGGTGCAGGAACGTGGGTCCGATCTTGTCATACTTTGTTATGAGAGACAGAAGTTGAAGTAACGTGTAATATCCACGCATTATGACGAGGAGCAATGGGTGGGATAGACGAGAGCCAAGACGGCAGCTTGCACAGCATCCAAGGTACCGTTTAGAGAACCGCAAAGCAACACCGATGTTTGTTCGGCTTCTTTCAGATCCCGCCCTGGGACGATGCTGCTTCACTCTGACGTTCCACCACGGGTGTTTGGCCATGATATCATGGATTTATCATCTGCCGACACCCCCGCGGGCTCAACCAGCATTCTCTTCTCTTCATAGAAAATTGTGCACGTCGTGTCAGCGTCTTGACTCGGACGATGGGGCGAAAGGCGACACGCGGGGCCGGTACCAAGCCTCAGTAACCAGGCGACGGACCGACCCCGCGTGATTCTGCGAAAGGTTTAGTTGCAAGGCCTCGGAAAGGCGGAATAGAAGGGCCCGCCGAAGAGCTGCGGTGCTAGATTTGCCCGTCAGCTGCAAGCATTTGAATGTCTGGTTGCAGGCTTTATGTTCTGTGAAGATAAGAGGCCCGCCGAAGAGATCTGCAGGAAAGGTCGCGGGGATTGTTTCTGCGTGCTGAATGCAAGCGGCATTGTTCTGCGTCTTCTAGGTTCCGCCTCGTGACCATAGATCATTCGCTTCGGGATATTCGATAAGAGCCACCATACGGGGCCGGTATGATGCCTCTACCATTGGGCGACCGACCCCGCGTGGTTCCTGCGTTTTTATCGCCGTAAGCTGCAAGCATTTGAATGTTTGGTTGCAAGCCACCATGTTTTCGTATGTGTATCAGTCAAAGAGCTATGCTGGAATGGTCGTAGGGTTGGCGTCTGTGTGCTGGACGGAAACACAACACAGGCTATGCCCATATATGAGGCGCGTAAGAGTTGGGACGCGCCCCATGCAGGGCCAGCACCATAGTGGCAGATGTCAGTTCACCGGCCCCGCGTGGTTCCCCATACCTTCCACGCAGCGAGCTGTGATCTTGATGATTCCTCCTAGTGACTAGAAGCAGACTTTGTCGTGAGGGCAGACAAGCAAGAGGCCCGTCTATATATAGCTCTTCAAGTTAGAAACCCTCCTAGCGATGGAGTGTCCGTGCTAAACTAAACGGAAACACGACAAACGATGTGGTTGTTCTGCGTCTTCATGGCCACAAGGCGGAACCGACACCCTCGGATTGTGTGCCTTTATTGTCACGCAGGGCCGGTGCCAGGCGTCTACCACCATGCGCCGGACCGGCCCCGCGTGGTTCCAGATGCTGGCCACGGGGCAACCCTCAATGATGGGAGACCTTGGTGTTTGAAAGCAGCGGACTTTGTCGTTTGTTTGTTTGTGTGTTTGTTTGTTTGTTTGTGAAGACGACAAGAGAAGAGGCCCGCCCCATCAATGGGTTAGAGATATGCGGAGAACAGAGAGAGCAAGGGAAGGGGGGCATCAAATGCAAAATGCCACCTGTGCCCCCCCCTCCCCTTCACCCACCACTTCGTAACTCAGTATCGAGAAGAGATCCGTCAACGATATTTGTGAAGCTGGCTCGACGATGGGGTCTGCGTGATCAGCAGACGATTCGCGCAAGTAAAGTAAAGTGAACGCGAAACCGCCAAACCCGCGCCCACCCCCCTGTAGGTAGAAAGGTAGTGTTGCCCAGAAACGACCCTTCTGGGGGATCTCAAGCTCGCTCGAGTGATGTGATGGAGCAATTCAAGCTTGCGTTGTGTAAAGTGAGGAAGTGTGCTGCCCGCCCTGCATCAGCTTTTCAGGTCTGCCTCGTCCGCTTGGTATTTGGCGTGCCGGAGTCACTGGCAGAAGCGGCAGCGGCAGCACAGCACACCCCTTTTAGGTGATGCGAGTCGTTGCGTCACCCGCGATGGTGGTGCTGCTTCTCTGCTGCCCCGACGAGGGTCTATTTCAAGATCGTTGTCGTCCGTCCGCTCGTCGGAGGCGTGCGAGATCGATTGAGTAAGCAAGCATCCATCCATCCTGCCATCATCTTGTCGTTTGGCAAATAGGTGGAAGCCACCCGCGAGGACGACGACATGGGTGTTTCTCTGCGCCACCAGGAGCACTCAGAGTTGGTTCGCTGCCACTCTCATGAGACTCCTGGTGGCGCAGTTTCATGGGATGTCGGGGTGCATGCGAGCACCCACGATGCTATCCTCATGATAACGACCGCAGGAGGCAAGAGACGCCACCGTGTTAGGCTGGCTCATCGAAGAACGGCGAACAAGTCCATGACTCCCAGGTAGTTGATGGTTTTTTTTGTCTGTCAAAGGTCTACCTAGGAGCACATGGGGGTTCCCATGGAACAAGGACGACTTATCGTGTATATGTAGCTTCCATAGTCTCCAGGAGATGTTGGAGATCCCCGCGCAACAAAGATGTTGCTCTGCGTCTTCTAGGTCCCGCCTCGTGACATTGTCAGAGTCGTAGAAGTGCCCACAACCTGCGATTGAGGGTGATTGTGTGCCTCAATCTTTCGGCGTTGGAGCACATGTAGGGTAGTAGCTCCAGCCTATAGGTTGCTTACATGTCGACAAGCCTTGGCAATAGATGTGGAATTACCAGGCGTTTGCCAGGCATATCGAAGGTTGACATTAGCAGCAGCGCCAGACCGGAGGCCATGGTTGTTGGGCAGGCCATGTCCTGCCTAGTATAAAAGGTTGGATACCTCTTGTGGCCCACGCGCCGCGAGCCGACGACGTCGTCGGGGTTTGTCTTGTGGTCCTCCCCGAAGACCATCAGGATTGCATATACTTTTTAGAGTATAGATTGTTGCTTTCCTGGGTGATGGAATACGGGCTGTAATTGAAATCTTGTTAGTCGAGGGTATTAGGTAAAAAGGTTGGAGTGTTGTGCGGTAGAGTAATGTACTTACGCGTTTGAATGTCACAAAGTCGTGTCACACGTTGGTGTAAACAAGAATTGAAAGTGAAGGGTCTTTGACGTTGGTGGTAATTTCAGGCCGGCGTTTATTTCAGGCCAACTTTTTCAGGCCAACATTTATTCTTCAGTCTGGTTCAAATCTTGTTAGCTGAGGTATTAGGGTTGCTTGTTAGGGTAGCGTACTTACGCGTTGAACTATCATGAACTCGCGTCACACGTCGGTGTAAACATGATGAATTGAACGTCAAGAATCCTTCATTGTGGTGGGAATTTCCGGCCACCATTTGTTCTTCATTCTGTTCGAATCTTGTTAGTGAAGGTGCTGGAGTGATGTTTGGTAGAGTAAAGTACTTACGTTGAGCTTCACACGACGTCGAGACGGCCATCAGTGTAGACATGATAAATTGAAAGAGAAAAAAGTGAAGGTTGCTTCCGCCCCTTGACGCAACCTCGCGTTGTGAATTCCGAGTTCATGATTTTTTGTTTGTTTGGGAATGGGGCGACAGGAAAATCCGGGTGGTTGAAAGGCACCGCGGATGATGAATGAAGGATGGTAAGTAAAGGAAGATAGGCAAAGGCAGATCGTCTGTGTTTGTGTTGGTGCGTGTACCAGCCCCAACCAAGCGATGAATTTGTTTGGGCTCTAGGCCCGAAGCCGCCGTGGGCTTTGTTGGTTGTCGTCAATCCCTCCGCCATGCCGTGGTGATTCGGAGAGGCCGAACAGTTTGGCCTTTTCGGATTACCACGGCACGACGGAGTTATGTGACTACTTATGTGACTACCTAGGTGAGGGAGGTAGGTCACGTAGCCCAGACAGAGACAAAAGGAAGTTTGTGTTGTGGTTGAGTTTGGCTGTCTGGGCGGGATTTGAGGAGGTGGATGAATAGAGGAATGGAAGAACACCCACCGTAAGATGGACCCAAGATTGCAAAGGACATCTTGGGGTGAAAGGTAGACATAAAGGAACATCAGAATTACTTACTGTAATGTGTGTAAGTAATTCTGATGTTCCTTCATCGCTTGGATGGCGGCGTGGTAGTGAATTTTGAGTGAAGAATGGTTTAGGTGAAGGATGTTGTGTTTCTGAAGAAGAAAAATAAATAATAAGGAACATCAGAATTACTTATTGTAATGTGTGTAAGTAATTATGATGTTCCTTTATCGCTTGGGCAGTGGCATGGTAGGTAATGAATTTAGGTAGGTGAAGAACGGGTTAGGTAGTGGGTGTTGTGCTGGGCGTTTTTTTATTTTATTTTTTTATTTTTTTTTTTTTGGGGGGGGGGGGGGGGGGTGATGTGGGAAGAAGGAAGAGAACGCAAGAAGAGATGAAGAGCTAGAATAAATAAATAAATAAATAAATAAATAAATCTTGGTGCGAGGAATGGTATGGTACGTACACATGGTATGCTGCCTCAGGCGACGGCGGTGTAGGTGAAGATTGAGTAGGGCGGCAGAAACCTGATTGTTAAGGCACCAAATCTAGCAAACGCGCCGGGGGAGAGATATAGGGCACAACGGTACCTAGAATCATGCCTTGATGCGCTATACATGTGAGAACAAGCGTACCTGCATAGGTATGTACAGGGAAACATAGTGACCGACGATAATAAAACATATGTCATGAACCAAGTTTTACACTTCTACTTTACTTCGTCCCGGAAAGGAAACACATGCGGCGGTGCGGTTTGTATAGCCATGTTCCAAACGTCACAAAAGGGTTGGCATATCTTGAGTTCGATGTAGAGGTCTATTCTCGCGTACCTAAGGAATCTACCATGCACTGTCGTTCAAGCATTAACTCATAACTGTCCACCTGTAACCGCCGAACGCTTTGTGATCCACATGTTCCTTCAACATGAATGGTAACTCATCTTGCACGAAGCTCTCTCTCCAACTCTTATCCACCGGCTTCCAGCCCAATTCACGTAGCCGCACAGCGCGACAGCGGCTGTTCAGGCCAACCGCCGGGTTAGAAAGTTCTCCAAACAGGTCTTCGTAGTTTTCAGGCGGGATAGTGCGTGGCTTCGGGTCCGGGATTTGCCCAGCCTTGTACAGTTCTACCCCGATGAGGGTGGCTATGTCCTTCCAGCTAGGCTCGTTATCCCCCGTTGCCTCGCACAAGTAGTATGGGTTCTTGAGAATATCAGGACTATTGGCGGGTGTTGACTCTAGATAGTGTAGCAGTATGGCAAAAGCTCTGCCCAAGTCGCGAACATGGACAGCACTTTTGACAGAAAGACCAGCACCTATGTGCCCAGCATATTTATGCTTGAGGGCATACCGGGTCAGTATGGGGATCTGGATGGACAGCCGCCGATGGTTCGGGTTAAAGCCATAGATGATGGGTGCGATTATGATAGCGATCTTGGCTCTATCGCCTAGTTGCTTCTTGGCTCGGACGATGGCAAGATCGATATGCCGATGTGGCGCATCATCAGAGATGGAATCCATTTCAGATAGAATATTGTCATGGTATATTTTTTCAGATTTCCAGTTGCCCGCAGCACCGTCGTCAAACAAAGACGCACCGGATGTGTGTATGTAAATGGTGTGTTGACCCTTATCTGCTCGTTGCTGAACACCATCCAGTATGGCCTTCACGCTTGGGAGGTGGTCTGAAGTGGCTGTCTGGATGATGATATCAGAATCTAGAGCATGCTTCGTAATCAGAGCCGCATTCTGTAGACCGCCGAGCACGACGTCAACAGCCCCCGAGGCCTTTAACTGGTCGGCATGTTCCTGTCTCCTGGCATATCCCGTCACAGCATAATTTTCCTTAACCAGGACATCGAGGACGTTCCAGCCAATGAAGCCGGGCCCAATAATGAAAACCTTTTTACCTTTCCTAGACGGCATTTTTGAGGTTGAATATTATATGAATATTATATGAACATTACATGAGGCGGTAATGGTGTATAATACTACATCTCATTCATTGTCAGCAGGATATGGCACCTGATTATGTATGTCCACGTTAATCAAGCCACCATCTCTACTATCCCTACGCCGGACTCGGGCCATCCGCCCCTCTATAGAATCGATTTTCTATGGCACGATAATGGATTGCGACGATGATACTGCGTTAGGGACTAGGGATGGACGAATGAGGGCAATGTGACAAAAGGATAGTCGCCTCTTTGCTGCATGTATAGTATGGTTATTGTATGGTGCAAACATAGCTTGTTTGTTGTGTTGTACAGGTTGGATTTGCTGGATGTTTTGGATGCTATCGGTTGAAAAAGCAAATATAGGTCTGTCAATATATATGTGTAGATGTGAAGTTGCCGTTGACATCATACTTGATGTAGGTACCTAACCTACATACATATATGTACTAACCTACCAGTAGTAGTTACATACATGATACTAGGTACAATACAAGTTCATACAACAACTACATAGGTACCTGGTACTCACTAATGCATGTGCTGTTCACATTAATAACATTGAAGTTAATAGGGATGAAGGATCAATTAGAACTTTACAGGGATCATGCCATAGGGGCGCGCCGCAAGCGAAGGAATAGTTACCTAGTTAGCGCTAAGTTAAATATAATGTAAGGATTCTAAGGAACACCATCCCGTCTCTCCTTTTCCTTTTTTTCCTTCTTTTTTTCCTTCTCCTCTTTTCTCTTTACCTCCCTTACCGATACCTACCTAATCATTGTCAATCTTTTCCTCTCCTAGGCAGTTTCCCTGAATTACATCATTCCTGCCGTCCATTCCTTCTCCCGTCCTCTTTTAGCTCGATTCCACTCTTTATATCCCGTACTATCAACTCCGAGCTCGCGTTACACGCCACACCACCTTACACACCACGTAACACCACATCAAGGCCCCGAACCCGCCATTATGATCGGAAACACCGTCAAATCGTCTTCGGTCCTCCTAGCCGCTGCTCTCCTAGCAGGGCAGGCTGTGGCCAAGACCAACTACGAAGGCTGCACCTCTTCCAAGACCATCGTGTACGGTGGCGCCAGCTACATCGCCTGGGTCCCGGACACCGGCGAGCTCTGCTCCTTCCTTGACTGTGGCGGTGGACGCGCACCGCCCAAGACAACTGTCCCCGGATGTCCTCAATATTCCGGCACCGCCACATACTCGCCTGACTTTCTGCCGGGCTTCAGCGTCTCTGCAACTTCTAGCGCCGCCTCCAGCGCCACTTCTACTGCCAGCGCTGGTAGCTCGTCTGATGAGACTACAGTGGAAACTTCTACGGGATCTGTGGCCACGAGCACAACTTCAACGGGAGCTTCTACCGTGACAGATGCTTCGTCCACTGGAACTATCACGGAGGCACCAACAACCACGCTTCAGACAAGCGCCACCAGTGGCTCAAACGCTGAATCATCTTCTTCCACTGGAACCGCGGAGGGAGCCGAGTCTACCAGCGCTTCTGCGACGAGCAGTGTGTCCACGGGCGGAGCTGCTATCCCAACGGCGGTTGCCAAGGGTGCTCTGGGCGTGATGGCAGGTCTTGCCGCAGGTGTGGCAATGCTATAATAAGTAAAACGTTGTTGTTTACTGTGAGGGGGGTGTAGTAATACCGTTGACCTGTATATCACTGATCTGTGTAGATATGGTTGGTTAAAAAGCGTTCTCCATATACGGATAATAGTAATAATAATATATGCTGTTGTCATCACTCGAAGTTCTTGCATTGGTGGCTGTTACCTACCGTTGGATTTCCAAGATAAAATATAGTGAGTATAGGTATTACCTGAGGATATGGTGTGGTCGACACCAGCTGTAGAAGCTAGGTAGGTAGGCTTTCATGATGGTGAACACGCAGTAACTGACTTCCTAGGTCATCTAAGGCAGGTCTCTGGACATCACAGTGGCGATTGTACACTGGGTTGATGGGCTGACGGACTAATTATTCCGTCAACGCCGTCAACACACAGACCAAGTCGTCGGGTCGTTGTCGGCATACGTGAGTGCACCGGAAAGGGTATATAATACTGTTTAGGCAAGAAACCCAGCACCTTAAAAAGATGGGTGCCTTGGCCGAGTTGGAAAGACCGCAGACAACAAACACAGTGTTGCTAACCAGAATTCTCAGGTTCCCATGTGTTGACCGTTCGATCCTCACGCGTGCCGCTTTTCTTCCCGCCAGCCTTTTCTGTGAGTGTCCTGTGCCAGTCTTGCCAATGCCAGTCTTGCCTCGCCTTGCCAGAAGTGACTTGCGTAGAGTAGAGTAGTAGTACTGACCTCTGTAGGAGCATACTTACCCAGTAGTGTATCCATCAGTAGTAAGTACAAGCCTCCCCTGACAAGGCCAGGACACCCATCTTCCAATATTTTTTCTGCCTCGGCTCGTAGACCTTCTCGTCGCCTTAATTCCTCGAGGCATCAAGTTTTTGATCATCAACACTCACTCGCCTATCACACAAGTTGCCTTCACATCTGCGACTGAATAAGATCGAAGCAAAATTTAAAGACAGACGTATTTACATAGGTAGTATATACGCTAACACCCTCAATTTGAAGTCAAACGCCGAATGCAAACCTATCTACCTACATATACACCCAAACATCCAGAAGCCAATCAATCCAAAGCCATCCAAAGCAGCCCCGCAATGCTACTCCCCAGAATAAACGTCGTCACGACCCCCGCGCCCGCCCTATCCCCCGTCGTGATCGGCGGCAGCTCCGGCAGCGTCGGCCCCGTCGCCCCGGCGTCCGGGTCCCCCTGGCTCGTGCCCCCCGTCATATTCGTGGCGGGCACATCGGCGTCGAGCACCAGCAGGCTCGACAGCGCGCCCAGCACGTTCATCTGCTGGCCCGCGCCCGTCTTCCCGTCGAACACCCCCGACGTCCAGTGGAACCCGCACTGCCTGCCGTTGTCCCCGCCGGTGCACTGGTTGACGGCGTGGCGCGTCGACGACTTCAGCAGCGCCGTGATCCGGTCCCGCGTGAAGGGCGCCACCTGCGTCGACACGGCGAGCCACCGGTGCACGTACCCCTTGAAGCTGATCATGTCGGTCGAGCAGGCGCCGGCCTCGCAGGTGGGCTCGTAGAGGGTCTCGTTCACGAAGAAGACGCGCTCCATGCCGTCGAGGAGGCCGGTCACGCGGTCTTCCCATTCTTTGCTGCCGTTGGTCTTGGTGGTGTGTTAGCTTTTCCTTTTTCCTTTTCTAACATCCTACTCTTTTCAAAAGGGGGAGAGAGAAAAAAAAAAAAGGGGGGGGGGGGGGGGGGGGAGGAAGTGTGTGACATACATAGTCATACATGTACGCGGCCCCCGAGAGCAGAATCGCCGCGTTGTACGAGTACTGCTGGCGGTTGACGTCGGTGCAGTTGAAGGGCACGTGGCCGCCGTCGAACACGTTCCAGTCGTCGTCGATGTACCCGACCGCCTTGATCCAGTCGAATGTTTCCGTTGCCATCTTGGCGTATTTCTCGTCGTGGGTGTAGCGGGCCAGGCGGGCCCCCATGTTGAAGAAGCATCCGTTTGCGATGGCTGTGTGTTGGGTAATCATGTCAGCTTGATACTTTTTGGTCTCTTTTCCGTCTCTAGCAATATCCCCTTTCCTCCCTTTCTTTCGATGGGAAGGGAAGAGAGACGAGACGTGAGTTGAGGGGAAAAAAGGAAAAGTCCTACTATTCTTATAATCATAGCCCCTATTCGTCGGGAATATCTGCCAGCGCAACCCCCCACCACACTCATCGTCGTGCCTGTCCGGGTCCGCCTGCTGGTTCCAGACGGCCTGTGCGAGCGCGAGCCACTGGGGATCGTCGCCCGTCGGGTCGCGGAACTTGTTCTCGGCAGCGAGCATGGCCGACATGCCCCAGAAGGACTGGTCGTCGTTTCCCAGGGACAGCGTCCAGTTGCGCGGCGCGTAGTCCCGGTGCTCGCCGACCTGGAACTGCATCGCGTCGAACGTCACGTCGTTGTACGTCTCGTCCCCGGTGTAGTGCCAGTAGTCTATCATCGTGCCCCAGAGCGCGCCGCCTTGCCACCTGTGAAGTTGGGCCCAAGTTTCATTAGTGCCTTTTCCTACCTAGTATCTAACCCTTCCTACGTATAGGGGGAAGCATGAATAAAAGTTCAGGGGATCGCAAACCAACCAGTAGTAGTCTCCGTCCGGCGGAGGTCCCGGTAAGATACCTGGTACATGGCCGGATTCGTTACCATGGTAGTATTTCATCAAGTCGTAGGCGACTAGTTTCGCCGCAGCTTTGATAGAGTCTAGGGGACATGTCGAGTTAGCTGAACTTATCAAGTGATGCCGGGGAGGGGTATCTAGCGGGGATACATACCTGGCGAGTCTAGATCAACCTCGAGTGCGCCTAGCACGACTGTGGGAGTAAGCCATAGTAGATGAAGATGTCGAGTAGTCAATTGCATGTTTGCGACTAGGGATCGTGTGGCGGCGGCTATTTCTTGATGTTGTTTGTAGACTGTTCCTCGAGAATCACATTCCAATAAATCGCTATATAAAAAACAAGACACTTAGGCAGGTAGTCGAAATTGCAGTCAGCATCATAGATGCGAGAACGTCGTACTGAGTAAGCCTGCCCTTCAGAGTATAAGGACCTATTGAACCTGGGGTAACAAAACGAGCGTGGCCATACAAAAGAATGTGGTATGGGAGTTCAAGTTTAACAATAAGAAGCTTCAAAGCCGAGCGGCGCGTTCTACTTTAGACGTCCGTTCTCTTCGTAACAAAGGAATCGAACCCGGCCAGCCCACTAGTTATGTGATACCTACGAAAACTACAGTAAGTTGTTATAGTGTCTCGTTTCGCATTCTTACATTGTCGTATTGTGCACCAACGGTTCTTGTCAGCTTTTAAGGCTGTGCACTAATAGGAAAGACAAAAGACTGTTGCCTATTGGTACCATTCCGATTGAAAGGATGGTAATAGGGTATGGCACAGTACCAGGTACAACATGCAGGTATGCTGGTATGTAAGCCGATGGGATTGGACTGCACTGCCTCAATTTCATTAAGCCCCCATACCTCAGGAGCCTGGGCAAGTCTGGGCAGGTTGGTTGATTGGTCTCTGGATGGAAAATATCACAAATACATATCTCCAAGTTTGGTTGGCTTGAACTTGTTGATGACGCTGGGAATAATCAGATACATATCTATCGCAACGCTATGAGTACATAACTACCTCCCTACTGTCATGTAATGGAAGTCAAGTCTTGACAAAAAGGAAAAAAAAGTAACTATGTGCTTAGGTAATATGCAGACTTAATAATCACGTTCGTTCCCGTTCCCGTCGCCGCTCCCGCTCCCGCTTCCGTCCCCTTCGACAGCCGGTTCTTCATCTGGTAGCTCCGAGCCAAGCACTATAGGATCAATCCAGCTCCGACCCAATCCTCCTCCACTCTCCCTCGTGGACTCGTGTTGCTTTAAACGGTAAGAGTCTCTGGGACCGTCCATTGATGCAAAATCGAAGATGCGGTAATCGGCGTTGAAGTACCAATAACCCGAGACGGCTAGTCGCAGGAAGGCGGAGTGAGAGTAGACCATAATTACCTTTTCTGGCCGTTCATACAACCTCTTCAGGGCTGCTTGGGCACGTGCTATAAGGGCTGTTCTGGTGAAGTGGTAATGGCTAGCCGCCGGCGACGTCTTGTCTGGAAAGATAGGGTCGACCTTGGAGAAATCAACGTTGGGAAACTCATGTACGAGTTTGTCGACGGGAGTCCCCGTATCACATGGCTTAGGGGAGTTTTCTATCCGAAATTGCTTTAGTACGTGCTTATTCGGTAGTGTCCAAACTCTGACGGCCATAAATATAGGTCAACCTACCTTGCCAACTGGCGTCAGCTTCTATTTTGATGCCCTTCTCTAGCAGCCAATCCGCAGACCGTAAAGCAGTCTGTACCACTCTGCGTATTGGTGAAGTGATGATGAGTTCGGCTTGCTGAACCAATGGGTTTTCCATGAGGCTTTTCCGTAGATCTGCACATTGAGCATGCCCCTCCTCGGTTAGATCTGGATCAGGTATATAGAAGTTTTCTAGAAAAGGTTAGAAAAGTGATAATAGTGAGTATAGTGAGTATAGTAAATAGTGTTATGATGAACTTACTGGTAGCATTATGTTCAGCCTGAGCATGACGAACAAGTATTAAAGTAGGAGGCATGCTTGAGAATGAGGGTTTTCTCAAGTTACTTGGTTATTAAGTAGCTATTGTTAAGTAATTATTGAAAGTAGATATAATTTTGTATTATTATGATTATTGGCTTTGTTTTCCAAAGTTCATGTAACCCAAACTTGACTCAAAACTTGTTGAATACATAACTAGTCATATGAAAGAAAGAAGGGTTTTATATACATACTAAGAGATCCATAACAATATCATGAATGAACATTAATTATCAAGATTTAGTGACCGTTGGTACTTACCGGACCTGAGCAGGTAGCACTGTAGCAGTAGTACTTACTACTGGATGTATCGTGCCTGCTATGCTTAATGCAACGTAATTGAGACTGTACAGCTGTCACGCAGCTGCATCTCTTTGAAGCTTACTAGTCTTTTGACTACGGCGTACAAGCTGCGCTAGTTATGTGGGGACCCTTTCAGATGCATCTTACTAGGTTAGCGTCAATACAACATTGAATTTACAGCTCTAGACCCTTGTCAACGGTATAAGGTTGTTTCTATTTTCTATTGGTACAAAGTACTTATCTCAAGCTTCTTAACATAACACCTCGACATCACCAAGTTAAAGTCATACACATAACCAGGCAATGCACAATGACTAGCATAGATGATCTCTTCAAAGTGAGTCTACCCACTACGCGCTTCAATGGGGGTTTGTGTTTAAGCATCCAGCTAACCGTGAACTGTAGGCCTCAGGTGTTGGCAACAAGCGCAAGCTAGAGCCTCTTCGAGATCCCAGTATGTATTGTCTCCTTTCACACTCAGTTACCAACTTACCAAGTTTTTTTTTTTAACTTAGTGGCTACGGTGACTAACAACAAACTACAACACAGATCAGAGATACAAGTCTGCCCGTCTCACATCTAACGGAAGCAGCAGTCGACACGCGCGCGTCGATGACGAGCCTGTAGAAAACGATGACGATGTCGAGGCCGGGCCAGCTCCCCCACCAGAAGACGACGACGAGAACGCCGACTATGGCCCCGACCTACCTCCCGACGACGACGACGAGGACGGGCGTTTCTTCGGCGGCGGCATCACAGCCCAGGAAAACGACGTGCTAGACTACGTCGACGACCCGGACCCCAGCACAGCCGCCACCGACAAGTTCGACAGCGCCTGGCTGCGGCGCACCGCGCTCAACTTCGAGAAGCGGATCAACAAGAACGCCGAGCTGCGCGCCAAGTTCGAGGACGACCCCCAAAAATTCATCGCGAGCGAGGCCGACCTCGACGCCGACATCAAGGCCCTGTCCATCCTGTCCGAGCACCCGGCGCTGTACCCGGAGTTCGCGAAGCTCGGGTGCGTGGCGAGCCTCGTCGGCCTGCTAGCGCACGAGAACACGGACATCGCCATCGACGCGGTCGAGATCATAATGGAGCTGACGGACGAGGACGCCTCCGCCGACGAGGACGAGTGGAACGCGCTCGTCGACGCGTTGCTCGAGGCTGATCTGCTGGGGCTGCTCGTCTCCAACTTCGAGAGGCTCGACGAAACGCAGGAGGTCGATCAGAGCGGTGTCTACTACGCGCTCAGCGTTGTGGAGAATCTGTGTAGCGGGCGAACGACGACGGCCGAGCAGGTGGCCGAGAACGATAAGCTGCTTACGTGGCTGTTGCGACGGATACAGGTGAAGGAGGCCGCTGTCAGCCAGAACAAGCAGTATGCCGCCGAGGTCCTGGCGATACTAGTACAGACATCGGCGAAGAACCGGCGGAAACTAGCCAGCTTGGATGCCGTGGACATAATGCTCCAGCTCGTCGCGGCCTACCGAAAACGCGACCCCGTAAAGAGGGGCGAGGAAGAAGAGTACATGGAGAACCTCTTCGAGGCCCTGACCTGTCTCGCGGACGAGCCCGACGGCAAGGCCAAGTTCGTGGAAGCCGAGGGCGTCGAGCTGTGCCTCATTATGCTGAAAGAGGGCAAGATGAGCAAGCCCGCCGCCCTGCGCCTCCTCGACCACGCCGCCGGCGGCGCCGGCGCGTCCGGCACCGCGGTCTGCCAGCGGATCGTCGAGGCCGGCGGCTTGAAGAACATATTCACGCTCTTCATGAAGAAGAGCAACGACAGCCAGACCACCGAGCACCTCATCGGCATCTTCGGCTCCATGCTACGCCTGCTACCAGCCGACTCCGCAGAGCGCATCCGCACCCTCGCCAAGTTCGTCGAGAAGGACTACGAGAAGATAGGAAAGCTGGTCCGGCTGCGCAGGGACTACGCGGCGCGCGTGGGCTCCGCAGACGACGCGATCCGCGCCCAGCAGAAGGGCATGAGCGCCGAGGAGAAGGAGGAACAGGCAGACGCGTGGTTCTCCCGCAGACTCGACGCCGGCCTGTTCTGTCTGCAGACGCTGGACGTCGTGCTCGCGTGGCTGGTGGCGGAGGACGGCGGCGCGAGGAAGACGATACAGGCTTTACTCGCCGAGCGCGACGAGGGGTTTGGTGTCATACGGAGCACGATACAGGAGCAGATTGATGGGATTGATGTGGAGGATGCGGAGGGCGGGGATACGAGGGACATGCTGTCGACGCTGGTGCAGTTCTTGCAGTAGATAGATAAATAATACCTTACTTACGTACCTACATGTAGGTAACTAGGTAGGGAGACGAGGGAATAGTAGCGTATGTACCTCTGTATAGTAAGAACACTGAATCAGGAATAGGTAGAGATAGATAATGCTGCCAAGCCGACTTTTCAAGTAAGTTACCGGCGCTCCTCATCATCAAAACTTGTCTTCTATAAACATAATACGGACGAGCTTTCTTGTTTGTTACAGTCAATGACACACACCAATCCTTTCTTTATTCGTGAGTTTGCCCCTTCAAAGCTACCAAATACGTGTTATGTAATTGATAATATGCACACACACCCTGCCCCTACCACCGATTGTGGTCTCCCGACGCAACCATTGTGTGCGATGGTTTTGCTGTCGTTCGTCCGTCCGTTCTCAGGCCTTCTTCTCCAAAGCTAGCTGATTCTCTATCCTCAAACTAAAGATCGCACTAGGTAGGTAACGAGTTTATTTCTTGGATGGTGGCACGGGCTTGACTTCGAAGACGGCGTGGAGTAGGTTCTCGATGACCTCGGCTTCTCCCTTCCCGCCGGCTGCCTGGATCTCCTTGATCTTGGCGTCGGCTTCGCGGTTGGCGTCGTCCTCGGCCTGCTTGTTGCCTTGTGTGTGCTGGAGGTAGATTAACATCAGTATCCTCCAATTGCTCTGAGTTATAGTGCTTGCGGTATAGTGAGAAGGAAGGGCTGGGGGTGGGGTGAGGGGTTTGTGGATGTGAGTACCTCTGACTCGAACTTCTTGAACTCTTCGTCCTTGGATTGACGGTACGCTTCTATCTCCTTCTTGGCCTCATCTCGCGCCTCTCGTACTCTCTTGGTTCGAACTGTCATACTCGAGCGTCAGTCATCAATTGTCTTAATGACAAATGGGCGGGGCAGACTATGTAGGGAGACCAACATTCTCGAGCTTTTTGCACAATCTTGGAAGCTTCCCTCTCGGCCTATATGTATATACCACGAGTTCCTTGTTAGCGAGACCTGCCAAGCTCAGAGTTTACGTGCTTTCGATATTGCGGTAAAAGCGGATTGCGTACATCGAGCAGGGTCTGGATGCCTGCCGAGTTTTGGGCCGACTGTGTTTGAGAGAAAGTGTATGGTTAGCTAGCTGCAATTGCCAATTCTTTAGAAGGAGGAGTAGTCGTTGGATCGCATACCATGCTGGCAGCTTAGAAAGGGATGTCTTTCTGTATAAGTCGGTTCGAAGATATGAGACGGTTTCAAGGGTCTTTTCGCTGGTGTCTAGTGGTCTAGCGGTGCAATGAAGAACAATGGTGGCTGGTTGTAAAAGTAGGTCGTCGAGATGATGCAGTATGTGCTATGTACTAGGTAATGTTGAGTTGATGCATCAATGAGCACTGGCAACTGCCAACTGACGAAGTGAGTGTCACAGGCCTACAGCCACGAAATGGGGCTGGGCTGGGCTAGGCTAGGTTGGGGAAGAGCTGGAGGCTGGAGCGCTTGGAGCTAGGACCAGGGAAAAACAGCAAAGCCGTTGGAAGCTTCAACTTATCGATAAGATCCTTGACCTTAGTTACCTAGGTATACCCTAACGTCATATGGGCAGTTTTACGGCGCAGGACGGTACTGTAGTTATAGATTTCGCCCTTTTTCGGCTTCCATCGCTTCAATTGCTTCAAGTCAAATTCAAATTTGCTTACTTAGAAATTCCAAGAAAAGAGCTTCGATAAGTAAACGATCATGGGACTACGAAATCCAATCCAAAACCATATATAATCACTTATCAGGCAGATCGGAACAAATCTTCTGCAAGCTAGAAGCTGCCAGGCCAAAAAAAAAGAAAAAAAAAGACCATGTCACGCGCCTCCAAGCTTACACTGGCGGGCACATCCCTCTTCGCCGTCGGTACCGTTATCTTGGTGCACTTTCAGCAGAATATGGAAAAAGAGGTATGAACCGACCACCATGCTACGAAACCCTTATGCCAAACGCCGCGACTTACATAGTTCTCTCTTAATCTCTTCAGGCAATGCATGAAGGTGTCGTGCGGGACATGGAACAGCAACGAATAAAGAAGGAGCGCCAGCTGGATTTCGAGATGCAGAAGGTCTTGGAGGAGGAGTATAAAAAGGGCCAGACCGTCCGGGACACCACAGCTGAGGCACAGCCCAAAGACTTGCCAAACCGGTAGCATTGGTAGAATCGGTATGCCTTGTTGTTTCATCTCATCCGTTAGGTGTGTCAGTCACCTTTGTAATATGCGTCTAGTCGTGCCTTGATGCCTACCTGCCTATACCGGGACATTTTTGGGTTCAATCCAGGTGCGTGGCTGTATGCTCTTCCCAAGAGTCAAAGATAGCTCAACACCAATCCTCACTGGCGAGCAGGTTTTATAGTGAGTGGGTGATCACCGAGTTCTGAACTCGAGTGCTATGTATTATACAATACAACTTCTCCTCTTCCTACTACAAGGCTACTGCTCTTTTCTACCGGGAAATATGCTCAACAGCTAGTATTCGTCTATAATGACGATATATGCACTATTTATTGAACACAATTGATGTGTTCGTCTATGCTCAGTGCCCCATCTCCAACCTGTTAGCCATCACGTATGAACTCTCATCTCCAAGAATAAGATTTTCAAAAATACCTATTTACCTACTTAGGTAGGTAGTCAAGCGATAGGTAGTATGATATAAATCGTGGGTCCCACATACTTGTCTGGGCAGTCATACGATCCAGAGATTGGATCCCCGTTACGACGGCTACATAAATCACCTCGCAACACCACTCAGACACTACACCTCAGTTCTCGTTTTATTACAAATCAAGTTGGTTCATAAACTAGGTATTCAACTATTTGTCCAAAATGCAATAAATGCTACCTAGGTATTCAAGGAAGGTCCATATTTATCTCGTACAAGTCACACCCGCGTTCCTCATGGCTCATGGCCGTATTCCGGCTGTTCCGCCCCTCATGCTTTGCTCATCCTACCATGCCTCAAACAATCGTCTTGGTGTTTGAAAGGGCAAGCTGGTCTTCATAGTTCCTCATCACGACCTCTTCGACGTGCTCGGCGAACACATCTACATCAGTCGTGGCGAACTTTCTCGCACTCACTTTTTGTTCGAACAGCAGATCTAACTCTGCAAACGTACGCCCGGCTGGCTCGGGTACGCGGAAATAGGTATAGATGAAACATAGGAAGCATGAGCCGGCCTGTAGAATGACGTTGTGAGTAGAAAGTAACAGCTGCGAGATTGTATCAAAACTTACCCAGAAGAAACCCGCATAGTTACCCCAGTTCCATGCGGAAGGGTTAAGCATATATGGCGTTAATACACCACAGATAATGCTAACGATGTTGCTGAAATATGTAAGTTTCTAGCCTCGATTCATGCTATTTTGAGAATGGCTTACTAAAGAATACGACCGAGCACCACAGTCTTGATTTGCAGGCGTCTTGTCGATATTTCAGCGACCAAGGAGTAGCAAACGGTCCCGACAGTGAGTTGGTAGCAGAGAGCCCACACCAACATGATGCTACCTGTTGCTAAAGAGGCAGCATTTCGATCTTTGGCAAGGCCGAGGAATCCGAGAACCATTAGCATGGAAAAGAGGCCAGCAAGACCATATAGGTAAAGAGTCCTTTCAAAAGTCAGCAAGGCCTCGAAACGCTAAAGCGAACGCCTAGGGCACGTATAACTCACCTTCGTCCAATTCCGAAAGTGATCAGAATCCAAGCTCCGAAGACGCCAGCGCAGTTTATGGCGTACTGGCCCATGGCGAATGCATACGCCTTTTCATCGCTAAGCCCGGCCCTTTGCAGGAAATATGTCGAATAGTTGGAAAATGAGTTTCCGCTCAGATTTTGAATTGCCCAGCACATGCATACAATCTGTCCCAAGTCAGTATCACAGAAAACGAGCACCCCAAAGCAAAGACGGTTGACATACTTCGGTCCGGCGTCTGTCGACTCCCTTGAAACAGTCCATGTAGCTAGCTCCCTTGGTGATCTATAGAAGTGGTTAATGGCAAGGTATTATATATCAAAGAAGCAAAGCTAACCTTCTGCTCTAAAGCGGACGTATGAACCATCATGGCAACAGTCTCATCCGCATCGAAGTCCGATTCACGGTCAAAGCTGGTTAATCGAAGCAAGGACTTTTTGGCCTCATCAAGTTTTCCTTTTCTTACTAGCCACCATGGTGATTCGGGCGCGAAATAAATGCCGAAGATTAGAGGAGCTGGCCAAAGCCACTGTAAGGCATATGGCTAGTTATTATTAGCAGCTGTCGCCAAGGGGAAAAGAGCCCAAGCGAGACTTACTATACGATACGCCCACTCGTCAGTCCGCCATAAGTTACCCATTATAACACCGATGCCAATCATCTGGCCGATTCCCCAACAAAAGTTGATATAAGTAGTGAGGTAGCCTCTCAAGGCGACAGGGCATACTTCGGAAGCATAGGTGATAGTCAGAGTCTGGAAGACACCCCATGGGATACCGCACAGGATCTCGGCGACTTGGAGGTGCACCACGGTTTGCGCAGTGAAGAAGATGGCGGTGAATGCGATGATGAGCGAAAGACAAAATATAACTGTGTATCGGTAACCGAATCGCTCAGAGACCCAACCGTTTATAACAAGACCTATAATTTCACCCTGCGCAGAATGAAGGGATTAATATAGAACTTTCACAGCCCATACGAAGATATGAAGAAAAGGACAATTATAATGTGGGCATCGATCGCTAACGAATTTCCTCTGCAGGTTTCAACGATCGAAGGCTGGAAAGGGGAGCATTTAAATATTCAACAGATACGGACAGATGATCTAACTTACCACTACCGCACCATTACTTAACCCGGCTTGCCATGCTGCTGGAACTTGATAAGAGGTATTTCCAGCGGCGTCGGTGATGGGAACACCGTACTTCTCGTTGAACTGTGGAAAGGCATAGAAGTTATTGACTAGGGAGACGTCGTAGCCCTCCATAACGATACATGTCGATATGAGGACACTCCATGCAATGGCTTTAGGATACAACTTTAGACCCTGTAACAGGGTCATCTTTTGCTCCTTCTCCGTTGCGAGCTTCGCATCTCGGATGATGTCGCTGAGCTTCCCATGCTCCTTCGATTCCATAACTGGGGACGGCTGCGGGACATTCTCGAGCATGTCGTCCGTTATGCTTTTCCCCGACGCTGCCGAAGTCATGGCTGATATACTTAGAGTATGATGCGGGTTGGCAAAGCAACCGCACCGACTTGCTATGTAAATCGAATGAGGGGTTACAATCCTATCCTCCAAAGACGTCAAGGACTTGCTGACCTGCAAGAAAGCTTATGCTGCGAGTAATATCCCACCAAAATTCATTCCCGTCGTCCTTTGGGTTTTTATAGGGAAGGGAAACTTTGAAATAAATAAACTAACGATAAATGAAATATTATAGCTCGCTTGGAGTTCCAAGGCTAGTTCGGAAAATGATCACGCTAGACAAGCCGAGGCAGTTTGCTATAGACTATAAACGGTTTAGCTCTTGTTGCATTTTTCTTTGACGAGCGTCTTGACGGTGGAGCGGAAAGAGTTGCGGGGAAGGAAAGAAAGAAAGAACCACTTGGAACAATCGGATTATACCTAATACACAGCTACTAGGGTTCAATCCTGGGGAAATTAAGATGGAAGGGTAGTTACTTACCTACATCTACCAACCTATTACGCAGTACCTGCCTTTCGAGTATAATATTCCGCAAAACATTCATGGGGTAGCGGCACGTTGCCTCATTAGCTCCTTGTAAGTTGCAAGCTAAGCTGGGGTTGACAACTTAGCTGACCTACTACAGTTACATAAAGTATTACCTGCAAGTATTTGGAAGATCATCCATTGGCTAGATTGTTTTACATCATGGTCAGCTTGCCTTGATTATACCTCCTTACCCCATACCCTACATCAACAACCCCAAAAACCCCATGGGGCCGGGCCTTGTTGGAGTCTTGGAGACCATTGTTCGGGATATCATCCAATGACCATCGAATAGTTAGTTATCTAGCTACCTAGTAGCCAATTGAACCTGGTCTTCGGTGTTCCATAAGCCGGTGTATGCTATTCGATTCTATTCGACCCCCCCCTTTTGTTTATCTCCGTTCGGCGGTTTTGCCCATCTTTATTAGACGATCCCCTCTTCCAGATTGGACTTCTTACATCTACTTCTTGTACGGGCAACTTTGACCGAAACATACCGGGCCAATCTAGTAGCTATTCGCCGAACCAACGACCCTCACGACCTTGCGAATGCCCTCACCAGAGCAAACGGAATTGCTTGCTACACCTTGGTATGATTTCATACTCTTTCCCCAGGATCTACTTGGTTGCTAGGTTTCTAGATGGCACCGAGGCCTGTGGACCTTGAGTTGGATTGAATATCCACTCCTCTACATGATGATGGGGTTTTCAAATGTTGGCCACTTGCTAATCTTGGCTTCTTGGCAACAGCGTTACATGTCGAGAACACCATCTAAAATGTGAGAAATCCCAGATTACTCATCATAATCTTTGATCACATCGAAACAACAGGAACTGATTAGTCGAATACGTACCTAGGTGATCGCTCGGTTCCAAGATGTGGTCGCTGTGTTCGCGCAGGTCGCGAATGTAAGCTTGGCTTCAAGTTCAAATCCAGCAAAGGCAAGTCCAAAATCGTTCAAATTCACTATTTCGACAAGTCTGACATGGTATCTACCTACTCAGAGAAATTCGCTAGTAACCAGAAATGGCTCAAGCCGCCAAAACATCGTGAGTTTTGCTATCAGACAAAAGATGAACAGATAGACTCACAAAACTGAGTAGTATTTTATATTGATGAAACACGACCTCTGGCCAATCAAAATCCACTTATTCTAGAGGAAGCAATACAATATGGGTTTCATATAGACGAAAACCATGGTGGGAATCTTCAACGGACCTCTCGGAGTATCACACCTCCGGTGGCTGCTGATTCGACGAAGCGCATACCTGAAAGTCAACCAGGTAGTATTGTGCAGGTTCAAAACTCATTGGGGCACAATGGGCTCTTCACGAGCGAGGGTTCCCTCGCAATAGATTCACAATCTGGCAGAGACTTCTTAGAACCAAAAGCTAGCAGTCCTAGCAATGTGAGGTCCATGCAGGTTGGTAATAACACGCGTATACCACCTATCAGGGATATCTTGACCCCGAATTTCCAAGCCATCTCAGCCTTACCACTTAAAAGCCGAACCGAGGCATTGCTATTTCGGCATTATATACAAAGATTAGCGATATGTGTAAGCTTGGTGACATACACCGCCCTGAAAACTTGCCGTCTGTACAGAGAACTGACTTGAGTGCCTAGTTGGATTTGTGTGACCCGCTGAGACATTTCGAACTTGTCGTTCCTGAGCGGGCTGGAGCATGTCATACGCTCTTAAACGCCATCTTCGCCATAGCTGCCAGGCATCTAAGTCATACGACGGATTTTGATCCCCTTGCCTCGAACAGGTATCATGATGAGTGTTTAAAGTATCTGATTCCCATGCTGAACCATGCTTCAGCGGTATCAGATGAGAACTTATTTGCAGCGACAATAATCCTACGTATGCTCGAGGAGATGGATGGTGAGAGAAAAATTCTAGAATCATTATTGAATTAAGGGCTGTCAACTAACCATGTATGATAGTTCCCACAACAGGCCAGGATACCTACAGTCACTTGCTCGGCATTCATGCCTTTGTCAACGTCGGAGACCATTATATGGTACCTGGCAGCTTAAGCGCGGCATCCTTTTGGGTGGGATTGCGACAAGAAATATATATTGCCGTGATCACCCAACAGCCGGTAAAGGTCAGCTTGGATCATTTTGTCGTAGACCGATCCTTTGAGCTGGCTGATGATTACACGTGGTCGAATAGGGCAATCGTGCTTCTGGCCGATGTTCTCAACTACTGTTTTGGTGAAAATTCATTCACGACCGGTCGTTGGGTTGCTCTTGATGAAGCATGTAGGAAATGGTCGGCTACTCGACCAATGTCCTTCAACCCATTCTTCTATCGAGCGCGCAGTTCACCCCAAGCTTTTCCGGAGATCTGGCACGGCTCAAGCTGTCACGGTAGGTGCCGATGTGCTTATCATCGCCTTATATTGAAGAATGTTGGCTTACGGTCCTGCAGTCATCGGGATTCAGCACCATATCCTTGCACAATTATTCCTAACTCAGTTTGATCCATCTATTCCCAAAGTAGGAACAAATCGCCGAGCAGCAGTTAAGCAAATGACCGTAAGTCTCCTTCCCCTGAAGCTCCTCACCGGATGCACTGACGTGGGACAGCATCGAATCGAGGACCTCGTAAGGGAGTTGTGTGGTATCGGTGCTTGCAACCAGTGGACACCTCCGAGTATGTTCACTGCTTGCATGGGTATTGCGATGTGTACGATATATCCCAAGTCATCACAATGGACTGATCCAGACTAACATGAAAGCGCAGTTGGCGATCAATTCGGAGAACGGACCGATCAGGAGGCCTTGGTCGATATCTTGAAGAGGACTGAAGCAGAACACGCCCGGCCAACCGCAGCAATACAACAACAACTAATGAAAGCTTGGGGATGGGTACCAGAAAATGACGAATAAACCCATTTCAATTGGAGACATCCTATTCGTCAAACTAATACGAGATACGTAAGTGGCTGAACGGGTTGCACATGACCTCCTTACCGGTATATTTACCGCGACTTCCACGATATCGCCTTAGATTACCAAGCTTGACCGAACTTCAAAATTACTTCTATCCAACGTGGGGAATTTGAGATCGAGGGCTAAAAATACCGAATGATGCTAATATGACGTTGCTCCGCTTCAAAGACGTGGAGTGTTGCATATGGACGAGACCAGTGGATGCGATATCTCCCAAATCTAGAACCGGAAAATATTACCCTTTTTCAAACGACCCGGAAAACCATCCGCAGATCTACCCCCTTAAGGTTGGCGTACCTGGCAGGCAGGCCTTTTTTTCTCGGGAGATCACCGCTTGAGCTAGTTCGCTAGATGTAGCTCGGTTCGGCGATTTTTACCTCGTTTGACCCACGCTTTGGTCTTCACGTCGAGCTAGTATGGGACTAGTTATACCACTTACACGACATAGGAGTAGAACGTGTGCGGCGAGGCTTTTGGTACCTATATAAATAATATGTCAAGGATGGTGATGTCTCGAAGAGTTTTTCAACTACATACTCGGCTACAATTGTAACGCTTGCGAATAAATACGAGGCCTATTCCATTTACTATACCTAGCATCAAGAGATACCCCTTTTAATATATCAAATATCATCATGGCACCAGGCGTTCTCTACGACGATACCACCTCCCGCAATGGGTTGGAGCTTGAGGAGACATCTGACCACATCGACACAGTTAATGTGCTGAAGGGCCAGGCCAAGTTCGACGACCAGTCGGCATTCGACTCAGAGAAGGACAAGGCCAACTTCCGACAATACGAGGAGGCGTGTGACCGCGTCAAGAACTTCTATCGCGAGCAGCACACCAAACAGACCGTGGCTTACAACCTGAAGGCGCGGAACCATTTCAAGACGCGGCCCCGTGAAGAGATGACAGTATGGCAGGCCATCGAGAAGCTAAACACACTGATCGATGAGTCGGACCCGGACACCAGTCTCTCGCAGATCCAGCATCTGCTTCAATCAGCTGAGGCAATCCGTCGCGACGGCAAGCCCAGGTGGATGCAAGTCACGGGCCTGATCCACGACCTGGGAAAGCTCCTCTACTTCTACGGATCTGAGGGCCAGTGGGACGTCGTCGGCGACACCTTCCCCGTCGGCTGCGCCTTCGACCCCCGCAACATCTACCCGGACACCTTCGCCGCGAACCCCGACTCCAAAGACCCCATCTACAACACCGAGTTCGGCATCTACTCCCCCGGCTGCGGCCTCGACAACGTGATGCTCTCGTGGGGCCACGACGAGTACCTCTACCACGTCGTCAAGGAGCAGTCCACCCTGCCCCCCGACGCCCTCGCCATGATCCGCTACCACTCCTTCTACCCCTGGCACAAGGAGGGCGCGTACCGCGCGCTCATGGACAAGCATGACGAGGACATGCTGCGCGCCGTCAAAGCGTTCAACCCTTACGATTTGTACAGCAAGAGCGACGGCGTCCCCGACATCAAGGAGCTCAAGCCGTATTATCTCGACCTGATTGACGAGTTCTTCCCGCAGAAGGTCGTCAAGTGGTAGATAGACAGACGTTGGGATTTTCTGTACCTACAGTACCTACCTGCCTAACCTATGTAGGTATGTAGGGTAGGTAGGTACACATGATTTGATGGCTTGGCAAATGAACTCAGTTCATTGTGACGATAAAAGAAAAATTCATGGGATAGGGAAGGGGAAGGGTTTGGCGAATTTTCGGGCATTTTGATTGATTGATCTTTTGGGATGATATTTAACCACAAACACAAACACAAACAAATTAGTTAGTTTGAATATCCATTTAGGTATTTAGATGGAAGTAGGCAGATACCTACTTGGGTTACCTAGGTAATTTTACCCAACTACATAAGATAGTAAAACGAGTTATACTCACGATGCAATTCGTCACTCTCTGCTGCAGTATTATAAGTGAATACCTAGTACGAATATTAGACAGTAAATTCTAGGTAGATATCTAGGTTAAAGCTTTGTATTGGAGATGTACCGGTATAATTTTCTCTTAGTCCCTATATAGGTACCTAGGTAGGGCATATTATAGGCATTCTCCCAAGAGATACAAGTGAACATGCCCTTCAAAGTCACGATAATGTATGTGGCCGAAGAATCAGATAACGCTGTAGTATTCAAACGGTCTTCGCTGTATCTATCTATATAAATACTTCATATCTTCAGTGGCGCGCTAATTGTAGCAGATACCGCCGTACTCCTCATTCATAGACCACGTCCCCGCAAGACCGTGTTCTAAGACGGGTTCATCCAATGCATTCTTCTCTTCTTTACCGAGGAAGAAATCGTTTTGACCCGAAATCTTAGTCTGTCGACTCATGAAACGCTTGGCCCAAGTCAGGACGGACGGTTCGCCTGTCTCATCACGAGCCTGCTTGAGGAAGGGGATTAAGGCAGTGCCGCCAGTGCCTTTGACCTTCTTATGCTGCTCGTTGTTCGAGGCCGTTGCCAGGTTCTGTCGGGTTTTGGCGACTTCGGGACTGCGAACCCTCTTTTCTTGAGACGGTAGGTAAATATAACGTGTAACAATGGCGATGTGGATATCACGAAAAGCGCGGAGCATAGCAAGGCACGCATCATACGCAATACACAACGGAAGATCAGTACCACCACGGCTCTCGACGAACTCTCGGATGTTAGCTACGGCACCGACATCACGCAAAAAGCGAGCGTGAGGTCCTGGCATGTACCGTCGCATGTCGCGAATGAAATTGTGTTGGGGAACCAAGCTACGCCCTTCTCGCTCCGACTCGGATGCTGGATCTGGTTTCTCGCCAGTAGGACGGTGCTCGATGCCAAGAACAATGTCGAAGAACTGGATCAGGCTACTCTGTGCGTTACTTGGCCCGCTGTATTGAACATACTGGGACTCGCCCGTCCCATCGTCGTAGATAACACCATTAGGTAGGCCTGCTTCAGCCATGTTTTTACTGCCGGCGAGAAAAGTGCGGATGCGGTTGTAGAAGTAGCCAGGGTCGCAGCTTTCATGCATACGACGCAATAGTCCACCAAGGTCATCAAGACGTTCGGCAAAGGCACGCAGGCAACGTGTCACGGTTGCGCTATCGCCTTCGCGAGCGGCAGCAACTGCTGTCAACATGAGAGGAATGATGGGACCACCACGAGCCTCGATGGCAACCGAGACTAGGTAAAACCAAGATTCGTCAAGTGACCCGGTGAAGGTCAACAGAGTGGCGATATTATCCAGATCGTCTATCCCCTCATCGACAAAGAGCGGCTTGAAATTCCATAGCACCGAGGCGGCGTAGGTGGAGACGGGTGGAATTTCGAGATGTTCACAAATATCCAAAAGGGGCACAGAAATGCTCGGTGGCACTCGATCACAGGGAATGTCACCTCCCCAGATGTAGCCATGAGCAAAAAAGGTCAGGAGCATGTATGCTCTTCTCCATTCCGCATCATGTTCCAGACCAACGGTGGAGAGAACAGGTAGGCGATCGATGACTCCCCGGAGGCGTTTACTGAGAATCAGATTCTGCAGATTAGAGCCAATGGACTCCCATTTATTATAATAGGGGTCCGGAAGTCTCGTTAAGGGTAGGACATCAGGTAGGAATCCATGGTTTGGCGAGATTCCATAGTCGGATAAGATGGGAATAGGGGGTCTCATCACGAAGATATTATGTCTCTAGTGCTTGGGATAGTTTGAGACAACTTGCGGACGAGTAAATGTGGTGAGACTCTGAGGACTCTGGCAACTCAAAAAAGAGGAAGAAAACCAATTCCTGACGCAAGGAGTATACAGAGAATATCCTGTGATACTCCTCAGCCGTGCGAAATTACAGGTTAGTTGTAAGCATACAATGATAATATGTTAAAGATAGGTAGACAATGATGGGCCGAAGCGAGTTGACGTTGACAACTAAGTACAATAAATACAAGTATATGTCCGAGAATGGAAAGAAAGTTCAAATGATCAAAGATGTGGGAACTTGAAACTTTTATACATTTTCTTAGACATTTTCTTAGACTGTCATGTATAAGACTACTATAAGTTACTTAAGGTTTAGTATTACATGGTATGTATTACCAACCATAGGGTCCAACAAGGTTTAGAAGATGGGGGGTCCCGGCAAGAGTTAAATCTACTATTGTACATAGGTATGTACATAGACATGTATATATTAATTAGTACCTAATGAGTTCAACATGGAAGAGGATACATATATGAACATGACTTGTTCTCATCACTTCCCAGTCTTCAATTATGGGCATTAATAAAGGATAGAGATGGCACATGGTCAAAAATGATCAACTCATATGGCGCCATTGATGTCCGGTTGACTCCGGCTGAATGGATGGATCTAGATCTGCATACATGTACAATGTATGTATGTATGTATGTATGTATGTATGTATGTATGTATGTATGTATGTATGTATGTATGTCTGTAAGCAGGTACCTGGGTATTGTAGGCATAAAGAACTTGAAGCGATACCGGTGGCGTCCGGTAATGCCGCAGTGAAACTTTAAACGTTGAAATTTAGTTACTTGTATCTAGACTTTAGTATGCGGGGTTTTGTCGGCGTCTCAGTTTCACATTCCGTAGCTAGTTACTTGCTTACGTCATCGGTCAGTGTTCAACCAATTTGAATCAACCTTTTGAATATTTCTTACAGCTTTATTCATTCAATTTTCGTACGATAATTACCGTCCTATATTCTTATTCAATTGAGAATAGCTTTTTTCTTCTTATTCTTCGTCCGGGGCCGGCAGCAACAGCGCTGGCTGGGACTGGCCAAAGCCAATATCTTCAATACCCCCATCTTTTACCGTACAACGCCTGCCATGGCTTCTAGAAAGCGTTAGATATTAGACTTGAAATATCTCTTTTGTATATACTAGATTGAATCTTTTCCTTTTATTTCTCGTACGAAGCTAGCTAGATACAATTACTCCTCAAGATCGTCCGTTTCTTCCTGCATTTGTTGAACTGCATTAACTATCCCTTGAGGTAGCTCATCCCCGCGTAGGTTATCGTGCGAAAAGAAAGGGTGGTTTTGTTGAAGTAGCTCGAGTAATTTGATATATTTCTCGGTGCTACCAACAGGAGTGCCAATCAGCTCAAGATGAGGTAATTCCCTTGATAGAGCATGCCTTCGTACGATATCTCGAAGCTTAATATAAGTTCCAAGATGTGGCCGTAGGTGATCTTCTGTTAACAGCCGGCCATCAAAGCCTATCCCTTCTAGCTGCTTTTCGCACCATTCTGTTGTTTCAGGGGTCATAAACTCATCTGTTTCAATATTGTCCAAAGGCTGAGCCATAACTTGAGCAGCTTCGTACGCAGCACTGCCTTTTTCAACAGGAATCCCCCAATTGGCAACTTCTTCCGTATTATATAAATCATAAGGGATTCCTGGTCGTACGTGAGGTCTATTCTTCTGTTTCCGGATGCGATGGCTGTTCCAGATATCCACCAATTCAGCAAATTCCTTTCGAATCATAGGGCCATATATAGCATATACAGCTATTTGGTCAATAGGATCGGCCGGAACAAATAGACCATTATGTATGAGCTCAGTTTTAAAAGCCTAATTCACATATTAATATCGTACGATAATGTAATAAAGGTTATTTACTTACAATCCAACGATCAATAGCTCCTTCTCGAAAGGGCCGAAACCAAGACTCTATTTTGATATTTTTCGTACTAGGCCCCCATAGATGAACAGACGATAGCCGGTTTCCCTGGCGATGAATATGAGTATTACCTTCTTCATCTTCGTACGATATCTCTGTTTGACCGGCTTCTGCTAGAGTAGCTTGGGCACCAGCCCATAAAGGAGTCTCTATACCATGATCGGCTCTAGTAAAACATGGCCGAACTTCTCCTGCCATTACCGTACGAAGAAATTGCTTTAATATACTCATAGCAGTAGTTGCTGATCGCCCTACATAAATCCAGATGATTAAGCTAGAATACGCATCTATGCACGCGTAGATCTATAGGAATAATTAGGATATATATATATATATATATAAATATGTATCGTACGACATACCTGGAATCCAAAATCTGAGAGTTTAGCATAACCATCTAAAGACCAAAGCCAGTTAGGTCCTGGGACTTGAAACTCCGTACGATGGTTCCAACCAGCTTCGCGTCTTCTTTGTACATGCTCTGGATATATATCTTTATAGATCTGATATATCCGGTTTCGTCCGACAAGGATACCAGCTCGTGTTTGCATGAATTTATATAGGTCAGATATTCCATAATACTGTATCGATGAGCTATATTGGGCGGCATTTTCCATGAAGTTCTGAGCTTGAAGCAGAACCTCATTGCGTTCTTCATCCGTACGATATCTCCTTTTTATATTATGCCTAAGTCGTACGACCTGTAAACCTCTAGGGCTTAAATCTACACCTTCGCGAGAAAGTTCTCGAAGGATTGATTTATCATTATATCCATGGTGAAAGACAAGATATCGAATGAAGTCTAAAGTTTGAGGAGTAACTGTTGTACGAGAGTGTCGGTGAAGATCCCAGGTTTTGAGTCTTCTTTCTAAGGTCCGTTGTGAGATTGGAATAAGGTGGGATAGCCATTCAGTAATAGCTTCAATTGAATCACCAATAGACCATCGGGCGATAATCTCATCTTTATATTCGTCTATCTTAGATTGCGGACGAGGCATATTGAATTATAATTTATTGAAAAGCTGTGTAGTTATTAAAGATTGAATTAAGTTGGGTTGATTGATACAAAAGGTTGAATTTTGGGTTGATCAATCGGATAAATTTGCGTCCGATTGAATAATTGACAGTTAGGAATTAGAAATGGTTATGATTGGCCATGGCTTTATCAAGCCCCACCAAGCATTTACATGTACCTACCTACCATCAGCCTTGGCGACGCTCGCCAGTACATACCAGCACGAGGCTTAACATCTAAATTGTTACAGTGTTCAACTCCCAAGTTTAACTATCATGACGTTGTTACTACAACTAAGTTAATCAATCAGCTGCCACCATCACCAAGATGGTCGTCCAGCAGCATGTTCTGAATTGGTTGTATAGTGTATTAACCAGCGTAAGAAATACCAGTCACTTTGCAAGCTGGACACTACTGAGAATACCTTCGACAGGAATATCAAGATGTGAATCGCACCTATAACGATGTAGCCCAAGCGCTATCTCAATACCCTTCACTGTCACCCAGGACAGATGTACATAGTATGGTCAAGCGCCTCACTCACTAATCCTAGTCAACATCCTTCTAACCAATTACGATTTGCAGCCTTCGACAACGGCGTATCAGCTCTCCTCTTACACCTCTCTGGAACCATTCCCGTCATCTTTCGTGGAACGACATATCGATTTCCCATCTCATTATGGATACCACATGCCTATCCACGGGAGGCACCGCTGGGCTATGTTACTCCTACCGAGAGCATGATGGTGCGGCCAGGCCAACATGTTGACCCCCAAGGACGAATATACCATCCTTATCTCGTGGGCTGGGCCGAGTTTTGGGATGTGAGTGCCTTGTTCATGCTAGCTAATATATAATATTTCTCGTCGCGCAAAGATACTAATATCAGCTGCGTAGAAATCATCGTTGCTAGATTTCCTCGCTATACTGAGAGACATATTTGCGAAGGAACCGCCGGTAGTGTCACGGCAACAAGCTCGTCCTGCATCCCAACAACCACTCCCGACCCCGACACCTCCACCAGTACCGCCTTTGCCTCCCGACATGACAAGGCAGAGTGCCCAGCAGGTCCCATCTCCGCATCCTAGCGATTCGAGACCACCTCCGCCTCCACCAAAGGGAAGCGACCTCCCTCAGGTCGTTTCTGGCCCGTCCACTGCCCAAACAGACGGACCCCCACGACCACCCCTACCGGACGGAATTCAACGTCAATCGAGCCAGTATGGTACACCTACGACGACACAGCCGACTCGACTATCTCGATATGACACGGCCCCTCCTTTGCCACCGCAACAAGGGCAATCACATCCCCCTCAACCCTTGCAACCCTACCAGCAACCAGCACCTCCGAATACTCAATATCCACCGCAGCTTCAGCTACAGCCACAATCTACGTATCAACACGGTGGCCCCCCTCAGCCTGGATTTCCATCGCCAGACTCTCGACGTACATCCATGGTAGCTCCCGCCACTCCTATTCCTTACCACGGCCCTCCAGCTGGCCCCCCTCTACAAAACTGGCAACAACCGCCAATGCAACCCAAACCGAAGCCGCCCCCGCCCCCTGACTTGATGGACGAGCCCTTTTCCCTTGCCCTTCCGTCCTCCTCCGCCGACGACAACCTCCTACCGCCACCCATTCCACCTAACCCGGAAAAGGATGCGCTCTTACGCCAACTCGCCTCGACACTCCACGGCCTGCGCCAACGCGCTCGAGCGCAGAACGAGTCTTCTCTCGCTGGTCTCGGCGCCCAACGCGCGGCCATGCTCACAGCCCTTCAGAACCTACAATCCGACACGGCAGCGCTTGCCCCACTCTCTGCCATGCTCTCTTCTAATACCTCGATCTTGCAGCAGTCCTTGCAAGAAGCCGACCGTGTTATCTATTCTGCGCAAACCCGAGAACCGCCTCCCATCGACGACTTACTCGTCGCCCCTACCGTGGTGGCAAACCAGCTGTATGATGCGGCGGCCGAGGAGCGGGCACTAGGTGACGCCATCTTCGTTCTTGGGAGGGCGGTCGAGCGCGGACGGATCAGTCCGACTGTCTTCGTCAAGACGACGCGGGGCCTGGCGCGCGAGTGGTATCTGAAGAAGGCACTTGTGCGCAAGATTGGACGTGGTATGGGACTTGCCGGGTAAGTTAGATGCCTACTTACTTAGTAGCCATGCAGGCTGGCAGGCAAGGAGATACATAATATCCAGTGGCAGTAATCGGTTGGAATTTTGAAGCTTCAAGGAATAAGCGGGGTTATTTACCCCTTTTACTAGCTTGGCCAAGGTGACACCAATAATCACATAGGTATATACTATCCTCGCGTTGGGTTATACGAAGTATGTAACCTAGGTGGGTAGGCATGGAAGAAAGTTGACCTGCCTTAGGTACCTAGGTAGGTAGGTATGTATATATACCCAAACCAAAGATATCTTTTGATGATGAATTGAAGGGTTTTGTTATTCTCACCCTCAAACCTGCAAACCAGGTACAGGTACCTTACCTACTCTTTGGTGTCGTGTCTAGGTATCATCTAGGTCAGATGCGTATTCGTACACAAGTTTATCTACCTAATCTTGCTCACTCAAGAATCAACAACGCAAAGAGGAGGCCAACTAAAAGGGGTCGTCACAGGGAAAAAAAAAAAAAATTAACAAACTTGTTAACTGATTACCTTGCGCTAACTAAGAGGCAGCCTCCGTGTGTCTTAGGAGTAGGTATCTATATCTACCTAGCCCGAGGGCAATGCCTTTTCTCTTTCATCCATGGTGGCCGGCTGGTCTGATTTCAATAATACCTTAGTACCTGACCTTCCTGACCACTAGGATTACTAAGTCATTACTCGATAAGCTACGTCTGTTTATCCTTGGTCGTCCTCTTTCCCTCCCCTATCGCCGAATCTAGGGATACCTACTTCTCTAACCGTGAATTCCATCAGTTGCCTCCCTCCTCGGCACTTGTACCGGCAGCATGTGTAGAACCGACACCGCTCCCTTTGCCTAGTTTAATCCCGCTGCTGGCCTTTTCCTTGTACATGTTGACAATCTTCCTGACCTGACCCGGCCGTCTTGGCTTTGGATGTCTGAGCTTAACATCGTTGATCTGGCGTACTACGAAACCCGAAGACGTCTTCTTGCTCCAACTGCTTTCTTTCTTTTTGCCATCGGATTCTTTCCCTTTCCCCTTGCCCTGCTCGTTATTCTCGCTATTATCGCCGTCATCAGCTCCTGTATCCTTTGCTTTTCCTTTTGCTTTCGCCTTATCTATTCTCTTCTTCTCTCTCTGTTCTCGACGAAGCTTTTTCTCTTCGAGCCTGCGGCGCTTGCGCTCCGCCGTGGTTTGCTGCGATGCCGTCTTCGATATCGGTTTGGCATCGCTCTGCGCATCGTTTAGGCCCTGCGAGGCCTCATCACTGGCCGGTTTATCTCGACACCGTGTCGCCTTAGATAGTACGGTGCCATCGAGTCCGAAGTCGTTGAATTCTTCTACGCCTCCTAGGCTCTCCGACATGCGCGCAAGAAAAGGAAAAGTTCTTCTCATCGACTGATATGTCGATGGTGCTTCATTCCTGAACGTCGCTACAAGTTCGTCATCAGTATTAATGCCCAATTCACTGTGAGATGAATCAGCCGAGGAATGAATTACTTCAGATGTACGATATAGATGGTAGCCAAAGAGTCTTGAACGACGATATCGCACGCGCCGATGAGCAGGCTGCGGCCGTGCGTCAGTATCGTCGACAGTACTCGAATTGGCTTTCTCATCATCATCACTGCTACTACCCCAAGTATCCGCTGACCGAGTAAAGGGGTTCGATATTCGCCGCCACAACTCTGCACTCCGCTGTTTGAATGGGTGTCTGGTTGCATCAGTTTCGGATTGCTTAACACCCTTCCCCTTTACCTTGGAAGGGGTGTGCAGATTGGCATTGTATGATTTGGCTCGGGCAGATGGAACTAAGCTAGCAACTGGAGAATTCTGCTCTAGGCATTCGAATTGTTGTATACGGCTTTTGACAGGTGATTCTTGCTTTAGCGTGGGGTTTTCATGAGAACCATCTACGTCCGCGTCCAAATTTACCCGTAGTTTCGATGCCTCTGCGTCACCTAAGGCTTCCGCAAAGTTACAGGAGAAGTCATCGGTTGAAATTTGTGTGGTCAGCTCAGGGGTCAATATTCTCTCCAACGGCGCAACTTGTGTTTCTAATGTTGTTGTCGACGCAGTTAGGATATTTCGTGCAACACGCTTCTTCACGTTGATTTCTGGCTTATCCCGGTCGCGGTTTTGCCAAAAACCCTTAGAAGGAGCCGGAGACGAGCCTCGAATCGAGGATCGCTCAAAGAACTTTCTGAGGTCCGACACTTTTCCTGCACATCTCGTCATAGCCTCTGATTTAAGGACTGGTCTGGAACTCCTTCGGGTCTTTTTTGGCACCTTAGACTTGCCATCCTTTTTCAACACACCGCCCAATGTACCTATGGAACACGCTTTCGAGGCAGCGGGATAAAGGGGCTGGCTTAAACTTATGTGAGAAGATGTCTTGCTCCCTTGAATAGTTGGAGGAAGCCCAGGCAGTAGACATTGCGATTGAGAATCGACGAACACCTCTCCCTCATCTTTGGGGTCCTCTTGCTCCAGGGACATGGCCCCGTCGAAGTTATATATCCCTTTTTGGCGGAACCGACTGCTTCTTGGTAATGAAATTGTTGGAGTATGCCTAGCGGTGTTGGCTGCAGAGCGAAGGGACTGTTGTGATTCTCTCTCCTTCAACTCTGTCTGGTTGATTCTGGCCATGACACCTGGAGTCGCCTGAGTTACAGCGTTGTCCTTTTGTGTTGTTGTTTTAATAGAGATAGTGCTCCCTCGGTAAATGGAGCCTGGTGATCGAGGAAACTCTTCGTTACTCTGAATAGTTCGAGTTGGTGTTTTCTCCGAGGTGAGTTTGGGTTTTCTAGGCGTCTGAGGCATTCGCTCTGCCGGGCGTGAATTTTGCTCAAAAGATTTACGAAGATCTGCTACGCTTGGCCGTGTTCTCTTCACAGGACTACCTGTAACGCTCGATGGCTGAGCATCTTTACTAGGCGATTGCTGAATGGCTTGGCATTTCGTTTCGTGGCTTTCAATGCTCAATCTTTGTGAAGTTTTGAGAGGACTAGTTAACGATGTGATTGGCCGGTGAGATTTTGCTGGAGGATGTTGCCGAGGGGTATTAGGGGCTGGAAGATTTCGCGGTGATGAATCTGTCGCAACAGTCACAGGTTTTTGTGCCGCTGGCCGTTCCAAATTTGGCTCGGTAGGTTCTGTGAAAGGAGAATATGCTGCCAGCTTAGTTACATTCCAGATCAACAGTCATGGCTATGCGCATGTACTCACTGCTTTTGTGTTCGAAAACTCTTCTACGGTCTGCGATAAGCCTTGGATCCTATCCAGAGCGTCTGGCCGTCCGAGAAGCGGTACTTCGTAACAGGTCATGGTTAGGAGCACAACGTTTCACCTCATGACCATATGAAGCTTGAATTTCCGCTGGGCGCTGTCTTGCCATAGCTGAAGACTCTCCACTTGTTTCTAATGGAAGATGAATTCTGGATACATTATGGTTTCCTGACGCCGTCGTGCTGTATAACGTGTGAACCGGGAGCTTAGATCTGTTACTCATCGGAGGCGGAGATGCCACCTGCCTCGGAGACACACTCGCGGAGTATTCGGCAGGCCTATATCTATCTACAAACGGGTTTCGTTGCACAGGTTCAACTGGCCGGCTCTGTCGTCTCAGAGTCTCCTGAGCTCTGGGAATCACACTAGGTTTGGATTTGAATGAAGTGCCAGTCTCTGCATTATTTACTGCATCGAGGATCTCAAATTTGGATACGAGTGAGCCTAATTTTGCCGTGGTTGTACGGCGTTGCGAAGGGATCTTGGTTATAACGGGCTTAGGCAAGGGGTCGGGGCTATTTTGACGGACTGTAGCAGTAGAGGAATCTCCTATACTTGATGTTTCCTGCTGGTCAAAAGAGCTAGAGCCATCTAGATTCACGTCAGTTCTACGCTGAGGGAGGCGTAGTGGTGGGGGCTTAAGGTCAAGCGTGAAGGGATCAGGATCTTCAAGGGGGGTAGAAGAGGAGCTCTTGTTGGAGCGTGACGTGACAGACGCCATTGACAAATCGTATTATAGAAGAATATGATAATTGAGGTCCCCAAGAAGTCCAAGATTCTGAACCCTTAGAACATTATATCCATTCAAGTAGAGCCAAGGAGCTCCCTGGATTGGCTAACATGTCCAGGATTCTGAAACAAGGAAAACTTGATAATTCTTTACAAGATTTCAATCAGATGATGCTCATGGAATATACAGTTCAATATACAGTTCCTGGAACAAGGCAAGGGAGCGTTTGTGGGATCTGGTTGCCGCTTCTTCATACGAAGCTCAATGATGTAAGGTACCTTAGTACTAGGTAGGTATGGAAGTCGTAGCCCCCTAAAACCTTCGAGTAATGACCTATGGAAGGTGCTAACCTGGTATCAAGTTTGTAGAGTTTCTATAGCAATGATTGCACTTGCCCGACTGCTATATATGTATTTTACCCTAGGCACCTATGGCTTTTGTCACATTTAAGCATTCATTGCCCCTATGTTGGAATATTCAGGTGGCTAGTATAGGGTGGCTTGTAACATCCGCCCCACACCTGTGGCATATATGTACTATCTACATCCCCAGTAGCTACCACTAGAACTTACATATGTACTCTTCTAATACAACAAAATATACGACTCCTGAGCCCTCCGGAAAACCAACACCGTGAGAGCTAAGGACCAACTCATCCCTTCAAATTTTATCCATATCGGACTTGCCGAATAAACCCAACAAATTTATTTCATCAAAGCCACTGACACTAACAAAAATCCCTTGCTTCGTCACCTAGGTAACCAGCTAGCAAGATGGATCCGACAGTAAACAACCCAAACAACAATAACGCCGGTGGCAGCAGGGAAAACGGGAGATATAACCTGCGGAAAAGACCCTTACAAAAACCAACTTTCCTCAGATTTCTCAACGAGCACAACTTCCCGTTTCTCACCAACAAGATCAAAGAAATCGACGATTTACATCAAGATTTTAACCTTGAAACCTTTGACAGCGAGGAAACCACCTACTCACCACCTGCTACCCTGTCGGAACCCCGCTCGCCAAACTCACGTGACGTTTCACCCATTTCACCTCCTAACGATTTAGAAGTTGAATATTTCGGCTTCGAGGTTGTTACCCCGCGCGTTTCACCCAGCATCGGCAGCTCGTCGCCCGGGAGAGATACTCCTGACTCAAAAGAAGAACCTCTACAGGGTAATCCCTCTCAGACTCGGTTGACCACTAATCTGGAAGAAACTCTACAGGGTAGTTCCTCTCAAACCCAAGCAGCTACTCGACCACCACTTCACATCAGGTCTCCCAGTAGAAGACCTGCAGTGAAATCCGCAAAGCAGATTCGACGAAAGCCGAGAACCAAAGCCCCAACTGAATCTTCTCCCCGGCACGATGACTTCCGAAAAGACCACCGGAACCTCCCTAGATAAGCTGACCACGCTTCACTCACCCAACGAGTGGATCCAGTTCAACAGGGAGATTCCGGACCACCTGAATATTCCAACACCCTAAACGGGATTTAAATCTTACTTACCTATCCATCTACCGACAATAACCTCGTCTACTATGATCGAGACCATAACCGCGGATAAAGTCCTACTTAGATGAGGTCTCTCCATATTCCCCCGCAGTGTCTTGGGAATTAGGAACGGACTGTTACATCCCGATTTTAAATACCTACACAGTACCTACCCAGGATACTTTGGTAAGTATTGGTATCTCCCTAACGAAGGTAAGCACGAAGTCATAATCAAAAACTATCCGAGTGAGCTATGATTACATAGGAAATGAAGCACAAAACGTATCACAATGACTGATAATCATTACACTATTCAAAAGGAAGCTTCGCGCATTTTCCATTCTGTCTTACTCAAAGATGCGCGCCTACAAATTCCTTCTGCGGTGAAGGATGCAGCGGAACGTACCTCATTCGACAACTCGGCCCTGACGACGCCCTTCTTACCAGCACCAGTGAAATGTACCGAGTCCAGTACTGCGTTATGGGCGCTCCTTGCCACCTTTGGAAACACCATCGCCTCCGAACGTTACGGATTGGTCGAGCAAAAGGTCGTCGTCAATAGTGATGTCGCCTCCATCTTTCTCTTTTCATTTCTGTTACTTCGAGTCGGTGGTAAGCCTATTTCGGATCCCGAGCTCGTGAAGAGGTATTCGATCTATGATACTACCCGCCAGTTCACACACTGGCGCAGGTTGGTCACGAACGTCTACCCGACACGTGATGGTCGCTGGTTTCATCTACATGGTGGCTTGAATTCGGATAGAAGCCTGCGAATGTTAGGCCTTCCATTGCATCGGGATGTGGCTGACGAGATGGATGCCATTGATGGACTCTCTGAAGGGGCACAGAAGTTTGATGCAGAGTGGTTGGATATTGAAGCGAACGAATATTGGAGACAAGCAGGGGGGATTTGCCTCACACCCGAAGAATACAAGGAGAGCGAGCAAGGCAAAGCCGTGGCAGACGACGGGCTATATACCTTGGAGGAATTTACTAGCGAGAAGTTGCCGCCAGTTCCGTGGCCAAGGGTTAATACGGAAACGTATAGGCCCCTAGAAGGCATCAAGATTGTGGATCTAACCCGAGCGATCGCTGGTCCTACGATTGCAAAGCTCGCTGCGCTATTCGGTGCCACCGTCGTCAGAGTTTCTAATACGAAACTGCCGGATTTAGGCATCGTGCTATTCGAGAGTAACCTTGGCAAGCGGGATGCGCACCTCGACCTGAAAACCGAGGAAGGACGGAGCGCGGTATTGGATTTGATCAAAGACGCAGATGTCGTATTGGATGGTTACCGTCCGGGCGTTTTGGAGAAGCTGGGGTTTGGTCCGACCTACGTACTTGAGATGGCAAAGAGAAGGGGGAAAGGTATAGTATATGCTCGAGAGAACTGCTACGGCTGGAAAGGCCCATGGAAGCATCGCAGCGGGTGGCAGCAGATCAGCGATGCGGTGACAGGAATAGCCTGGTTGTTCGCTCGTATGTGGGACATGGACGAGCCCGTGATGCCATTCTTACCAAATTCCGACTTCCAAACCGGAATCGTAGGGTGCATAGGTATCATGAACGCGCTGTACCAACGGTCGAAAAAAGGGGGCAACTATCTCGTCTCTATGTCTCTGAACCAGCTGAACAGTTTCTTGATGTCTCTCGGAACGCAAAGCCCAGAGGTACAGCAGTCATTGCGCGAAATGTGGCCGAATATGAAATTCAGACATTATGATGATCTACATAGGCAAATGAGAGTTGTAAGTATCACCAAGTCTTTATGTGATCACACTGCTCGTATATAACAACCTACTAACCTCGGACGGCCACATAGTTAACCAGTACCCTGCCAAGAGTGGCACCACAAGTAGTAGATCCAAGGTACTTCAGAACCATCAAGGCTCACCTTGGCGTGCCTGACGAGGAGATGGTATTTGTTGGGCCAGCAGCAACGTACGAGACGACAAAGCTGGAATACGATTCTGGCAGTTGCTTGAGAGGAACACACGAGTCAAAGTGGCCAGGCGAAAAATAGCGGCACGTCTGGTAGATAGATGACTAGGTATCTTGTATTGACAGCAAGTGTGACAGGATAATCTCTAGGAAAGTCTAGAGGTCGTGTACCTTGATAGGCATTTAGTTATAATGTCATGGCAATTTATCATCATTCAGGTTCATACCCTGTCACAGGCCTCATATTGCAACGGCCAACCCGCGAAGACCTTCGCCGTCTCTATCGCAACTGTCACTTTCTTGACCATCGCCCTCATCTATCCGTTGTGAACTTACCTCCCCTTGATATTCCTCGACCGAAGAACTCGCTACGGATGGAACCGGGTGAGTGGGGGGAAGCAACGAAGATGGCATGTCCATTGATACGCTACCACTTTGACGTCGACCGAAATTAGGAGCTGGTAGTAGCCGATTCATTTCGAGTTCTTGTCGCCCTGCGAGTGTGGGGCTGTTGAACGATGAGGTGGAAGTGGGATTTTCTGCTTCAACGGTCATGATGGCTGCTTGCCACTGCATCACCTCTGCGTTCATCTGCTGCCGGGAGTAAGGGGACCACGAACGAGCTTGACGGAGCTTCTCGGTAAATGAAGCTGTCCCCGATGTACTACCCTTCGCAGCAGCTGACTGCTTGTGTATCATGTCTTTGAAATCTGCCCTGTGCTTTGATGTAGGGCTGTTGTTGCTGGTGCTAAACTTGGCACTGGCATTCCTGGTGACGGACTTGGGCTTCCGCCCGACAGGTTTAACGGGCGTCGCGTTCTTTATCCTGAATGCGGACTTAGCCATCCGGGTCTTCGTAGCCAGCTCCTCGTTCTCGATAGGCAGATTCGTGCACCGCTGATGCTGGCTCTGGTACGTGCAGTTCGCGCACGCGTGCCGCAGACTACTACTCTGCGCGAGCACCGCGGGCGACGGCACGACGCACCGCGCGTAGGGCCTGTTCATCAGGCGGCAGTTTCGGCACGGGTCGGCGCTGATTTTCCCCGAGAGGTAGATCATGATGGAGGTGATGTCCATCGTGGTCCGCGGCTTGAAATTCTTTTGCGACCGGTACGTGTTCCACTCCAGCTCACGCACGGTGGGCTGCTCGGCTAGAGCGCGGGCGAGAGGGTTGCTGGGTAGAGGCATGTTGGTTAGCTCGTCTGGCAAGACCTCGAGGGCGGCTTTCCAGGCAGTTGGGGCTGTGTTAGAACCAGCTGGATCCTTCGCTGCGGTGGGCTTCCCGCTCTCTGAAGCGCGCCGGTGCCTACTGGTCTGCTCTTTGGGATGGCGGTCACGGTCTGGTTGGGTGCTCAGGTTGGATGAAAAAGCCCTGAACTGTGACTCCAAACGTTCAGCAGCAGCGTCCAACATTGCTCGGAAATCATCCGACATCACGATGAGAGGAAGGCAAGGCTAATTAAATTAAATAAGGGATGAGATAATATTTCAAGATAGGGATAAGATAGGTAAATAGGTAAAAAAGTAGGTGTGCACTTGAATATGTTGGACCGTATAGTAGGTGAATATTCAATGAAGACATGAGATGTTCACCTAAAGTATTGACATGGAAAAAGAAGCAAGAGCTGAAAATTCACGCCGGATGACGAGGTTGCAAACATTTAGGGTGTGAAGTATAGTACCTACCTGGTCATAGATAGGGGTCCAGGGGTCAGGGGTTATGTATTACATAACGGCGATAGCGAAATATGATATATGATGAAATGTAATACTTCTTTTAATTCTTACTCATTAGTAAAACTTTACTAAGGAGGGACGAGTTAAATGTAAAGTTTTACTTAATAAAATCGTGTAGTGGAGCCGTGCCTATGAGTGAAAATTTCAAGCTCGGACTTTGTTTCCCGCAGAAACTGATAAGATAAGGAGCTGAGCCTCCACAGCCTTAATTCAACCACTTTTTATTCAATTCCATTTATTTAATTCCATCCATTTAGTTCCATTCTTAATAATCAAAGCTGACTAATCTAATCCATTTTTTTAATTTAATCTATTTTTTTTAATTCTTTTATTTTAATTTTTTTTTTTTAATTTTTTTCTATTTAATTCATTTAATTTATTTAATTTATTTTATTAATTATTTTTAACATTATTACTTAAATTAAATATTTTAAGAAATATTTGAAATAATTGATTTATATGGTGGTGTTAAAGGTGGTGTGGAAGATGGTTTATTGGATTTAAGGGCTAAAAAGCGATGTACTTAATTAATTAATTAATAGCTTAAAAGTTGGTTTTAAACGTTTTATTTTTTACTAATGGCTTAATAGGTTTAAATTTAAGCTAATAGAATGGCTTTAATTTTAATAAGCTTATTAACGCTTAATTTGCTTAACTTTTTACTTTAAATAATTAAAATATATATTAATAAAGCGTACTTTAAACCGGTTTATATAAGGGCTTTTAACTTTTAAGTTGTTATAATTTTTTTCTTTTTTTTTTTAATTATTTTTTAGGTTTTAAAGGCTTTTAAAAGTTTTTAAAAGCTTTTTAAAAGTTTTTTAAAAGCCACATAACCTTAACTTAATTAATCCATTAAATTAATAATTAATATATTTATTTCGAAGCGGGTTAATTAGTTTTAAAATATTATATTACCGTTATTATTATTATAATTTATTTTAAGAAAGTTTTTAAAGTTTTTAAAAAAGTTTATCTTTAACGTTAATATGTATTATTAGTTATAAATCCCCTTTAAAATAATCTTATTATTATAAGCGGTTTTTAAATATAACTAGCCTTTAATAACTGGTTTTTTAAACCTTTTTTTTATATTTATAAATCTTTTTAATCCGATAATTTCTCCTTATTTAATTAAGTTAATCTTAACCTTAATATTAGTAAGTCTTAGTGTATAAGTTAATTTAAACTTAATAAATAAAGTTATTTAATATTTTTAATAATATTACATAACTTAAAGGGAAGTATAATTTACTTTTTTTATATATAAGTTTGGTTTATTTATTATACCGATATTTTAACCATTATATAAGTATTACGTAATCCATGCTAAAGGAATTTATTATTATTAACGTAAATATTATATAATTAATGTTTAATATAAAAAAAACTTATTATTATGTGATTATTATATAATTATTATTTTATTATATTATACGTGAAAAAAAATGCTTACTTAAATTAGCTAATAATTAGCTTTTAATTAGATTAAATATTTAAGTAATTTAAATTTATTTTCTTTTTTAAATAAAGCGAGTAATATTTTATAGAAGCCGTTAAAGGCATGATTATATATTTAATATTTTAAAAAATAAAAAAATTAAGAAATAATATTTAAAATCAAAATTGTTGCGAAGCGATGATTTTCCAGATATTAAATTAGTAAAGTTTTACTAATTTAAATTGCTTATAATTTGCCAGGTATTTTAACTATCTGCTTCTTATCTTTTTTCAACTACATATGTAGGTCTCTACCTAAGTTATAAAGTACATCTAAGCAGCAGCAGGAGCAGCAGCAGCCTTAGCAGCAAACTCGGCCAGCTGAGGTGCTAGATCCTTGATCGTCTCTGCTCTCGTTCTATAAGTCAAACCCAGCACGTCCACAGTCTCCGGAGCGCTGTAGGTAAACCATCCTTCTGGCTTGGCGATGTTCGCCGGTTCACCGATCGGTATTACGTCGCTCTTCTCTGGCAGCGCCTCCCGTAGGTAATTCGCCCATTCCTGATGGCTCATCTCACCCCCGACCGTTATCCATCGCTTGCCGGCGGCTTCCGGCTTCGTTACCGCGAGCAAGTGCGCGCGCGCCAGGTCACGCACGTCGACGTACTGCCAGATGCTGGTCGGCGGCACGGGGTCGCTCGATTTCACGCCGGGCTTCAGCAGCATGTTGTAGATCTGCCACGTGCTGAAGTTCAGCGTCTCGGGATCCTCGATCTGCTTCGGATCGAACACGGGCCCGAGGATGACTCCCGGCACGAGCGTCACCAGCTCGAAGTTGCCCTTTCCCTCCTTCACAAAGTTCCACGCCGCCTCCTCCGCCAGCTTCTTGCTGGCCGGGTACGAGACCACCGGGTTGGTGGCGAGCTTGGCCTCCTCGAGCGTCGTGGCCAGCCAGTCGTCGCGCTTGTACACCTTGGGCGGGTCGGAGATGGGGTTCTCGTGCAGCGTTGCGACGGCCGCGAACGACGACAGGATGACGACCCGCTTCACGGTCGGCGCCACGCGGACTATGTTCTCGAGGATCTCTGTGGTGCCCTTGATGGCCGGCTCCAGGTATACGGTGGGGTCGGTCGAGGTGAGGAAGAAAGGCGAAGCAGTGTGGACAACTGTGTCGAACGGGGGCGTAGATTTCAGCACCTCGTCGAAGGCCTTGGGGACGGTGATATCCGGCACGACGCCGAAGTCTAGCTTGGGCGTGTTGGCGTATTTGCTGAATGACTTCTTGATAAGGTCGATCTTGGACTGCGAGCGAGCGGTGGCGCGTACTGAGTGTCCAGCTTCGAGGAGTTCCCAGAGGATATGCTGTGCGGTATAGCCGTTGGCCCCCGTAAGAAGGATTCGGTGGGAGGTTGCCATTTTGCTAATATTGTTCTGTCTAACTATATTTTTCGTTGGTCTAGTCTTCGAGAAAGTAGTGAGTTCACTTAGACGCAATATGAAGGTACCTAATAGTGTAGTTATAGAGGGTAGTATCAAATATTCGAGACAACCAACATCCAACTCTCAACACCGCGGGGTCATTTATACACTACTATATGATACCCGAGAGCCACTATTCCTATCCCAAGTCTAGGATTTGACGCAATGGGCCCTACCATAAAGATCGCCATTTTAATTCTATATTTCATACTTGGCCCGTCTTTGCTGCATAGAGCTACCTGGTAAAGGCAGCTCTGGGTGTCCGCGAGAGGAGGGGTATACCCTCGGTCCGCCCTGTCCGCATCACACTTGCGTGTCACTATCCTAATGACAGGCAAAGCAAGCAGTTGATCCATGAGCTGTGGATAGCATATGGGGCCATATCAAATCCATTGATAGGCCATGGCTCGAACAACAGCAACTGCCAATCAACTTCCTGATTACCTACTAAGTAGGTGTGTACCATCACTTCACATCATGAATAATGAAGCACAACTCGCCGTTCGCACAGGCCTTAAGGTCCCCCTCCCCCTATATAAGTAAATAGGTAGAAGGATCTACCGCCTATTTATGTCCGAACTTTCTGGGAAATTGAATACCGACGCCCGATTGAGGAAATAGCTCTCCGACCTTTGATTCGGTAGTTTGGTTGGGCTCTGAGCGGGAAGCGGGCCGAAACCGTTTTCCTCGGGCGCGCACCGGGTCACCCGAGCTGCCGAGCAAACAACCCAAACATGGTTTGCCATCCCGTTCTGCCCATCGTATTACATAACGGCTATAGCTATTACACTGTGATATGGATGTTTTAAAGATGGATTGCCTGTAAAATTTCTTGGATCGTCTTATTAGATGTACGTATCGCAACAAAGTGAAGGTGCTTAAGCGTAGAAATGTGGGCCACGACCAGCTAGATACGCAAGCGTTTATTGAAATAGGAGTTAAATATGAAATAGGAGTTATTATATACCAAACCTAGGTATGTATGTGTCCGACTAACCTCCAGATATTTTCACCCAAATCCCAAGTCATACATATTGGCTAAGTGCTTGGATGCCCTCGGAGGCGTGCCTTATCTGTAGCTGTGCAGCAAAGGAAATTGGTGGCGTTCATATACCTATGCACGTAAATATTTACTTGGTGCCGGGCAAGCTCGGATCAAGCAAACATCAAACATGGCGCCTTGCGATTTTGTTCTTCTTTTCTTTCCCCCCAGAAGGAATCCTTCCATATGTGCCTTTTGATTATTCAAAAAAAAAAAAGGGAAAGGAGTGCCCAAAACGTCCTTAGCAAGATTCCTTGCCGTGTGTCTCGATGTTTGCCTTTATGTCCTGGCGTTGAATAAAAGCCGAATCCTACCTACATAGGTAGGTAGCTATATATCTCATCGCGTACCCAGCTTGGTGGCCCATAAGCTGCCGGGCGAAAAAGGCCCAGGGAGTCGAGGCAAAGGGTAAACAAATCATGCATGATTTTTCAGTCTCAAGACATGGCCACCATTATTTCTAGGTAGTCTTGCCGAACGAGCACAGCTTTGGCTTCGGGGCAGGCTTCAAACATGGATGGTGCTGCGGTCGAGCTGCTGCCCACCTACCTACTTACATATGAGTAATCATGAGAAGAACAGTTCAAGAACTATGTAGTTCCGTCGGATAACCTTGCTAGGTAATGACATCAGGTATATGTACTAGGCTAGTACCTAGGTATCTTCCCTCTAATATCACCTATCATCAAGTTCACCGTTGTCACACTCTTTCATCATCAGACTACGTTGAATTCATGATACCGCTAAGAGGTCTTTCGGGATAGGTTGCGAAGTATTCCCTGGCCTTCGACAACTTTTCTAGTGGGATTAGTTACTTCAATGTTGGACATTACATACGCGTATAGGTACCTCGGGTGAATAATGGTGACAATACTTACTTACTCGGTGGGATAGCATTACTACTGCTGCTGCATTAGATTCATTGCGACCATGTTCCTTGCAGGTACATGCCGATTCCCTGTTGAGCAAATGGACCCCTATTCCAATTCGGTTGATGGTAGGATCACTACTGGCAGATCTACGGCAAAGGAGAGAGACGTTAATGGCTTTATCGGGCCGTAAACCGGTGCAGATCTAAACTCTATTGAATCAGCGCTTCACCATCGTCCATTCTCCCAATTCATGCTTTGGCCCCGATCGTGTTCCGGTCTCGAGGGTCACAATTCATACGTTTACGGATGGTATAAGGAACCCCCGAGAGCTTGGAGGGGTCGCAAATCATCAGGCGGCACCAATAAGCCGCCCTTATTCTTCTTATACAGTACTACCTACCCCGGGACTTGTCCGCCAAGCTACAAGAATCTCCTCATATTCTGCTTGGTCAAGCTGCCTTGTCTTGGTTGGGATTTCGTGGTTCGAACGTATCGCATGCTGCAAATGAGTAGTGCGAGGTACCTAACAGCGGGGCTGCCTTGGAGCTATTGAGCTATAAAGGTGGTAATAGGTTCGTACTCGACAGAGCAAGACTGTTGGTCTAGTTCTCCTCTCCTCTTCTTTTCTCTCTTTTTCTTGTTCCATATATAGGATATAGGAGACACCATTACTTACCTTACTCCTTTTCTTTTCTTACCTCGTGTCCTCGATTATATCGGACAGATTTGTATTACAAATGGCGGATATCGACGTAGAAAAGGTCCTTAAGAAGCTCTCTTTGAGCGACAAAGTCGATCTTCTCGCAGGAATCGACTTTTGGCATACGAAAGGCCTTCCACAGCATGGGATCCCATCTCTGCGCTTGAGTGATGGGCCTAATGGTGTCCGCGGTACCAAGTTTTTCAACGGTGTAAAGGCCGCGTGCTTTCCTTGTGGAACAGCGTTAGGTTCTACCTTCAACCAAGAGCTCCTGGAAGAAGCAGGGAAGAAAATGGGAGAGGAGGCCAAGTTAAAGGGAGCGCATGCGATTCTAGGACCTACCATAAACATGCAGCGAGGTCCTCTTGGTGGTCGAGGATTCGAGTCAATAAGTGAGGACCCCATCCTAGCTGGTCTAGGCGCCGCCGCGATTGTGAGAGGAATTCAATCGACAGGAATCCAAGCAACTATCAAGCATTTTGTCTGCAACGATCATGAACATAAGCGCAATGCTGTACAAGCCATCATAACTGAACGAGCACTGCGAGAGATATATGCGTTACCGTTCCAGCTAGTGGTTCGTGATTCGAATCCTGGATCGTTCATGACAGGTTATAATGGAGTCAATGGAACGTACTGTAGCGAGAACCCAAAGCTGTTGGACAAAATCTTGCGCGGAGATTGGGGTTGGGATGGGATGGTTATGAGTGATTGGTATGGTACGTATAGCACAACCGAGGCAGCACACGCTGGCCTTGATCTCGAGATGCCCGGCCCGCCACGGTTCAGGGGTGAACCGCTCAAATTCAATGTTTCAACCGACAAAGTTCGAACACACGTCTTGGATCAACGAGTTAGAGCAATGCTGGAATTTGTCAAAAAGTGTGCAGCTAGCGGCGTTAAAGAAAATGCCCCGGAGGAAACCGGGGATACTCCTGAGACGGCTGAGCTGTTACGGCGAATAGGAAACGAAAGCATCGTGTTACTGAAAAACGACAAAGGTGTACTGCCTCTGAAAAAGGACAAGAAGGTATGATACCCAAAATCAAGCTCCGGGTGTCTTTTCGTATCGATGGTTAATACGTTTGCTCTAACAGACAGTCGTCATTGGACCTAATGCGAAGGTTGCCACATACCACGGAGGAGGTTCCGCGTCGTTGGCCGCCTATTATGCCGTGACTCCGTTTGACGGTATAAGCAGCAAACTATCCTCACCTCCTGGCTATACCATCGGCCAGTATTCGCACAAGTTGCTTCCCCTCCTCGGCAATTCCACCAAATCGCTCAAGGGAAATGAGGGGGTGACGATGAAGGTCTACGCAGAGAGCCCGGAAGCCCCGAGTAGAAAACCAGTCGATGAACTAGAGATTTTGAAGACAGAAATGCTTCTAGTCGATTACGCAAATCCCCACATCGTAGGCCCCCTCTGGTATGCGACGCTTGAAGGATCTCTGATCGCAGAAGAAGATGCAACGTGGGAATTTGGCGTGGTCGTGTTTGGAACGGCAAACCTCTATATCAACGACGAGCTTGTGATTGATAACACAACAAAACAAAGGTTGGGCGAGGCATTCTTCGGCAGCGCCACGGTAGAGGAGAAGAGCACCTACAAGTTGAAAAAGGGCAAGACGTACAACATAAAGATCACATTCGGATCGAGTCCAACCTCCAAGCTCGCGGACGGCTCTGTTCTCCTTCCAGGCGGTGCACTTAGGGTTGGTGCGTGTAAAGTTCTCGATCCCAAAGTTGCAATTGACCAGGCTGTCGAGTTGGCTCGGGATGCTGATCAAGTCATCGTCTGTGCTGGTCTCAATGCCGAGTGGGAAACCGAAGGCCATGACCGTACCGACATGAAACTGCCCCCTGGCTTAGATGATCTGATTACCGCCGTAGCCAAAGCCAACTCCAACACAGCTGTCGTTCTGCAATCCGGTACCCCAGTAGAGATGCCCTGGGTTAGAGATGTAAGCGCCATCGTTCATGCTTGGTATGGGGGCAACGAGACTGGAAACACGATTGCAGATATTCTCTTCGGTGATGTTTCCCCCTCAGGAAAGCTCAGTCTGAGTTTTCCAGTCCGCGTACAGGACAACCCGGCCTTCCTAAACTACCGAACTGAAGGTGGCCGCGTGATCTACGGCGAAGATATCTATATTGGCTACCGCTACTACGAATTCTTGGATCGCGGGGTATTGTTCCCCTTTGGACACGGCCTAAGCTACACGTCATTCAAATTTTCAGATTTCTCCATCATCGATGAAGACGGAGAGCTGACAGTGTCTGCTTCGCTTAAGAACACGGGTGGTATGAAGGGAGCTGAGGTGGCGCAAGTATATGTTGCGCCAAAGCAGAAGGCCAAGGTAAACCGACCAGTGAAGGAACTGAAGGGATTTGCAAAGGTAGAACTTGAACCGGGCCAGAGCAAGACGGTCACTGTGAAGATTTCAAAGAAGTACGCCGCCAGTTACTGGGATGAGGAACGTGATCAATGGTGTGCTGAGGAAGGCGAGTATGAGGTTATAGTCAACAACTGTAGTATTGTGGAGGATGAGAAGGCCGTGAAGGGATCCTTCAAGGTGTCTAAGACATTTTGGTGGTCAGGGATTTAATTGAGAGATATTGTTAACGATAAACAACGAAGATACATATTAGTTATTAAGATGGGGAAAAAATACCTGGCAAATTGCAAGTAATTTAAATTAGTAAAACTTTATTAATTTAATATTTGGAAAATCGTCGCTTCGTAATAATTTTAATTTTAAGTATTATTTCTTAATTTTTTTATTTTTTAAAATATTAAATATATAATTATACCTCCGGCGGTTTTTACGGAGTGTTGCTTATTTCGTTTAAAAAGGAAAATAAATTTAAATTACTTAAATATTTAATTTAATTAAAAGTTAATTATTAGTTAATTTAAGTAAGCACTTTTTTTTATATACGATATAATAAGGTAATAATTATATAATAATTATATAATAATAAGTTTTTTTTATATTAAACATTAATTATATAATATTTACGTTAATAATAATAAATTTCTTTAATATGGATTACGTAATACTTATATAACGGTTAAAATATTAGCGTAATAAATGAATTAAACTTACACGTGAAAAAAGTAAATTATACTTTTTTTTAAATTATATAATATTATTGAAAATATTAAATGGCTTTATTTATTAAGTTTAAATTAACTTATGCGTTAGAACTTATTAATATTAAGGCTGGGATTAACTTAATTAAATAAAAAGAAATTATCGAATTAAAGGGATTTATAAATATAAAAAAGAAGTTTAAAAAGTTAGTTATTAAAGGTTAATTATATTTAAGAACCGCTTATAATAATGGGATTATTTTAAAAGGGATTTACGGTTAATAATATATGTTAATGTTAAGGATAAACCTTTTTAAAAGCTTTAAAAGTTTTTTTAAAGTAGGTTATAATAATAACGGCGGCAGCGTAGCATTTTAAGGCCGGTTAACCCGCTTTAAAATAAGTGTATTAATTATTAATTTAATGGATTAATTAAATTAAGGTTATGTGGCTTTTAAAAAGCTTTTAAAAAGTTTTTAAAAATTTTTAAAAGCCTTTAAAACTTAAAAAGTAATTAAAAAAAAAAAGAAAAAAATTATAATAACTTAAGGGTTAAAAGCCCTTATATAAACTAGTTTAAAACACGTTTTATTAATATATACCTTAATTATTTAAGGTAAAAAATTAGGTAAATTAAACGTTAATAAGTTTATTAAAATTAAAGTTATTTTATTAGCTTAAATTTAAACTTATTAAGTTATTAATAAAAAATGAAACGTTTAAAGTTAATTTTTAAATTATTAATTAATTAATTAAGTGTATTATTTTTTAGCCTTTAAATTTAATAAATCACCTTTTACACTACTTTTAACATTATTATATAAATCAATTATTTCAAATATTTCTTAAAATATTAGATTTAAGTGGTGGTGTTAAAAATGATTAATAAAATGGATTAAATGGATTAAATAAATTAAATAAAAAAAAGTTAAAAAGAAAAAATTAAAATAAAAAAATTAAAAAAAATGGATTAAATTAAAAAGATAAATTAAATTAATTAACTTTAATTATTAAAAATGAAATTAAATAAATGAAATTAAATGGATAAAATTAAATGAAAAGTGGCTAATTTAAGGTTATAAAGGTTAAGCTTATTTTATTAATAAAATTAAATAAAAAGTGGTTAAATTAAGGTTATAAAAGCTTAACTCCTTATCTTATTAATTTCTACGGGAAATAAAGTTTAAGCTTGAAATTTTCACTTATAAACACGGCTTTATTACACGATTTTATTAAGTAAAACTTTATATTTAACTCGTCCCTTTTTAATAAAGTTTTATTAATAAATATTAAATGTTTATATTATCGATTTTAAGGGTATTTTCTTAGGTATTATAATATAGTGTATAGCCTTATAATATACCTTATAATAGGCTATTACTTTATGTTAAATTTAATCGAGGGGTAATTTTAAAGAAAGCAACGCGACGCGATTAAAATATTAATATAGGTTAAATACCTACTACTTACCTTAAGACTTACATAGCTAACCCGTTAAAACAATTATAAAAAATGAATTTAAGTTACATATAACACACATGTGAGGATATAAATGAACTTAAGTGCCCCTTTATTAATCACCTTAAACTCCCCTTATTTTAAGACGACGATTATACCTTATTCGAATAAGCACTTAAGCTTAATTATTTTTTTTAACACTTAGGTTTAACTTTTTATCTCTTAAGGTTTATTTTTTCAAAAACGAAAAAATTATAATTAATTATTAATTAATTATAAACATAACTTTAAAAAATAATTTTAAGTTTAATATTTTATATATTTTAATTTTAATTTAATTAATTATTAATTGATTTGTAATCAATTATAAATCAATCCTTAATTAATTCTTATTTAATTATTAATTGATTAAAAACAAATTACTATCGGAGGCTTATCCGCACCCTAGTACATAGCGCTGGTCCGGGCTCTCCAGCTAGCCTCTAACATACTATCCTTAATAACTTTTCCTTCAATGGATGCATTTTAATGCAACCAGTATCATTAGAACCGCCTCAATCGGCGCTTCCAAATGATATATGTTTCAAAGAAACGCGACCGGTGGTTGCGAAGTTATTTGGGGTTGAATGAAGCAAGTACTTTTAACGCTAGCCGAGGGTTATCACGTGATCCAGGTTCCGATTACAGATGTATCTTTTTTCAGGTGCTTCTTAATCTTTAAATTTAAATAACTTCAGATTCAGATATCGCATCAATCTGAAACATATATTATTTGGAAGGTCTAATTGAGGCGATTCCAATGATATAGGATGCACTAAAGCGGCAGCTTGGGCTGATGATGGATTGTGTGGTTTTGGGCAGATTGAAGCTTTGAAGCTTGGGCTAGCAAAACTCAAAAAATAAGACTCGAAAGTTCAAATAATCAGGTGGGCCCCTGTAAAGCATGTGGCCAATTACAGCTCGCTAAACTCCGGATTTTCGTGTGACCGAGCCCCATTCTGGGTGGGCTTTATAGCGGGACACTAGGCCTAAAATGGGGGGAGTTTGAGGTGATCTACAGGGGGGCACTTGGGTTCATCTACCTCCTGCACACATGTGCATATGTATGTATAGTTTGGATCGATTTCAAGATGTTATATACCTACTAGGTACCCAGGGTATACAAAAATAACATAATCCAAATACGAAAGCGGAAATGAAATGGCGCCCCCAACTATTCTTGCGCATAAATCATCTTTCCTCACAGCGCAGACACTACAACTAAGCCAGGCCCTTTCCCCGAGCGCTACGTGGAAGGAGTCCAATTCACGGTCTGCCGAGGGAGGATTGAGTGAGCGAGTGGTAGACGAGGTATTATACCGCGCCAACCACACTCTCCAGCAGCATGCCCGACGCGTGTACGCGCCACAAGCTAGCCGGCATGTCGCCGAACAAATAGAGGCTTTGTATCTAGAGGCCGCGGAGAAGGCTGTCCGTGGTAACACCATCGGGGGTGGAGGAGAGGGAGGCGAAGGCGAAGAGGGTGATGCTGAGGGGGTTAAGGAAAGAGACGAGGAAGCCAAGTTCTTACGAGTGGGGGCAGATTTTGGTAAGTTCGGCTACCTGAGGTCATCCTGTAGGTAGGCATCGATAAGGAACACGCAACGCTAACAAACCCCCCCTTAGCAACTGACGAAGTCATCGCTTCCTTGCCTCCTACCTGGGACCAGCACTCTCCATCGCAAGCTGAAGCAAACCCTCCAGAGGCGCACCGGTACGCCGATCTCGCCGCCTCGCTGTCGTCTCTCTCTACTCGCCGCAAGGAAGCGAGAGAGCGCCTCGACCGTCTCCGCCGGATGCGCGACTCCCTAGCCCCCTTTGCGTCTAGCGGGTCAGATGGTGCCGACTCGGTCAACAGCAAGGTGCAACCCAACCTTGTGACCCGCGACGGGGAGCTCGAGAAGGAGCTCGAGCGTATGCGTGTTCTGCTTGTACGGGTTGCTGGCCGTGTGGCGCAGTTGCCGGATCATCCTGAATCTGCCGAGGATGCAATTATGGAGGACCCGGAGATTGTAGAGCGCCAAAAAGTCGATAGGTTGCTTGATGATTTATAAGGGTCAATAGGTGTTTGCATTGCAATACCTAGGTACCTAGCAGCCACGTAAGGGAGGGGGTTTAGTCTTGATACCTTGGAATGAAATCGGTGAGATATTGGCGTTTAGACAATGCTTATAAATGAACAGCCCTAATGTCGTAACAATAGGTAGTTGCGTGATGACGGAGAATACTCACGATATAGATGACTGTCTTCGATAGACGGTATTAGGTACCCAATGAATAGGTACGTTTATTGGAAATATATACCACAACTTAAGCTACTTTTGTTACATTTTCCTCCCATTTGAGAAAAACCCACAAGCAAGCTGTACTATACCCCTTTAGGAGAAACGCGCGAGCTGCTGAGTGCCGTGGGGCGGAATTTGGATAGGATTCTAAGGTTATCTCCAAGAGCCGCTCCGTACCTGGGGAGGTGGATGTTGGTGGATGTCTTCCGGGTGGGGTAGCCGGGGTCGGGGTCGGCTTATATCTAGCCAGCGATGTGAAAGGCTGGAGGTAGCAATAGGTACACGAATTGGAGCTCGGACGGTGGATGAATGGGCTGGACATTGCTCCAGCTTGTTTTGCAGGTGACGCAGTAGATCCCCCCAGCACCGGACCTGGTGGTATATGAAACGTATTGGATGAAGCGGAACTACCGAGAAATCGTAAACGAAGTTCAAATGAATGCCTAGGCAGGTACCTAGGTAATATGTGTTGAAGAAGGGGGGTTGCCAGAAATCTACGGAATATAAATAATGTGTTCACTTTCCGCCGTTCTGGTTGTTTGTTTCTATCTCTCTATCTATCAAGTCATATAGATATGAAGAGCATTTTCATAAAGCAATAATAGTATAAAGACTTTAAGCCGAATCTCATTATCCAAGCAACCATGGCCACCATTCCAGCCTCACTCCAGCAAAGCCTCGACGCCACTAAAGTCGAATATGTTCGTCTAGGCTCTTCAGGACTTCGTATATCTACACCCGTCCTGGGTGCCATGTCTTTGGGCTCCAGCCAGTGGCAGCCGTGGGTGTTAGACGAGGACCAGTCTCTCGAGGTGCTCAAAGCCGCTTATGATCGAGGTCTCAACACATGGGACACAGCGAACATGTACTCCAATGGCCTTAGCGAGGAAGTCGTTGGTAAGGCCCTCCAAAAGTTTTCCATCCCACGTGAAAAGGTCGTTATCATGACCAAGTGCTTTGTCTATGTCGCGGAGGAGACTGGGATATTCGCCCCTATTTTAATTCGGTCATGGGCCAGAGCAAAGACTACGTCAACCAAGGAGGTAAGTCTGTCGTAAATTCAACCAACCTCCCTTTCCCATCCTTGTTGACGAGCACAATAAAAATACACAAGGCTTACGGATCAAACACAGGTCTTTCTCGCGCCGCCATTTTCAACGCCGTGGAAGCGTCTCTTGCTCGTCTAGGCACTAGTTACATCGACTTATATCAGATCCACCGCTTCGACCCCTCCACACCAATCGAAGAGACCATGAAAGCCCTCCACGATCTGGTGCAGTCGGGCAAGGTGCGCTACCTCGGCGCGAGCGCCATGTGGGCCACGAATTTTGCGCGCATGCAGGCCGTCGCCGAGCACAACGGCTGGACGGAGTTCATCAGCATGCAGAACTTCTACAACCTGTGCTACTGAGAGGAAGAGCATGAGACGAATCGTTATTGCAACGACACGAACGTGGGCCTGCTGTCGTTTTCGCCCAACTTTGGCGGCAAGCTGGCCCGCCCCCTGGGCCTCGAGGACTCGATCCGAGCCAAGGCGCCAAGTCCGATTGGCAAAGGGCTCACGGCCGCTGATGAGGAGATAATCCGGCGGGTGGAGAAGCTGGCTAGCGAGAAGGGCTGGAAGATGATACATGTTGTTTTAGCGTGGCACAAGACCAAGAAGACTGTGCCGCTCGTCGGTTTCAACTCGATTGCCCGGATCGATGAGGCTTGCGATGGGAAGGGGAAGGCACTCACGGGTGAGGAGGCCAAGTTTCTTGAGGAGCCATATGTTCCTAAAGCCGTCGTTGGTCATGAGTGATGGAATGACTAGATAACAGCATTTGACAGGGCATTGAGCTATTGAGTGATGGGGATCGCAGTGTATCGATATTAGAATATGAATTCACCCTGCTCAGCAACGGTGTCAAGGGCAGCATCTCCAAGAACATTACCAACAGATTTTAGTCTAGCCTTTAACCACCGTCTCTGAGTCGCAGGCACTCCTTCGGTACTATAAACAACAGTGAGTGGCCATGACAAGAGCATTGCCAGCTTGGGCAGGATTTCGTAGTGCGTTTGGACAGCTTCGCCACCAATGTTGATCGTCCTCTTGTGCGCGTACCGATATAGCCTGCGCCGAGCAACGCGACATGACACAAAGCGCCCGTCTTCGGATGCTGTTAACGATTATACGGACAGCGCGGTATTGAGCCCAGATAGCAGCATGGCCGTGAGTCGTATAAGTATGTAAAAGTACAGACGATCTTGCGTGGAGGGTGGCTACGCGAACCATGATATGATCGAGGCTTGGAACGGGGCCTTCTTCGCCAAACTTGGCACCGGCGCGAAGGAAATCGGGGACCGGTATGGCTCCGAGTATGGACGTTCGGATCTGGATTGGGTGAGTACATACCTAGGTAGTCGGTGTTTAGTGTATTGCTTGTGTGGAGTAATCACCAACTGTCGTCTTACGGCTCTATCGAGAGGCATGTTTGGTTCCCATTTGTATTCTCGCCGCAGTTCTAAGAGACTTGCGGCACCATTGTGATCGTTCACATTTTGCAAGAACCGAGGACTGAATGCATCCAGATATAGAGGTTTTGAGGGTTCTTACGCTTGACTATATATTGGTCCCTTTCTCCGTAGGTACATGACATTCTTGAATGGGGAATACAGTGGTTAGCCAAGGAATTTCCATCTGGGCTTGGGGTCTCGCACATCGTAATCGGCCATCAACATAGCTGTGATAATGAGTTGGTCAATATTGTCCTGTGATAGCTCTTGAATCTCTTTAAGGTACAGACTCGAGTCAGGCCGAGCAGTATGCTGATAAGCGACAATATAACCATCCCATCAACAACCACTTAATATCATCACCAACTCAATTAAATCGTCCAATTAAATCATTCAAATATGTCTATATCCATTTGTATCTCTTTTCATACTAATTTCGCAAAGCCAACCTTGCCCCTTAACGCTGCTTTTCGTTGCTTTTCAGCTGCCTGTTGATCTCTCTTGTACAGCGCTATTGATCAGATCAGCTAGCTCCGTTCCAGGCTGCGCAATTATTCTTATTTCCCTGCCATGTGAGTCCGTGAAGGTCACCGTTGAAGGTCTAGAAGGTGGTGTTATCGACCGGGGGTATTTCTCGAGAATTTTCTCCGGATTGTACGGTAACAGGCCCGTACCTCTCCAGGCACCTGGTATATTTTGTGATATACAAGCTCGAGACTCTTGATAATATAATAAAAATTGTCTATTATCAATAGTCCTGGTTCCGAATAGAGCTCGGCGGCTGATTGTTTCTTTGTATGCGTTTGCCAAAGGACTGAAAATGCCAACTTCAAGCGGCTGCAGTACGTGCGTTGTGTGAGGAGGAAGGCATGCGAGGACGATATCGTTGTCTGTACAATATTTGATAAATTCGTACGAAATATGGCTTGTGTGGCCATCGACGATTAATAATCTGTATTTGCCACGTAGATGTTCTTTGGTATTAACGTCGAAATGCCCCAGCCAGGAAAGAGCGGCTTCCTGATCAGCCCATCCGTGATCACTAACTCGAATACGGATCTCTTTACTTAATGCGTTATCAATCCAGCTTTCTCGTATACGTTGCCCTTGGAAGATTATAAAAGGTGGGAGTAAATAACCGTTCATTCCGATACATTCAATAATAGATACCCATTGTCGGTTGCCAGGGTGATTCGAGAAAGCCTCTTTGTCGCGTCGTGATATAATAACTTCAGCGTTATTACCGATGCTTTTCATAATTCCTTTCTCATCCATGTTGTAAATATCGGCTTCGGCAATATCGTATTTCAGCCGGATAGTTGAATATAAGTCAAACCACTCCTTTATGATCGTGTAGTTTGTCCCATCTTTTCTCCGTTGATCTAAACATGGAGATTTCTTGAGTTTGATCTCAGGGTGCCGTTTTAGGAAGTTTTTATACCAGTTCCTTCCAAGGGGATTATTATCGTGTTTATCTTTCAGGAACTTGATAGCTACAGCTTCAAGTGCATCGATCGTTAGGGGCCAGCCCCATTCATTCAACTGAAGCCCTACTCCCACGAGGGCTTCTTCTTCGCTAGGTGTTAATCGTTGTTCAGATACATGCGCTTCGGAACGAGGTTTTGTTGTTTTATTTATACGTCGACTGAGGGTTGAGTGGGATACATTAAAGGCTATCGCTGCCTTGCGTGCAGAGGGCATCTCGCCTGTTGAAACGGCTTTCACAGCTAGTTGAAGCCTAGTTTCTACGTCTGTAACATCCATGATTGCAAAGATTTGATTATTCGGTGTAAAATTGTGTAAAAAGTTGATGAAAAGTTGATGAAAAGATGGTAATAGGAGGTTTGTTGATTGTTGATTGTTGATGAGATGGTGAAAAAAGGGGTTGTGGAGAAAGTTTTAAATTTGAACTGCCTCACTATTACACTACATACTAGGTAGTACATATATGTAGTATTGTACCATGGCTGTCTCAATACCCTGTCTATTAATACGTTATCTAGGTTGGGATTTCTTAACCTATGACTGCTTGGTAGCTAATACACAAATTATACCTACGAAGTACATACTTCAATAACCAATTCAGATCATGGGACGACGACAAGATATATCGGAGATAGGTATCATCGCATTACCTTATTTCCGCTACCACGAGCTGTCCGAGGTATCAATGGCGTAGTTTGCATTAGTTAGTAATACATATTTTTTACTTGTTTAGGTACTTTGTGGCTTGTACCTACATGGTAGGATCTTTGAATTTGCGGCTAAACATGCAACCGCACCGGTATTGTGGGCACCTCGTGCAGAAACACACTCAGTACATATGTAGGTACTAGGTACTACCGTACTAGTAGTATGGAAGTGTAAAACCTGGCAAGCCATTGGATGGTGAGACTTCCTGACCTCAAATTGTCGCATTCACAGGCGAATGCGAATTACTAGTGCAGAAGCTTAACGAGAAGACAGCCAATAGAGAGGTGTTCTTAGCGTTCCTTGTCCAAAGTTCCGGGCTGATTTAGAGCTAGCTAATTGGACGATTTATTCAATTGATGTTCAATGTTGCTAATTATGTACATAGCATGTAGTTAATTACATATGTACTCTTGATTCACATGCGTCAATGATCCTTCGTCGTAGATACACATAAAGGCATTTCTTTATATATCACAAATAATAATAGCACCAACCTCATTAGTTTACCTTATGCACTCTTTCACGGTTCAATACTTACCCTTACATGATATCTTCGCTTACAATAACCTAATGCACTTATTCTCGCAACATAAGGCACTCAAGTAGGTACATACTAGGTACATATGAGTAGGTTAGGGTAGATGCTTGATGAATATCAAGAATCAAGGTTATCAAACTTCAATATGCTCGGAAAGAACGATGCAGTCATTGGTCCACATCTAAAAATAAAAACCATCGGCCAACATTGATGTTTAAAGCTCGTCAACATTCACAGTGCCCGTCTACTACTATGTAGGTACCTAAGGCATTTCTATTGTCTCAGTACATACTAGCCATTGACCTCGCATTCGGAACTGTGTAACGGCGGCAGTACTCAACTCCTTCGGATCAGCTCGATGAATTCCTAGTATTTAACTTGACTGTATTTATTAACATTAACGACTCCTCCCCCAACACAACACCTGTCCCGCACCATTTGACCTTCCGACAAGATAGGTACCTACCAAGAATCAAATTACATACATACCTACCTACCTAACTACCTAGGTATATGTAAACACGAGTACCATCTCATTCAAGGTAAGCCCTGTCGCCGTTTCGCATGATATGATTACAATATAAGCTTCTTCTCACCTTTCAAAACCTCATATAGACACAATTCTCAGTTGATAGAACAACATGGCAGACACTCCCAAAAGAAGCGAGGATGGCGATTTCGATAAAACAGTACAGGGCTTGCTGAAAGCTGACTTTGATGACTGGCCCAACGAGGCAGGGGTAAGTCTTCAATCATTATATCTTTGTCTGCTTGTAAACATACTCCGTGCTAACGACATGAAAAGTTTGAGGGCCTGGATGAGATACGTGGCCCGGTCGAGTTGACTGTCCTAGGCTATATACCAACCTGGGCTGCCGGTACCCTGTTCCGTACTGGACCTGGCCAGTACACTGTTGAGAATACACCCAAGGGTACTTTCCACACTACACATTGGTTTGATGGTTTCGGTCACTCCCATCGATTTGATATCATCGCTACCTCGGGCGGCCATGAACACCCTATCAAAGTGAAGTATACGTCTCGCCGTCAGAGCCAAGCCCTAGTCGATGCCGTCCAAAAAACCGGAAAGAGACCCGATATTGCCTTCGGTCAACGGATGGATCCATGCATTGGCCTATTCGGCAAAGTCATGAGCTTATGGAGGGGAGGCATAGCCACCCAAGGCCCTGAGTTCGATAATGTATGCGTTACAATTCAGGCCAACATCCCTGGCCTATATACCAAGGATAAAGGAACAGGTCGATCCGGCCACAGAGAAGATATCAAAACTCTATGGCTAGGTACGGATGCTGGAATCATGAAGGAGGTTGACCCGCATACTTTGGAACCCATAGGCATCGCCAAGCAGACCGTTCTCCACCCCCTCCTAAAGGGTCCCCTCAGTTGCGCTCATGCTCAGAAAGACCCGGAAACCGGCGCCTTTTTCAATTACAATCTTGAGTTCGGAGCTCGTGCGACATACCGGATCTTCCGTACTACTCCATCGACTGGCAAAACTGACATTTTGGCTACGATCTCTGCCCCCGACCTCAAGCCAGCCTACATACACTCGTTTTTCCTTTCCCCTTCCTTCGTAATCTTCTGTGTGCCCTCGTCACATCTGGGTTGGAGGGGTATCAGAGCCATGTGGGAGGGCAGCCTGGTCGAAGCTATGGAGCCATTTGACGAGTCAAAACTCTGTCGATGGTTCGTCGTTGACCGTATCGGTGATCGAGGTGTGGTTGCAACATTTGAGAGCCCCGCCGGCTTTTACTTCCATAGCATCAATTCCTTCGAGGAACGTGATGAGAAGACTGGAAGCATGAACGTCTACTGTGACCTCATCGAGTATCGCAGTACCGAGGTAATCCATGCCTTTGAGATGGACGTACTTCTCCAGAATAATAGCGCAACGAAGAACTTTTGGGGCAACGAGGAGCGCAACCGCAACTGCCTTGCTCGGCTCGTGAGATGGGAGTTCAAGATTCCCAAGCTGGATGCCCCTACGACAGACATGTCGACTACCCGACTTGTGGCAAACAAGGTGCTAGAGATTAAAGCACCCCATGCCGGCGAGTTACCCACAATCAACCCGGACTACGCGACCAAGAAACATCGCTACGTGTACAGCCTGGCCAATCGTGGATATAGCACTCTGTTTGACTCCATTGTCAAAACTGACCTTGTGACACGTGAGACGACTTTCTGGGATGGCCCAAAGGGACACACACCAGGCGAAGCTGTCTTCGTACCACGCCCAGAACCGCGCTACGGAGGTGTCATGGAAGAAGACAATGGCGTGCTCCTCAGCGTGGTACTTGATGGGATCAATAAGACAAGCTATCTCCTGTGCCTAGAGGCAAGTAGCATGAAGGAGTTGGGACGGGCTGAGTGCCCCTTTGCGATTGGATTTGGCTTCCACGGATTACATTGGCCTCCCGCGGGTCCCATATATTCTGTACCTTCAACACCTACCTCAATATCTCGGTCGTAATTTAGAGGAATAGGGGTACCGGGGCGTTGCATGGGAGTTTCTGAGGTAATCAATTTACTGCTTCGTGGGCCGGAGGACTTTTCATCCATGCGTTGGTTTTTCATGGCTCATGATAACATCATGGCACCCCGTGGTTGGAAAACCGGAATTAAGGAAATAACTGTATCATGACGATATGAGAAATGTGTGCCCTCGTCGAGTTTGTAATTATAGTTCCACTCATTAATCAAATTAAACAAGTTTATCAATCGTTACATTATTTCTCTAAATATGTTCACGTCTAATCATTCAGTAAGTCTTGGATATACATTGGATGCACAAATATTCCTTTATTTTGTGCGAAATACAACTTCGCGGGTATCAAATCTTCAAAATAGCAACGAAATGCCCTGCCTCTTTATACAGCATGTTCGGAGTGATCACTGTGGTGCTCCATCTTTCCTTCCGGCTTCTCGTCCACCGCAGTCGAGTGCGCGCCCCGTCGCTGCGCGAAAGTGGTGCTAGGAGTCCAGCCAGCGCTCTTTCGGGCGCTGCTGACCTCGCTGTATAACTCATCAACCTCTTCGAGGGACCATCCCTTGGTCTCGTAGATGTAGAAGTACACGAAGGCGATGCAGAGGAAGCACGCGCCGAACCAGACGAAGAAGATCTTGGACTGCAGGTTCGCGTAGCCGTCGCCGAAGTTCACGAGGTAGGGTGTTGCGTACGCGATCGCCCAGTTTAGGAGCCACTGTTGGTTTGAGTTAGTTTAGGTTATGATAATGATCCATTTGCAACAGGAAAGAATTATACTCACGTTGGTGGCAGTGGTCATGCTGAGAGACTTGGCGCGGGACTTCAAGGGGTAGATCTCTCCGGTGACGACCCAGGCAAGCGGGCCCCAAGTGCTGGCAAAGAAGAAGATGTACAGGCAGACGAATGCGATGCCAGCCTTTTGCGCCGCCACGTTGTAGACGATAATGTTGCCGGCCGAATCTTGGCCCGTCGTCAAAGTGCCCAGCATAGCCACGAGGAACTGGCTGACACACATACCGACAGCGCCCCAAAGCAGTAGTGGTCGACGACCGATTTTGTCAACGGCGTATAGACCAGGAAGCGTCGAGACAACGTTGATAGAGGACGTGATCATCTGAATGGTGAATGGGTCCTGAATACCCGAATTCTTAAAGTACTGAGTTCCGTAGTAGAAAATGAAGTTGATTCCTATTGATCAAGTATTGTTAGAATTGCGAGCTTTATAAATCCCTTAAGGTATTAGAGTGGTGGGTTTCCTTACCAGTCAGCTGCTGTAGACCTTGTACGCCCATACCGGTGAGCTGTCGCTTTAGCATGGGTCCGCGGAAGCAGTCGAGGTAGCTGGCCTTTCCAACACTCATTTCGTAGTCGTGGTTCGCGCGGATTTCGCTCAGTTCGGCTTCGATCGCGGAATGCTTGGGGTCGATTCTTCGAAGCTTGCCAAGGGCTTGCGCGGCCTTCTCGTGCTGGCCTTTCTTGACCAAGAATCGCGGAGTCTCTGGTAGCACGAGCATTCCCCCGATGAGGATGATTGCCCATGCGAACTGGACGGCGATGGGGATACGGTACGAGCCGGTATCCTGGCGATATTGCGTAGACCAGTCCACGATGGCGGCTAGGAGGAGACCGATTGTGATCGCTAGCTGATACGCGCCGACAATAGCACCTCGGATCCATCGGGGCGCCGTCTCACTTTGGTATAAGGGAACTATATCGCCTGTTAGATATGGGGTACCGAGGTAATTCACGAATTTTTGAGACAACTTACTCATGGCAGAAATCAGACCAACACCAAAACCGGCGAAGAAGCGACCAGCCAGGAACAGTGGCAGAGATGTCGCCGCGGTCTGGAAGATTACACCGAGGATAAACACCCAAGAAGAGGTGATGAGACCAAGCCGGCGACCCATATTATCGGCCAAGAGAGGGGAGCCCAAGGCACCGAAGAAGGTACCCGCAGATAAAATGGAGACAATGGCTGAGGACTGCTCCGGGGACACGTCTAGATGACCCTGCGTATTAACGTAACCCGTCGAGAAGAGGGTCTGCCAATAGTCCATGGCCAGGATGCCGCTGATGGTGCCCGTGTCGTAACTATATGTCACAGTTAGTTAGTATGTGATAAAACACAGGAATATGTGTAGTAGATAAGACGTACCCGAACAATACACCACCAAAGGCCACAAAAAGCCCAATGGCAATGGCCGGCCACGCCTTGCCGACATCATCCTCGGGCTTTCGAATTGCTAGCTTAACCATCGCGATGACTAGGTAATGTAGCGACGGTATAGAGGGGGGGTAAGAGGGTAGGTAGATGAGCACGAAGCTCTATTTGTTGGACGGATGTGGACAAGTTGACTTGTGTCTGAGTCTCGGCCGTGTAACTGTTGAGTGAATAGTATGATGTTCGAAACAAAGCCGTCTATGATGCTATCGCACTTGTGTCCTTGAGTAACGAAAGAAGACGATCTCCCTGGAAAGTAGAGGAACGTCTGAAATATTATATAAAAAACGGCGACCCACCCTCTTCAAGGTAAACACGGGGGTACCGGGGTACTGGGGTACCTAAGGCTACTACGCATTGAGGGTAGTGGCAGACATGTTGAAGCCCATGTCCTTGGTTTACTAGGTACCAATTCTTGCAGACTACCCAATGGACACTGTATGTACCTAAGGTATCAAGTCAATACCGAGCTTAGGGCATGGGGTTTTTGATGGGAGACTCGGGGAACCTAGCGCAGCAAGTAGCCTACCCGTTAGGTGCCTAGCTAGAAACTTGAAATCCTGAGCAATAAGGGGAGCATCATTAGAGGCTTCTACCCCATCTAGGAAAGACTGCTAGCAAGGTCGTACGTCACGACGTTTTAGCCAGTCACGGCCGGTCCGATTGTAGCCCACAGAAGTACTAGCTTAGATGTGCCCCGATGATTGTGGGGAGCCCCATGGGAAAGAAACTCTTGCGGGAATAGCTGGAGTAGCACCATAAAATCTTTGTTTTGGAAAATTCGGGGGATCGATCATACTAACTAACTACCTAACATCCATGGGAAACATGATAGGTAGTACATAGGTAGCAGTATGCCCAATGTTGGTGTAAGCACTCCCTCCCAATCGATGTGAACAAAACGTGCTCGTGAGAGGAGACATTAAACTACTGTGGATTAGACGATCTGGTACTGTACCTGGGTAGCATACACACCCACCCACCCAGAAATTGGGTACCTACCCAGAGAGATAAGGAACGAATGGGCTACATAAGCTACTCAATGTTTTTGGCACGGGATACTCATCGTACGACATGCTTTAAAAAATGAATAGGTACACGAACAGGCGTTTCATAATCTCTTCAGATAAACAACAGTTCATCTCGTTCTGCACGGGGTTGTCCTACATCTCGTTCTGGGCGGGCGTAGGCGTTGCTAAGAGTCTTGGGCTTCTCGTGTCGTCATGGTCGTCATGGTGTTGCTTTGAAGTTGTAGGCAAAGAGGATTTCGAGTCAAGCGTAATATGTACGCCACATTGCTAGGTACTACTGCTAGTAGTATTGGTATTGTACATACATATGTACCTATCTACATAGTACGTGCTGGCCTGGCCGAGGATGATTCGGAGAATCCTAGGTAAGACAAGACGGGATCGTATGCAGAAAAAAAGGCTTCGATGCATTAGTGGCATGCCAATTATAAAAACCTCATGAGGGCTTTGGCCGCTTTGCACTTCGCACCCCACAACTTTGAAAGCTACAGGGGGCATAACAAGTACCGTTCCTTGGTATTGTATTGTACAAGTACCATGTAGCTATTTCACCGGCGATTTCTGCAGCCACTTTTTAATCGGATGGGATCTTGGCTGCTGGCTTACACTGGCACCATCTGATGTGCAATGCAGGAAGCTCAACCGATACCAAGACTTGAGAGGCTCAGTACTCAAGGGACTCAAGGGGCCGGGCCATACAACATGCTTGGTACTTCGTATACTACGATACATATTACATGTAGGTACAGTAGCACCGAGAAAATGGCCATGGATCGATTTGAGTTGAAAATCTGTCTGTATAGGAAAAAAGAAAATAGTAAGCACTAAGAACCGCAAGCAATATAACAATGCCGTGCTGCGTGCATTATGGAAAATGTCACCCTTCCAAGAAAATGGTATCGATACCAAGATAGTTAGGTGTAGAAACAACATGATATGTAGACTTGCCAGGCCTGCTAGACTTGGGAATCGGGATGTCATGGATAACTAAGTGTTGAGAACTTGAGCTGCTTCCGTGATCTAGCGTCATCAATCCCAACCTGGATGACGAAAGAGCGACATACGATACATGTACCTAAGGCACATACAGTGACATACTAAGGTAGGCAGATAGCCCTGCTGCCCTGGAGGTGCATACGTGTAGTCACTGTAGTGTACATAAGTTGCAACACTATGTATATTCGCTCCGAATTGCAGTTTTTGGGGTAGCTGGGGGGTTGTTAGTAGATGGAGAAGAGAGAATAGTATGGAGATATGATGGAGAAAATGGGGAAAATGGGGAAAACACAACCATGGGGAATAACTACACCTATTATGTCACCTAACCTAGGGTAGAAGCATCGGACCGAACGTGAAATAGTTATGCCTAGGTTATGCCTAGCGGTTTCAATAGCGGTTATCAGTTCTCGAACGCTCCGGACCTATTCGCCTTCCAAGGGTCTCGGTGGGTAAAATCGATACGGCTCTGCAGAATTTCACCGAATACCTCCGTCCTTATACTTGAAGGTTAAATGGTGTGATGTCGAGTCATGAGTTTCTTATACTATGTATGTAATACTATGTAAGATTAGTTAAATACTGTTCTTTTAAAGAGAAAGATTCTCGGGTCTCGTGAGATGAACAAAAACATTCCCCTGAACGTACTAGACTTACCATTTTAGTGCATAGTGGATCATTTTAGGTGGTTCTGGCAGTCTACTACAGTACTACTAGGGCTGCTAGGTATCACCTGGTTAGCATCCGGGGTCCCGAACCAATGGCAAAGCAGCCAAGTCAAGCTTATCGATTGGACATCTAGGTTGATACTACTAGTATTAGTATGTACCTCACTAAATACTACTAGGTAGGTACATGCGTAGAGCTTGCACCAGCTGTCACTGTCAAAGTATCCGGAGCACATGATCTGAAGCTTCCCCTTCCCCCCCCCCAAAGCTCCTTTACACATCCCATAACTGCATTCAGAAATACAATCATGGGGAAGGAGAATTCACCAACGGATATTTCTCCAAATAGTACCCCAAAACAAGGTTCTGCCGTCCGCGGAGCCTCCCTACTCATCATCCTTCAGATTGCATCACGCGCCATCACCTTCATCGCCAACCAGCTGCTACTTCGTTTTCTCACCGCTCAGTTGCTTGGCGTCTCGACTCAGCTAGAAGTTTACTACTTGTCCGTCCTATTCTTTGCTAGGGAAAGCCTGCGTGTGGCTATTCAGCGCCAGGAGAGCCCATCATCCACTTTGTCCCCCTCAGCTGACCAGAATTCTTCTGGAAATAAGAATGAGAACGAGAACGAGAATGGGGGTGACAGCCAGTCCGTCGTCAACATAGCTCACCTGTCCCTGGTGCTCGGCTTAGGAGCCTCGGCTGGACTGGGCTGGGCCTATCTCCACTATATAGATGCGGCTACTGCCACCACACCCTACCTCGATACCGCTCTTCGCATCTATGGCCTAGCCGCTATCGTAGAGCTACTATCGGAGCCTGCCTTTGTGGTTCTACAATACCGCCTACGTTTCGGACCACGGGCGGCTGCAGAGTCCGTTGCCACCTTATTTCGATGTCTCGTGACATTTGGGGCGGCTAACTGGGCCTGGAAAAGGGGTTTGCAACTAGGGGTCCTGCCGTTCGCTCTCGGACAGCTCGCTTATGGAGTCGGCCTTCTCGCCGTCTATAGCTGGTATGGCGCGCAACTAGCATCTGCTGAGCGCTTCTCTCTGCTCCCGAAGAGGACTGCTCCTCCTCTGCAGGAGGGGAAGAACAGCAGCACAAAGCAAACGGGACAACTTAATCCTCGCGACAATTATGTTCTCGGATATTTCTTCAAGCCGACTCTACAGCTCGCCTCTAGTCTGACAGCCCAGTCTTTCGTAAAGCATATCCTCACCCAAGGCGATACATTTCTAGTCTCGGTACTTTCCGATCCTTCATCGCAAGGCGTTTATGCCCTCGCCAACAATTACGGCAGTCTTTTGGCACGCTTAGTCTTCCAGCCTATCGAGGAAAGCAGTCGAAACTACTTTAGCAAGCTGCTCTCCTCTTCCTCCTCCTCCTCCTCCTCCTCCTCCTCCTCCTCTGCCAAAAGGTCACCAGAAAAGCAAACTGTTACCAAAGCACGCTCGGATTTTCAGGCCGTCTTGAAGTTGTACGTCTTGCTAAGCATGGTAGTTATTACCGTGGGGCCGTATGCTGCGCCTCTGCTAGTGCAAATCGTCGCCGGCTCCAAGTGGTCTGCTAGTGGAGCTGGCGCGGTATTGGCGCGGTATTGCATGTACATTCCTCTGCTAGCCGTCAACGGTGTCACTGAGGCATTCGTCTCGTCCGTCGCTACCGAGTCGGAAGTTCATCGCCAGAGTTTATGGATGGGCGCTTTCAGCCTTGCCTTTGGCCTCGCTGGGTTTGTCTCTCTGCAGGTTTTACAACTGGGCGCTTCCGGTCTTGTCTATGCGAATTGCATCAACATGCTTTGCCGCATTGCCTGGAGTGGCGCTTTCATCCAACGATATTTCAAGGCCAACGGGTCAGATTTTATGTGGGGTGATATCTTACCCAACGGACTGGCACTCTCGGTTCTTGCCAATGCGGCCTTTTGGGCATCCTTAATGAACTCTGGCATTTCTATCGGCAGCGTTTCACCTCATGTCTTCAGGGATCTCATTACAGTGGGCAGCAGAGCTGTAGTATACGCGATGGTCATGTAAGTTTAAATAACTCCTTCGAATCCTCTATGTGTCTGTGTATGGTTCTAATCTATGAAACAGCGCATACAACGAACGCAAGTATCTCATGGACTGCTATTATTCTATCCGTGGCGGTAAACGACCCACAGAGGTGGTGTCTAACCGCTAGACTCTTGTGAAAATAACGTAAATTATCACATCACTTAGTCAAACGTGATCTTCGTGCCCTTTTTCGTCATGTCAACGTCCTTGAAGAAAGCTCCATAAGTACCATGCGCCTTTCGCTTGACAGTAGTCCCGAATTTCAGAAGTTCATCCGGCACTGGCTGCCCAGCTGCTTTGAGGATATTAATCAACCTAAACCTGTGTCAGTGATGCCATTCAATGGAACCGGGGATGGTCTTCAAGCTTACTCTCCAGAATGTGCCTTGTCATGTTCGGTGAAAAGCGTGATGGCCTGACCAGTTTTACCTGCTCGCCCCGTACGACCGATTCGGTGAACGTAGTCCTCGATCGTGAGAGGAAACTAAATGATGACCCTTATTAGAACTAATCACGGAATCGGATCAATAAAGCTTACCGTAAGATTAATGACAAGCTTCACTTCAGGGATATCCAGACCTCGTGCCGCCACATCTGTTGCGACTAGAACGAGCGTCTGTCCCTTTTTGAATGCATCAAGGCTTCGGGTCCTCTGCTCCTGCTTCAGGTCGCCGTGTATGCTCACAACTTTGATGCCTCGCTGCTGCAAGAAACCTTCAACCCGCGTGGCCTCCTTCTTATATAAGCAAAAAACCAAGACGCGCTCGTTCTTGGGTTGAGCCTTGAGCATTTGCAACAACCGCATTTCCTTGCCTCGAGGATCTACCACCTCAACACGCTGCTCGATTCTTATGTTCGCTTGCAGATCACCGCTCGCATTACCTCCTATTTGAATCTTGACAGGGGACACCATGAAGGTGGATGCGAGAGCTTGCACACTCTGCGGCCACGTCGCCGTGAACATGAGTGTCTGACGATCCTCCTTTCTGGGCGTACATCCGATGATTTTCTTGATATCGTCCTCAAAGCCCTTGTCCAACATTCGATCAGCCTCGTCTAGTACAACAAACGTAGCCGCATCCAAGTTGACGGCGCCTTCGTCTATAAAGTCCTTCAAGCGGCCGGGTGTCGCAACTATAACATCTGCCTTCTGTAACAAGACTCGCTGGGTATCCTTGGAGGCACCACCATAAACGCAGACGGTCTTCAAGCCGACAAGCTCGCCTAGTGTGGCTAGTTGCTCATTGGTTTGCATTGCCAGTTCTCGTGTAGGCGATACCACAACAGCACGTATCCTGCCGCTACCCTTGGACTTGGGCGTTCCGAGAACGGCAGATATAAGAGGTAGACCGAAGGCAATGGTTTTTCCCGAGCCCGTCTCAGCTACACCAACTATATCTCGACCCGAGAGCCCGAAGGGCCAGGACGCCGCTTGGATCGGTGTCGGGGCCTTGAAGGAAGCGAAGGGGTTCTTAGCGATCAAGGGCGAGGATGGTAGGTGGGCGAATTCCATGACAGGGCGGAAAGTTGAGGTGGAAAGGGGATCGGTGATCGTGATCTGATGCGTAGTTAAGAACGATGCGACTTCAGACTCAGGCACGGCAGAGAGGGCGCTGGTTTGTTCGTATGCTTGTGGCGACGCATTGGGGATAGTTGAGGTGTTAACAGTTCCACTGGTTTCGCTCTTGGAGGAACCATTAACCTTCGGCTCTTCTACTTTATCCTTCTTCTTGTCTTTCCTGTTCTTCTCCTTCTTTGGCTTGCGATCTAATTCTGCGTCGTTGGCCTTTGTGGGTTCTTGCTCGTTCGCCTCTTCATCTTGAGTTTTCTGTTTCTTCTCCTTCTTCTCCTTCTTTTCTTTCTTTTCTTTCTTGTCCTTTCTCTTCTTCGCCTTCAATTCGCCGTCGACTTCTATAACAGTGTTCTCCACGGAAGAATCTACCGGAGTCGATGCTGTCGTGTCATCATCCTCTCGCAACCTTTCTTTGCGATCTTTCTTGTCCTTTTTATCCTTCTTGGACTTCTTGCGCGGGAGAATGACAGCGTCTACATCTTCGGCATCTTCAAGACGGTGTTTGGACATCTTTGCGGGATCTTTATAAGTCGACTTCCGAATAACGTCTAACGTAGGTATTTTGGGTAGATGATTAGGGGAGTTAAGTTGATTTGAGTTTTACAGTGTTATTTAGCCTCCAAGAAAAAAGAAAAGAAGAAAAAAAGAAGGGAAAATACCTTGTCGATAAGGTGATTTGAATACGACTAAGGTGCCCCGCTATCGATAAGCAGAATTAATTCTTCAATTTATGTACCTAGTACATAGTAGTAATACGACGACATGCCAATACATGTATATACACGTACATAATGTCTCATTACTTTAAGTTGATATCAATTATTTCAGCATTGAAGGCTTTAATACTATCCATGGATATCATGTGCCATTATACCCTACCTAGGGTAAGTAACTGCAAAACCAATTCGCAATGATCACAACATTCTAAAAGATAATGTTCCCAGGAGAGCAAATCGTGTAATTTATAATATTTACAAAATAGCCTAGGTATTTGGTGCATAGTATCGTTGAGGTGAGTACAACATATGTCCAAGGCTACCTAGTAATATCTTCGAACCTTCCACCTACGCGAATATACAATACCAGCTAGGGGTTATGTATGCATTACTGCCATACCAGGTGCTGTGTGCAATATATCAATGATGTCAAATGCTTACATACCTAGGAAGGATGGTCGTAAGGTAGTGATTTCATCACCTCATGAAGTAACTGGGCTACCAAATGTGTGTTTTACAGAATTCATTACTAAAACAAAACTATAATACACCCCTAAACGAGTGTTCAGAGAACCTAAGTTCAACATCTCGGTCATGAGGATATCAGAAGTCCATCACACTCATTCTTTTCTTGAAAGTATTTCAAGCACTGAACAGAAACACATACGTCAAACTAGGTGAGTAAATACCCAGCAGCGATGCGCTGCCCCCTTAAGAGGGGAAACAATCCCCTGTCAATCTTTCGCAAAAGTCATCCCCACAAGAGCAGCTTTTCTCGTCCCGTTGAAATCATCCATACTCCGTATTGCATGCTACTAACGAACGTAGTCCCACCTCGTAAAAGGTCGGGATAACATTCCTGCTCAAGCCGATGCCGCTACTGCCTCACCGACGCTGGGCATCTTCGCCCCAGTGCCGGCAAGGTTCGTAGGTTTGGCATGAGGGTTCTTGGTGTAGTAGTTGGAGATGGCCGATTTGATGGCATCCTCAGCCAACATGGAGCAATGATCTATTACACATCAGTATTTGTAAGTTTAGTATCGACCGAGAGTATACGAAATACATACGCTTGACTGGAGGTAAACATAGCTCATTCGCAATCTCTGTGTTCTTGACTCGTCCCGCCTCTTCCAAGGTCATTCCCCTCACAAGCTCTGTCAGGTAACTCGAACTTGCGATGGCGCTTCCGCAGCCGAACGTCTTGAATTTGACCTCGGAGATGGTATTGTTGTTGGGGTCGACTCGGATCTGTAATTTCATGACGTCGCCACATGCCGGCGCACCAACTAGGCCAGTACCAACATCGGCATCTGTTTTGAGCATAGAACCGACGTTGCGCGGTTTGTTATAGTGATCAAGCACTTTCTCGTGATATGATCGCCGCGTAATGTTGGTGGCTGGGTTAAGGGTTTGACGAGTGGCGACGCGAGGGGCAGCCGATGCGACAGCTCGGCGGGCAGTGGTCGCGAGCGCTCTCGAAAACATCTTGATAGTCGTGATTGTCAGTTGAATGCGAATTGCACCGGATTAATCGAAGTTGTAGTTGATTTAGGTTGATGAGATAATGGAGGTAATTTAGAAATAATTCAGTTTCAGGATGAAATGATGAGTAGTTGAGTTAGATAAGTTAGCGAAGAATGGAAGATTTGGTAGAAAGCATAAATGTAGGAATTCTAGAAATGTGAAGCGGTCTTTGTCGGCGATCTCGGTACTAAAATGGATCTAAATATTTTTAGCGAATCAGAAAGCTTTATTACAACGATGAAATCATATAACTCGGAGATGAAAAACGCACTGTGCGGGGCTTATCATAAATAGCGGCATAAAGACAGTGTAAAATCGAGATATTCCTGATTTCTAAACTGTAATTTGTAATACCACCTCCGATGCTTATATCTTATCAGATCCCAATCTCCATCTTACTGATGCTTGGCAAGGTTAGCCCGAGTCCGACAAATTTAACCGAAGTTTAAAACGTGGGGTACAACTCAAAAACGCTACATGGTACATAACCCCTCTGCTAATACCAGTTACGTACATAGAACTTATGCATGTAAGTGTTAAGCTGCTATGAAATAATAATTTCAGACAGTACTCCTTCATATCTTCATATCTTCAAATACCTACAGTGAAGAGTCCTTCATCGTCGTCGTCTTCGTCGTCGATAGAAACTTCTCTCACTCCAACACAAGCTGTGCCTTTAACCTTACCTTACTTTCGAGATGGCTTGTCCACACCTCGATTCGATATGTAAGTTTTAAACGGGAGAACTGGTCCCTTGAATCTTACATTGATTATGGAAGCTCACGTTTGTGTAATGCTCTTTAGCTTTGACCCCCCCTACGCCGGCCCAGTCGGTTTACCGCGAAGACTGCACGCAGTGCTTCGATTCTATTGTGAGTTATTTCTCGACTACATACTGTAGCGCCGCGCCCCACGTTCTATAGGATAGGCGGGAGTTCTCTGCCGCAAACCGGCCATATATGATCATATTACTATATGCTGAATATATCATAGGACGAGCCAGAAGGTCTCGATGTCTGCCTTCAGTGTTTCAACGGAGGTTGTCTCGGCGTGAGAACTCATTCGCAACTTCATCATGTTACCCGTAGCCATCCCCTGGCTCTTAACATTCGTCGAACTCGAAAACGTGTCGTAAAGGACGAACCACCTGCCAAGATGACCAAACTAGCTATTGCAGCCGAGACCGAAGCCGATCTTTACGATATTACGACCGCAGTAAAATGTCACGAGTGCTCTACAGAGCTCGACAAGACCAGCTCCAAGCTCGCACCTATGGTGGACAGCATCCTCAAGGCCAACACTTTTTCGCGACAAGAGGAGGTCAAGGCTTGGGAGCAGGAGTTGACATCGTGCGAACACATCCTCCTATTGCAACAACACGAAAGCCGAAAGATTCAGAGCGGTGATCTAGGCTACTGTTCCAAGTGCGATCTTAAAGAGAATCTATGGCTGTGCTTGGAATGCGGTAACTTGGGTTGTGGCCGGGCTCAGTTTGGTGGTGTAGGAGGCAATTCTCATGGCTTAGCGCACGCGACCGAGTCGAAGCATGCTGTGGCAGTGAAGCTAGGATCCATTAGTCCAGAGGGCACGGCAGATGTATACTGTTACGAATGCGACGACGAGCGTGTGGATGATAACCTCTCAACCCACCTCGCCCATTGGGGCATCATACTTGCTGATCGGGTCAAGACAGAGAAGAGTTTAACGGAGATGCAGATCGAGCAAAACCTGCGCTGGGAGTTTTCCATGACCACTGAGGACGGAAAGGAGCTCAAGCCGCTGTTCGGACCTGGCCTAACTGGATTGAAGAACCTTGGAAACAGCTGTTACCTTGCGAGTATCTTGCAGTGCTTATTCGACCTTCCCGCCTTCCAGGAGCGATACAACATCCCAGAAATTGATCTTCCTATCGTCCCCGACCCAGCCCAAGATTTGGAGACGCAGCTTCGAAAATTGGGCGATGGTCTTCTGTCGGGTCGGTACTCCAAGCCGGACACCAATGTCATCGCGTCTCAAGATTCTCCAGACATACCGTATCAGAGAGGTATTGCACCAAGTATGTTGAAGCATCTGATCGGCCGTGGACATGGAGAATTCTCCACAATGCGCCAGCAGGATGCCTTTGAGCTTCTTCAACACTTAATCAAGCTTATTACCAGATCGCAGCATCCCGCTCACTTAACTGACCCCACGAAGCCATTCCGATTTGCCATCGAGCAGCGGCTACAATGCTTAGCCTGCAAAAAGGTTCGATATACCAGCACTGAGCAGGATAGCATTTTCATTGACGTTCCCTTGGAAAAGTTGCAAGCTGTGGAGGGCGAAGGAGAAAGATATAAGCCTGTCACGTTCAAGCAATGCCTGGACATTTTTACCACGCAAGAGGTAGTAGAACTAACCTGCGCTTCATGTGGGAGCAAAGACGGATTCAAGAAGCGGTCTTTATTCAAGACTTTTCCCACGACCCTCGTCGTCAATGCACGAAAGATGACGATTGAGAATTGGGTTCCTCGTAAGGTCGATGTCCCCGTTATAGTAGAGAATGAGCCATTCCTACTTGATGAATACATATCATCTGGTCTTCAACCATCTGAAGAGTTGTTGCCAGAAGAGGGAGGGACGGAATCCCCGGCTTTCGTTCCCAATGAAGCCGCGCTTGATGGGCTGATGGCAATGGGATTCCCTCGCAATCGCTGCGAAAAAGCGCTACATGCGACGGGTAACTCGGATGCCAATGCAGCGATGGAGTGGCTATTTGGCCACATGGAGGACCCAGATATCGACGAGCCTTTAAGCATTACGTCTACCAGCACAGGAGGTAACGCCACGGCAGATCCGGAGAAGATTGAGATGCTAGGGGCTATGGGATTTGGCGCACCACAGGCCCGAAAAGCTCTCAAAGAAACCAATGGAGATGTGGAACGCGCAGTCGAATGGCTGTTTAGCCACCCGGATGACCAGGGCGAGTTTGATGATGAATCCAGTCCTGCTGGGGCGAAAGAGACTGAGGCTGTTGCCGCCGCTGGTAGTGCAGAGCTACCTGCCAAATTCCAGCTACAGAGCATTGTGTGCCACAAGGGCACTAGTATTCATACGGGGTAGGTCTCGCCGTACCATGACTAGAGATTAGAAGACGTGGCATTAACATGATGACAGGCATTACGTGGCATTCATACGCAAGTTATTGGACGTCACAACTCCCAAATGGGTGTTATTTAACGACGAGAAGGTCGTCGAAGCGGGTGACATAGAGGAAATGAAGAAGACGGCCTACGTCTACTTTTTCAACCGCGTGAATTGATCGGAGTTGGTGTAGTATAGCAAGCATAAGGAAAAGGGTATGAGTAGGAAGGTAGGTAGGCATCCGGGTCGACTCTGGGGGTTCTCATAGAATTTGACGAATATCAACAAATACATGAGGGATGAGACAAGACATGCCTATTATCATGGCTAAGGAATCATGGAGATAAACATAGAATGGTTGAGGGCTACACTGGTGGCTACTTGCAAAATGAACCATCGTTAATGGTTGCAAAACCCACCATCACCTAATGAGCCATAACTTTTCCAAGCACGAGTGACCTACCTAGTGAATATCATAGTGTAGGTTTCAAATGTTCCAAGTAAGGCAGCTTATATATCTAGGCACCCGCCTGCCCTTTACCTAGTAGTGCCTAGGACTAGTGAGGTAGTTATACAGAGCGAGGCATTCATGCTAAATATTTCTGCCCCTGTAGAAAACTAGCAAGCCCCGGAACGCCCAAACAAATCCCGACTTTATCCAACGAATATGCTCCCCATCGTACAATCCGGTTCTGTGCTAGGCTCGGCTTTGATGTGATATACCAAGGGTAGGCAGATGACTCGCACTTTCTACTCCCCCAATCGATAGCTGACCAACGTCTCGACACGGTGACTGGTGGTGCTAAATCCTCGCAACTGCACCCTCTCGCCGTTGACAATCTCCTTGGCATCACTGTCTCCCCATTCGACGGGCACGTCACTGTCGGCATCAGCATAGACTAGGACGTTGAACGTGCAGTCGCCAGCTAATTGGGGTAGGAACGTAACCGAAGCGGTAATCTGTCGGAAGAGGGCAGCAATCTCGGCTTGTATCTCGGCTTCGGTTTTGGAAGGGTCGGGGAGAGCTGTGTTGGAGGCAGACGGGGCTGCATCGTTCTCTTGGTCGGCTGGCGCTGCCGAAGACTTGGACTTCTTGGACTTGGCATTGTTGAAGATGTGAACATCAAACTGCCAGCGTTCAATGTGCTCGCCCGTGTCCTTGTCGGTGATGACAATCACTAGCTTGCTGATCTTGCCGCGTTGCATCCACTTGTCGAGCTGTGACATGATCTTCTTGATGTACGCCTTCACCTGATCATCGGCCGACACTAGCATGTTGAGACCATACTTCTTGACGCTGCATCATCTGTTGGGTTAGCCTGCTACTTTGACATGCGTTGATCACTCGCTGGATTCGTAGGATCGTGGATCGTGGATCGTGGATCGTGGGATGGCACGTACGCTGTAAAGTCCTCCGCGGGGTATACACCTCTTTGGAATCTAATTAGGGGGGTTAATACAATACAATATATATAGTGAAAGGGATATCGACGACGTACAGTATGGTATGAATCGAATATTGAAACTGTGACGCAGCTGGTTAATATCGGGAATTCAAATGTTACTTGTGTCCGAAAATGCTAAACATACAAACTCGGCGACTAGTTTCGCACTTCCTTTGAGGGACAACTTGTGGACTTTGGATTTATCCTTTTCTGTGGATGCAGAAGCCATTTTGAGGTATTGTTGACTATCTCGTTGTTTCTTACTCGAAGGGGGACCAATGCTTTGAAGATGGTGTAATTGTTCAAGTTGGAATTGTACATAGGATTTTGTATATTTGTTTACTTTTAATTGACTTCAGGTTGCGACTGCTCTTAGACTTTATTTAGTATGCACTCGTAAATTTGGCGGGGTGATGGTTAGGTAATACTAGTTAGTTATATGTAACATTGAAATAACTTCAAGGGTAACTACAACCGAAAGAGATAAGATATCGATAAGATAAGCTTCTCGAGCCACTTTCAACTTTTTTCTTCGATTTCATCAAAGAGTGAAAGCCGCGAATAGCCTCACATGCTTTATTACGTGCTACGTGCTATGTAGTTGACCTTTCAAAGTGGACAAGGCTGACAGCGTAAACCGTATGTATGGATGGTAGACTTGACTTAAGGCTGGCATCTGTTCTCATGCGATCATGTCTCCGGCAAGGTCTTCTTCGCAGGTCTTATAGTAGCATCTGTATCAACACCTGCTTACGTTCAGCATGGCCTTCTCATTCTTCCAAGCTTCCATTTCTACGGCATGCCAGACGAACAACAGAACTCTCTGCGCCATCACCTATCGTTATAAGACGATATAGCACCGCAAAGGCCGGAGCAGTCAGTGATCTCGAACGTCGAATTGCAGCCATACCCATTGACCGATTTCGCAACTTCTGTATCGTGGCACACATTGATCATGGAAAGTCCACCTTGTCCGATCGTCTACTGGAGCTGACCGGTACCATATCAGCAGCCAACTCGAACCGCCAGATCCTCGATACCCTTGAGGTCGAGCGTGAGCGTGGCATAACCGTCAAGGCTCAGACCTGCACCATGATCTATAACCATAACGGTCTAGATTATTTACTCCATCTTGTCGATACCCCCGGCCACGTTGACTTCCGCGCCGAAGTCACGAGATCCTACGCCAGCTGTGGAGGGGCCCTACTCCTGGTAGATGCAAGCCAGGGAATTCAGGCCCAGACTGTCGCCAACTTTTATCTCGCCTTTGCCGAAGGACTCGTGATATTGCCGGTTATCAACAAGATAGACATGGTCGCAGCCGACGTGCCGAGAGTGCTCGAGCAGCTCGAGACTACTTTCGAGCTCGATGTCAGCAACGCTATAGGAGTAAGCGCCAAGACCGGCCTCAACGTCGAACAAATATTGCCGGCTGTCGTGGAGAACATACCAAGACCTACGGGCGACGAAACGAAGCCTTTGAGAATGCTTCTAGTTGATTCGTGGTACGACAGCTTTCGGGGTGTCATCTGCCTTGTCCGGCTCTTCGATGGCACAGTGAGGCATGGCGATAGCCTCGTTAGTTTGGTAACTGGTAATAAATATACCGTTGGCGAAGTGGGCATACGATATCCTACACAGGTTCCCCAGTCTGTCCTACGTGCTGGTCAGGTCGGATACATCTTCTTTAATCCCGGCATGAAGAACATACAGGATGCCAAGATCGGCGACACCTTCACCACCGTAGGTTCTGAAGATATCGTCGAGCCCTATCCCGGTTTCGTGGAGCCCAAGCCCATGGTATTCGTTGCCGCTTTCCCCACAGATCCCTCCGACTACAGTCGTTTAGCAGATAGCATTGGCCAGCTCGTCCTCAATGATCGCAGTGTTACCCTTTTCAAAGACCATTCCGAGGCTCTCGGAGCCGGCTGGCGATTGGGTTTCCTCGGTAGTCTCCACTGCTCTGTTTTCCAAGACCGCCTCCGGCAGGAACACGGAGCGAGCATCATCATCACTGAGCCTGCCGTCCAGACCAAGGTTCAATGGCGCGATGGTACCGAGTCTATCCTCCAAAGCCCGTCAGACTTCCCAGATGTCGAGGATAGCCGTTCCCGCGGGGCTACCTATTTCGAACCATACGTTCTCGCGACGATGACGGTCCCAGAAGAGTACATAGGCCGTGCTATCGAGCTATGCGAGTCCAACCGTGGCGAGCAGGAGAGTATCGAGTTTTTCCACGGTATGCAGGTCATTCTCAAGTATCGCATTCCTACTGCGCAACTTGTCGACGACCTTTTTGGCAAACTCAAGGGTGCGACTAAGGGGTATGCCACGCTAGACTACGAAGACGCGGGCTGGCGCGAGAGCAAACTAGTCAAACTACAACTACTTGTCAACAAGGAGCCTGTGGATGCCATCGCACGCGTAGTGCACCTGTCACAGGCAGACCGGCTAGGCCGAGCATGGGTCACCAAGTTCAAGGAGCATGTTCAGCGGCAGATGTTTGAGGTGGTGATTCAGGCTGCCATCGGTAAGAAGATCATCGCCCGCGAGACTCTTAAGCCTTTCCGCAAAGACGTTCTCGCCAAGTTGCACGCGAGTGATATTACACGCCGCAAAAAGCTTCTCGAGAAGCAAAAGGAGGGACGCAAGAGGCTTAGGTCAGTTGGAAATGTCGTGATCGAACAAGAAGCTTTCCAGAAGTTCTTGTCCAAGTAGCCATGCTACATGCGATGCTTGTTGTTTATATCATGTACATGTATTATATTATATATAAATGTCATTTCCATCCTACCCTACCTTAGAATATTTCAAGTCGTAAAGGATGTTGCTTAGGTACCCAGCATCTACATACACATGTACCTCTCTATATACGTAAGGCTTGATCCCTTTCATACACCAGCCATCAAGGTCTGCGTCGTCACACCATCAAGGTCCTCACATTGAAGCCAGCAAGGTATAAGCTAATCGAACAATCGGCCTCGGGAATCGACTGTTATAGCCAATAAGCGTTGCTATAGTTATAAGCCATCACCGTGAATAAGGGCTTGACGATGCTATAAAATGCCTTTATCCCATGATATTATCCGAAAAGTTCAGCATCGTTTATAAGTCATACATACCTACCTACATATGTAACTATACTTCAAGCGACAACATATTGCACCATGTCTCCTACGATACTTGAAACTACTACTACATCCGATGGACGTCTCCCAGTTACCCTGCTAAGCGGGTTTCTGGGTTCGGGCAAGACGACGCTCCTGAAGAACATTCTAACATCTCCCGACCACGGTCTCCGCATAGGGGTTATAGTCAATGACGTTGGCGCGTTGAACATCGACGCAGCCCTTCTATCCGCACATGACGTAACTCGTAAGGAGGAGCAGGTTGTGGCCATGCAGAATGGCTGCATCTGCTGCACTCTTCGGAGTGATCTACTCGAAGAGGTTGCGAGACTGGCAGAAGAGAAACAAGTCGAGTACCTGGTCATCGAGAGCTCCGGGGTTAGCGAGCCAATGCAGGTCGCCGAAACGTTTTCAGAAGAGCGAGTGCTTTCATCATGGTCTTCGTGTTCGTTCCATACCACCCCCCGCTAACCAATTCAACTATCAGGTTTGCCGACATGCACATCGCCGCAGGCTATGATATCGAAGCCGAAGATCGAGATGCCGGGGAGAAGAACAAGAAGCTTGCTAAGATTCTAAAGGCTGGTGGATTATCCAAGGTTGCGCGCCTGGATACCTGCGTTACACTGGTAGACGCCGTCAATTTCGTGCAGGATTTCGCGACAGCGGACTTTCTTGTAGACCGCCAAACTGACGCCCCCGAGGAGGATGATCGCAACATATCTGACCTGCAGGTAGATCAAGTCGAGTTCGCCGACATCGTTGTCGTGAACAAGTGTGATCTGGTGTCTAGGCACGAGGTGAATCGGATAAAAGGGGTCGTCGGCAAGCTTAATCCCAACGCCAAGGTTGTCTCTACCGTTGGATCCCAGCTTGACCTAACGGAGATTCTCAATACTCGACTCTTCTCTTACGAGAAGGCGGTCCTTAGCGCCGGGTGGTTAAGAAGTTTGCACGAGGAGATCAATCCAGAAACGGAGGAGTATGGCATAGGCACGTTTGTATATCGAGCACGTCGTCCTTTTCATCCCGCCCGACTATGGGACATGATCAAGTCTGTATTTGTCGTTATTCAAACAGAATATGAGGCTGAGGGTGAGGATATGGAAGTGGATGGGGATATTTCCGGAGACGAGTATGATGAAGATGACGATAATGACGATAACGAAGATAGCGACAAGGAAGACCAACCTCAGCTCAACCCTAAAGCTAGATTAGCCTCGAAGATGGAGGATCAGACTTTTGGACCGCTATTACGATCCAAAGGATTTCTCTGGCTAGCAACTAGACCTAAGATGGCAAGTGAGCTCGGCGGCCGTCCAAGCTTCCTATGCTAACATTGTTACTACCTAGTACGGCGAATGGTCACAGGCAGGTGTAATGCTGACTATATCCGGACAAGATCTCTGGCGCTGCGAGGCTCCGGAAAACGAATGGCCGGCGGACCCGGAGACGAGGGAAGCTATAACACGTGATTTCGAGGGAAAGTGGGGAGATCGTCGACAAGAGCTGGTCTTTATCGGCCAAGAGATGAAGGCTGGTGGCGAAACACGTCTTCGGAAAGCATTTGATGCGTGTCTTTTGGACGATCAGGAGTTTCGTGACTGGGAGACGGCCATGGAATCTGATGACGTGCAGGAATCGTTGGAAGAACTGTTTGAGGATGGATTTGAAGATTGGATCGAAACTAGCCACGAGGGTCATGATCATTAAGTACTAAGCTCGGCATCTACCTATCTACCTAGGTACATAACACTGCACCACTCAATGATGAGAGGGCAAGTCATGAGGTTCCCAGCTCCATGGGCCAGATACTCATTTAGGTTAGAGATCTACAAAAGCACCTTGTGGTACAAGATTCTCAGCCATCATCTCTTCAAGCTGTGTGGCAACCCACGCTTGACCCCGGGCGCAAGTTTGGAACAAGCCACTGACGCATCCCGCGCCCTGGCCCTGATAATAGGCTTGTAAGTACTGAGCCACCGCCGACCTTATTGAAGAGATATCCTTCTCTTCCTGGTCTTGGGATAGTTTGCTCGCATTGCGGTAATATACCTCTGCATTCTTGGCGTTTTGCATGGCGCTGCTTGTAGCCGTGGGATACGAAGCTGGCGGGAAGGCCATTCCGTAAAGATATAGAGATGCTTCACCGCGTAGGAGATGCGTTGTGGATAGGTCGTCTTCGGAAATACCTTGCATTGCCGACGCTGATCTCAAATTAGCTATGCTCGCCGTGAGAGCATTCCACCGTAGGACCGAGTGTGACTGGACATCTCCATTATTGGTATCAGTTAGCGCTGAGTTGAAGGCCAACAAAGAGCGGGCGTTGTGGATAAGGCCGTCTACTGATCGCTCAAGCTGGAGTTCGGTCGAAGCAAAAGCTGCATCTCTTTCTCGTTTGTAAGTCTCGACATCAATCTGGTTAGACTTATATCCCGCTTCCAGCATCGCCGACAAGAGGTTTGCTCGTGCCAAGGCAATTTCACGTAACCTATTTTGCTGGTCGCAAGAGAATGACTCAGCCTTCCTTATAAGTGTTGTCGAGATTCCCTCAACCCAAGCAAGCGTTCCTTTGGGGGCAAGTTTGAACGAAGAGCTTAGAATGCTACAAAAGGTGGTCAAAGTTCCTAGCTGGGCAAGCACCGTATCGATGAGGGTGTCGCGGGTGACTGGTTCGATGACATTAAACCATTCTTCATCAGCATCCTCGGTTGCACCGCGAGTGTATGCCGCATCTGGCGGGTTGGTATTCTCCGCCCCCCCTTGTTCGTCTGCAGCACGTTCTTGCGCGAGAAATTCCTCATATTTCTGTTCTTGGATGCCGAGGCATCTTCCCTGCAGCTCAAGCGCTTCACGAAGCATTTTCATTGCTTCGGCGTCACCGGGCTCTTCCTCATTCGTTGCCATCATCTCGGCAATTGCTGTGAGGACCTGCGACGTGTTGAAGAGTGCATCGTCATTTGCAGGGTCCAGTTGTAACACATACTGATGCGATACTAAGCCTTCTTCCAGGACATCCCTCAGTGGCCGTTGCAACTGTTCGACCAGAATTGGATGTGTAGCTATCTCCAGTTGTACTCGAGCTCTGCTCCATATTAGCGGAGTACTCTGATATTCGCCTAAGTGGACTGGTAAGAATTCTCACTTATTGTAAGCCAGGTCTACGCTTTGAGGGAACTTTTGCAGGCCTTGGTCGTATATGTCCACAGCTCGCTGAAAGAACCTCATTGACTTGGCAGCATCCCCCGCACGCCATTTTCCAGCAGCTTCCTCAAAGTCAACACCAGCGGCTTGGAAGTCATCTGCTGTAACTAACTTTGGTTCCTTCTTGGACTTTGCCTTTGCATGTTTGGTGAATGACTTAGGTTTTGCCATCGTGCTGTTTGTGGCTATTTACTAGCACTACTTACAAGGAGTTACCGGTACGTGTATAAGGTAGTAATAGTTATGCTTAAATGTGAAGCATCGCATAGCAGTATTGTATGTGAAAGATGAGAAAATGATATAAGGGTAATTACGTACATAGGTATAAGCGTGGATAATTAACCCGCGTTAGGAATTGATAAGAGATTTAACTAGTATCGATAAGCTTCTTAAGTGAGAAAAGTTTTTAGCTAAATATTTGCACGGAGGTGTTATCTTAGCGGGGCTTTGAAAGGCCGCCCTAAGGATTACGTCGTAATTGCGTGTTTTTTTCCTAAAGTAGCTTACTTAATCCGTGAAGCCTCCGGCCGTCTGGCCCGTGCCCCTTGGCCTAAGCGGTCCTGTTGCCCCCTTTGACGCCGGCCGCCTCTGTCCACTCTAGTCGACTTGCTACGGTTGCTATTAAATCGGCGGTTGCTCGGCTGGTCCTGACGACCCCTCGTATCGTTGGTCGTGACGTTGCTGACCTCAGCGGTGGCCGCCTTCGTGTCTCCGGTCAGGGCCCGTTTCCTGCCTTGCTTGTCCTCCCAGTTGGCCCATGCCCACTCGGCCTCCTGGCATACCTTCAGGGGTTTATCTCTAGGGACGTTCATTCGACCTAGGTAACGCTTGAGCTTAGGCTGTAGCTTATACCGGTAGTCGTGCGCCCAGGCTCTGCTCTGCAGGAAGGATGAGCCCTCTACTCGACGTAACACCGTGCTCCAACGCGTATAGAATTCTCGTGGCGTCTCGTTGTCTTTCTGCAACATTTCGGAGATCTCTGTCCGCAACTTTGACTCTATGCGTCTTGACTCGACGTTTGGTCGGCGGACGAAGTCCCATAGTTGTTCAAGATCTATATCACTCTTTGGGCGCTGGAGCAATGCGACGAAGCCTTTCCAATCGCTTTGTAGCTGAGGCTCCATCATGCTCACTGCCCATTGCACGAGGGTTGGTGTAGCCGCGTGTGGTTTCTCCTCGTTGCCATCCTTAATGGCGGTGACCCAATCCTCGATTTCGGGCGAGAGCGCGTTCGGCTTTAATTTCGCTGTGTTATATGTTGGTGGCCGACCTCCTCCAATTTCTTGAAGAATCAGGGGGGTGACCTCCCTGTTGCTTTCGAGTAGGTCTTGCAAGAGTCGTAGGGTTACGGCTTCGCTTCCGGCCTCCTCCCTCTCAACGGGCCTCTGACGTCGCTGGTTCTCTCGGCCAAGGTAGCTGCGAGGGGAGTCTGGCCGCCCGTTGCCCTGCGGTCGTTCCGAACCTTGGGGTGTTAGTTCCCTGCGATCATTATACAAAGACTTTGAACGGTCCCCTAAGTCATCTTCCCAATCAGAATTCGCATCGCCTTCGAATTCCCTTGGTCCGAATCAAATCAGTTCTTCCAACTTGAATAACTCAATTAAACGTATGTTTCAAATCTCACAGGCTGCATCAATTAAAAGCCCTCAATGCAAAGAATTGAAAGAGCCAGGGCACATGTAGACGCGATATCTGGTTGTTAAGTTATTCAAGTAAAAAGGTGGCAATATTAATCCCAGCGCGATAGACCTATCACGTGATGTGGCCTTCAACCTATTTACCTAGGTTAGATAACTTTGGATCCAAAAGTTGCATTATGATGCAACTGTTGGAATACCACTAAAGGGAGAATAGGGAATATGGGTTAGTCATACAGCGATTAGTAATGCGTGATCACGCACATAAATAGATTCATCTACATAGCCATTTACAGTAGTCTTCTCTTTTTTCTTCAGATATTAATACAGTTATACACCACGTGGTTGGTATCTCACTCTGCGCTGTTGCAACGCAGCAGCGTGTATGCTACTACCTACCATTATGTTGCAATACGTGATATATTCGGTAGACCTTGTCCACCGAAACTGATCAGTAGTCGACCCGACAAGTTGACTACAGAACAGCAAGGTATTCAGAGGAAGAATATCGGATAGGCCAAGCAGTGAAGCCTTCACTGGTAACTCACTGTAAGGAAACTATAAGGCATCCGGACAAGAAGAGATGAAGAGACACAATTCTACCGGCCTCAGAGCCCAAGTTGAATTGTGTGGACTACATGCTACTATTAAGATCTTAGGACCGTTGAACGTCAAAGCTTCACAGCTGCGAAACTACCATACGGTTATAGGATCGCGTCCATCAACGCACGAAGGAACCTTCAACCAACACTCCTATCCGAGATTCGAACAAGTCTGATGGCCGTTGAACTTTGCAGTTCCACAACTGCGAAACTACTATACGGTTACAGGAGCGAGATCATCTCATAGAAGAGTTGTTTTTTTTCCTTCCCAATCTGTGAATCCCTTCACAAAGCACTTTGGAAAACACGGCTACCCAGCTCCAACAACAACAGCTACGCTGCCGCTATCCAGCTTCGACCCCCCCGGTGAAGGACCATCTTACACTAAATTTACTTCTTTCCCCCATCTATTTTTCCCTCGTTTCTCTTATTCATTTTTCCCGACATTGCTTGATTTTACCCCTTACACGTTCATTCCAAGTTTTTCATCCCTTTTTTCCAGGGATTCGTTTCAAATTTCTCAAGCAACGACACCCTCGTCCGATAATACAGCAAACTATCGTCGATAGCGCCTCTAGCGCCTCTAGCGCTCCTAGCTCTGAGATAGCGCACCTAGCGCGCTCCCCAGCTACCCTGGCCACACTTAAGAGCCCTCGGCCCACAACACTCAAGACCCCCCCCCCCCCCCCGGCGCCCGCAACAGAGAGACACCGTCGCAGCCAACAGCCGCCCCCCCTCTCTCATTAGAGGAAAGTTTTCCCAGGTGATCTTTAGCCGAGGCCCCTTGCGAGCTCATAAGGGAAGTACTTAGCCGACAGCCGACCCCCCGGAGGCCCTCCGCGCGCCTCAAGAGAAGTCCCTGGCCAAACGCCCCCCCAGCCATTCTGCGAGCCCTCAAGGGAAACACCCAGCCGAGAACCTACACCCCCTAAGAGATCAGTCCCCAGATGACCGCTAGCCGAGCCCGTAGCTACCTCCAGGGAGAACAAGACTCATCCCAGGGGCCCAAATCGACCCCTAGAGAGGAATCAAGATCTCTACGGGCCACTGAGGGATGGGTCTCACCGATGGCTCCCGCCGCCGCCACGCAAGAAATCCCCGGGCAGCCCGCCACCCCATGAACCCTAAGGTGCCCCGCCCCCTCCAAGACCCCGGCGCTATCCCACGAAACCCCCCGGGTAGCCCGCCCCCTCAAGACCCTCGGCGCCACCTTTGAACCCTAGGGTGGCCCAACCGATAAGAAAAAGAGGTATATCGAGAGGATACTCAATAGAGAACAACATGGATAGGCGTGGGTACGCTCCAAACACGAGGAGGGTAGGTATAAGTCCGTTGGGGCCAGCTGTGTCAAGTACCGCCTTGACTGCCATCTGTAGGATAGATGCTTTACCGGTCTGGGTGCCATGTAGGTCACCCGAGATTACCTCGTACGCACGTCGGAGTGGTCCATGATAGCGTTCGACTTTGCTGATTGAATTACGTGCCTTAACGGGTACTTTTTTAACCGTGATGGACATTGCCTTCGTGTTGCTGGTGAACTCTTAAGAAGTAAAGTTCGTATTAACGTTAAATATTATATTGTTTAAGTGGTTTTAAATGAGTGTTGCTATTCGTACTCCTATTTTTTGCTATCGGGGCCTTATTCGTACTTCTATACATCCCTTAAACCCTAGCGCCCCTAGTGCCCCCAGCTGCCCACATCAATTCAATCCAAATAACTCTTTGAAACATATAGCTACAAGCGTGCAACCGAATTCAATTGAAAGAGAATTCAATTACCGATTGATTGATATAGGTCTCGAATTAAGGCAATACTCGGAGTAAGTGGCAGACCGGGAGGCACGTGACAGCCCTTAGGGCCACACTAATGGCACTTGGCGCCCTTAGAGCCCTTAGACCCAAACCTTACTCAGCAGTTTCAACCTTGAATAACTTTCCAATTACATGTCGCACCACAATGCAACTAAACTCAATTGAATGACTATTCAATTACTAATTGATTGATACAGATCTTAAGCTGAGGCGATATGTGGTTGAAAAGTTATTTTGGTAAATGTATCGAGGGGGGTCACGTGGCACTCCTTAGCGTAGCCCAGGCGGCTCTAGGGCTCTTAGCGTGGCACTAAAAGCTCTGATTGTGGCTTTAAAGGTAGTCACGTGCCGCCCGGCCTGCCACCTATTTACTTAAATAACTCCGCGACGACGTAATGCCTTATTTTAAGACCTATATTAATCAATTCAGAATTAAATACGCATTTAATTAAATCCGGTTTCATTATAATGCAACATGTGATTAAAAGGTTATTTAAATTTTAACTAATAAGGTTAATAAGGCGTTAAATAAGGCTTAAATTTAAAGTTTTAAGAAATATATAAAAGTATAAATAAAGCTTTAAGCCTTAATTGAAATCTTTTTTAAATTATCTTTTAAAAAGTGGAAAGGTATATTTAAATGTATAAAAAATATATAAGTTTAAAATGTATTTTTTTATCCTTTGTAATTTTTTTTTAAAATTTAATATTAAACCTTTAAAATTAAAATTCATTAATTTTTAAAATTATTAATTAAAATTTCTCTGGCCTTCCTTTAAAAAAAAATATTTAAAAGTGATTTATTAGCTCGTGGCTTTTTATAAACTCCGGGACGGGCTTTTAAATTATTTTTAAATATTTTTTTTTTAAGAATCGTTGCGTTAACCGGAGAAATTTTACTCGTTTAATTAAAAAACTATTTTAAAAAGTTAAAAAGGGGTTAAAAGTTAAGAATAAGTAATGGAAGGAAGGCGTAATTATTTAAAGGATAAGAATTTATATATTTACGGATTAATAATTTATTAACGTTTTATTTATTTTAAATTTTTATAAGTATTATTATTTTTGTTTTAAAGTTATTTAATGGTAGCGGTAATTCTTGTTTTAAATTTATTAACCTTTTTTTATTAAAATTATTATTATTGCTAATATTATTAATAGATTAAGATAATAAAGGTGAAGTGAATAATTTATTAAGGCGTTTTTGTTTTTAACATTTTTTAAGCTTTTTGTCGTTAGGTTTTTTAAAATTATCTTTATATTAATTTGACTTTTTATTAATATTTACTACTGATGGGACTCAACAGGTCAATCAATCAGTCAATAGAGAATATAGAAGAGAAGAAGAGAGCTGAGCTCCCAGCGTCTCAAGAGCTATATATACACAGATAAGGTTCAGCTAGCTGTGGCAGCAGCAACCATAGGGATGCCCACATGGCAGTAGCCATGGATAGCCACGGGAGTGGCTATCCACGTCCATGGCCACATCCACGTCCATGGCCATGTCCTAACATCACCCCCCTTTCAATGGAAAGGATAACGTCCACGTTATCTACCACACATGTGTGTTGACCCCTGATACGAATCTCTAAGCAGACCCGTGCTGCTTCAATAATTGAAGTAACTCCAGACAGTCCTCCTAGCGGGATACATGTGCTTAAGCCGTAAATGGTCGAGGTGGTGTTGGGTTGCCTGAGGCTCTGCCGATGGCCTGTGCGTTGAGGCTCTTGCGGCTCTGCTGATATATAGGGATATGGTCAATGAATAAGGATGGGCAAAATAGGGATATGGTCAATGAATAAGGATGGGGTCCATGGTTGGGCAATCAATAAGGATATGGGCAATGGATAAGAATAGGACGGTTGTTGATTAACCCTTCAACAACCAAAGGGTCTGAGGATTTTCTGGGTGAGCATATTGCTCACCCCTCGGATGAACCGGGATGGTATGGGGGTTGGAGGTCTTCCAACCGTAGCAAGAGATGGGACTCAAAAGGTCAATCAGTTAATCAATATATAGAAGAGAAGAAGAGAGCTCAGGCTAGCTATATATACACCGATAAGGTTCAGCAAGCTGTGGCAGCAGCAATGGAGATGTGCCCATACGGCAGCAGCAATGGAGATGTGCCCATACGGCAGCAGCAATGGAGATGTGCCCATACGGCAGCAGCTATGGAGATGTGCCCATACGGCAACAGCTATGGATGCACGGCTATGGTTGACAAAGTTTGGGACAGCTGGCATAAAGGGATGCAGCCAATAAAAAGCGTTTGCTTTAATGGAATGCAGCCAATAAAAAGCTTTTAAAAAGAACGCACGGCTGTCTGGCAGCTGGCGCTAAGAACGATTTGACCAATCCTGATTTTCCTGCACGGGTTTTTGGGAATTACAGGGGTATTTAATGACGTAATTAATTCAATAATTTCCCATAGTAATTTTCTGAAAAAGTTCCAACATAAAAATATCCTCCGGATGGATAATTATTATTATATAAATATTCTTATAATTATTATTATTATAACTTATTAAACCTTATTTATATATATATAATTAACTTAAAACGTTAAAAGCTTAACTTTTTTCCTTTTTTTTATATTTTTTATTAATTAATTATGAGTTTTGCTATCCGCACCCTTAAAAATTGCTATCGGAGGCTTATCCGCACCCTAGTACATAAGAAATTAGCGTTCAAGCGCCGTTGGTCCGAGCTCTCCAGCTAGCTTCAATCAAAAGATCCAACACAATTTCCAATAATTTCCAACTGAATAATCGGATTCAAGTGCATCTAGCACCATTAGAACCGTCTCGATTAGAGCTTCCAAACGATATATGTTTCAAATTGACGCGACGAGTAATTGTAAAGTTATTTAGAAAAGAGTGAAATAGACGCTTTGCCGCTAGTGTAGCGCTAGCCGGCACTACGTGATGCACGGACCACTTCAACCTGCACCATTTTCAAGGTGCTTCTTGATCTTTGAATTCAAATAACTTCGTAACCACCGATCGCATCAATCTGAAACATATATCATTTGAACCGTCTAATTGAGCTGACTCGAACGATACAAGATGCACTTCAATTAAAGTCTTGAATTGGAAGTTATGTTGGATCTTTTGACGGAAGCTAGCTGAGGCGCTCGGACCAACGGCATTCGAACGCTAGTTCCAGATGTACTAGGGTGCGAATAAGCCTCCGATAGCAATTTTTAAGGGTGCGGATAGCAAAACTCATAATAAAAAAAAACGTAAATAATAAAGTTTTTTATTAAAATAAAAAAGTTTTAATAATATTTCGCGTATTGTAATTTTAACACGCGTGGGATTAAATCCTTTACAAACGACTTAGCTGTGTAAAAGGGTCTTGTAAGCAGTAGAGTAGCCTTGTTGTTACGATCTGCTGAGGGTAAGCCCTTTTTTGCCTAGATTTCTCATATTTTACCCGAGCCACGGCCGGGACGATAAGAGACTCTGACCGCCCCATGGCGACAAGAACACCGCTCAGAATGGCGGCGCCGGAAAAAAGCAGGTAGGAGGAGTGAAGAGAAGAGGTGCTCTCACATAGTGGAAGCGTCGTCGAATCCGTGGGGGCGAGGTGCTCCCGGGTAACTTCTCCCAGACTTTGGCAAACGTCGCCCATGACGTGCAGGGTGGGCGCGGCCGGGGTTGGGCGTGCTCTCTCGTCCGCATGCCGACGACGTGCGTTGGCGGGGGGGGGCAAGTGCAGGGTAAGTGCGACCAACGACGTGGCTCGAGGTGCCGGGTAGCGCCGTCGAGCGGGGCCACCCTGTAGCGACACAGGGCTGGGGCTCTCCAGGGTGACGTCTGGCGGGTGGTACAGGGTAACTGGTCTCGGCGGAGACACCCTGGAGACACCCTGGAGCTGAGGTCGGTCGCGGATCTACAGGGTAGGTACAGGGTAGCTGGGCACATGAATTTTTCGGGAAATGTTTTGGCGCCCCAGAACCCTCGCCAGCATGTTCGACAGCCAAGCGGGGCCGGTGGGTACGTAAGGGGAGGCGGCAACCCCCCTGCGGGGCGCCCTGCAAACCCACGAAGGGCGCTGCTTAGGCGGGCTTCTTAACGGGTACGCAGGTCGCCGGCAGGGTGGTGCTCAGCCCCGGCCGGCCTCGGAAGGGGCCCACAGCCTTCTTCCGGGTAGCTTCGCCCAGAGGCGGCGAAATCGCGGTGGTTTCTCAAGGCCTTTTAGGGGGGGCTGCTTTTTCGGAGGGGTGCTAGGGGGGTTCGGCACAGCAGAAGGGAAGGGGGAGGGCGGACACCCTGGAGACACCCTGTAGGAGCAGTGTGGGGGGGCGCTCCAGGGTAGGTACAGGGTAGGTACAGGGTAGGTACAGGGTAGGTATAGGGTAGCTCCAGGGTAGGGCTCGAGCGGGGCACCCTGGAGGGACTGGAGAGGACACGGGGTGCAGGGTAGGCGCTGCGGCAGCGGGCACCCTGGAGACACCCTGGAGACACCCTGGAGACACCCTGGAGGTCGGGCGCCGCGGAGCAGCTCCAGGGTAGGTACAGGGTAGCTGCCCCAAGGTACCACGGTGCAAGGTGGTGTGAGGTTGGGGCAGGGCCGGCGATAGGGCGCTCACCTGCAGGGTAGGTGCGACGGGGGCATCACCCGGGAGGTAAGTGGATAGGTAGGCTAAAAGGCCAACACATGGTTGATAAAGTTACTTAACTATAGCCCTCATTCTTACATGTTATGGTAATGTGTGCACGTTTATTATCAACCATATAACAACGTGATATGAGAAAAAAGGGTTTATTAAATGCAACCCATTTGACTAATATCATATTAATATTTAACATTAACGATATTTATAACGATATTTATAATATAAGCATAATAATTAGGATTGATTTCAAGATTTTAAGGTTATAAATACCAATATTGAAAAAGGTTTAACATGAGATATGTAGATGGATATCTCATATATATATGCGTGTGTGCATATGAAAAGTGAAATTTACGTTAGAGTGTGTTTTTATTTACTTTTTATAATATTTACGTTTTCAGACATGTTATATATATATGTGTGCATGCATGTTTATTAACGTTTATATCAAGCTTCTAAGAGCCTTCCTGAGCTCGTAATAGAGGCCAAATTATATTATGCTTGTTAGAAATATAAGAGAAAGGCTGGAAGAAACAAGTTTAAAATTTACCATGAACTGCCGCCTACCTTAGATGAGAAGGCTTACCCTATAGCTACCCTGGAGGTGGTTGCCTCATGTCTGCCTTGATTAAACGGGTTGGCGATTAGAGGGCGAGGATACCTACCCTGTAAGCCGGTCTCACCAAGCTTAGCCCTAATCACATAAATGAAAAACGCACACACCCCGCCCATTATATCACGCCCTCACCAGGTGTAGGGGCGAGAAAGCCACCCTGAAGCTTGGGGAGCCACCCTGGAAGCCAGGTCGGGTCGGCGCCCCGCCTCGGCTTGGTGAGGCTCGAAAAAAGAAAAGAAAAAAAAAAAGAAAATTGAAAACGCGGGTCGGTCACGTGACCCCCCGCAGCCGCCCCTTCGCACCCGCGCCCCGGCATCCCCAGGGGCCGCACCGGCCCGAGACCCGTATCAGGCGGATCAGCTCGTCGAGGGCTACGAAATGGTATATGCCACGGCGCGATGCACGCCCTGTAGCGCCGTCAAAGGTGGGGGGGTGCGAAACCCCCCCCAAGACCCCGCTGGGGGGGGTCCTGTAAGGCCCTCTGACACGTTTTTAAAAATTGCCCATGGGGGGTTATGGGGGGTGGGGGGTGCCCTGCAAGGCGGGTGGTGCAGGGTGCGTGCGCCGGGCGCTATAGGGTGTCTCCTGGGGCCCTCGGGGGGGTGCTGCGGGGCGCTGGCTGAGGGCGGGTGCGGAGAGCCGTTTTTTGCAAAGTACGTAGAATGTGTGCAGGACGGGAGATTTTTTGTATGGCCGTGAGTCGCTTTTTAAAATTTGCCATACTAAATAATTTTTCGGAAAATGTTTTGGCGCCCACGAAGCCCTTGGGCCGTGCACCAGACCCAAGTGGGCCCGGTGGACTCATGAGAAAGCGAGTGGCATGCAAAGGCTCAAAAGCCAGAGCGTGCCGCAGCGCATTCCGCCCGCCCATGACTTAAAGATTGGGCGGGTGCGCACCCTAGAAATAGGGCCTGCACCTAGTCGTCGGCGCCTCGCGAGGCCTGTACGGTGCCCCTCCCGCACAGCTCAGCTGATCTGGGAAGCATAATGGACTAGGGCTTTTGGTTCACTGTCGTCGGTGCGGTGCGCCCGCTGTAGGCTTCTGCTTGCGGTGGGCGTGCCCCCCCGGGGGTCCTCCCCCGGGGGCGCTCCTCGTGGCCGGCTCGACTGCTGTTTAAAGCCCTCCCGTCATATAGCCTCCTGATCTCGGCTCTGCCGCGAGGTTT